>NC_091059.1:37939370-39139370 GCF_000393655.2 Nicotiana sylvestris
CCAATGAAATGGAGATGGAATGCTTGTGGAGTTGTAGTATCAATTTTTGAGATTGCACATGTCATGAATTTGTCAAAATGAAACATTCTTCAAATATTAGTTGTGGCTAGAACGCAGAATTGGGTAGTATACTATATGTGAATTCTTCTCTTTTTTGCTTAACTCTAGATTGAGTTATCTTATCGGGTAAATCGATAACCGAACCGATAATGATCGATAACCGATAAGTAATATCTTATCGGTTTATCATATTTGTAAACCGATAACCGATATGCTAAACCGATAATATTCATAACCGAACCGAACCGACCGATGTCCACCCCTACATTATTGTCGTAAGCCCTCAGTTTATAGTAAACAAGATACCATGTCTCTTTTTGTTCTTTTTTATCTTGTTTCTGCCCCAACAGAGGTGGACCTACGTGTATGGTAGGGGGTCACCGGACCCAATAAATCTCGAATTTTTTTTTTTGTATGTAAATGAATATGTATTTATATACCTTGAGATGTGTGGGATGTCCTGGGTACGAATGTTGAATGCCTCTCCTTACTTAAGGTCCCCCCCCCCCCCCAAAACCAAACTCACCAATCCCGTTTTTCTTTGATTAAACCCCTCCTATAAAAAGCCCTAAATCACTGCTCTCCTTTCGTTGGCAAAGTACAAAACTTAGAATCCCTTCCCCCAATTTTCAAACACAACTTCATCTCTTGCCTAACTCACGCTTAAGTCATCACCGGAAGTTCTCCGGCATCCAGCGAGACCCAAGGACTACCGACGAAGTCCTCGCCTCCTTCTATATTAAAGATAGTGGTGCAACCATCATCTTCAAATCCTGGGTCCGCCTCTGTGCACTAATATTATGTATATCTTTGATTGCAACCTTTGTTTAGTAGTATATTCTATTTGATGTACTGGTGGAGTCCAAATAATAATTTCTTTAAGCTCAAATTGTAACCAAATGGAACATGTTGTCAGGAAGCGGCCATGGGCATGACGAGTTCCCTTGACCCACCCATGTATCATGTGCAGTTCACCATCCAAGTAGTGTTATTAATTTTTCTGTTCATTCGTCACTTGAATCAACTTATTTTGCCCCACTTAATGACAATCTTTGTCTAGCTTATTAAAGATTTTTTTTGTTCTTCCCATCGCCCCTTGGCAAGGAGCATCTTTATGGGTTTCTTTTCTCAACCTAGCTTACAATCAACTATCCATAGATCAGAAGAAAAGCTTATGATATAGATCCAATTTAGGGTTTTATTTCATTATCTATAAATTTAAAACTTATTGAAGCATTTGCGAAAAGCTATTCCATGTGGAACTGTCTTTTCTTCTTTTAGCTAGGGAAGTAAATATAGTAATCTAACCCAGGTCATACCCAATCATCACATTGAAGAAAGAAGAAAGAATTGTCTTCTGATCCAAAGGAGATAAAGTATAAGAAAAAGAGTTGTCTTTGTTGTATTCTTGTCTATTGCATTATAGTTTGGGAAGTTCCATGTCATGAATAATTTATCCTGTTTGTGTTTCGGCTCAGGCATGACTGGGACAAACTCAAGGGCATGCTGTCATTCCATCTTAAGCAGGTATGGGGAGGTATGCCAAGTTGTCAGCATATGGCAGCTTCTTAAAAGTGACGTTTCCAATTTATGCTGGTTGATATTTCTCGTAATGTGTATTAACTTTCAAACACACTTGAATTCTTTACTAAAGGTCCTGTCAGACTATCCAGAGGCAAAAATGACTACCGAACAGCAACAATCTTGTTTAGGAGAGAGCTTTCCCGAGTTGGTGAAAAGGTTGGATGATGGTATTTCCGCTGTCATTTGCCTTACCTATCTCTGTTGTTCTCCTTTGACATAAGGGGCAGTTAGCATGGTTTGATTGTACCAATTCTATAAGATGACACATAATATCATGATGATATCCTACAATGCATTCCTATATTGTCCTTTTTTGTGTCATTACTTGAAGCAAAAAGAAAATTCACATGCCGTAGAAGTGTAAGGCTCTTTTAAAATTGATTGTTCTGTTATCAAAAGAACTTGATTGTTCTGTTTGTGTTGGCCAGCTGTATAACATGTGTTTGCATATTTGATTGTTTCAAGTGTTTAGCTTGGGACTCGCTTCTTGATAGCATGTTAGGTATAGATGCTTTAAGATGTGCTCTTTGGCAATAGGGAGGGAATGTGATGTCAAAAAGATAGGTTACAACAACAACAAACTTGGTGTAATTCCACATGTGGGGTCATGGGAGAGTAGTGTATACGCAAACTTTATCCCTACCTTATGGAGATAGAGAGGTGTTTCTGATAGACCCTCGGCTCGTCAAAAAGATAGGTTGAATTGAGAAAAAAAGGTAGAAGTTGAGTAAGAGGGGCAAAATAATCCTCATCTTGGTAGGTTGATATGAAATGGTCAAACAAGTCTATTTGCATATTGGTACTTAGTCAATTTTTTTTTTAATCTCTTAGCATGTTCAACAACAACAACAACCCAGTGAGATCAGATCTCACAAGTGGGGTCTGGGGAGTGTAGTGTGTACGCAGACCTTACCCCTACACTGGAGGAGTAAAGAGGCTGTTTCCGGTAGACCCTCGGCACAAGATGAGGTTGTTTCCGGTATATCAGTAACAGCAAAGGAATTCAGAAAGATACCAACAACAACGCAATAACCAGCAAGGCTAAAAGCTTACCGCTTTACTTAAAGAGTTCCTGAGAAAAGCTTACCTCATAAACTATATTTTGGATTGTGTGCCTGCTTCATGAACCACCATGTATTATGATGATATAGTTACATCTAAATGAATATTTTCCATATTTTCTTAATGGTGATCTTACTGTTAAAAGTATCTTTGCCTCCCCTTTTCTGCATTCCAGTAGCGGGTTATGGTTTGTCTCATGAAGAACATAAACAAAGAACAGTTTTCGTATTCGTGTTGTTACTCTCTTCTCTACTAGCAAGTCTCATGCATCTGTTTCAATATCATAATTTCAAGAGTTTTCACTCATCTACTTATCTCTCGATTATGGTTATTAAGGTCGTCTGGTGCAACCCATTGGACTAGAAACCACTCACCTGAAATTATTATAACTTAAAAAATGTAATGCCTCAATCGCGTGAAAAGTAATTCTTGTTATATTACTAAATTTACCTGTCAAAAAAATGTTATTATTGCAAATCAGACTTATAAGTTGGAAGTTGAACCAAAAATCCAGAAGTGTTGGTGCTTCAATGGTGTTTTCTCCAGGCTGGCTTTGTAACCAAGCTTTCAACATAATACCATGTTCACATTTGACTTTTAGTTTTGACTTCTTTGATGCTCGGCTGTTGCAGTTGAGATAAGCTCTTGTTTTCGTGGTTCATTACTCTGATTTTGATCTTTCCGACATCACCCTGTTACCTTGATTTTGCAGCTCTCAACAGCTTTGCTGAAGGCCCTCCATTTACGTTGCAAAGACTATGTGAGGTGTGACATTCTTTTTAAATATGAATTTCAGATTGTTTTATATGTTAGTACTTCACTCCATCTGATTTTCTTTTCCTTAAATTTTAAAGCTTTGTTCTCTATTTCATGAAAAAAAAAGGTGTTTTTCCAGTATGGCAGTCGTCTTAAGCAGCTTAGTGGGAGCAAGCTCAATCTTAATATTCTTTTGAGTGTATTTTGTATTATGTTGTCGCTGCTATTGCTGTCAATTAAACAACTGATATATTGGTTTTTCAATGTTACTAATCTTTTGAGTAATATTGAGCAGATTTTGTTGGATGCACGGAACATTTATTCCAAGCTGTCAAAGCTTGCATTGGCTCTAGAAAAGGTTGGACTTCGATGTGAATTCTGCCCTTATAGTGCTTTTAAAGTTTTACATCTTAAATCTCATTGATGTGGCATCTCGACATCTTTCAACCTTCAAATCTTGAATGCCAACTTTCTGGAGAAAACCTCTTAGTACTAAGTAGTGTAAGATGCTTTGTTGAGCTTAGTCGTCACTTCCATCACTGTTGGATCTGAGGTCCTTCATTTAAGGAGTTTTAGCATGCTCTTATGCCAATTTTTCTTCTTTTCTTTTGAGAACTTGTACTAAAAGAAAAAAGGAAAAAAGGTTTCCCTTTTTTTCTAAAATATCTCAAGTTTAGTGTCTGAAGAAGTGCTAGCGGCTGAATAGACTTCTTTTTTTCCCCTGTTATGTAACTCTGTTATGACAGTTCTGGAGCATAATGAGTGCTTTACCTGTCTGCAGAATTTGCTAGTTACATCAACATTGACGATCTCCAGTGACCCAAATGCATCTTCTAACATGCAAAATGCAACAGCACCAGATAGAGAAGAAACCAACGGTGCCCCAATTCTATCTAATTCAGTGTCTAATGGGGTGGAACCTATAGCCAGTGCAGGTGATTCAGATGAAGTAATGACTGAGGTAGAAGAGGCTGAAGTTGAGGATGTTATGACGATTGACATGGATACAATTGAAGCAATAGTTCGATCATCTGAAGCAGATACTACGCCTCCCAGTGATTCATAATGCTGTGTTTCTATGTAGTAATTGTTTTCATCATCTAGTACTGGAAGTCTGTAAAAGGTATGTCATGCTTCGGTGAAATTAGAGCAAGTCCTGAGGAGGTGCCTAAAAGATCGATCATGGTCGTGAATATATGTTGGACCAATATAATGTGTCTCGAACCTTATTTTTACCCCACGTAGGTCTATCTTGTGTGGGGAAAAACCCTGGTTGCTTTCGTCTTCGTTGAACTAACGAGTGTCTCTATAGCATTTCGAGAAATATACTGGGTGCGCCTCTTTTTTCCCCTGAATGATCATTTATTGTTGGGGCATTTGCATCTATGCCCAGTTTGGGGTCACAATTGAAGTTATACCTGCTTTGCACAAAATTTTGCAAGCCTATCCGCTTTAGAATCAATTTCAGACTTATCGGGTCTGAAGTTGCAATGCACTTAAGGCCAATTAAGTCTTGCACTTAAGGGTAAATAGGTCTGAAGTGAAAAAATTGGACTTTCCAAATAAGCTTGAAGTGCAACCATTGTTTTCATGCAGTTAAAGCAAAATATGTCTGAAGTGAAAATTATACTTCTTATGTACTTAAAGCTAAATAGATCTGAATTGCGACTAAAGTTTTCATGCATTTAAGGCCAAATAGGTCTGAAATGCAAATTGGCTAGAAACAGAAAATTGTTCTTCGAATATCAACAATCAAATACATGATTTAACACTTTAGTCTACTCTAAATGAGCTCAAATTTGAAATATAATCTCCAAATATCATTAAGAATAAACCCCAATAATCAATTTATCAAAACAACAATAAATCTAACAAACCCATTTTACAATTAAGAAGAAGAAGAAACTCTAAGCAGTAGTAAAAAAATATAGCGCCACAGCAGCTCAATACTGTAAAACACAATAAATCACCTTAAAACATGCTCACAAACACCATACAAGTTTACTGTCACCTTTATTTTCACAAACAGCAAAAGAAGGAGGAGGGGGAGGAGAATGAGAAGCAGAAGGAGGAGGTCTGAAGTTGTCTATACTTTGGATACTAGTTAAAAAAAATTTAAAAAGTTGATACAAATTAAATAGGGGAGACCAAATAGGGCGGCCCGTAAAATTTTTACTTTATTGTTTATCGACAACATTTGATTAGCAGAATGTTCGAATCATATTTCAAGTTGGAGAAAGTTATTTATTGTACTTGGAAGTGTATCATATATATATACACATATTTGGACTTCCTACTCTTGTGTTATATATATATATATATATATATATATATAAATTTAGGAAGTCCAAATATGTGTCAAATTATTTAGTGTATCAAAGTTTTAATTTTATTAACAATAATTAAAACTCAAAATCTATAATATCCGATATGGAATACGAGAGAAAGTAAACTTATATGCATACATATATGTAAGTACTTAATGCACAAAATAATAAAATAATAATTATAAAAGCAACAATAAATTTTGTAACAAATTTATAATATATATATATATATATATATACATATATATATACATACATATACATATTTTCTTAATGAGATTAATTTAAATCTATAATAAGATATAAATTTGCTTTTATTATAAATAAAATACATAGGTAAAAATTAAAATATCATATATAATATAAAAAGAGATTACATAGATAAGTTTTTAAAAATATCAAGGGCAAAATAGACATTGCCTGGGATAAGAGTAGAAGGATGTTTCTTGTTTGTTGGAGGAAAAATTTGATTTTTAAAGCAAAATAAAAAAAAAAGGAGGAATTTTCACGTAATACAACTTATTTAGTACTTACTTAATAAGTTAGAACTACTTTTAGAAAATTATATAAAATATAATTTATCTTAATCTATGACTTTTCATATTCCTAAAATCTCTCCCTTGAAAATCTCTTACGTAAAACTATTCTAATATATCTTTCCTGAGATTCTCTCTTACCTAAAAAATATTTATCCATTTTAATTTTCTCCCAAATTCTCCATTAAAAGATTTGAGTACATCCTAATGTCCCTAACCTCTTTCCTCCCTTTTACGTATATAATATATCACTGTAGGCGTATAAAATTATGGAATTAAATTCATAAATTAATTTGAACTATATTTTTAAATTCAAGATATATTGATCCAAACAAATATTACGAGCTAATATAATTGAATTAATTATATAAGTCCAATATATATGGATTAAATAAATAAGTCTGAATTCATTGGGCTAGCCCATTTAATTGGGCTAAAGTGATGAGTCCACTTTATTAAGCCCAAGATTTTATTTTCCTAGAGGCCCAAATTGATGCCCACGTGTTAAATGACATGGCTCGCCAAGTCAAACGGAAGAGCCAATATGATCATGCCACGTGTCAAAATGACAAGACATGCCAGTCAAATTAAAAGGCCATTGAAATCGCGCCATATGTGCAAGTGACATGTTCTGGCCAATCAAATGCGGTCTTGTCACACTTCAATTTGATTGGTCGGAAAGAGTTTGTTTTTATCATAACTCTTCCCTTCCACAACTATAAATAGGGGTCTTCGTAACCCAGAAAAGACACCAGAAGTTATAACAAGAAGCAGGAAAGAGCTCGTGGATCAAACGCTGCAAATTCCTCTACAAGTTTCAAGCTTCAAGCAATCAAGTCTAAGTTCAAGCAATCAAGTTCAAGCTCAAGAACGAAGAACAAATCAAGTTCAAGCTCAAGAACGAAGAACAAATCAAGATCAAACTCAAAGGTCCTTGTTGTGTGATTCATATTGATTGTAACACTCAAGTATTTAAAGCAAAATACTACGATTGTTGCAATATTTTTAGGCCTAATTTTATTTTCTCGACGCAAATTTATTGTCTACAAATTTTGGCACGCCCAGTGGGACAATCTCTACCTCTCATCTCAACTTTTCAAGTACCAAAGTTCAAGAACATTGAAATGACTTTAAAGAAAATCAACTTCAGTTCAACTTCCACCAAGGCTGCTAATTCCAGGTTCTATGCTGATGTGAAAAACATCATCGATGTTACTTTTAGAAGCTTTACACCAGCTATGAGGAGCAAAACAAGCTCGTTAGGACAATAATGTGATGACCCGACCAGTCGTCTCATGAGTTACCGCTCCGTTTCCCCCATTTTTACTTCTTATTGCTTTGTATAATGATTCTATATATGATCGGGTTGATTGGTTAGGGTTGAAAGGAATTGGTAAGGTTTGAGACATTTAGTCTCTTTTGAGGAAGGTTAAGTTAGAAAAGTCAACCGAATGTTGACTTATGTGTTAGAGGGCTCGAATGTGAGTTTCGATGGTTCAATTAGCTTCAAGAGGTGATTTGGGACTTAGGAGCGTGATCAGAATGAGATTTGGAGGTTCGGAGTAGATTTAGGCTTGAATTGGCAAAGTTGAGATTTTGGCGATTTCCGGTTGGTAGGTGAGATTTTGATATAGGGGTTGGAATGGAATTCCGAGAGTTGCAGTAGTTCCGTTGTGTCATATGGGATGTGTGTGAAAAATTTCAGGTCATTCAGACGTGTTTTGGTTGGGTTTTTGATCAAAAGCGAAATTCGGAAGATTTTGAAAACTTAGGCTTGAATCCGATGTGTTTTGGTTGATTCAGTGTTGTTTGAGGTGTTTTGAAGATTGGTACAAGTTTGAATAAGATTATGGTATATGTTGGTATGTTTGGTTGAGGTCCCGGGGGCCTCAGGTGAGTTTCGGGTGGTCAATCGGACCATTTCATGCTTTGGAGAGTTGCAGATTTTGGAGCTTCAGCTGTTGCAGAGTTTTCCTTTTCGCGATCGCGTAGGGGGTCTCGCGATCGCGTAGAACTTTTGAGGGGGGCAACCCAGTTTTTTCTATGCGTTCACGAAGGTAGAGTTGTGATCACATAAGGTGGCGAGTTTGTTGATCGCGAACGCGTGGATAAGGTCGCATTTGCGTAGAGTTAAGTGGACCAAGGGTTTTGACTTGGAGTTTGTTCTTTGCGGACGCGGTCTCCTGTCCGCGATCGCATAGTGTTGGAAGCCTGAGCATCGCATTTTCGTGAGTGTTTACGCGTTCGCATAGAGTAAAAGTTGGGTTTTGAGAAAATGAGCTTCGCGATCGCGAAGGAAGTCCCGCGATCGGGATGAAGGAATTGAGGCCTGGGCAGAAAGTTTAGATAGTCGTCTTATCCGTGATTTTTGGGTTTATTTCTTCCATTATTGGTCATTTTTGGAGCTTTTTGAAGAGGATTGAAAAGGGATTCAAGGGGAATCACTTGGAGGTAAGATTCTTGGACTTAAAACTCGATTCTAGTGTGAAATCTACCTAATAAATCATGGAATCTAAGCCTAAAATTGAAGAACTAGGGCTTGAAATTGGAGACCTAGAAATTGGGATTTGAGCGGTCATTTGTGGATGGATTTTGATGCTTTTGGTATGTATGAACTCGTGGGGAGATGAGGAACCCATTGATGTGAAAATTATCGAATTCCGAAATGCGGGCCGGGGGGGGGGGGGTCGAGCTTTGGTAATTTCGGGTTTTGTGTTGTAAATTGATTATCTTCATTCCCTTAGCATATTTTGATGTCGTGATTCTGATTTTGGATTGATTCGACACGAGTGGAGTCCGATTCGAGGGGCAAAGGTATCGCGAGCTAGAGATTTAATCGGATTGAGGTGAGTAATGATTGTAAATGATGTTCTGAGGGTATGAAACCCTGGATTGCCAATCATTGTGCTATATTGACGTGACACCCACGCTAGATGACGAGCAAGGGATCGTGCACTGTTGAGGATTGTGACTTAATACATCCCGAATAACTATTTTGCCGCGTATTTGACTAAAAT
Organism: Nicotiana sylvestris; assembly: GCF_000393655.2. Taxonomy (NCBI): domain Eukaryota; kingdom Viridiplantae; phylum Streptophyta; class Magnoliopsida; order Solanales; family Solanaceae; genus Nicotiana; species Nicotiana sylvestris. The sequence goes on from NC_091059.1 coordinate 37,948,713, forward strand.
CTATTTGCTATCATCATTATTTGGGCTGAATGCCATATTTGGGTTTCGTGCCAACTATTTGAACTCTTAGGGGACTTTTATTGACATTTCCTCACTGTTTGACTTTATACTTGAACTCAGTCATGTTATATTTCACTATTTTCGTACTCAGCCATGTTTACTCTGTTTTAACGCTTAAATGATCTTTTAAATGATATTTTGGGCTAAGAATCATGTTTTACTACTGCCCGAGTGGCTTGTGAGGATTTTGACTGAGTAAGGCTGAGGGCCTATGTTGTGAGGAAGCATTTGATATTGATTATGAGGCCAAGGGCCTGAGATATGTATGCCACGATGTGGCTTATTGATATGAGGCCGAGGGCCTAGTGATGATGCCATGAGATGGCTTGATATTGCGCTTGGGCTGTAAGGGGCCCCTCCAGGAGTCTGCACACCCCCAGTGAGCGTGGGTACCCATAGTGATGTGAGATATAGCCCGAAGGGCTGGCATTGTTCTGAGATATTGCTCGAGGGGCGGATTTGTTGATATTGTGCCCGAGCAGTGAACCTTTATGTGTTTATTTTCCTTAATTGCCTGTCATTTACCTGCTTAAATTGTTGAAAAAGGTTTTTGTGAAGTTTAATTCAAGTTAAATGACTTTCACATATCTTTCACTGGTTTTACTGCTTCATTATAGTCTGCAAATGTGTTTTACGTGATTTCCTGCTTTCAGTCCTTATTTATGATTATTACTCACTGAGTTGGAGTACTCGCTTTACTCCCTACACCCCATGTGCAGATTCAGGCACATCTGGTCCCGCTCCCTAGTGCCGATCTTTCTAACTCAGGCGGATCTGAGGAGTCTCTAGGTAGCTCTCGGCGTTCGCAGCCCGAAGCTTCTTCCCTATCTTATTCTCCATGTTCTTAGTTACTGTATTAAACTCTGTAGATTTCTCTGAGTATTCCGGATTGTTTAGATGCTCATGACTAGTGACACCCCGATATCGGGCTGTGTTGGGTTGTATTCCACAAATTATGCTGTTATCTGCTTAAACTTTGGATTATTTTATCATGCTTAGACTGTTTCTTACTGTTTAACTGTTAAATACCAAAATGGGAAGTGTCGGCTGGCCGATTCTTCATGAGAGGCGCCATCACGACCGGGTCCGGGTTTAGGGTCGTGACAGAGTTGGTGTTAGAGCCTAGGTTACATAGGTCTCATGAATCATGAGTAGGTTTAGTAGAGTCTCGCGGATCGGTACAGAGACATTTGTATTAATCTTCGAGAGGCTGCAGAACTTTTAGGAAAAACTTCATATTCTTGAAATTCTTGTCGTGCAACTTTGTTGATCCGAGTACTAAACTTCTGTTGTTCTATTCTCTCACAGATGATGAGGACTCACGCTACCGGCCAGGATGGACAACCACCAGTATCACCAACTGTGGCCATTAGAGGCCGCAGATGCGGTTGTGGTTGCGGTAAGGGCAGAGGTGTGGCCCGCACAGTAGCTAGGGCAGCACCTGCAGATCCACCAGCTGCCCCAGTTCAGGATCAGGTCCCAGCAGTGGACGCTCTAGTAGCACCAACTCAGGCACCAGCTGTGCCCATTGTGATTCCGGGTCTTCAGGAGGACTTGGCTCAGATTCTATCAGTTTGCACTAGCCTAGCTCAGGCGATTTTAGTCATTACAGCCACAACTAATTCTTAGGCTGGGGGAGGCAATCAGACTCCTGCCACTCGCACACTTGAGCAGGTCGTGTAGGGACTTCAGATGCCGGGGGCACATCCAGCCTAGCCGGTTGCAGCTGCTCAGGACTATGTAGTTCCTTCCATGCTAGAGGACGAGTAGCATAGGTTGGAGAGGTTTGGTAGACTTCAGCCTCTGACCTTCAATGGTGCAGAAGGCGAGGATGCCCAGGGCTTCTTGGATAAGTGTTAGAGGATACTTCGTACAACGAGTATTCTGGAGACCGGCGGGGTCGCTTTCACTACTTATCAGTTTTTTGGAGATGCCTTCACTTGGTGGGAGGCTTTTAAGAGGCGTAGGCCTGTTGGTGCAGCACCCTTTACCTGGCAGCAGTTCTCCGTTCTCTTTCTGGAGAAGTATCTGCCGCAGTCCCGCAAAGAGGAGCTGCGTAGGGAGTTTGAGTGGTTGCGTCAGGGAGAGATGACGCAGTATGAGATGAGGTTCTCCGAGTTAGCTCGTCATCTTATTTGGTTAGTTTCGATAGATAGAGATAGGATTAGGAGGTTTGTTGATGGCCTCACTTATTAGCTTCGTATTCTCACGACTAGGGAGAGGGTGATTAGTGCTACCTTTGAGGAGGTTGTAGACATTTCTCGGGAGATTGAGTCTGTTCGTCACTACGAGCGCGAGGAGAGGGAGTCCAAGAGGCCTCGAGGATCTGGTAGTTATAGTGGTACTCTTTCGTGAGGTCAGTTTCAGCACGGCAGAGGCCGTCCATTCAGGCATGCTCAGCCAGCTCGCCCAGGTTATCTTGGGGCATCATCGGGTCATAGTTCTCACAATTCTTATCAGGACCAGTCATCACTTAGTGCCCTTCCAGCTCAGAGTTTGTCTCGTGCCCCATCAGTTCAGGGCTCTTCTATGCCAGGTGCATCTACTAGTTACTCCGGTGCGAGGGGTTCCCTCAGTCCCCTTCTCTAGCACTTGGGAGTTGTTATGAGTGTGGTGAGATGGGTCATATGTGGAGGCAGTGCCCTCGTCGTCTTGCAAGTTCATCTCAGTAGAGGGGTCAGTCATTGGCTTCAGTGCCATTTACTTCACCGCCACCCGCCCAGCCAGTTAGAGGTGAAGGTCAGTCAGCTAGGGGTCGCCCTAGAGGGGGAGGTCGATCAGGTGGCGGTCAGGCCCGTTTCTATGTACTTCTAGGCAGACTCGATGCTATTACTTCAGATGATGTCATTATAGGTATTGTTTAAGTCTGCCACAAAGATGCCTCTGTACTATTTGATCCTGGTTCCACCTTTTCTTATGTGTCATCATACTTTGCTCGTTATTTGGGTACACCCCGTGAGTTTCTTGCTTCACCTGTTTATGTATCTACCTCGGTGAGCAATACTGTTGTTGTCGACCGTGTGTACCGGTCATGTGTGGTGACTATTGGGGGTTTGGAGACCCATGTGGATCTTTTATTATTGTGTATGGTGGATTTTGATGTCATTTTGGGCATGGATTGGCTATCTCCGTGTCGTGCTATTCTGGACTATCATGCTAAGACAGTCACATTGGCTATACCGGGTGTGCCATGGATTGATTGGCGAGGTGTGACTGATTATGTTCCCAGTAGAGTGATCTCATTCTTGAAAGCCCAGCGTATGGTTGGGAAAGGTTGTCTTTCATATCTAGCCTTTGTGAGGGATGTCGGTGCTGAGACTCCCAGTATTGATTCTGTTCCAGTTGTGAGGGATTTTCTCGATGTGTTTCTTGTAGACCTGCCAGGCATGCCACTGGACAAAGATATTGATTTTGGTATTGACCTGGTGCCGGGCACTCAACCCATTTCTATTTTGCCATATTGTATGGCACCATTGGAGTTGAAGGAGTTAAAGGAGCAACTTCAGGAACTCCTTGATAAGGGGTTCATTCGGCCTAGTATGTCACCTTAGGGTGTGCCAGTCCTGTTTGTGAAGAAGAAGGATGGTATAATGAGGATGTGCATTGATTATAGGCAATTGAACAAAGTAACAGTTAAGAACAAGTATCCTTTACCTCGCATTGACGATTTATTCGACCAGCTTCAGGGAGTGAGATTGTTCTCCAAGATTGATCTCTGTTCGGGTTATCACCAGTTGAAGATCAGGGACTCAGTTATTCTTAAGACAGCTTTCAGGACCCGATATGGTCATTATGAGTTCTTGGTGATGTCTTTTGGGCGGACCAATACCCCAGCAGCGTTCATGCATTTGATGAACAACGTGTTCCGGCCTTATCTCAATTCATTTGTCATAGTCTTCATTGATGATATTCTGGTGTATTCACGTATTCAGGAGGATCACGTGGAGCATTTGAGAGTTGTGTTGTAGATATTGAGGGAAGAGAAACTTTATGTAAAATTCTCCAAGTGTGAGTTTTGGCTCAGTTCAATGGCTTTCTTGGGGCACGTGGTGTCCAGGGAGGGTATTCAAGTTGATCCGAAGAAGATAGAGGCGGTTTAGAGTTGTCCCAAACCGTCCTCAACCACAAAGATTCGCAGCTTTCTTGGTTTGGCGGGTTGTTATCGCCATTTTGTTAGGGATTCTCATCTATCGCATCGCCCTTGACCAAGTTAACTCAGAAAGTTGCTTCATTTGTATGGTCGGACGAGTGTGAGGAGAGCTTTCAGAAGCTCAAGACAGCTTTGACCACAACTCTAGTGTTAGTTTTTCCATCAGTTTCAGGTTCATATACCGTGTATTGCGATGCTTCGAGAGTTGATATTGGTTGTGTATTGATGTAGGAGGGTAGAGTTATTGCTTATGCTTCTCGTCAGTTGAAGCCCCATGAGAAGAACTACCCCGTTCATGATTTGGAGTTGTTTATCATAGTTCACACGTTTAAGATTTGGAGGCCTTACTTGTATGGTGTGTCTTGTGAGGTGTTTACTGATCATCGTAGCCTCCAGCACTTGTTCAAATAGAAGGATCTCGATTTGAGGCAGCGGAGGTGGTTGGAGTTGCTTAAGGATTATGATATCACTATATTGTATCATCCGGGAAAGGCAAATGTGGTGACCGATGCCTTGAGCCGAAAGGCAGTGAGTATGGGGTGTTTGGCATATATTCTAGTTGGGGAGAGACCTCTTGCAGTTGATGTTCAGGCCTTGGCCAATCGGTTCGTGAGGTTGGATATTTCGGAGCCTAGTCGGGTATTGGCTTGTGTGGTTTCTTGGTCTTTCTTATATGATCGCATCAGAGAGCGCCAACATGATGATCCATATTTACTTGTCCTTAAGGATAGAGTTCAACATGATGATGCTAGATATGTGACCATTGGTGATGACGGGGTGTTGAGGATGTAGGGCCGGATATGTATGCCCAATGTGGATGGGCTTCGGGAGTTGATTCTGGAGGAGGCCCATAGCTCGTGGTATTCCATTCATCCGGGTGCCGCGAAGATGTATTAGGATTTGAGGCAGCACTATTGGTGGAGGAGAATAAAGAAAGACATTGTGAGATTTGTAGCTCGGTGTCTTAATTTTTAGTAGGTGAAGGGTGGCTTGCTTCAACGGATGGATATTCCAGAGTGGAAGTGGGAGAGGATCACTATGGACTTTATAGTTGGACTTCCACGAACTTTGAAGAAGTTCGATGCTATTTGGGTGATTGTGGATCGGCTGACCAAGTCCGTGCACTTCATTCCTTTGTGTACTACATATTCTTCAGAGCGGTTGTTAGAGATCTATATCCAGGAGATTGTTTGTTTGCATGGTGTCCCAGTTTCCATCATTTTAGATAGGGGCACTCAGTTTACTTTGCAGTGTTGGAGGTCTGTGCAACAAGAGTTGGGTACTCAGGTTGAGTTGAGCACAACCTTTCTCTCTCAGACAGACGAGTAGTCTGAGCGCACTATTCAAATATTGGAGTACATGTTGCGTGCTTGTGTCAGTGATTTTGGAGGGTCATGGGATCAGTTTCTACCGCTTACAGAGTTTGCTTATAACAACATCTACCAGTCGAGTATTCAGATGGCTCCATATGAGGCTTTGTATGGGAGGCGGTGTAGATCTCCAGTTGGTTGGTTCGAGCCGGCTAAGGCTAGGCTATTGGGGACAGGCTTGGTACAAGATGCTTTAGAAAAGGTGAAGGTGATTCAGGAGAGGCTTCGTACAGCGCAATCGAGGCAAAAGAGTTATGCTGACAAGAAGGTTCGAGATGTGTCCTACATGGTTGGCGAGAAGGTTCTGTTAAAGGTTTCACCCATGAAGGGTGTTATGAGATTTGGGAAGAAAGGTAAATTGAGTCCTCGGTTCATTGGGCCTCTTAAGGAGCTTCGGAGGATTGGGGAGGTAGCTTATGAGCTTGATTTGCCACCCAGCTTGCCGAGTGTGCATCCGGTATTTCATGTTTCTATGCTCCAAAAGTATATTAGGGATCTGTCTCATGTTTTGGATTTTAGCACAATTCAGTTGGATGATGATTTGACTTATGATGTGGAGCCAACAGCTATTTTGGGTCGTCAGGTTCGAAAGTTGAGGTCACAGGATATAGCTTCAGTGAAAGTGCAGTGGAGTGGTCGGCCCATGGAGGAGGCTTCCTGGGAGACCGAGCGGGAGATGCAGAGCAGATACCCTCACCTGTTTGAGGCTTCAAGTATGTTTCTTGACTCGTTCAAGGACGAACGTTTCTTTAAGTTGGGGAGGATGTGACGACCCGACCAGTCATCTCATGAGTTACCACTCCATTTCCCCTATTTCTGCTTCTTATTGCTTTATATAATGGTTCTATATGTGATCCGGTTGATTGGTTAGGGTTCGGAAAGGAATTGATAAGGTTTGAGACACTTAGTCTCTTTTGAGGAAGGTTAAGTTGAAAAGGTCAGCCGGATGTTGACTTATGTGTTAGAGGGATTGGATGTGAGTTTCGATGGTTCGGTTAGCTTCAGGAGGTGATTTGGGACTTAGGAGCATAATTGGAATGAATTTTGGAGGTTCGGAGTAAATTAGGCTTGAATTGGCGAAGTTGAGATTTTGGTGATTTCTGGTTGGTAGGTGAGATTTTGATATAGGGGTCGGAATGGAATTACGAGAGTTGCAGTAGTTCTGTTGTGTAATTTGGGATGTGTGTGCAAAATTTCAGGTCATTCGGACATGTTTTGGTTGGGTTTTTGATCAAAAGCGGAATTCGGAAGATTTTGGAAACTTAGGCTTGAATCCGATGTGTTTTGGTTGATTCAGTGTTGTTTGAGGTGTTTTGAAGATTGTTACAAGTTTGAATAAGGTTATACGATATGTTGGTATGTTTGGTTGAGGTCTTGGGGGCCTCGGGTGAGTTTTAGGTGGTCAATCAGACCATTTCATGCTTTGGAGAGTTGCAGATTTTGGAGCTTCAGCTGTAACAGAGTTTTCCTCTTCGTGATCACGTAGGGGGTCTCGTGATCACATAGAGCTTTTGATGAGGGAAGCCCAGTTTGTTCTATGCGTTCGTGAAGTTAGAGTTGCGATCGCATAAGGTAGCGAGTTTGTTGATCGCGAACGCGTGGATAAGGTTGCGTTCGCGTAGAGTTAAGTGGACCAGGGGTTTTGACTTGGAGTTTGTTCTTTGTGAACGCGATCCCCTGTTCGCGATCGCGTAGTGTTGGAAGCCCGAGAATTGCATTCGCGTGAATGTTTATGCGTTCACATAGAGTAAAAGTTGGGTTCTGAGAAAATGTGCTTCGCGATCGCGATGAAGGAATTCAGGCCTGGGCAGAAGGTTTAAATAGTCGTCTTGTCCGCGATTTTGGAGTTTATTTCTTCCATTGTTGGTCGTTTTTGGAGATTTTTGAAGAGGATTGAAGAGGGATTCAAGGGGAATCACTTGGAGGTAAGGTTCTTGGACTTAAAACTCGATTCTAGTGTGAAATCTACCTAATAAATCATGGAATCTAAGCCTAAAATTGAAGAACTAGAGCTTGAAATTGGAGACCTAGAAATTGGGATTTGAGGGGTCATTTTTTGATGGATTTTGATACTTTTGGTATGTATGAACTCGTGGGGAGATGAGGAACCCATTGATGTGAAAATTATTGAATTCCGAGACGTGGGCCCGAGGGGTCGGGTATTGGTAATTTCAAGATTTGTGTTGTAAATTGATTATCTTCGTTTGGGCTTCGTTCCCTTATCATATTTTGACGTCGTGATTCTGATTTTGGATATATTCGACGCGAGTGGAGGCCGATTCGTGAGGCAAAGGCATCGCGGGCAAGAGATTTGACCGGATTGAGGTGAGTAATGATTGTAAATGATATTCTGAGGGTATGAAACTCCGGATTGCACATCGTTGTGCTTTATTGATGTGACGTGCATGCTAGATGAAAAGCATGGGGTCATGCACTGTCGGAGATTGTCACTTAGTCCATCCTGAATGACTATTTTCCGCGTATTTGACTGAAATCTGTTTGCTATCATCATTATTTGGGCTGAATGCCATATTTGGGCTTCGCACCAACTATTTGAACCCTTAGGGGACTTTTATTGATATTTCCTCACTATTTTGACTTTATACTTGAACTCAGTCATGTTATATTTCACTGTTTTCATACTCAGCCATATTTACTTTGTTTTAACACTTAAATGATTTTAAATGATATTTTATGCTGAGAATCATGTTTTACTATTGCCCGAATGGCTTGTGAAGATTTTGACTGAGTAAGGCCGAGGGCCTATGTTGTCAGGAAACATTTAATATGGATTATGAGGCCGAGGGCCTGAGATATGTACGCCACGAGGTGGCTTGTTGATATGAGGCCGAGGACCTAGTGATGATGCCACAAGATGACTTGATATTGCGCTTGGGCCGTAAGGGGCTCCTCCAGGAGTCTGCACACCTCCAGTGAGCGCGGGTACCCATTGTGATGTGAGATATAGCCCGAGGGGCTGGTATTGTTCTGAGATATTGCCCGAGGGGCGGATTTGTTGAACTGTGCCCGAGGGGCGAACCTTTATGTGTTTATTTTCCTTAATTGCCTGTCATTTACCAGCTTAAATTGTTGAAAAATGTTTTCGTGAAGTTTAATTCGAGTTAAATGACTTTTACATATCTTTCACTGGTTTTACTGCTTCATTATAGTCTGCAAATGTGTTTTACGTGATTTCCTACTTTCAGTCCTTATTTATGATTATTACTCACTGAGTTGGAGTACTCACTTTACTCCCTGCACCCCGTGTGCAGATTCAGGCACATCTGGTCCCGCTCTCGAGTGCTGATCTTTCCAGCTCAGGCGGATCCGAGGACTCTCTCGGTAACTGTCGGCGTTCGCAGCTCGGAGCTTCTTCCCTATCTTATTCTCCATATTCTTAGTTACTGTATTAAACTCTGTATATTTCTCTGATTATTTCGTATTGTTTAGATGCTCATGACTAGTGACACCCCGATATTGGGCTGTGTTGGGTTATATTCCGCAAATTATGCTGTTATATGCTTAAACTTTGGATTATTTTATCATGGTTAGACTATTTCTTACTGTTTAACTGTTAAATACCAAAATGGGAAGTGTCGGCTAGCCTTGTCTTCACGAGAGGCACCATCACGATCGGGTCCGGGTTTAGGGTCGTGACAAATAAGCACCCCAAGTGCCATCCACATCAACCCCTATTTTCGGATCTTCATCCTCAAAAGGAGAAATATTTTCCACAAACGCACCTGAAGGAGGAAGCGATGTTGCTTAAAGAATCAAGAAAACTCTTCCTCTACTTGACCTCTCTGAATCCAACCACTCTGCTATAAAGGAAGATGATGATGCTTCAAGTGATGGATCCTTCCCACTTACACCACATAGCGTTATCCAATCAAGGATGAATCTGTGTGAAAATCTATGCTACTCTCCATCGTCCACGACAATTATGCAAGCCATGGTGACAAACATCTGTGGAGGAGCAGTTGGCAAACTTGACGGAAGCAATCGATGGCTTGACCAAGTGCATGAAAAATCAAGATGCTAGAATTGACAAGCTAACAGATAGGGTGGGAATCTTGATGGAAGAAGAATCCACCCATGCACCTGGCAAGCTCCTAGAAGTACCAGAGAGTGATTCTCCCTCAAGACAAGTAGCATCCGCTAGGGCTATCTCTGTCTCATCTGAAGGGATGATTCCAATTAATCAACTGAAGGAGTTCATTGAAGGAACCATTAAGAACGAGTGTGAAGTTGCTGCCAAATTCTCCCTTACATATGCAAAACCGTACACTACAAGGGTCGATATATTGAAGATTCCTGCTAGTTATCAACCTCCAAAGTTTCAATAGTTTGATGGAAAAGGTAATCCAAAGCAACATGTGGCGCGCTTCGTTGAGACATGCAACAATGCTGGGACTTATGGAGATTACCTCGTCAAGCAGTTTGTCTGCTCGCTAAAAGAAAATGCTTTTGACTGGTACACATACCTCGAGGCTGGATCTATTGATAGCTGGGATCAACTAGAGCAAGTGTTCTTCAATATCTTTTATAGCACAAGATGTACTGTGAGTATGATAGAACTTACAAATTCTCGTCAACGAAAGGGTGAACCAGTTATCGACTTTATTAATCATTGGAGGAATGCAAGCCTCAACTACAAATAGAGGCTTAGTGAAGCTTCTGGCATATAGATGTGCATCCAAGTCAAGCATTGGGGACTCCGCTACATCTTTCAAGGTATCAAGCCTAGCACATTTGAAGAACTTGCGACTCGTGCCCATGACATGGAGTTAAGAAGGCCTCCGATGGAAATGAAAGGCTGCCTATCTATGAGCCTCGTAAAGGGAGCAAAAAGCAAGAAGTCAAGAAATGGAGCAAGTTTTTACCCAGATCTGAAAACAAAGAAGCTATGAATGTCAACACATCACCTGTGAAGTTCACAACGAAGGTAAGCAAGAAGCAGAGTACGAAATCCACTTCTTTTCAAGATAAACCAAGTGGGAAGTTGACTCTAAAAGAAATGCAAGAAATTGAGTACCCATTTCTGGATTCTGATGCGCCAGCAATATTTTAAGAACTCCTTGAGTTAAATCTCATTGAGCCTCCAGAGATGAAGCGGCCGAATGAAACTAGTAAAACGAATGACCCAAATTACTGCAAATACCATCGACTTATGAGCCACCCTTTAGAGAAATGCTTTGTCTTCAAGGACAAAGTTATGGATTTGGCTCGTGAAAAGAAGATCATGCTTAAAGATGAGAAAGCAAGTGCAACCCAAGTCTCTATCACCTTTGGCGCATTCATTCCAGATCAATTGTGTGGTTTTAAAGAAAGTAAAGATGAAGTATTACTGGAGAACAACAAAGTTGAAGTCGATCAACCTGATGATGATGAAGGTTACTCGTCGTAGGCACCATAAAAGGAGCCCACAAAAAGAATCTATAGAACAACAAACAAGGAAAATGATGATAAAAAGACCAATAAAACAGATTCCTGTTAGGCATTTGGGGAAAGAAAAAGTGGAGGTGCACCACCCTCAAAAGCCACGACATATAGTGACCTTGGAGGATTACTTTTCATGTTGGTTTCGCATGAAGATTTTTCGTGATGGTATTGAGGCCTCTTGTTGCAATGCTGATAAAGGGGAAGAAAAGAGTGATGACCTACCGTTGGCTCCATCTTCAGAAAAGCTCATCGAGTCTATTCCTCAAGAAGTTAGCGCGTGCGAGGAAAAAGTTACGTTCATAAATGACGAGCTTATACTAGGTGACACTCTTTATAACCGCCTGTTGTACCTGGTTGGCTATATGTGGTTGATGGAGGATCCTCAGTGAACATCTTGCCAATTTTCACTGTGAAAGAACTTGGCATTCCCATGAACAAACTCTTGGAAAGTTGTGTGTTGATCTAAGGATTCAACCAAGGGGGGAAAAGAGCCATAGGTGCGATCAGGTTGGGAATCACCATTGAAGATTATCAATCAAGTGCATGGTTGCATGTGATCGATGCAAAGACTTCATATAACGTCTTGCTTGGAAGGCCTTAGATACATGAGAATAAATTGGTTCCATCTACCTACCATCAATGTTTGAAATACTACGAAGGTGAAGTCACGAAGAAGATAATTGCTGATGATGAGCCATTCACCGAGGTTGAATGCCACTTTGCTGATGCAAAGTTTTACTTGAAGAACCACATTGTGAAGGAGCTAAAAGTTGATGATGTCATGAAAAGCAAGAATGATGAGTCCACAACTAAAAGGGCTGAGGTGACTGCTGGTAGAGCCAAAACTGTTACTGAGGAGGTACAATCTAACTTGAATAAATCTTATAGAAGGTATATTGCGTCATATGGCAAGAGTAACTCATGCGCTCCAATATATCCTTAAAAGGAAAAAAGATGAAGATGAATCATCTAATCTCCAAACTAACATTCTAAAAGAGTTAACTTTTCCGATAAAACGAATTGAGACAGTAAAGTCGTCTTCAATGCCACTTGCAAGGTTTGTAGCCCAAAATAGTTTGTAGAATGTGGCACTCCCTACAAAGCGAACAGATGAATGTTTTGATCCTACTGCTTACAGGCTATTTGCAAAACCTAGATACAATCCCAATGAGCCGTCAAAGTTAGGGAAGCTCCCATCAGAAGCTATAGCAAGGAAACCATGTGAAGTTTTGGAATACAAGCAACCCTCACCAGTGCGCATCTCCAAAAGAAGGGCGGGCAACAATTATATCACTATAGAAGATGAATCTACCGCTTCTAACAAGCCTTCTATCTTTGATCGACTTGGAGAATCAACTGTGAGGACTTCCGCGTTTGAGAAATTGGGTCCATTAAAGAAAGGGAATAATGAAAAATAGCAGAATGTAGCAAATTCCCAGCAGAGTGAATCAGAATTTGGGCAAAATAGATCCAGAAATGAACTGATGCTACACACAACTAGTAATCTCAAACAGGACTCAGAAGAAATCAATATGGAACAAGGAAATCCAGACCAGTGAGAATCAAGACAAAGATGAAGATGCAGTCCCTCTTTTCTGTGTTATGCCTCTCTCTATCTATTTCTGTCTGTGTGTGTTAATATGTGTGTGTTTCTATGTCTATGTGTGTATATGTATGTATTTTTGCTCTCTATCTTCCCATATCTCCTTCTCATCTTCTTTCTTTCTCTTTTTAAACTGATGGAAGTCCTCCTTTTATAAGCCTAAAATCAAACCTTTAACAGCCTGTTTAGATCATCAGAACACCTTCCCATGTGCTGCCCCTTTTCAGTTTCCACTTAGCTAATTAAGTATAAACCTCCCCCATCATATTCCCTGGCAGTCTTACTCTTGAGTAATGTTTATTATTTCTGAAACTAAAGTAGAGTATGGGCAGCAGAATGTGGTTTGACAGCATATGCTGTCAAACTATTTTAATTCAGAAAGGGGGCCTTTATGCACATGTGGTGCACAAGTGCACATGCCATCAATTCAGTTTGCAATTACAGACCACACCTTAGATTTTTGAAATCCAATTAATAACTATAAGTAACTAGACTCAGTTCCTAATTAGATTCAGGCAATGCTTAACAGCAGCAGGTCAATTTGTTATTGTTCAGACAGTTAAAACTAATTGACGACACATGTCGACTCGACTATATTAATCATAACATGTACAATCGTAGCCAAAATCAGACATTCAACAGTATCACACAAGGGGTTCAGATTGCAATGTTAATACAGAATGGCCCTGGGAACTAATTGAACGAACCAATTCAAATTCATTTGATTGTACAGCTTACACATACACATTATCAGTGAATAGAAGAGGGACTTAATCAAACACGTAGGTTCAGGCAAAGTGGATAGGACACAGTTGATAAAATTCAGGGACACAAATTAAACAAAACATGAACAGACCTTTAATCAACACATGGACTAAAAATAAAGGAAAGAGGGAAACAAAAACTCACCATAAATCCCGAAAAATCAAAAGTCTTGGCTTGGATTCGAACAGGCCCTTCTTGGGGTTGAAAGGACTTTAATCGAAGTGTTCTCAGTGAGAACACTTCGACTAAAATCCATTAGACCCTAAATACCTTGGCTCGAACGGATACGGACCAGTGACGAGGAACCCTAAGGTTCCAAAAATCAGATCTGGGATTCATGCTTCCCTGGTCAGATTCGGACCAAACCAAGCATGGTTTGGTCACGAGGGGGGTCTGGGGAGTGTCTGGTGTGAAACTAGGGTCAAACGGTGTAAGTCAGGTTCCGACTCGAATCTTCAAATGAAGATTCGAGAAGGAGGGAAGGGATTCGAGCTAGGTGGTTAACAGATCCATGTTCAGGGTTGTGAGGGGGTTCTACGGTGTTAAGGTGGAGGTCACCGGCGTTCATGCCGCCGGCTTTCATGGTGAAGAATACAAGGGCGGCTAGTGTTTGGAGGGGAAGGGGATGAGGACGATGGCCGGGGTCTCGGATAGGGGGGGTAGGGTATGGTAGGAAGGTTATATATGGAATGGGTGGATTGATTTCAACCGTTGGATGAGGCGAGATGCAAGGCCAGGATCCTTCAGTTAAAGGGGAACTGTGTCGTTTTAGACTAAAGGGGGTTGGGTCGGTCCGGGTGAAATGGGTCGAGTTCATTAGTGGGTTATGGGGAAGTGATCTTGGCCGTTGATCAATCTGAGATCAACGGCCCAGATCAGACTGGATTAAAACGGCGTCGTTTGGACGTTTTTTGAAGTGGGCTGGTCCGGACCGGGTTACACAGGGGTTTTGGGTTTGAGTTATGGGCCTCGAATTTAAAATGAAAATAAGCCCAACTGATCTTCAACCCAATTTTGCACTCTCTTTTATTATTATTTTTTTTATTTTAAAACAAAATCTGAGTAAATCAAATTAAAATTAAATAAACACTTAATACAATTATTTGCACACATATATTAAAATATTTAAAGCAGGTAAAATCAAACAAAAATCACGGACAAAGATGCCTATTTATGATTTTTCTTTTTAATAACCGGATTACGGTTCCAACTACGCATGACACATACATTTTTTTGTATTTTGTTTTAATAAAAAATATAAATGGACAAAAATCATAAATAATTAACAAAATGCCACGTAAAAATCCGAAAATTGTACAGCAGGACCATTTGTTAATATTTTTCATTTCTTTTTGGAGCGATTGTCGCGTAAGACAAAAATCACGTGCTCACAACAATGATAATAATAGTGACTTGATTTGCAGTAATTAATTTCATTTCTTCATGAAAAATCTATTTAAATTGTGCATCAATTTGATTTACACTAGGTTTGCCAGAATTGTTTTAGTTGGTATCCTATTGTCTGAATCTCCTTTTTCAATTCTTATTGCATGAGCATGAGATATAAGTCTAAAAATATTTTAGTTCTTGTTTGATAGCTAAAAAATAAGAAGCAGTGAACCACTATTTTTCCTTGGAACCTTTGTTCATTAGTTATGCCAATTTGGCCATATGGTTTGTCTTGTAAAAATCAGAAACTGGATTGGATGTGCAATAATTTAGTTTGTGAGTTTAGGCCAAATTAGATACGTATCTGCCAAAAGCCAAAAAAAAAATAAGAGAAACAACAATGTTCCTATTCATTCGTGTGACGGCCCAATTTTTCTCAAACACATGAAGCTAGTCTACTCTTCCATAATTAATTCACTTCATTTTGTGACAACCCGGCTGGTCGTCTTAAAAATTAAAGCCCTGATCCCCTATTAACTATTTTTCTCGAGTTTATTTCTGCTATTTTGATTTGTCGGGATGTTCGGTTTTGAGTTTCTGAGAGTTTTGGGACACTTAGTCCCTAAATGAGAGCTTAAGTGTTGAAAAGTTGGTTGTAGTCAGAACAGTGTGAAGACGGCCTCGGAATGGAAATCTGATGATTTCGTTAGCTCCGTTGGGTGATTTTGTGCTTAGGGGCATGTTCGGATTGTGTTTTGGAGGTCCATAGCTAATTTAGGCTTGAAATGCCGAAAGTTGAATTTTGAAGTTTCCGGTTCGATAGTGAGATTTTGATCCGAGGGTCGGAATGGAACTCTGGAAGTTGGAGTATCTTTGTAGGGCTGAATGTGACGTGTGTGTAAAATTTTAGGTTATCGGACGAGGTTTGATAGACTTTTTTATCGAAAATATAGTTTTAGAGTTTTTGGAGTTCTTAGGCTTGAATCCAATGAAAAATAGGTGTTTTGATGTTGTTTTGAGTGTTCTGAAGGTTGGAACAAGTTTGAATGATGTTTTAGGATTGGTTGGAAGGTTTGGTTGAGGTCCCGGGTGCCCTGGGTGTGTTTCGGATGCTCAACGGGTCATTTTTGGACTTAGAGGATTGCAAAAAATGCAGTAGGTCTCCCATTTTGGTTTCCTTTTTCGCATTCGCGAGTGGGGTCTCTCATTCGCGAAGAGGATCTGGGGTTGGTGGAATCTTAACGCTTTGCATTCGCGAAGCTGAGAGGCCGTATGCCTACGTGTTCGCGAAGAGAGTCCCACATTCGCGTAGGAGGGAGAAGTTTGCTATCGCATTCGCAATAGGGGCATCGCGTTCGCGATAAGGGAAATCTGGGCCAAGCGAAGTTGTGCTTCGCTAATGCGAGGGTCTTTCTGCGTTCGCGAAGAAGGATTTACCTAGGCAGATATAAAATTTCAAAGTCGAGGGTTTAGCCATTTTTATCAAAACTAGAGTTTGGGAACTCGGATTTGAGCGAGATATTTAGAGATATCAGTTGGGTAACGATTCCTTATGCCTTTTTGCTTGTAACCCATTAATCTAAACATGAATTCATCGTTTAATTTCGTAAGTTGTATGGAAATTGGGGGGAAGTTCTTAGAACAAGAATTTGAGTTTTGATAGGGGATTTGACATTGGATTGGGATAATTTTGGTATGGTTAGACTCGTGAGAGTGCAAGGATTCTGGAAATGTAAATTTTACCCGATTCTGAGACGTGTGCCTGAGGGACATTTTGGTCATTTTACCTAATTTCGCGTATTAGCTTAGAATTTAATTGTAGAATCAGTTACTTGAAGTGTTATTTACATTATGCAACTTAATTGAATAGATTTGGGCCACTTGGAGTTGAGTACTCGTGGCAAGAACGTGGTCTCGGGTTGATTTTGAGTCGGTTCGAGGTAAGTGGCTTTCCTAACCTTGTGTGGGGGACCTCCCCTTTAGTATTTGGTAAATTTGATAATTGAAATGCCTTGTACGTGAGGTGACGAGTGCGTACTTGAGCTAATTGTTGAAAATCCGATTTCTTTAAGTTATTTCAATTGTGCTCATTTTTCCTGTTTTATACTACTTGCAAATTTAGCCTGTTGTTAGCTTAGAAAAAAAAAGCATGTTTAGTTGACTTAATTGCTTATTTGCTTAAACTGCCTTAATTGCATTACGTGAAACATGTTAGACTAGAATTTCCTATATTTACTTCGTACGAAATTGAGCTTATTTGAGTATTTCCTTACGTTGTTGCTGCGTATTTTACTTTGGGACTATGGGTCGGTATCCCGAGAGATCCCCCTGCATGTTTACTTTAGGACTACGGAACGATATTCTAGGAGATTCCCCTGCACATTTACATTGGGACTACGAGACTGCACCCAATAGATTCCCCCTGTACTGAGTATTTACCTTTGGGACTACGGATCGGTATTCCGGGAGATCCCCTCATATTATGAGTTGGACTATGGGACGGCATCCAGAGAGATCCACTGGATATTTATATTTGGGACTACAGTACGGTATCCTGGGAGATCCCTGATTGCTTTCTTTGTGCTGAGCCGTATTTTCTCTCTGTGTTTACTTTGCCTCTTTAGTAGTTATTGTTGTCTTTTCATTCGTGTTACATTTACTGTTGTACTTATTATACTGCTCTATTCTATACTGTCAAAATTTATATTTTTATTTAACCTCAGTAAGGCCCTGACCTTCCTCGTCACTATCCGACCGAGGTTAGGCTTGGCACTTACTAAGTATTGTTGTGGTGTACTCATGCCCTTTCTGCGCATGTTTTTCATGTGCAGATCCAGGTACGTCGACTCAGTCCTACCACCCGTGAGACGAGACAGCTGCTCTAGAGACTTCGAGGTACATTTGCCGCGTCCGCAGACCGAGGAGTCCCTTTCCATTCTAGCTTTTAAATATTTGCCCTTCTGTATATCTTTTCACTGTTAGATATTCTGGAGTCAGATATTGTTAGATATCTAAAGGCTTGTGGTTCCATGAGTTTTCGGGTTTTTGGATAGTGTATCAGATTCTAAGAAGTTGTGTTATATATGCCGAGTGGCATTTTAAATATTGTTTTTCTTCGGTTATTTTTGGATTTGCTTTATTTCTCCTGCAAGTTTCGTTTATGTTCCGCATTTGTTAGGCTTACCTAGTCGTAGAGACTAGGTGCCGTCACGACAGTTCATGGAGGGCAAACTGGGGTTGTGACAAGTTGGTATCAAAGCTCTAGGTTCATAGGAGTCATAGATCACAAGTCGGTTTATTAGAATCTCGCTGATCGGTACGGAGATGTCTGTACTTATCTACGAGAGGCTATGTAACTGTTAGGAAAATTTTCACTTCATTTGATTTCCTTGTCGTGCAATATTTTGGCATCACAATTCAAAACTTCTGTCTTCTATTCTCTCACGGATGGTGAGGACACGTGCTACACGAGATGATAAGGCACCCACGCCCCCTACTATAGCCGTCAGAGGCCGAGGCTGGGGTAGAGGCCAAGGACACGCACGTGGTGCATCCCGAGCACCTATGCGAGCTGCCGCCGAGGTACCACCAGCAGTTCCAGCCGGAGTCCAGGCACCTGATATGCCTACTGTTACTACTACTCCAGCACTTTAGAAAACTCTGGCGCAGTTCATGAGCATGTACACCACTTTTGCTCAAGCAGGGTTGCTTCCCCTTGCTGCAGCCACATCTCAGGCCGGGGGAGGAGCACAGACTCCCGCCTCCCGCACTCCTAAGCAGCGAGTGCATGTTGATCAGGTCCCAGAGGTTATTCCTATACTGCCTGCAGTGCCAGTTCAGCCCAAGGACATGGCAGCGGCTTCAGAGGATGAGCAGCGGTGACTTGAGAGGTTTAAGAAGTATGAACCTCCGATGTTCAGCGGGTTAGCATCAGATGATGCCTTGGGATTTCAGGAGGAGTGTCACCATATCCTCCGCACTATGGGTATATCAAGACCGATTGAGGTTTCTTTCATTGCCTTCTAGCTTTGAGGAGCCGCCTATGAGTGGTGGCACACCTATGAGTTAGACAGTCCGGACGAGGCTGCTTCACTAACTTGGGACCTATTTTTAGATCTGTTCCTGAGAGAGTTCATCCCTCAGAGCCTTAAGGATGCATGGCGCGCAGAGTTTGAGCATTTGCGCCAGGGTGCTATGACTGTCTCAGAGTATGCTATCTGTTACACTAGCTTGGCTAGACATTCACCAGCCTTGGTTTCTACTATTCATGAGAGGGTTCGCCGGTTTATTGATGGCCTTATTCCTATCATCAAGTCTAGCATGGCTTGTGAGTTGGAGATGGATATTTATTATCAACTGGTGGTGAGCATTGCTAGGAGGATTGAGGGTATGCATGCTAGGGAGAGAGAGGAGAGGGAGGCCAAGAGGTCTCGAGAGTCAAGCCATTTCTCTGGTGCCCCTGCCCCAGCAGCAGGTCGTCATGGTAGGGGTTATAAGAGTCACCCTATTCATTTAGCTCTTCCAGCAGCCAGTGGTATTCCAACCCCTCTTAGGCCCTAAGAGCCTTATTATGCACCACCAGTATCTAGTGCGCCTCCTACGCGGGGTGCTTTCAGTGGTCAGTCCAGCAGACCTGGCCCGAGCCAGTTACAGCCACCATGTCCTCCAAAATCTTATTTTGAGTGTGGTGATACATGCCATATGGTGAGGGATTTCCCGAGACTTAGGAGGGGTGCACCTCCACAGACTTCTCAGCCACAGTCTGCCTCGCAGAGTTCTCAGGCTATGGTTACAGCTCCAGTTGCTACCCCACCTACTCAGCTAGCTATAGGTGGAGGTCGGGGAGGTAGAGGTCACCCTAGAGGGGGAGTCCAGGCAAGATACTATGCCCTTCCTGCCCATACCGAGGTTGTTGCCTCCGATTCTATCATCACAGGTATTATACTGGTTTGTCACAGAGATGTATCGGTTCTATTCGATCTAGGCTCCACTTACTATTATGTGTGTTCTTATTTTACTCTGCATTTGGTTGTACCTCTGGATTCTTTGAGTTCCCATGTTTATATTTCTACTCCTGTGGGAGATTCTCTTGTTGTGGACCGCATTTATCGATTGGGTTTTGTTGCTCTTAGTGGTTTTGAGACCAGAGGAGATCTATTGTTGATCAGCATGGTAGATTTTGACATTATCTTGGTCATGGACTGGTTGTTTCCCCATTATGCTATTCTTGATTGTCACACCAAAATTGTGATGCTGGCTATGC
Organism: Nicotiana sylvestris; assembly: GCF_000393655.2. NCBI lineage: Eukaryota > Viridiplantae > Streptophyta > Magnoliopsida > Solanales > Solanaceae > Nicotiana > Nicotiana sylvestris. Next base: position 37,968,755 of record NC_091059.1, read on the forward strand.
TAGGTGTACCGCGTGTTAAGTGGAGGGGTACTTTAAATCACACTCCTAGTAGAGTTATTTCCTTTCTCAAAGCTCAGCATATGGTTGAGAAGGGGTGTGACGCATATTTAGCTTATGTGAGAGATGTCAGTATTGATACCCCTTCAGTTGATTCAGTCCCAGTAGTACGGGATTTTCCCGATATGTTTCCAGCTGATCTTCCGAGCATGCCGCCTGATAGAGATATTGATTTTGGCATTGATCTGTTGTCGGGCACTCAGCCTATTTTTATTCCTCCGTATCGTATGGCTCTTCCTGAGTTGAAGGAATTGAAGGATCAATTATAGGAATTGCTTGATAAGGGTTTTATTCGGCCCAGTGTATCACCTTGGGTGCCCCTGTCTTGATTGTAAAGAAAAAAGATGGTTCTATGCGTATGTGTATTGATTATCGCCAGTTGAACAAGGTTACAGTGAAGAACCATTATCCTTTGCCTCATATTGATGATTTGTTTGACCAGCTTCAGGGCGCACGGGTGTTTTCCAAGATTGACTTGCGCTTAGGTTACCATCAGTTGAAAATTCGGAGCCAGATATCCCGAAGACTGCTTTCAGGACTAGGTATGGTCATTACGAGTTCCTTGTTATGTCATTTGGGCTGACCAATGCCCCAGCAGCCTTTATGCATTTGATGCATAGTATGTTCCGGTTGTATCTTGACTCATTCGTTATTGTCTTTATTGATGATATTCTGGTGTATTCCCCGAGTCGGGAAGATCATGAGCAGCACCTGCGGACTGTGCTTCAGACTTTGAGAGAGAAGAAGTTATATGCTAAGTTCTCGAAATGTGAGTTTTGGTTGGATTCAGTGACATTCCTAGGCCACGTGGTATCGAGTGACAGTATTTAGGTGGATCCAAAGAAGATAGAGGTTGTACAGAGTTGGCACAGACCATCCTCAGCTATAGAGATCTGTAGTTTCCTTGGCTTGGCGGGTTACTACCGTCGTTTTGTGGAGGGGTTTTCATCGATTACAGCCCCTATGACTAGGTTGACCCAGAAGGGTGCTTTGTTCCAGTGGACGGAGGATTGTGAGGCGAGCTTTCTAAAGCTCAAGACAGCTTTGACTACAGCCCCAATACTGCCTACAAGTTCGGGGTCTTATACGGTTTATTATGATGCCTCGAGGATTGGCTTCGGAGCGATGTTGATGTAGGACTAATGCTGTATTCTGGGCCGGGCCCGGGCCTAAATAGTCTTAATGGGCCGGTCTTAACGGGCCTGGGCTTAGTGGGCTCGGGCTCTGGCGGTCCCGGGCCTCACGGTCCCGGTCTTCGTGGGCTCAACGGGTGGAACCAGCCCATGACGGGCCTAAGCCCATATGGTCCTGGGCTAAACGGGTCGGGCTCGTGGGCTTAGCGGGCCTAACAGGCTTTTTTATTTCCGAGCTTTTTTTTTAATTTTTTTTGTTTAAGGTAATTTCTTGTAAACCATATCATGGCTATATAAAAAATATATATGTAGAAATCTAATTATTAAAGTGCTTGACGAAAAAGTAAAATAACAAAACAATAGTATATATATTACCTTATATATTTTCTTGTAGTATATATTGTATGTTATGTATATATATTCCCTTATATATTTTCTAATAGTATATATTGTATGTTATGTATATATATTACCTTATATATTTTCTTGTAGTATATATTGTATGTTATGTATATATATTCCCTTATATATTTTCTTGTAGTATATATTGTATGTTATGTATATATATTCCCTTATATATTTTCTTGTAGTATATATTGTATGTTATGTATATATATTCCCTTATATATTTTCTTGTAGTATATATTGTATGTTATGTATACATATTCCCTTATATATTTTCTAATAGTATATATTGTATGTTATGTATATATATTACCTTATATATTTTCTTGTAGTAATAGAAATCCGATTAGTTATATGAGTAAATAAATACCGCAAATATTGTTCATATTCATGTTTATATTTATAAATATCGCTCTTAACTATTGCGCGAGGCCAACCTTTATAAGTAGGATTAAAAACTCTTCTAATATAATGCACCCAATTAGGATTAGAAGGAAAAGAATAGGGTAAGCATATAACGGTAACCATCTTTGCTAATTCTTCACAATCTCTATTTGGATCGTAATATAAAATACCTCCGGTCACAGTGTTAATTCCTGGTTGAACTAGATTTGAACCTGTACTAGGGTTAACATCAGAATCTACATGTGTTCCCTCTAACTGCGCTTTCATTTGTAAATATCTAACTTTATCTCTAGGGTGTGTTTTTATGTGCCTAGTCAAACTACCCGTGCCGCTACGGTCTCCAGTATATTTATGCGCCAGTAATTTCACACATGTTTTACACTTAGCCTTATTTTGTTCTCTTACTTGAGTAAAAAAATTCCAAACTAATGATGTTTCTAGGCGTTTAAGAGGTTGTTTATTAAAACTAGAGGTTTCTACAGGTGGGTCGGGCGGTACATCAGTTGGGTTATTAAAAGGACTAGTAGGTGTATCATCTAAATCCGGTTGGGTTTCATCTTCATCCTCATTTTCCTCATCATTTTCAAAGATAGTTTGATTAGGATAAAGAGCATTCATAGTTTCATCATCTAAATTTTGACCTGGTGCAACATTATGGCAAAATTGACTATCGAAAAATTGAAAATAGGGGTTATCACTATCAAGAATAAATGGAGCAGCAGGACGTCTACCAGGTCTGGGTCGGGGAGCCGGGGGAAGGGTAGTAGGTTGGCCACTACTTTCACCAGTTTTAGCTTTACCCTTACCACCAAAAATATTTTTCAAAGAAAATGTCATATTAATTATAATTATACTAAATAAAACTAACAAAACTATAATATTAAAACATAAGAGTTGGAACGCGTTTACCGAATTGCCGAACAACTTCTTGAAAATTGAAAATCGTTGAAGACTTGAATACTTCAATTCACCAAATTCACAATTTTCCACGAAATTTCAACAATAAAATAAGCAATTATTGTAGAGAGATTGATGAATTGTTGAGTAAAAATGAAAGAATGAGGGGGTATTTATAGTTGAGAATTGGGAAAAGTGTAATTATATAAAGTTTGGGGTTAAAATAAATTTTGGGGGCCAAATGGCTATTTTTGAAAGTTCCAAACGGTCAAAATTGCAGCCCAACGGCTACTTTTTTAATTTTTGACCGTTGCTATTTTTAATTTTTTTTTTTAAAAGTAGCCGTTAGGCCCGGTAATACCGGCCCAGGACCGCCAGCCGGTCCCGGGCTTAGCGGTCCCGGGATCGTGGGCTATTTTATCATACCCGGCCCGCCCCAGGCTTTTTGCACCATTAAGGACCGGCCCACCAGGACCGGCCCGCCAGGCCCGTTCGGGGTCTTATATGGTTTATTATGATGCCTCGATGATTGGCTTCGGAGCGATGTTGATGCAGGACTGTAGGGTAATTGCCTACACGTCCAAACAATTGAAGATACATTAGAAGAATTACCATGTTCACGACCTTGAGTTAGCTGCCATTGTTCACGCCCTGAAAATCTGGCGCCAATATTTATACGGTATGCCTTTTGAGATTTATACTGACCATCGGAGCTTGCAGCACCTGTTTAGGCAAAAGGATCCAAATTTGCGCCATAGGAGTTGGTTAGAGTTGCTGAAGGACTATGACATCACAATTTTGTATCACCCGGGCAAGGCCAATGTGGTGGGCTATGCTTTGAGTCACGGGGTAGAGAGTTTGGAGAGTTTGGCTTATTTACCAACATCGGAGAGGCCTATGACGATGGATGTTCAGGCCTTAGCTAGCCAGTTTGTGAGATTGGATCTTTCGGAACCCAGTCGGGTTCTAGCTTGCGTGGTGTCTCGGTCTTCCTTATTTGATCGTATCAGGGAGCGTTAGTATGATGATCCTCATTTGCTTGTCCTCAAGGACAAGGTTTAGCACGGTGACGCCAGAGATGTGACTATTGGTGATGATGGGGTATTGAGGATACAGGGTCGGATTTGTGTACCCAATGTTGATGGGCTTCGACAGTTAATTCTAGAGGAGGCCCGGAGTTCGCGGTATTCCATACATCCGGGTGCCGTAAAGATGTATCAGGATTTGAGACAGCACTATTGGTGGAGGCGGATGAAGAAAGATATAGTTGGATTCGTAGCTCGGTGTATCAACTATCGGCAGGTGAAGTATGAGCACCAGAAACCGGGTGGGTTGCTTCAGCAGATAGAGATTCCAGAGTGGAACTGGGAGCGGATCACCATGGATTTTGTAGTAGGGCTCCCACAGACATTGAGGAAGTTCGATGCTATTTTGGGTGATTGTGGATCGGCTGACCAAGTCCGCTCATTTCATTCCTATATGTACGACTTATTCTCCGGAGCGGTTGGCGGAGATTTATATCCGGGAGATTGTTCGTCTGCATGATATTCCAGTGTCCATCATTTCAGATAGAGGTACACAGTTCACAACACGCTTCTGGAGGGCCGTTCATCATGAGTTGGGTACTCGGGTGGAGTTGAGTACAATATTTCACCCTTAGACGGACGGACAGTCCGAGCGCACTATTCAGATCCTTGAGGATATGCTCCGTGCATGTGTGATTGAGTTTGGAGGGTCTTGGGATCAGTTCTTGCCATTGGCGGAGTTTGCTTACAACAACAGCTATCAGTCCAGCATTCAGATGGCACCGTATGAAGCTTTATATGGTAGGCAGTGTAGATCCCTGGTGGGTTGGTTTGAGCTAGGTGAGGCTAGATTATTGGGCATGGACTTAGTTTAGGATGCTTTGGAGAAAGTTAAAGTGATTCAGGATAGACTCCGTACAGCCCAGTCCAGACAGAAGAGTTACACGGACCGAAAGGTTCGTGATGTTTCCTATATGGTTGGAGAGCGAGTTCTGCTTCAGGTTTTGCCTATGAAGGGAGTTATGAGATTTGGAAAGAAAAATAAGTTGAGTCCGAGGTTTATTGGCCCTTTTGAGATATTGAGGCGTGTTGGGGAGGTTGTTTATGAGCTTGCCTTACCTCCTAGCTTGGCAGGCATTCATTCGGTATTTCATGTTTCGATGCTCCGGAGGTATCGCGGTCACCTGTCGCATGTGTTGGATTTCAGTTTAGTCCAGTTGGACAAGGATCTATCTTATGTTGAGGAGCCAGTGGCAATATTGGACAGGCAAGTTAGAAAGCTGAGGTCAAAGAACATTGCATCCGTGAAGGTTCAGTGGCAGGGTCAGGCAGTCGAGGAGGCGACCTGGTAGACCGAGCAGGCTATGCGCAACCATTACCCTTATCTTTTCACTTCTTCAGGTATGTCTCTATGCTTGTTCGAGGACAAACGAATATTTAAGTGTAGGAGGATGTGACGACCCGGCCGGTAGTCTTAAGAATTAACGCCCCGATCCCCTATTAACTATTTTCCTTGAGTTTATTTATACTATTTTGATTTGTCGGGATGTTCGGTTTTGAGTTTCGGAGAGTTTTGGGACACTTAGTCCCTAAATGAGAGCTTAAGTGTTGGAAAGTTGGCCGTAGTCAGAACAGTGTGAAGAAGGCCTCGGAATGGAAATCTGATGATTTTGTTAACTCTGTTGGGTAATTTTGGGCTTAGGGGCATTTTCGGATTGGGTTTTGGAGGTCCGTAGCTAATTTAGGCTTGAAATGCCAAAAGTTAAATTTTTGAAGTTTCCGGTTCTATAGTGAGATTTTGATCCGAGGGTCGGAATGGAATTCCGGAAGTTGGAGTAGCTCTGTAGGGTTGAATGTGACGTGTGTGTAAAATTTCAGGTCATTCGGACGAGGTTTGATAAACTTTTTGATCGAAAGCGTAGTTTTAGAGTTTTTGGAGTTCTTAGGCTTGAATCCGATGAAAAATAGGTGTTTTGATGTTGTTTTGAGCGTTCCGAAAGTTGGAACAAGTTTGAATGAATTTTAGGATCGGTTTATAGGTTTGGTTGATGTCCCAGGGGCCCCGGTTGTGTTTCGGGTGCTCAACGGGTCATTTTTGGACTTAGAGGATTGCAGAAAATACAGCAGGCCTCTAGTTGTGGTTTCCTTCTTCACGTTCGCGAGTGGGGTCTCGCGTTTGTGAAGAGGAGTTGGGGTAGGTGGAAGCTTAATGCTTCGCGTTCGCGAAGAGGGCCCCGCGTTCGCGAAGCTGAGAGATCGTATGCCTACGCGTTCGCGAAGAGAGTCCCATGTTCGCGTAGAGGAGAAGTTTGCTATCGCGTTCGCAATGAAGGAAATCTAGGACAAGCGAAGTTGTGCTTCGCGAATGCGAGGGTCCTTCCGTGTTCGCGAAGAAAGATTTACCTAGGTAGATATAAAATTTCAAAGTCGAGGGTTTAGCCATTTTATCAAAACTAGAGTTTGGGAGCTCGGATTTTGAGCGAGATTTTGAGGGATTTTCAAATATATCAATAGGGTAACGATTCCTTACTCTTTTTTGCTGGTGACACATTAATCTAAACATGAATTCATCATTTAATTTCGGGACTTTTATGAAAATTGGGGGAAAGTTCTTAGACCAAGAATTTGAGTTTTGATTGGGGATTTGACATTGGATTGAGATAATTTTTGAATGGTTAGACTCATGAGAGTGTGAGGATTCCGAAAATATAAATTTTACCCGATTTCGAGACGTGGGCCCGAGAGGCGTTTTGGTTATTTTACCTAATTTCAAGTGTTAGCTTAGAATTTAATTGTAGAATCAGTTACTTGAAGTGTTATTTACATTATGCAACTTAATTGAATTGATTTGGGCCATTTGGAGTTGATTACTCGTGGCAAGAACATGGTCTCGGGTTGATTTGAGCCGGTTCGAGGTAAGTGGCTTGCCTAACCTTGTGTGGGGGACCTTCTCCTTAGGATTTGGTATATTTGATAATTGAAATTCCTTGTACGTGAGGGGATGAGTGCGTACTTGAGCTAATTGTTGAAAATCCGATTTCTTTAAGTTATTTCAATTGTGCTCATTTTCCTGTTTTATACTACTTGCAAATTTAGCCTGTTGTTAGCTTAGAAAAAAAAGCATGTTTAGTTGACTTAATTGTTTATTTGCTTAAACTGCCTTAATTGCATTACGTGAAGCATGTTAGGCTAGAATATTCTGTTTTTACTTCATACGAAATTGAGCTTATTTGAGTATTTCCTTGCGTTGTTGCTACGTGTTTTACTTTGGGACTACGGGACGGTATCCCGAGAGATCCCCCTACATGTTTACTTTGGGACTACACAACGATATTCCGGGAGATACCTCTACACATTTACATTGGGACTACGGGACTGCACCCAATAGATTCCCCCTGTACTGAGTATATACCTTTGGGACTACGGATCGGTATTCCGGGAGATCCCCTCATATTATGAGTTGGACTATGGGACGACATCCAGAGAGATCCACTGGATATTTATTTGGGACTACAGTACGGTATCCTGGGAGATCCCCGATTGTTTTCTTTGTGCTGAGCCGTATTTTCTCTCTGTATTTACTTTGCCTCTTTAGTAGTTCTTGTTGTCTTTTCATTTGTGTTACATTTACTGTTGTACTTATTATACTTCTCTGTTCTATACTGTCAAAATTTATATTTTTATTTAACCTCAGTAAGGCCCTGGCCTTCCTCGTCACTACCCGACCGAGGTTAGGCTTGGCACTTACTAAGTATCGTTGTGGTGTACTCATGCCCTTTCTGCGCATATTTTTCATGTGCAAATCCAGGTACGTCGACTCAGTCCTACCACCCGTGAGGCGAGGCAACTGCTCTAGAGACTTCGAGGTACATATGCCGCTTCCGCAGACCGAGAAGTCCCTTTCCATTGTAGTTTTTAAACATTTGCCCTTCTGTATTTCTTTTCCTTGTTAGATATTCTGGAGTTAGATATTGTTAAATATCTAAAGGCTTGTGGTTCCGTGAGTTTCCGGGTTTTGGGATAGTGTATCAGATTCTGAGAAGTTGTGTTGTATATGCCGAGCGACATTTTAAATATTATTTTCCTTCGGTTATTTTTGGCTTTGATTTATTTCTCCTGCAAGTTTCGTTTATGTTCAGCATTTGTTAGTCTTACCTAGTCGTAGAGACTAGGTGCCATCATGATAGTTCACGGAGGGCGAACTGGGGTCGTAACACATTTCCTCCACAATAATATTCATACCTTATGACTTTATAATAACCTCAAAGTAGGAAAATAACTCATGAACATCGTAGCTTTCTTTAGGTTCGATTAATAAAATCATCGTGACTATGGGTACAATTCACGTGGCATAGTCATGATACGCAATCCCCAATTCGGGTGTGCGTTTCACGTGACTAGACCATAACTTCAAACAATAATAAAAATAAACATGTAGTAAACCGTGAGTGCATTTCATGTGATGCGGCTTGTAATATGCACCAAAACAACAAGTGTACGACAATTGTGGCTTGTTCCAGAAATAAATCCATAAATAAATAAAAGCAGCTATAAATTTAAAAATGCACAATAGATTTAAAACACGTAATTAATCAAATAATTTGGCCAATTATTAATAGTTGAGCAACCGTGTTAACAGAATTTCTTACCCGGTCTTCTGTGTTCGCGAACCAAAAAATAGAGTCAATTTTCCTCAATTTGAGATTTAAAATAAATCGGTGACTTGGTATACCAATAATTATACCAAGTGGTGACTCTGAAAAAATAAATAATCTCATTTCGAATTATGTCATTTAATTGAAAAAACTTCTTATCCCACATCCCTTGGGAAAAAGGAGGTGTGACACCCGGTTCAAACTACATCCCATGGAAAGAACCGAGACAGGAAGAAAAACCACGGAAGATTATTGCTACAAAAAAGACATGTTTTTGGATTTTTCTATTTTTTTTAGACATAGTCCCTCAAGAAAATTGTCTAGGAGATCCATCGTTGGGAAAAGTGCATTTTATCTACCCTTTTTCGATTTTTCCTATTTTGTTTTAAAATTAAGCTACTAAAACTACAGAACTACGAAAACAAAAATATGAAGTTAACATTTTTCTAACATACTACTACTAATTATCTAGAGAAATTCTCCCACCCACACTTAAAAGAGTGTAGTGTCCCCAATGCACAAATAAAACAAAAATAACAAGGGTGGACAAGAAATTCCCTGAAAGGCCAAAGGCCGAAGCAATAGCGGCTCACGGGGTACTCAGACTTCTCCCAAGGATGATCTTTTGTGCGAGCATCCCACACTTAGTTCCATCCATAAGGCTCACTTTTGCACACTTCCTATGTCTTTTCTCTCTATGCTCAAAATCCTACAAAATAAAACAACACTCCAAAAATAATACAATAAGAAAAAAAATCAAAACTAAAAGAAAACAGTAAAGCTGGGTTGCCTCCCAACAAGCGCCTAATTTAACGTCGCGGCACGATGTAAATCTTTTCTTCCTCCACCCCGAACTTATGAATTGTATCCTTAATATGGCATACAGTCTACAGCTATGCTCCAGTGGTGGGGCTACAGAGATAACCAGGCCAAGCAATAAAATTTTCACTCTACACTTCTCGGCATTTAGATGAGGAATGTAATTTTGGCTTTTTGGCACAATATATTCTAGAACTTATGAATTGTACCCTTAACATGGCATACAGTCTACGGCTATGCTCCAGTGGTGGGGCTACAAAGATAACCAGGCCAAGCAATAAAATTTTCACTCTACCCTTCTCGGCCTTTAGATGAGGAATGTAATTTTGGCTTTTTGGCACAATATATTCTATAATATAGGCATCTTCTTCCTCTTCCGTTGACTTCTCCAAAGCCTCAAATGACTCGATTTGCATGTCATCCTCCAAACACAATATCGAAAAATGATTAGAATGAGGATCAACAAGCCCCAACTCTGAAATTGTATTACTATTTACATCGTCATATTTACTTGCATTAGAGTCTTCAAATATAACATTATCTACTCCCTCATATGACTCTAGAACACTCTTCCCAACATTGACATCCTCAAGAAAAATATGGTCTAATGGTTGGTATTCTCGTTTTAGCTCCTCAATTTGGTCAAGAAGATTTTTTTCAGCTTCACACAACTCATCATTAAATTATTGGGCGTTGAATGCATCAACCTTTGCACTCAAATCTGCATCCAAGTTGTGCAAAGCCAAGCCAAATTTGTTAATTTCTTGTGCAATATTAACTATCTCCTTGGACCAATCATTCACGAATTTTGTCAGAAGATAACGCTGTTCTTCATATTCCCTAAATAGTTAATATTCTTCCCAACACCAACCCTTACTCCCATATTAAAATTCAGACCTCCCAAAGTTCAGGTCATGACAAGCACAAAAAGGCGAGCCATAAAAGTCTTCCTCCAACCAAGCGCCTTCATCATTAACCTTACCTCTAGATATTTCATCCCCAGATGTTGTGTTAAAAGAACTATGAACACACTAAGGGAAAAATCAAATTGTTATAAAAATAAAAATATATACAAAACAAAATGGATAAAATTAAAAGTCTAATCTAGAAAAATGCTAATTTCTAAGTCCCCGACAACAGCGCCAAAAACTTGTTGCGACCAAATGCACACGCAAGTATATGCAGTCGTCAAGGAATAAAGTGACTTAAAGTCGGATGTCGAACCCACGAGGACATATGATTAACTATTAACTAAATTAGACTTTCCTAACTATCTAAACGAGAATTAAAACTAGAAGTATTTGATTCTAAACTAATTAAAATAAAAAATAAAAATAATGAACTTTGAATAGAGAAAGAGCAGATTTTGTGTTATCAATGTTATAAAAACGATCTAGGGTTGTGGGATTCCAAAATAGTAATGGAGACTGGATTGTGGGATTCCACAAAGCAAGACAATCAATTTCTTCTACACATGCAGAGTTGATGGCATTGCTAGAAGGATTGAAAATTTATAAAGAAATGAACTACCTAAATCTGGAAATTGAAACTGACTGTACGGATGTCATCAACCTTATATATAAGGATAGCTATCACTTTTCTAACATTATTTCTGAATGCAGATGGTTAATGCACCAATTGAAGCTCCCACACCTGAAGCATAATTGTAATGACTAGGTCGGTCATTTCATGAGTTACGACTTTGTTTCCTCTATTTATGCTTCTTTATGTCTTGTTCATATGTATTATGTGGTATTGGGGTGGTTTGTTCGGGTTCAGAGTGGTTTTGTAAAGAAGTGAGACACTTAGTCTCTTTTGAGTAAGCTTAAGTTGGAAAAGTCAACAGGATATTGACTTAGGTGAAAAAGGTCTCAGATGTAAATTTCGATGGTTTATATAACTTTGTTAGGTGATTTGGGACTTAGGAGCATGATCGGGATGTATTTTGGAGGTCCGTGGTAGATTTATGCTTGAATTGGTGAAAGTGGAATTTTGGCATTTTTCGGTTTGTAGTGGAAATTTTGATATCAGGGTCGTATTGGAATTCCAAAAATTGGAGTAGGTCCATTTTGTTATTTGGGACGCGTGTGCGAAATTTCAGGTCATTCGAACGAGGTTTGATAGACGTTTTGATCATTTGCGGAATTCGGAAGTTTTTGAATCCTTAGGCTTGAATCCGAGGGTGTTTTGATGTTGTTTTGAGTGTTCTGAAGATTGGAAGAAGTTTGAATAGTGGTATGTGACTTGTTGGCATGTTTGGTTGAGGTCCTGAGGGCCTCAGGATGGATTTGGATGGTTGACGGAGAGTTTGGGTTTTTGAAGTTGTGCTGCAGATTTTCTGCTTCTGTCATTGCCGCATCTGCTGATTAGGGACCGTAGGTGCGATGTCACAGATGCGCAGAGGAGGTCGCAGAAGTGGTCCGAGGTCAGCTGGAGCTTGACCGTAGGTGCGGAGCTTCTATCGCTCCTGCGGGGCCGCAGGTGCGAGTTTTAGCCGCAGATACGGAGTTGGGTCCTTAAGTGAAAACCGCAGGTGCGGTTACTTTGACCGCAGAAGTGGTCCGCAGATGTGATTAAAAAGGCCAAAGGTGTGGTATTGTTGGGCAAATCATATAAATAGATGTCTTCACAAAATTTTGGCTTATTTCATCAATTTCTCATTCGAGCTGGAGCTTATGGGAGCAATTTGAAGAGGGAATTCAAGGGAATTTCGTGGAGGTAAGATTCTTGGAACTAAAACTCATTTCTATGGTGATATTTTACTAATTAAACATGGAATTTATGGAAATTAGTTGTTAAAATTGGCGGTTTAAGGTTTGAAATTTGAGACTTTGATTTAGGGATTTGAGGGGCCGTTAGTGGTCGGATTTTGATGTATTTTGTATGTATGAAATCGTGAGAGTGTAAAGATTATAGTTTTGTGATTTTTATTAGAATCCGAGACGTGAGCCCGGGGGTCGGGTTTGGCCAATATTTGGATTTTTGAGTTAATTCGATTATTTTCGCTTGGGCTTTGTTCCCTTAGCGTGTATTAATGGTATGAATCTGGTTTTGGTTAGATTTGGGGCATTTGGAGGCCGATTCGAGAGGCAAAGGTATCGCGGGCTAGTTTGTACTGGATTGAGGTATGTAATGATTGTAAATGTTGTCCTAAGGGTAAGAAACCCTGGAATTCACATCGTTTTGCTACTTTGAGGTGACGCACATGCTAGATGACGAGCATGGGGTCGTGCACCATTAGGGATTGTGACTTGGTCCGTCCCGTGCGACTGTTAAGTCACGTATTTGATTGAAAACTATTTGATATCGTTGTATTTTGGAAAGTATTACCATGTTTTGGGCTGAATGCCTTATTTGGCCTCGTGCTAATTGTTTTGGACCTTTCGGGGCTTTTTACTACTATTCCTCATTGTTTTGACTTAATATCTGTACTCAGTCATGTTGTATTCTACTATTTTCATAACTCAGTCGTATTTACTCCGTTTGATATTCTAAATGACATTTTGAGTTGAGCATCATGTTTTACCGTTGCCCGAGTGGCTTGAGAGGTTTCTGACTTACTGAGGCTAAGGGCCTGTGTTATGAGGATATTATGGGATTGGGCTGCACGTCTATTACACCCCAAGTTTTCATACGTGAGAGTACGTCGTAAGTCATTGATGTAAGCTCGGAAATGAGATTATATTTGGAAGCAAATAAAGTAAGTTAATCATGTTACCTTGGAGGTTACAAATATTTAAGATCATGAATAACGAGTACCAAGAGGGTTGGAAATCTTAGAAGCTAAACCAATTGAAGAAAATAAGTTTCGTCGAAAGTCGACAAGTTTCAAATGTTATAACATGTACTTTGGGGTGAGACTAGGGTTATTAACATGATAAGGAGGTTATTCTATGAGTTATTTTAGTCGTATAATATTCATTTTCTACATTTTGAAGGCAAGCAAGTTGTGGAACAAGAGTTGGCAAAGGTCATCACAAGTTACATTCATAAATTTGCTGAAATTTAGGTCAAATGTATCTGAGCATTTATCCGAATATACTTGGAATCATGGGGTGTTCTACCTACAAAATTGAAGGCTACGAGTCTAGTTTCTAACGTATTAAACCGTTTGTCAATATGACATCGGAGTAGAGAGATATTCACGTTTTTGTGAGACCGCGCAAGCAGCTCCCAATGGGACCCACTTAGGCGGTGGTTGACCTACTTCAATTTATAAACGATTTGGATGCCTATTTTTGCTCATTTTTCAACTAAAATTCGTCTCCAAACTTCTCCTAACCCTCCTAAACATATACCACAAGGGTTTGAAGTGATTCCAAAGTGATTACATCATATTTCAACATCAAAACTTAGTTCTAGTGAAGAACAACACCTCTTTGAGGTTGTGTTGTCATTGAGGATTGTTTTGGGCTGTATTTGGATGAAACTCCAAGTTGTTGCTGCTGTCTAAGGTGAGTATAACAGCCTACTAATTGTGCTTAATCTTGCTTGTATGTTGGTTAAGTTGTTAGGATGATAAACTACAAGATAATACTTGGATTAGCTTAAGTCACTTCTATGGTGTTGTATTGCTATTAAGGGTTGTTGTAAACTGAATATAACTTGGATTTTGACTTGAAGTTACTGTATAAGGTATGTATATTGTGATCTTGCTTGTGCCTAAGGTTATCTTGATGTTGATTAAGTTAAATGGATGGGCTAGACATGAACTAGTGAATAAAGTTGCTAATTGAGGATAGTTGAAGTTGTGGATTATTTTCGTTGTTATAAATATATGGTTTAAGGATGGAATCATTGATTAATGACTTCATTATCATGTTAATGATACTTTTATGTTGAAGTAAGAAGTCTATAAGGATTGATAAGGGGTATATAGATTCCAATCGGAGCTTGCCGCTCATCGATGTAGTTGTGACTTGTTGTTGTTATATGGTGTCTTGATATTGATAATTATGTATTGATGGATTGCTCTGGTAATTGTTGTTGGTATATGGTATTGGAGGAGGCCCTTGTTACAAGGGAGATGCTGCCCAAATTTACGTAAACGAGCTACTAGCTTAAGTTATAGACTTAGCCTTTGCTCAGCACTGATTTTGAATCTCCTTATACTATGATAGATTGAGTTGACTTGTTTGAAGAGTTGCTTGGAAGGGATTAGGGACTCAACGGGTTTAAGGTATGTTAAGGCACTTTCTTCTTTCTTTTGGCATGATCTAAAGTGAAATGAATACGCTACTTCATAACGGATCTACTCCTAGCAACTAAGGTTGTCCATGTTGTTCTTTCCTTATAAAATTATTCTAAGCAAGTGTGTATGATCCTTGAATCCTACTAAGGTTCATATTGAGGGTATGGATGTCCATAGTGCTCTTAAGTCACTCCAAAAGGTTTAGAAGGTGATTCCATGAGTTGAGCATGCATTATATATATGTATCTATTTTACTCTACCGAGCCGCACTATAGTCGGCCGGGTACGACACCTATTGTGCAACCACTGATCAGTTGGTTTACCGAGCTCCACGTGGCCGGGTACGATTCTACCGAACCTTATGATGGTCGGGTACGCTTTTACCGAGTCCTCTTTGAGGCCGGGTACGATATGATGATGATGATGCCCACAGAGGCGAATGTTTTAAAAAGTTTATGTATATATATGTATTATGCATTTCATATCAGTAACCCCCAGAGGCACTCTGATGTTACAGGTTGTATCTCCTCTATCTCTCTCTTTACATTACTGTTCTTGTTTATGCTTTCCTGCCTAACATACTCGGTACTTTATTCGTACTGACGTCCCTTTTGCCTGGGGACGCTGCATTTCATGCCCGCAGGTCCCGATTGATAGGTTGACAGTCCTCCTAGTAGGCTATCAGCTCAGCGAAGGTGTTGGTGCACTCCACTTGCTCCGGAGTTGCCTATTTGGTCAGTATGCTTTGGATATGTATTGATTGATATGGCGGGGCCCTGTCCCGACCTTTATGATTTTATATACTCTTAGAGGCTTGTAGACAGATTTCAGGTGAATGGATACTTGTATGGCCTTGTCGGCCTATGTTTCGAGTTTACTAATGGTCATGTCGGCCTTATAGGCCCGTATGTCACATATATTAGTTTGTATATCATGTTGGGTCTTCATATGTTAAGTATTCCCTTATGTTTTATTCTTGTTATCTCATGATGGGTTTTCTGACTCATTTACTCATGATAACATGATAAGAAAGATATGTTACGTTGGTACTCGGTTGAGTAAAGCACCGGGTACTCGATTTCACATCATGCTTATGATGAGTAAATATGAGGTCTTCAACAGATCATGTGTGTACTAAGATGTGTATGCTTCTTAATAAGGAGCCTTAAGGCACGGATATCTATTCACGAATATGGTGAAAATCTATGAGGAATTCAGAAGCTAGATACAAGTTTTAACAAGTAAAAGAAGTAAGGTGAAGAGGGGTACGAGGCACCCAGATAATGAAGATTATCAATATTTTCAAATCAGGCAGAGAAATATAAGCATTTTGGTACCTTCATCAATGACAAAGGTAAGTACAATTGGCCACACCCATCTCAGTTATGTTCTATGGGAGCTAACAGATATTATTTAAGAGAAAGATGGGATATCAGGATCCAGTTGGAGTTAGAGTAACCCAAAAATTGTGGATAGGTTGTTATCATTAACTAACGTTTCCGAAAGATGGTGCAAATGTGGTAATAGATCTCCTTCTAAGACACCCAGATGGTGAACTCTAGAGTAGTACAATCAGATACGAATACTGGAATATTCAAAAATTTCAGAAGATAGGCAGTGGGATCCTAGAAGGGACAAATATTTACCTTAGTATGACTCTAGCCCCGAGTAAAAAAAGAATGCTAGGCATTCCCAAGAGCCAGTGAGATGAAGCTAGGGGAGCTTATAGGGAAAGAACTTTTTGTTGAAGTTTTTAGAATAAAGTGATAGACAAAAGAAATATTATCCGGAGAATAAGAAGAAAATAAATGAAGCATCATGAGTAAGATGTGATATATGGGTGATAACAGTAAATCAAAATATGACACGATGATAGAGTCTATAGTCAAGTGAAGGAAAATACAAGAGGTGACAAGCCTTAAGGCAATAAAAGAGTATAAGCCATAACGTCATATTCTTATTTTGAGAAATGAGTTGGTGACTTCAACGTGATTACCAGGAGGAAAGGTTAGACCCCAGAGTAATAAAAATCAGTATGGGCTGGTGAACAAGATAAAATCGAACATGAATTAGGGACCGGAGGATTTGATAATGGTTGACATCGTGAGAATTTCAAAGATTGTGCTCCAACAATAATAGAATAGACAACAGACGAATAACCTTTAAAGGTTATTTAGGAAGTCGCTTACCTAAAGTAAGCACTCTAAGCAGAGTTAATCTTAAGGGACTAAGTGTGCCAGTTACCGTAGGTGTCACCTTCGGGCATAAGAAATTTAGTTATCCCTGGTACAGAAGGTTACCATAAGGTGATTAAGGTTCATTGATAATGTGAAAAGACGCCAAAGATGAAGAGGTAAAACAACTATAGGTAGATCGTCGTAGTACTAAATCTTAGTACTCCCATGAAGGGGGGAATATGGTGTGATATGATATTAAGTCGGAGTTAAGTGGTTCAGTTAACTATGGAATGGTAAAGGTAGAATGTGGTAAAAAGGAGAAAGGGATGATGTTGCATTTATTCAGTTCCTGCGGATATGTTGCGACTCCAGAACATTATACAAGCACGATACCGGGGAGAGGCAGTAAAAGTTTTCGGCCAGGATGTTATTGATAAATAAGTGTGAATGGACACTTGATACATCAGGAGCTAGTGGTGAGAGATAAGTTAAGACAAAGGATATATCCCAAGAGGGATTATACAGAATATATATATATATATATATATATATATATATATATATATATATATATATATATATATATATGAGAATGGACCAATGAGTAATTAGTAGTTAATTCAGGAAGAGCCCAGTTATGGCTAGACAAGAGGTCACGGATAAATCAATAGATCATGCAAGATAAATGTAGTGAACCGCAGCATAGTGAATTCAGTCTCGCAGATACGAGATCGCAATCATTTGAAAAAATTTCAGATAGGAGTTGAGGCAATTAACGGTACCATTTTTAAGGTTTATAAAAATAAGAGAGAGTGCCACTAAGGAGACAATAAAAATTTGAGCTTAGAAGTAACCCTACGAGCACAAAGGCATAAATTTATGTAACTAAGGATTATTATGGGCGAGTAAGAATAACGAAAATTACCTTCGGGTGTACGATATATCAAGCTCGCAACTTTACAAGAGCCAGAAGGTCTCCCTAAGTACTACAATGAAAGACTAGCTGAGGAAATAAGGAAGAAGGTTTCCACCTAAGCATAGTGAGCTAAAGAGTAAATTATCCTGTAACAACAGTCTCACTACAATATTGTATACACTCCATAAGAAAGTGGCACCTATCATGGCTAATGAATGGTAAAAAAAAGCCATCAAAGGTGATGTTTGAGATCATATGAGGTACAGGAAATTATAGTATTCGTGGGCAAAAAGACAAGCCAAGTATTCATGCAACAAGTGATAGAACGACCAGCAAAAGTAATTGCTTACATTTAAGGACAACTGAGAAGGCACGAAAGGAAATTTATGGTGCTAGCAAGTTAAAGGAAGGTTGCGAGTAGTATAAATAGATCGGTGTAGGTCCTAAGGTAAAGTATTGTAGAGCAACAAGGTTTTAGGTAGATAGGAGTAAGGATATGAAAAGGTGAGTGAGAAGGTGACGAGAATATGTATGTCCTCGGGATTAAACCCATCAAAACAAGGGAGCTGATGATTTCCATATGAATAAAAAACTCTATACAGCCTGAATGAACCCAGAGGAGTCTAAGACTAGGTGCATTTAGAAGAGATGGAATGTTGCCCTGGCGGTAGAATAAGGGTGTAATTGTGATAGATAAGAGGATGATTCTTAGGCCTTTGATTGAGTAATGATTTAACGAGAAAGGGATTTCATTAATTGCACGGGATTAGAATACCCCCATAAGATGAATCGCGTTGGGATGCAATGAAATATGGTTATTGAAGTATAGTATTATCCCTAGGTGGATCAGGAAAATCACTTCAGATGTTCCCCAATAAGATGTGAGCCCTAGTGACAGTGTATTACGTAAGAGGTTGCAAGTTATCAGTGATAGATTATAGATCAACATTAAGGTGAATAAACAATAGATGGGTACAAGTTCCAAAGTATGAGATGAGATTTGTTTGTTATTCTTAAGATGAATAAAAATGAGGAAGCACTAAAGGACTTAGATTTATACATATAGGATAAGCAGCGAGAGAGTAACATGGAGTTGGGTAGCAAACCTCGGTAATAATAACTCGAAGTAAGTTTTATGGTATAGTATAACCTACCTAGATGTAGTAAATCCATAAGGATAGATATACAAGGCTATGAAACAAGAGATAGAAATAGTCTTAAGTTCGATAAAGTACCAAGCGAAAGACATCAGTACACCTATAGATGCCTAGAGGGACAACTTGTCATAATTCTGTATATGTTCATAAAGTGAGGCTTAGAGATTGGCTAAAAGATGGAGGAAAAAGAGAATACGAGTCGCTAGGCGCTCATACAAGGACACAGTCGTACATACTGCATGACATAAGGTATCAAATGTTACGATGTTGGAAGAATTTTAACCACATGTCATGGTGTGACAAAGAGGCCTAAAAGGGGGGAATGCCCAAGCGTTTGGATTTATTCACAAAACAATTGCTTAGATGGAAAGATGAGCATTAAAGTATTCGTAAAAGCCATAGTTTATGAAACTGATAAGCTCATCAGTCAACATTCGAGGACGAATGTTCCAAAGGGGGGAATGATGTTACACCCCAAGTTTTCATACTTGAGAGTACGTCGTAAGTCATTGATGTAAGCTCGGAAATGAGATTATATTTGGAAGCAAATAAAGTAAGTTAATCATGTTACCTTGGAGGTTACAAATATTTAAGATCATGAATAACGAGTACCAAGAGGGTTGGAAATCTTAGAAGCTAAACCAATTGAAGAAAATAAGTTTCGTCGAAAGTCGACAAGTTTCGAATGTTATAACATGTACTTTGGGGTGAGACTAGGGTTATTAACATGATAAGGAGGTTATTCTATGAGTTATTTTAGTCGTATGATATTCATTTTCTACATTTTGAAGGCAAGCAAGTTGTGGAACAAGAGTTGGCAAAGGTCATCACAAGTTACATTCATAAATTTGCTGAAATTTAGGTCAAATGTATCTGAGAATTTCTCCAAATATACTTGGAATAATGGGGTGTTCTACCTACCAAATTGAAGGTCTACGAGTCTATTTTCTAACGCATTAAACCGTTCGTCAATACGACATCGGAGTAGAGATATATTCGCATTTTCGCGAGACCGTGCAAGCAGCTCCCAATGGGACTCACTTAGGCGGTGGTTGACCTACTTCAATTTATAAACGATTTGGACGCCTATTTTTGCTCATTTTTCAACTAAAGTTCGTCTCCAAACTTCTCCTAACCCTCCTAAACATATATCACAAGGGTTTGAAGTGATTCCAAAGTGATTACACCATATTTCAACATCAAAACTTAGTTCTAGTGAAGAACAACACCTCTTTGAGGTTGTGTTGTCATTGAGGATTGTTGTGGGCTGTATTTGGATGAAATTCCAAGTTGTTGCTGATGTCTAAGGTGAGTATAACATCCTACTAATTGAGCTTAATCTTTCTTGTATGTTGGTTAAGTTGTTAGGATGATAAACTACAAGATAATACTTGGATTAGCTTAAGTCACTTCTATGGTGTTGTATTGCTATTAAGGGTTGTTGTAAACTGAATATAACTTGGATTTTGACTTGAAGTTACTGTATAAGGTATGTATATTGTGATCTTGCTTGTGCCTAAGGTTATCTTGATGTTGATTAAGTTAAATGGATGGGCTAGACATGAACTAGTGAATAAAGTTGCTAATTGAGGATAGTTGAAGTTGTGGATTATTTTCGTTGTTATAAATATATGGTTTAAGGCTGGAATCATTGATTAATGACTTCATTATCATGTTAATGATACTTTTATGTTGAAGTAAGAAGTCTATAAGGATTGATAAGGGGTATACGGATTCCAATCGGAGCTTGCCGCTCGTCGTAATGTAGTTGTGACTTGTTGTTGTTATATGGTGTCTTGATATTGATAATTATGTATTGATGGATTGCTCTGGTAATTGTTGTTGGTATATGGTATTGGAGGAGGCCCTTGTTACAAGGGAGATGCTGCCCAAATTTACGTAAACGAGCTACTAGCTTAAGTTATAGACTTAGCCTTTGCTCAGCACTGATTTTGAATCTCTTTATACTATGATAGATTGAGTTGACTTGTTTGAAGAGTTGCTTGGAAGGGATTAGGGACTCAACGGGTTTAAGGTATGTTAAGGAACTTTCTTCTTTCTTTTGGCATGATCTAAAGTGAAATGAATAAGCTATTTCATAATGGATCTACTCCTAGCAACTAAGGTTGTCCATGTTGTTCTTTCCTTATAAAATTATTCTAAGCAAGTGTGTATGATCCTTGAATCCTACTAAGGTTCATATTGAGGGTATGGATGTCCATAGTGCTCTTAAGTCACTCCAAAAGGTTTAGAAGGTGATTCCATGAGTTGAGCATGCATTATATATATGTATCTATTTTACTCTACCGAGCCGCACTATAGTCGGCCGGGTACGGCACCTATTATGCAACCACTGATCAGTTGGTTTACCGAGCTCCACGTGGCCGGGTACAATTCTACCGAACCTTATGATGGTCGGGTACGTTTTTACCGAGTCCTCTTTGAGGCCGGGTACGATATGATGTTGATGATGCCCACAGAGGCGAATGTTTTAAAAAGTTTATGTATATATATGTATTATGCATTTCATATCAGTAACCCCCAGAGGCACTCTGATGTTAAAGGTTGTATCTCCTCTATCTCTCTCTTTACATTACTATTCTTGTTTATGCTTTCCTGCCTAACATACTTGGTACTTTATTCGTACTGACGTCTCTTTTGCCTGAGGACGCTGCATTTCATGCCCGCAGGTCTCGATTGATAGGTTGACAGTCCTCCAGTAGGCTATCAGCTCAGCGAAGGTGTTGGTGCACTCCACTTGCTCCGGAGTTGCCTATTTGGTCAGTATGCTTTGGATATGTATTGATTGGTATGGCAGGACCCTATCCCGACCATTATGATTTTATGTACTCTTAGAGGCTTGTAGATAGATGTCAGGTGTATGGATACTTGTATGGCCTTGTCGACCTATGTTTCGAGTTTACTAATGGTCATGTCGGCCTTATAGGCCCGTATGTCACATATATTAGTTTGTATATCATGTTGGGTCTTCATATGTTGAGTATTCCTTTATGTTTTATTCTTGTTATCTCATGACGGGTTTTTGGGCTCATTTACTCATGATAACATGATAAGAAAGATATGTTACTTTGGTACTCGGTTGAGTAAAGCATCGGGTGCCCGTCGCGGCCCTTCGGTTTGGGTCGTGACAACGTCGCATCATGTTGTACTGATTTGTGATATATGAGAGGCCGAGAGCCTGATTTGTTATGCCACGAGATGTCTTGTTATAGCGCTAGGGCTGTAGGAGCCCCTCCGGAGTCTGAACACCCCTAATGAGCGTGGGTACCACTGTGAGAGATGTGATATTGCCCGAGGGGCTGTTGTTGTTTCATGTTGTTGCCTAAAGGGCTGATTACAGTGATTGTGAGGTAGCCTGAGGGGCTGGATCTGTTGATACTTTGCTCGAGGGGCGGTTGTGGTACATGTTTTACCGGAGGGGCTGTTTATGTTTCTGTCCTTTTACTCACTATTTTCATCACTCGTTTGAAACTATTGAAAGATGTTTTAAAAAGGTTTAACTGAATTAAGCTATTTTTACGAGTTTTATTGATTTACTATATTGTTCTGGACATATACTGTTTTGTTGTAGTGCTATGACGTGAAATTACCTATTTTCTTACTGCTCTACTGCTTTTACTTTTATTACTTACTGAGTTGGCATACTCACATTACTCCCTCCACCTTGTGTGTAGATCTGGGAGTCTCAAGATGCGATAGTGAGTGCTGATCAGTCTTCCAGCAGGTCTCCGAAGTTGACAGGTATCTGTTTGGCATTCGTAGCCCAGTGCTTCTCCTTCCTATCTTATTCAGATTGTCTTAGTATTTTATTTTCGTACTATGTTGTCCTTTCTTTTTCCTAGACGAGTTGTAGTTGATCATGACTGGTGACACCCCGATGTCGGGCTTGTGTTGTATTTTCGCACTGCTTATTTTAACTTATATTATGTGATATTTGTTAACTAGTGGCATAAAATGTCCTATTATGAAATTTCTGGTTGGTTTTGGGGTTTGTGTTGGCTGGCCTAGTTTCACTTTAGGCGCCATCACGATCGGGTCAGTTTTAGAGTCGTGACAAGTTGGTATTAGAGCCTAGGTTACATAGGTCTCACAAATCATGAGCAGGTTTAGTAGAGTCTCACCGATCGGTATGGATACATCTGTACTTATCCTCGGGAGGCTGTAGAACCTTTAGGAAAAACATCATATTCTTGAATTCCTGTCGTGCGAATCTATTGATTCTAGTACTAAACTTCTGTTATTCTATTCTCTCACAGATGGTGAGGACACATACTACCGGTCAGGACGGACGACCACCAATACCACCAGCTGGGGCCACCAGAAGCAGAGGACACGGTCAAGGCCGTGGTAGGGGCAGGGGTGTAGCCTGCACAACAGCTAGGGCAGCACCTGCAGATCCACCAGCCGCCCTAGTTCATGATCAGGTCCCAGTTGTGGACGCTCCAGCAGCACCAGCTCAGGCACCGACTGTGCCTATTGTGATTCCAGGCCATCAGGAGGCCCTAGCCCAGATTCTATCACTATGGACTGGCTTAGTTCAGGCGGTCTCAGTTACTACAGCCGAAACTACTTCTCAGGCGGGGGGAGGCACTCAGACTCCCGCTGCTCGCAAACTTGAGCAGGTCGTGCAGGGACTTCAGACACCGGGGGCACCTCCAACCCAGCCTGTTGCAGCTGCTCAAGACTATGTCACTTCTGTTATGCAAGAGAACGAGCAGCGTAGATTGGAGAGGTTTCGTAGACTTCAGCCTCCGACTTTCAATGGTGTAGAGGGCGAGGATGCCCAGGGTTTCTTGGAAAAGTGTGAGAGGATGCTTCGGACCGCAGGTATTCTAGAGACCAGTGGGGTCTCATTCACTACCTTCCAGTTCTCCGGGGTTGCACTTAGTTGGTGGGAGGCTTACGAGAGGCGTAGGCTGATTGGCGTAGCGCCCCTTTCTTTGCATCAGTTCTTTATTCTCTTTTTGGAGAAGTTTATACCTAAGTCTCGCCGAGAGAAGCTGCTCAGGCAGTTCGAGCAGCTTCGTCAGGGTGACATATTTGTTACATAGTATGAGATACGGTTCTCCAAGTTGGATTGTCATGCGGTCTGGTTGGTTCCCACAGATCGAGAGAGGATTAGGAGGTTTATAGATGGCCTCGATTTTCATCTTCGGTTGCTTATGACCAGAGAGAGAGTATCTAGTGCTACCTTTGATGAGGTTGTTGACATAGCTCGACAGATTGAGATGGTTTATGGTCAAGAAAGGATTGAGAGGGAGGCTAAGAGACCTCGTGGTTAGGGTGGATTCAGTGGTACTCCTCATGGGGGTCAGTTTCAGCACGGTAGAGGTCGTCTATTTAGGTATGCTCAGTCTGCTCGCCCAAGTTATCGTAGGGCATCATTGGGCCATGGTTCTCACAGTTCTCATCAGGGCCATTCATCACTCAGTGCTCT
This sequence comes from Nicotiana sylvestris, assembly GCF_000393655.2. Taxonomy (NCBI): domain Eukaryota; kingdom Viridiplantae; phylum Streptophyta; class Magnoliopsida; order Solanales; family Solanaceae; genus Nicotiana; species Nicotiana sylvestris. The sequence continues at coordinate 37,993,050 of NC_091059.1, forward strand.
TCTAGCCCAGAGTTCGTCCTGTGCTCCATCAGTTCAGGGCTCTTTTACGCTAGGTTCTTCTGCTATTCATCCCGGTGCTAGGGGTTCCCTTCAGTCCCAGTCTCTAGCACTAGGGGGTTGTTATAAGTGTGGAGAGTTGGGGCATATATGGAGATAGTGTCCTCGTCATCTTGGGGTTTTATCTCAGTAGAGGAGTCAGCCACCGACTTTAGTGCCAGTTACTTTACCACCCACCCACCCAGTTAGGGGTGGAGGACAGTCACCTAGGGGTCGCCCTAACGGAGGAGGTCGATCAGGAGGCGGTCAGGCCCATTTCTATGCACTCCCAGCTAGACCCGATTTTATTGCTTCAGATGCTGTGATTACATGTATTGTCTCAGTCTACCACAGAGATGCCTCTGTGTTATTTGATCCCGGTTCCACTTTTTCATATGTGTCATCATATTTTGCTCGTTATTTGGATATGCCCCGTGAGTCTCTTGTTTTATCTGTTTGTGTATCTACTCCGGTGGGCGATACTATTGTTATGGACCACGTATATCGGTCTTGTATGGTGACTATTGGGGGTTTGGAGACCCAAGTGGACCTTTTGTTGCTTTGTATGGTGGACTTTGATATGATATTAGGCATGGATTGGCTATCTCCAAGTCGTGTTATTTTGGACTGTTATGCTAAGATAGTGGTGTTGGCTATGCCGGGTGTGCCACGGATTGAGTGGCGAGGTTTGACCGATTTTGTTCTCAGTAGGATAATTTCATTTCTGAAGGCCCGGCGAATGGTTGGGAAAGGTTATCTTTCATACTTAGCTTTTGTGCGGGATGTTAGTGTAGAGACTCCTACCATTGATTCGGTCCCGGTAGTGAGGGACTTTCCGGATGTGTTTCCTGTAGACCTGTCGGGCATGCCACAAGAGAGGGATATTGATTTTGGTATTGATCTGGTGTCGGGCACTAAGCCTATATCTATTCCACCGTATCATATGGCACCAACGGAGTTAAAGGAGTTAAAGGAGCAACTTTAAGAACTCCTCGATAAGGGGTTTATTCAGCCTAGTGTGTCGCCTTGAGGTGCGCCTGTTCTATTTGTGAAGAAGAAGGATGGCACGATGAGGATGTGCATTGATACAGGTAGTTGAACAAAGTTACAATCAAGAACAAGTATCCTTTGCCTCGTATCGATGATTTATTTGACCAGCTTCAAGGAGAGAGAGTGTTCTCCAAGATTGATCTTCGTTCAGGGTATCACCAGTTGAAGATCAGGGACTCAAATATTCTTAAGACATCTTTCAGGACCCGATATGGTAATTATGAGTTCCTTGTGATGTCTTTTGGGCTGACCAATGCCCCAACAACGTTCATGCATTTGATTAACAACGTGTTTCGGCCTTATCTCGACTCATTCGTTATTGTATTCATTGATGATATTCTGGTATACTCGCATAGTCAGGAGGAGCACGCGGAGCATATGAGAGTTGTGTTGCAGAGGTTAAGGGAGGAGAAGCTTTATGCAAAGTTTTCCAAATTTGAGTTTTGGCTCAATTCAGTGGCTTTGTTAGGGCACATGGTGTCCAGTGAGGGTATTCAGGTTGATCCGAAGAAGATAGAGGCGGTTCATAGTTGTCCCAGACCATCCTCAGCCACAGAGATTTGCAGCTTTCTTGGTTTGGCGGGTTATTACTGTCAGTTTGTTCAGGAATTTTCATCTATAGCATCACCCTTGACCAAATTGACTCAAAAGGGTGTTCCATTTAGGTGGTCGGATGAGTGTGAGGCGAGCTTTCAAATGCTCAAGACTGCCTTGACCACAGCTCCAGTGTTAGTTTTGCCATTAGCTTCAGGTTCATATACAGTGTATTGTGATGCTTCGAGGGTTGGTATCTGGTGTGTGTTAATGTAGGAGGGTAGAGTGATTACTTATGCTTCCCGTCAGTTGAAGCCCCATGAAAAGAACTACCATGTTCATGATCTAGAGTTGGTTGCCATTGTTCACGTGTTGAAGATTTGGAGGCACTATTTGTATGGTGTGTCTTGTGAGGTGTTTACTGATCATTGTAGCCTCCAACACTTGTTCAAGTAAAAGGACCTAAATTTTAGGTAGCGGAGATGGTTGGAGCTGCTAAAGGAATATGATATCACTATCTTGTGTCATCCGGGGAGGGCCAATGGAGTGGCCAATGCTTTGAGTAGGAAGGTGGTGAGTATGGGTAGTTTGATGTATATTCCTATTGGGGAGAGACCTCTTGCAGTTGATGTTCAGGCCTTGGCCAATCGGTTCATGAGGTTGGATATTTTTTAGCCCAGTCGGGTCTTAGCTTGTGTGGTTTCTCGGTCTTCCTTTTTTGATCGCATCAGAGAGCGCTAGTATAATGATCCTCATTTGCTTGTCCTTAAGGACAGATTTTAGCCCGATGATGCTAGAGATGTGACAATTTGTGATGATGGGGTATTGAGAATGCAGGGTCGGATATGCGTGCCCAATGTAGATGGGCTTCGGGAGTTGATTCTGGAGGAGGCCCAAAGCTCGCGGTATTCCATCCATCTCGGTGCCACGAAGATGTATTAGGATCTGAGACAACATTATTGGAGGAGAATAAAGAAGGACATTGTGGGATTCGTAGCTCAGTGTCTCAATCGTCAGCATGTGAAATATAAGCATTAGAGACCGGGTTGATTGGTTCAACAGATGGATATTCTAGAGTGGAAGTAGGAGCGTATCACCATGGATTTTGTAGTTGGACTCCCATGGACTTTGAAGAAGTTCGATGCTATTTGGGTGATTGTGGATCGGCTGACCAAGTCCGTGCACTTCATTCCTGTGTGTACTACCTATTCTTGAGAGCGGTTGGCAGAGATCTATATTCGAGAGATTGTTCGATTGCATGGTGTCCCACTGTCCATCATTTCAGATAGAGGTACTCAGTTTACTTCGCAACTTTGGAGAGTCGTGCTGAGAGAGTTGGGTACTCAGTTGAGTTAAGCATAGGTTTTCACTCTCAAACGGACGGGCAGTCCGATCGCACTATCCAGATATTGGAGGATATGTTGCGTGCTTGTGTTATTGATTTTGGTGGTTCATGGGAACAATTTCATCTAGGGAAGGCCATTGTAGTGGTCGATGCTTTGAGTAGGAAGGCGGTGAGTATGGGTAGTTTGGCGTATATTCCTGTTGGGGAGAGACCTCTTGCAGTTGATGTTCATGCCTAGCCCAATCGGTTCGTGAGTTTGGATATTTTTTAGCCTAGTCGGGTCTTAGCTTGTGTAGTTTCTCGGTCTTCCTTGTTTGATTGCATCAGAGAGTGCCAGTATAATGATCCTCATTTGCCTGTCCTTAAGGACAGAGTTCAGCACGACGATGCTAGAGATGTGACTATTGATGATGATAGAATATTGAGGATGCAGGGCCGGATATGCATGCCCAATGTAGATGGGCTTCAGGAGTTGATTCTAGAGGAGGCCCATAGGTCGCTGTATTCCATCCATCTGGGTGCTGTGAAGATGTATCAGGATCTGAGACAACATTATTGGTAGAGGAGAATGAAGAAGGACATTGTGGGATTCGTAGCTCGATGTCTCAATTGTCAGCAGGTGAAATATGAGCATCAAAGACCGAGTGGATCGTTTCAGCGGATGGATATTCCAGAGCGGAAGTGGGAGCGGATCACCATGGATTTTGTAGTTGGACTCCCACGGACTTTGAAGAAGTTCGACGCTATTTGGGTGATTGTGGATCGGCTGACCAAGTCCGTGCACTTCATTTTTGTATGTACTACCTATTCTTCCGAGCGGTTGGCAGAGATCTATATCTGAGAGATTGTTCGATTGCATGGTGTCCCAGTGTCCATCATTTCAAATAGAGGTACTCAGTTTACTTCACAATTTTGGAGAGCCGTGCAGAGAGAGTTGGGTACTCAAGTTGAGTTGAGCACATCTTTTCACCCTCAGACGGACGGGCAGTCCGAGCGCACTATCCAGATATTGGAGGACATGTTGTGCGCTTGTGTTATTGATTTTGGTGGTTTATGGGATCAGTTTCTACCGCTCGCGGAGTTTGCTTGTAACAACAGTTATCAGTCGAGTATTTAAATGGATCCATATGAGGCTTTGTATGGGAGATGGTGTAGATCTCTAGTTGGCTAGTTTGAGCTGGGTGAGGCTAGGCTTTTGGGTACAAACTTGGTGCATGATGCTTTGGACAAGGAGAAGGTGATCCAATAGCAGCTTCGTACAGCCCATCGAGACAAAAGAGTTATGCTGACAGAAGGTTTGTGATGTGTCCTACATGGTTGGGGAGAAGGTTCTACTTAAGGTTTCACCCATTAAGGTTGTTATGAGATTTGGGAAGAGGGGTAAATTGAGTCCCCAGTTCATTGGGCCTTTTGAGGTGCTTCGGAGAATTGAGGAGGTGGCTTATGAGCTGGCCTTGCCACCTAGCTTGTCTAGTGTGCATCTGGTATCTCATGTTTCTATGCTCCGGGAGTATATTGGTGATCCGTCTCATATTTTGGATTTCAGCACAGTTCAGTTAGATGGTGGTTTGACTTATGATGTGGAGCCAGTGGCTATTTTGGAGCATCAAGTGCGAAAGTTGAGATCAAAGGATATAGCTTCAATGAAAGTGCAGTGGAGAGGTCAGACCGTGGAGGAGGCTACCTGGGAGACCGAACGGGAGATGCGGAGCCGATATCCTCACCTATTTGAGGCTTTAGGTATGTTTCTAGACTCGTTCGAGGACAAATGTTTGTTTAAGAGGGGGAGGATGTAACGACCCGGCCGATTGTTTCATGAGTTACCGCTTTGTTTCCCCTATTTCTGCTTCTTTATGTCTTGTTCAGCTATATTATGTGGTATTGGGGTGGTTGGTTCAGGTTCGGAGTGGTTTTGTAGAGAAGTGAGACACTTAGTCTCTTTTGAGTAAGCTTAAGTTGGAAAAGTTAACCGGATGTTGACTTATGTAAAAAAGGTCTCGGATGTGAATTTTGATGGTTCAGATAGCTTCGTTAGGTGATTTGGGACTTAGGAGCATGATCGGAATGTATTTTGGAGGTCCGTGGTAGATTTAGGCTTGAATTGGCGAAAGTGAAATTTTGGCATTTTCTGGTTGGTAGTTGAAATTTTGAAATCGTTGTTGGATTGGAATTACGGAAATTGGAGTAGGTCCGTAGTATCATTTGGGATGTGTGTGCAAAATTTCAGGTCATTCGGACGAGGTTTGATAGACTTTTTGATCGTTTGCGGAATTCAGAAGTTTTGGAATCCTTAGGCTTGAATCCAAGGGTATTTTGATATTGTTTTAAGTGTTCCGAAGGTTGGAACAAGTTTTAATAGTGGTATGTGATTTGTTTTCATGTTTGGTTGAGGTCCAGAGGGCCTCGGGATGGATTTGGATTGTTGACAGAGTGTTTGGGTTTTTGGAGTTGTGCTGCAGATTTTGTGCTTCTGTCATTTCTGCACCTGCAGGTTGGGGACCGCAGGTGCGATATCGCAAATGCGCTGAGGAGTTCATAGAAGCAGTCTGGGGTCAGCTGGTGCTTGACCGCAGGTGCGGAGCTTCTATCGCTCCTATGGGGTCGCAGGTGCGAGTTTTAGCCGCAGATGCGGAGTTGGGTCCTTAAGTGAAAACTGCAGGTGCGGTTACTTTGACCGCAGGTGCGGTTACTTTGACCGCAGAAGCGGTCCGCAGATGCGATTAAAAAGGCCACAGGTGCGGTATTGTTGGGCAGATCATATAAATAGATGCCTTCACGAAATTTTAGCTTATCTCATCAATTTCTCATTCGGGTTGGAGCTTGTGGGAGCAACTTGAAGAGGGAATTCAAGGGAATTTCATGGAGGTAAGATTCTTGGAACTAAAACTCGTTTCTATGGTGATATTTTACTGATTAGACATGGAATTTATGGAAATTAATTGTTAAAATTGGGGTTTAGGGTTTGAAAGTTGAGACTTTGATTTAGGGATTTGAGGGGTCGTTTGTGATCGAACTTCGATGTATTTGGTATGTATGAACTCGTGAGAGTGTAAGGATTCTAGTTTTGTAATTTTTATCGGAATCCAAGATGTGGGCTCGGGGGTCAGGTTTGACCAATTTTGGGATTTTTGAGTTAATTCGATTATTTTCACTTGGGCTTTGTTCCCTTAGCGTGTATTAATGGTATGAATCTGGTTTTGGTTAGATTCAGAGCATTTGGAGGCCGATTCGAGAGGCAAGGGCATCGCGAGCTAGAGTTTGGACCGGATTGAGGTAAGTAATGATTGTAAATGTTGTCCTAAGGCTATGAAACCCTAGATTTCACATCGTTGTGCTATTTTGAGGTGACGCACACGCTAGATGATGAGCGTGGGGTCATGTACCATTGGGGATTGTGACTTGGTCCGTCCCGTACGACTGTTAAGTCATGTTTTTGATTGAAAATTGTTTGATGTCGTTGTGTTTTGGAAAGTATTACCATATTTTGGGTTGAATGCCTTATTTGTACCTCGTGCCAACTATTTTGGACCCTTTGGCGCTTTTTACTACTATTCCTCATTGTTTTGACTTAATATCTATACTATGTCATGTTGTATTCTACTGTTTTCATAACTCAGCCATATTTACTCTGTTTTGATATTCTAAATGACATTTTGGGCTGAGCATCATGTTTTACCGTTGCCCGAGTGGCTTGAGAGGTTTCTGACTAAGTGAGGCCGAGGGCCTGTACTGTGAGGATATTATGGGATCGGAATTCATGCTGCAGCATGTTGTACTGATTTGCGATAGATGAGAGGCCAAGGTCCTTATTTATTATGCCACGAGATGGCTTGTGATAGCGCTTGAGCTGTAGGATCCCCTCCGGAGCCTGAACACCCCTAGTGAGCGCGGGTACCCAGTGTGAGAGATGTGATATTGCCCGAGGGACTAGTGTTGTTTCATGTCGTTGCCCGAAGGGCTGATTACGAGTGATTGTGAGGTAGCCCAAGGGGTTGGATCTGCTGATACTTTGCCCGAGGGGCGGTTGTGGTACATGTTTTGCCCGAGGGGCTGTTTACATTTCTATCCTTTTACTAATTGTTTTCATCACTCGTTTGAAACTATTGAAAGATGTTTTAAAAAGGTTTTACTGAACTGAGTTGTTTTTACGAGTTTTATTGATTTATTGTATTGTTCTGGACATATACTGTTTTGCTGTAGTGCTATGACGTAAAATTACCGGTTTTCTTACTGCTCAGCTGCTTTTACTTTTATTACTTACTGAGTTGGCATACTCACATTACTCCTTACACCTTGTGTGCAGATCTAGGAGTCTCGAGAAGCGATAGTGAGTGTTGATCAGTCTTTCAACAGGTCTCCGGAGTTGACTAGGTAGCTGTTTGGCATTCGCAGTCCAATGCTTCTCCTTCCTATCTTATTCAGATTGTCTTAGTATTTTATTTTTGAACTAGGTTGTTGTTTCTTGTTCCTTGACGAGTTATAGTTGCTCATGACTGGTGACACCCTGATGTCGGGGTTGTGTTGTATTTCCGCACTGCTTATTTTAACTTATATTATGGGATGTTAGTTAACTAATGGCATAAAATGACCTATTATGAAATTTTTGGTTGGTTTTGGGGTTTGTGTCGGCTGGCATAGTTTCACGTTAGGCGCCATCATGACCGGGTCAGTTTTAGGGTCGTGACAATAATTTCAGAGAAGGAAATAAGGTGGCACATATGCTGGCCAAGAAAGCTATCAAGAGTTCACCATCTACAAAGTATTTTTACCATGCTTGTCCACCCTATTTTGTTGAACAAGAAGTGATCAAAAATAAGCATGGTGTTTGTAATAGTTTTAATAATATTTCTACTAGTGTTTGTAACTATTTTGCAACTATGGGCAACAGTAATACCCTAAAACATCTATTATGCCTATGTAGTTTTTGCTTTAAGTAATATAATACATCCGTGTAATGTGTTGAAAAAAGAAGAAAACGATCTAGGGTTATCGGCTATCTATCATTCTTATTGTATTCTTTAATTAAATTGACTAACTAATTTATCTAGCTTATTGGTTGACCGGGTTAATATCGCTCATAAGAATCTGTCGAGTTCTTACTCGCCTATTCAAGCTAACCTAACGTCTATATGTCTATGAAATTAGTACAGACCACGAATTAGGTATGCCTGTCCTAACCGCGAATTTATTCCCCGATGCCCAGGTTTAAGAACTTTCTTTACTCAATCCTATATGCAATCTAGAATTTCCACTTTCGAGTTCAATTCTAGATTCGTAGATAGTATTCAATTGGTGACCAAGCAATCAAATAATTAATCACAAGATTGAATAAATAAACCAATACTATAAACTAAGAAATCAAAATCAATATTCGAATAACAATAGTCATGAAAAAACCACAACCTTAGAACGTGAAGTTTAGCTCCACATAGACATGGTAGTCAAACAACAAATCATAAAAAGAAACATAAAAATTACTAAGTTTGGTGGAAGAAAATATGAAACCTGGCCACCACGGCGGCTCTATTCTCTCCTTCATCAAAAGTTCTCTCAAAAATGTGATCCTCCCCATCCAAAATAGGTTTAGGACCCCTTTCATACGAGTTGGGACCGTGTAGGGCCGAATTAACTAAGTCCCGGGTGAAATAAGATATGTTCATGTTTTGAGCGTCCAGGGCAGCATAGGGCGGTGGCCCTGGCGCTCAACTTTTTAGCATTCTGTTTTGAGCCCCACAGGTAGCGTCGCACGCTGCCTGTAGCCCTCAACTTCACAATTTCGCCTTTTCGTTCAATTTTCGCTCCAATTCATGCACTTTCGCCCCAAACTGCATCCAAATGATTCTTACATATAGAAATACCACAAATTAGCATAAATTATTGTCGCGAACTCGGGTTTATGACATTTGGGAGGACAACTCGTTCCCTTTTGGGAATTGGATTTGCATAGAAGAGTCGCCACCTAATGATTAAAGTGCATTAGGACACTAAAGGGTTTGTTTTGAGTAACCAGAAATTGGGTAAGGGCTTGAAATTGTCCCAAGGGGAAGGTGTTAGGCCCCCCTTAGGATCCACTAGTGTGGTTCCCGGCCAGACTATTGTTGTGAATTTAGGTGCAAATAACATGTAGGCAAATAAAACTTCAAATAAGAGGGGATTTTCACGTAATTGTTACAAAGAAACAAAAGTAAGAAAAAGGAACTAAAAGAGTTGATTTCCTTAAAAGAAATGGTTTAAAAAAGATTTAGAAGAAACAAAGAAAACAAAGGGAAGGGGGGGGGGGTACTAAGTTTATTAATAATATGGATCACCCCACACAACATCCGTTAATCACTCCTCAGTGAGGGGCTACACTTGATGTTATCGCGTGGTCATAATATCCATATCTACCCTTTCCCACCCCGTTAAGGTATTAAAGCGCGGAATGGTCTTGTTTACTTATTGCGTGCTATTACCCACCCCAATCCTATCAGTCCCGGAGGCACTTGGGACTACTAATCTTAGAGGGAGGAGGTATTGGGATTATTTGTGGTTTCAAAAGGTAAAATACTAAGGCGATAAACAAAACACATATAGCAAGTTTGGGGAAGCATATAAACAAATAAAAGGGCTCAAACAGACCTCCTTTAAACCAAAAATAGCACATAATGTAGCATGACTTGCATGTACTGTTTAAGGTCTGATTAAAACTTAAAGGGTCGAGGTAGACTGATTTATTACATATTTCAGATAAGAAGCCCGAATCAGGTCTACCTGCTGGTTGTAGCATATAAGATCTGATTCAGTTTATAAACTTTCACCATATGGCTTGCCTAAGTGCTGGACGAAGACCTATAGGCATGATATCTATTGATTCCAGAAACAATGAAGTGAATTGATTACATACTGAAGAAAGAAAGGCGAGTTTTAGCAAAAGATCGCCAGTTTTGCAACTGGTAATGCATTATTATTGCTGATTTTAGGCTTATAAACGAGTGAGGCGATTCAGATTCGATTAAAGCTCCTATAGGCATGCTTTCTATGCGTTTGTCGATTTTAGAACACTTTCATAGACATAGTGAAATGCAGAAATCCTACAAACATGATATCTAGGTACTGTACTATATGAACATGATATCTAATTGAAGTTGGTTATTAAGACCTATAAACATGTTTGCCTAATGAGAAATGGATATGCAAGATTCAGAAAATCCTATAGGCATATTTTCTACATGCATATGCAAAATTCAGATTTCAAGTAATTATAGACATGGTATCTACATGAGGGTGCAGAAATTCCTATAGGCAGGTTATCTAATATGAGAATGCAGAAATCCTATAGACATGGTATCTATATGGAAGTGTAGAAATCAGAGATTCCTAAAGACATGGTATCTACATGAGAGTGCAGAAATTCATAAATAACCTATAGGCATGCTATCTATATGGGAATGCAAGATTCCTATAGACCTGGTGTTTATATGAGAATGCTGGAATTCATAAACTCCTATAGGCAGGTTATCTACCCCTTTTGCATACATAGTTACCCCTCTCTTTTCACTAGCCATCCCCGAGAGTTTACTATAAAGTTATTACAGCCCAGAAAAGTAAGGTAAAAAAAACATCGGAAATTAAAAAGTACAACCAAGGAGAGCCTGATTCAGACTTCTTGTCTAAAGTATGAAGTAAACTAACTCCAAGAGGTCATATTTCAAAGCCTTTCTCCCATTTGGGGTGTGTCAAAGTTTCCTAAGAGTCTCATATGAACTCCGGGCAGTGTTTACACCCAAGTGTATCACCAGAATAGGACATAGTGCAGTGTGGAAGGGCCAGCCCTCAGGTGTCCAATTTCAGAGGGAACTCGAGGTCCCAAGGCAAGGCTCACAAGAGGGGGCAGAACTTAAGGACTTAAGAGAGAGTGCAAGTGCAGAAGTAGGATTCTGAGGGGGGAAAGGGACAAGGGAAGCATCTTAAATCAGTACACATAAGGGTATAGGGGAATTGGGAAGTTGCAAGAGGCAAAAGAAAAGCAGGCTGAAGGGCATACCCAGCAATGGAAGATGCTGGCACACCCTCTAGTCTGTTTGCTTAGAGGTCAAGACCCCAGTGGTTCAAACTTAATTCATAGGCAACAACTTACATTTTCATGCCTTAAGTCACAACTCAAAACACATAAAGGTGATAGGGGAATGGGGTTCATAACAAAACACACATAAGGAAATCAGCATGCCAATTTAAGCGTTGAGATATACAGAAACAACAGGTGAACATGGATACAAAAGCAGTAAATACACATTGTTGTGGTGCTAAAGATTAAATCCGGACATACCAGTTTCAAAGAGACAAATTGAGAAAAGTAGTAGGTTTTGCAAATAGGCCACAGTACAGACAGGAAGAGAATACTATTGTGTATAAATGTGAGTTCAGAAAGACTGTGAATGAGTCCTAGCTGTGTGTGAAAGAGTCGTGCATTTATAGTGTGAAAATCAGGCAGAAATAAGGCAAGAAAGCAGTTAAGGAACTGATCATCAATTAGGAATCAATCACACAAGACTTCCTTTAATTAAGGAAAAACGGGAAAAACTATTCAAGGGAAGAAGTCAAATAAATATCTTGTGCAAAGCATGCAATTAGGGGCAAATACATAAAAAGTTATTTAAGGACAGAACTTTAAAATACACGGTTGTATAAATAAGGTAAGAAAATCAATTAGTAGCCAGTAAATCAAGAGTTAGAGATTTTGTAATTATTGGTCCATGAATGAACCAAGTCAGAAAAGCTGAGAAAGGTTTTAACTTAAGTCGAATCACAGGGAAATCAGCAAACAATGGAAAGAAATCAATCAGACCTATTCAGAAGGAAGTCTAAACTAATCACAAATTTGAAAGCTATTTTAGAAGGAAGTTCATCACATATAAAGAGCATACGAACATGTTAAGTAGAAAGAGGATTTTGTGTCATTGCAAAATCAGTAGATAATAGACTACAGGAGCATGGTTGTCACATAGGTTAGCAACGTCGAAGAGAAGTAGCATCTATTAGCATACAAAAGATCCAGTGTAAAGGACCTTAGAAGAGTTTAGCAAAAGTCAGAATCATATAAAAAATAAGGATGTCAAAACTCAGTTTAGAGACTCGAAATAGGTACGAAAGAGTTAGGGTTTTTTGAAATAAAACCAGTTCAGGCAAATCACAGAGCCAATGGCTTCCCAACTTGGAAGAAAACCCCAAATTCTAGGGTTTCTATCATCAAAAAGCAACAGAAACTCATGAGAATCATGATAGAAGAGTAACATGTGAAACACAGCAGAAGAGCTCAAAGAAAACATGGTAGAAGAAACTAATACGAAACATACTGGAGATATTGATAAGAACAATAGGAGAAGCATGTCAAGAAGTATTAGAAGAAACTTAACTTGAATGTAGTATAAGGAACTTAGTAAGAAACACTCAAGAACACAGTAGGAGAAAATACAGTGGAAGAAACACACAAGAACACAGTAGAGGAAAATACAGTAGAAGAAACACGCAAAAGAATTAGAAAATCCGAGAAAACATCTAAATATTTTTGAAAAACCCTAGATCGGAAAAAGAGATGGTTTCGAAAGTATAATTTTTGAAAGAAAATCCAGAAAATCATTTAAAAACTTAGGGAAAACATAAATCTGGAACAGATCTAAAGAGATCAGAAAAACCTCAAAACTAGGGTTTTCAGAGGAACCCAAATGATGAGAAAGGCTTGGATCTAAGTAAGACGAGTCGAGACCAGGCTTCGAAATAGACATAGCTTTCCAGAATGGGCCGGAGATGGCCATGAACTTGAGTTGACAAAGGTATGAACCCAACTCTCTGTGATCGAGTCATGCAGCTTCAGTAACCCAACGCGAGGAGCCATAGGTGGCTTTATGGTGGTGAAACCACCATGGATTCATGTCATAAAGTGGCCGGAGAAGGTGAATAGAACTCATCGAAGAGGAGAGGAGGGGGAAAATTCTAGAGAGAACCTGAGGTAGAGAGATAGAGACGAGTGAGAAATGCGAGGGGTATTGGGGGTAATTAGGTAAAAAGGTAAGGACGGATGAGGGCCGTTGATTGATCAACAGCCAGGATTTAGCAAGATTCTGGGTTGTGTAGGGGTAATTGGGCTAAAATTGATGTCCAATTTGGGATTCAGATATTAGGCTAAAATTGAAACGAATTGGGCTATTATTTAAATAGCCAATTTTCCTCTTTAAAATTATGAAAAATAGTAAATTAATTTCTAGAAATAAATTGAAAGCATCAAAATAATTTATAATACATAATTATCAATTAGAAAATATAAAATCTCATTTTATGCATATGAAACGAATTTAAACCTAAAAAGGGTAATATTGCAATTATGCAATTCTATCCTTAAAAAATACCAAGTAATTTTGTTAAAATTTGTTAAAATACCTTAGCTTTATTTTAATATAAACATGAGACTCCAATAAATGAATCACCAAAATTATATTTTTGGGGATAATTATTGGGTTTTCTCGATAAAATAGGGCAGTAAATTGATTTAAAAATCTTTGAAAATTAAGAAAAAATAATGTAGCCTTGGAAAATACTCATATATGCTTATACATCCTATTTTGAAAGGTATTTTACATAAAAAAATATAGGAAAAAAATTGGCTATCAGTAGCTGCCCCTCTTTACTTGGGAAGGATGAAAGAGTTGTCGGGTAAAGATATGATGGCCAATTTTGACCGAACGAAGTGGTTTGAAGAGGTTGGTTGTGCCCTGGCCTCTAAGATGCCTGCATATCCCTGGTCTTATAGGAATTAGGACATATGTAGTTCAGGATCCATCGGTGGAGTATGTTGATGGAGACTTTCAAGAACGGACGCAATGGGATGAACGGTTAAGGTCTAATAGGGGTGCGGGAACTGGAGCGAGATTGCTCTTGCTGAGACAGTAGTTGCTCTCCGGTTTACCTGTAAATAAGCAATACAAGCATACATTATGCGTAAATTTAAACATGATGCAAGTTCCCGTCGGACCGTGAATGTTGTCTTTGGACGGTTAGGATGACGTCCTCAGACCATGACGTCCTGGGCTATGAAGCATATGAAAAAGGATTAGCAGGCCATGAAATGATGCTCTCAGGCTATGAGAATGATGCCTCCAAACTATGACGTCTTTGAATAATGATATGCAAAAGATAAAAGGGGTCCTCAGGCCATGGCATGGCGTTCTCGGGCTATGAAAATAGTGCCTCCGAACAATGAAGCCTTTGGATAGATTGGTGATCTTTCAGCCCATGCAAGATGTAAAGGTGGCGATCTTTCAGCCATGCAAATGTAAATAAGGTGGTGATCTTTCATCCAATGCAAATGTAAAGGTGGCGATCTTTCAGCCATGCAAATGTAAATAAGGTGGCGATCTTTCAGCCAATGCAAATGTAAAGGTGGCGATCTTTTAGCCATGCAGATGGAGGTAGAGCTAACCTCAAAAGGTAGAATGGTAGCCTTATGCAATGCAAAAAAATGCAGATGGAGGTAGAGCTTAACCTCGGAAGACAGAATGGTAGCCTTATGCAATGCAAGAATGTAGATGGAGGTAGAGCTTAACCTTGGAAGCCAGAATTGTAGTCTTATGCAATGCAGAGAATACAGATGGAGACAGAGCTTAGTCTCAGAAGGTAGAATGGTAGCCTTATGCAATATAGAGAATGCAGATGGAGGTAGAGCATAACCTCGAAAGGTAGAATGGTAGCCTTATGCAATGCAGAGAAAGTAGATGGAGACATAGCTTAGTCTCGGAAGGCAGAATGGTAGCCTTGTGCAATGCAGAGAATGCAGATGGAGGTAGAGCTTAACCTCGGAAGGCAAAATGGTAGCCTTATGCAATGCAGAGAATGCAGATGGAGGTAGAGCTTAACCTCGGAAGGTAGAATGGTAGCCTTATGCAATGCAAGAATGTAGATGGAGACAGAGCTTAGTCTCGGATGGCAGAATGGTAGCCTTATGCAATGCAAGAATGCAGATGGAGGTAGAGCTTAACCTCGGAAGGCAGAATAGTAGCCTTATGCAATGCAAGAATGCAGATGGAGATAGAGCTTAACCTCGGAAGGCAGAATATTAGCCTTATGCAATGCAAAAAATGCAGATGGAGACAGAGCTTAGTCTCGAAAGGCAGAATGGTAGCCTTATATGATGAAAAAATGCAGATGGAGACAGAGCTTAGTCTCGAAAGGCAGAATGGTAGCCTTATGAAATGTAAGAATGCAGATGGAGGTAGAGCTTAGCCTCGGAAGGCAAAATAGTAGCCTTATGCAAGAAATAAAAGACATAGAGTTTTCTTAGTTGATTGCGATATTGTGGCTGTTGGGGGCATTGTGCCTGCCGGGGACACTATTGTATGCGGATAGCACCTGTGAGTGAGTGCCACGGTTCTGAGAGTTGTATTCCTGACCAATGTTTGTCTCATGAGCGTATGGTATATTTGATGATTTTGTAACTCAAGTGCCTGCATCCAAAGAAAAATCGTGAGTTTTGTAAAGGGGAAAGATTAGTTCATGTCCCCTGCTGTCTTTGCTTGACCTGCTCGATTTTGATCTGGTGATACTGCCCGTATCATTGGGGTAGCATTTGCTAAACAAAGTGATTTCAGAAATAAACGTGCATGATTTTAGTAAAGAAAATGTAACATAAATACATAATTAAGAATAGTTTTCTTTAGATGAACCGACGACTACGACATGATTCAAGACATTGCAACTTCTCTTGCTCCGGAATTTTGAGGGTCCTCTTCAAAATTCTGCCCTAGTTTACTAGGCTACTACTTCTGACGGCTGCTTGTGGCGAATGGCTGAAGTCACTTCGAAATTTTGAGGGTCCTCCTCAAAATTCTGCACCAGTTTCCCATTGCGGGGGAAAATGAAAATTTTATTGACTTGTGACCGAACCCATAGGGCTACCTACGTATCCCCTCTTAAACGGGAATCAGGTCAGGCATAGTTCAAATTACATCATGAAGGAAAGCATAAAGATTACACATAGTATCGTTTGACTGCGTCTGAATTGATCTGCTTTGGCCAAACTTCTCCGTCCATTTCTGCAAGTATGAGGGCTCCTCCTGTTAGAACCCGGTGAACCATGTACGAACCCTTCCAGTTGGGAGAGAATTTCCCTTTGGCTTCATCTTGATGCGGGAAAATCTTCTTTAATACCAGCTGCTCTGTTGTGAATTGTCTTGGCTTGACTCTCTTGTTGAAGGCTCTAGACATTCTGTTCTGATAAAGCTGACCATGGAAAACTGCATTCATTCTCTTTCCGTCTATAAGAGCTAGCTGTTCGCAACGACTCCTCACCCATTCTGCATCGTCGAGCTCAGCTTCCTGTATGATCCTTAGGGAGGGAATTTCTACTTCGGCGGTAATGACTGCTTACATACCATAAACCAACATGTAGGGGATTGCCCCAGTTGATGTGCGGACTATAGTGAGGTACCCCAATAAAGCAAATAATAACTTCTCGTGCCATTGTTTATGCTTCTCTATCATTTTCCTTAATATCTTCTTGATATTCTTATTGGCGGCTTCTACGGCTCCGTTCATCTGAGGTCTGTAGGCTGTAGAATTCTTGTTTTTGATCTTGAAGGTTTCACACATGGATTTCATCAAATCACTATTGATATTGGAACCATTATCAGTGATGATTGATTCTGGGATCCCGAATCGACAAACGATACGGTCGTAGAAGAAGTCTGCCATGACTTTCTTAGTCACTGCTCTGTAAGATGCTGCTTCAACCCATTTGGTGAAATAATCAATTGCTACTAGGATGAACCTGTGCCCGTTTGATGCGGCAGGTTTGATTAGTCTGATGACATCCATTCCCCAGGCGGTGAACGGCCATGGCGAGCTTGTTGCATTAAGTACATTTGGTAGCACCTTTATCATGTCTACATGTATCTGACAGCGGTGGCACTTTCGGACATACTGGATGCGGTCCGTTTCCATAGTCATCCAAAAATAGCCAGCCCGGAGAATCTTCTTGGCTAAGACAAAACCATTCATATGAGGACCGCAGGTCCTAACATGGATTTCTTCTAGTAGTTTAGATGCTTCCTTTGCGTCGACACATCTCAGTAATCCCAAATCCGGAGTCCTCCTATACATGACTCCTCCGCTATGAAATAAATTGTTGGACAACCTCCGAAGTGTGCATTTCTGAGTAGGATTTACGAGCTCTGGGTATTCTCCTTTTGCCAAGTATTCCTTGATATCATGAAACCAAGGCTTTCCGTCTGATTCTTCTTCGACATGAGCATAGTAGGCTAGCTGATCATGGATCTCTACTGGAACGGGATCAATGAAGTTCATGTTTGGATGTTGTATCATGGATGATAGGGTAGCCAGTGCATCGGTAAATTCATTCTGGACCCTGGGAACATGCTGGAATTCTGTCTTTGTGAACCTCTTTCTCAATTCCTGTACATGATACAGATAAGGGAGTATCTTGGAATTCTTAGTTGCCCATTCTTCTCGGACCTAATGTATAAGCAAATCCGAATGTCCAATTACTAGCAACTCTTGAATGTTCATGTCAATGGCCATCTTGAGCCCTAAGATGCAGGCTTCATATTCGGCCATATTGTTGGTGCAGAGGAACCTGAGTTTGGCAGACACTGGATAATGCTGACCTCTTTCTGATACTAGGACCGCTCCTATGCCAACTCCTATGAAATTTTCTGCTCCATCGAAAAACATTCTCCAACCGTCATAGGATTCTGCAATATCTTCTCTTATGAATGATACCTCTTTATCAGGAAAATATGTTTTCAGGGGTTCGTATTCTCCATCCATGGGATTTTTAGCAAGATGATCTGCTAGTGTCTGTCCTTTGATTGCTTTTTGAGTCACGTAGACAATGTCAAATTCACTCAATATGATTTGCCACTTAGCCAGCTTGCCAGTAGGCATGGGCTTCTAAAAGATGTAATTCAGGGGATTTATCCTTGATATGAGATATGTAGTATAGACACAGAAGTAGTGCCTCAACTTCTGAGCTACCCAAGTCAAAGCACAACAGGTGCGCTCTAATAGAGAATACCGAGCCTCTTACGGGGTGAACTTCTTACTGAGGTAATAGATGGTCTGCTCCTTCCTCCCCGTTTCATCATGTTGCCCGAGAACACAACCGAACGCTCCATCCAATACTACAAGGTAGAGTAATAGAGGTCTACCTGGCTCGGGCGGGACCAAAATTGGTGGTGTTGATAGGTACTCCTTGATTCTGTCGAAGTCCTTTTGGCAGTCATCAGTCCATTTGGTAGCGGCGTCCTTTTTCAACATCTTAAAGATTGGCTTACAGATGACAGTATATTGTGCTATGAACCGACTGATGTAGTTGAGTCACCCCAAGAAGCTCATTACATCCTTCTTGTTCTTTGGCGATGGCAGTTTTTGAATAGCTTTGACCTTTGATGGATCCAGTTCTATCTCTCGGTGACTCACAAAGAACCCAAGTAGTTTTCCGGCAGGAACCCCAAATGCAAATTTCGCGGGATTCAGTTTCAGGTTGTACCTTCTCAGTCTGTTGAAGAACTTCCTCAAATCTTCCATGTGATCAGTGGCTTTCTTGGACTTTATGATGACATCATCTACATACACCTCAATCTCCTTGTGTATCATATCATGTAAAATAGTAGTCATGGCCCTCATGTAGGTGTCCCCTTGCATTCTTCAACCCAAATGGCATCATCTTGTAGCAATACATCCCCCACTGTGCAATGAAAGTTATTTTCTCAGCATCTTCTTCGTCCATCCAGATCTGATGATATCCAGTGAAACAATCTACAAATGATTGCAACTCATGCTTGGCGCAATTGTCGATCAGGATGTGTATGTTCGACAAGGGGAAGTCGTCCTTTGGACTGGTCTGATTGAGATCCCGGTAGTCGACACAGACTCTGACCTTTCCATCCTTCTTTGGCACTGGCACAATATTGGCTAACCATGTCGGATATTCTACTCCCCTGAGAACCTTGGCTTTGACTTGCTTAGTGACTTCTTCCTTGATTTTCAGACTCATGTCAGGCTTAACTTTTTTGAGCTTTTTCTTTACCGGCGAACATGTTGGATTGGTTGGCAGTTTGTGAGCCACCAAAGATGTATTCAGACCAGTCATATCATCATACGACCAGGCGAATATGTCCTCATATCCCCTTAGAAATTATATGTACTCTTCCTTTTCTAACGGTGACAAATGAATGCTGATTCGTGTTTCTTTGACGTTCTCTACATCTCCCAAGTTAACAATCTCAGTCTCATCCAGGTTGGACTTAGGTCTATTCTCAAAATTCTCGACTTCTTTAACAATCTCTTCCGGTATGTCATCTTCCTCTGAATCTATGTCTGTTTGTTGCTTTGTCTCATTGCATGTCACAGCCATTGGTTCATCAAGATAAGTAATAGTAATGATGTATAAATAAAGTAATGAGAGAAAATAATAAGAGTGAGATTTGTAAGGAAACCAAAATGCTTTGATAAATTTCATAACTGTTTTGAATATTAGAAGATCTTATTGCAAAAATTCAAAATGCGAAAGGAAAATCAACTAGTAAAAATAAAAGATAGTGTATGATGCTTTGTTCAGCCTTGCTACCCCGAGGCTTTCCGGGCTCTGGTGGTTCTGATGGTCCAATTGTTGAGGCATGCTCCTCGGCTTACGGCTTGTATGGAATGGCCTTTTGATCTTATGGAATATGATGACGATGCCAGAGTGCACGAACTAATCTTTGGGGAAGGTAATAAATAAAACAAAGTAAAAACGAAAGGTAACAAGTCAGTGTGAATTATAAGAAAAATGTTATGATATTTAAACACATAGTGCAAGAATGTAAATTGTGTCCTATTTGGGAACCTCTTTGTGCCCGAGGTAGGCCTAGCGATAAATTAATTTGGAGAACTTAGGATGCTAAATGCCTCATTTTATTGATAAAAAGTAGACGAATCCCAAAACGACACTAAATAACAGGAAATAAAATGTCACTAGTGGCCATCGGCCTTATTACATTTCTCGAAGCAAAAGAACAAGCTACTATCTATTTGGTCCTAGAAGGATCTTCCTCAGGTTGAATGCTCTCATTAATCAAATCCTCCAGCTCGCGTAGGTTCACCAGTATAAATGCCTTTTGCCATGTGTTCTCCTCTGTTTCCTTCAGCGTTTTGGCAGTCGGTGACTCTCTTCCTCACTTTCCCTTCCAATTCCAGCAAATTGTACTCCAGATACTCCAACTTTTCGCTAGCTTTCGCGGCCCTATCTTTCCACTCGTTGATTTGGTCATTTGATAGAAGACTCTTCCACCAGTCTAACAAGAGTGGGGGCATGCTAATCATACCAAAACTGGGGACCTCGTGCCTCATTTTCTGCAAAACAAATAAGGTTAGGCCCATACCCCCACCAGACTCGACTATTTAATACCAATAATTAGCATGAAGCATTTAGTTCTCCAAATAAATACACAGAACGTGGTGATGTCCGTTTGGGCTCAGGGAAACCCGACGGACTTTGGACGAAGCTATCTTAAAGAGTCATTATGTGGACAACATAACTGACTCGACTAGGTTTGACCATGATGCATGAACAATTAAACAGAGTAAGGTTTCTATGGGATTTTAGACTGGTACCCTTGAGCGGACAACTCAAGGGGAAAAGGCACGGAACCGTCGACTACACCATTGATCGACTGGTTTTACCGCAAATATGCCTTTTTCCGGATTTAGGGGTGATAATATCGGAAGAGCGCAACCACTCATTATAAGCGTTGCTATGGTATTTGTTTGGCACGAGTGTAATATGATGTTGAGCATGATTATGCAATAATTAAAGCAGATTGTCACATATTTGCACGTTAGAAAAGCAGTAAATACAACAACTTTTCATAACTTAAAGAGGTAGTAAAGGGAAGCAGTAAAGGAAAGTAATAAAGGGAAGAAACAAAAAGACAAGTCAGTTTTGCAATCGAAAAGGAAGTTAAATGTTTAAAAGAAACAAACAAATAATTGCGCATAAAGAAGCATAAATTCACAATAATAGTCTGAAATGGTAAAAGCCTAAAAGTCCCCAGCAGAATCGCCATGCTGTCGCGCCCCCTTTTTCTCTGGGAATCGGGTTTATGACATTTGGGAAGACAACTCGTTCCCTTTTGGGAATTGGATTTGCATAGAAGAGTCGCCACCTAATGATTAAAGTGCATTAGGACACTAAAAGGGTTTGTTTTGAGAAACTAGAGATTGGGTAAGGGCTTGAAATTATCCCAAGAGGAAGGTGTTAGGCACCCCTCAGGATCCACTAGTGTGGTTCCCGGCCAGACTATTATTGTGAATTTAGGTGCAAATAACATGTAGGCAAATAAAACTTCAAATAAAAGGGGATTTTCACATAATGTAGCATGACTTGCATGTACTGTTTAAGGTCTGATTAAAACTTAAAGGGTCGAGGCAGACTGATTTATTACATAGTTCAGATAAGAAGCCCAAATCAGGCCTACCTGCTGGTTTGGGCATATAAGATCTGATTCAGTTTATAAACTTTCACCCTATGGCTTGCCTAAGTGCAGGACGAAAACCTATAGGCATGATATCTATTGATTCCAGAAACAATGAAGTGAATTGATTACATACTGAAGAAAGAAAGGTGAGTTTTTAGCAAAAGATCGCCAGTTCTGCAACTGGTAATGCATTATTATTGCTGATTTTAGGCTTATAAACGAGTGAGGCGATTCAGATTCGATTAAAGCTCCTATAGGCAGGCTTTCTATGCGTTTGTCGATTTTAGAACACCTTCATAGACATAGTGAAATGCAAAAATCCTACAAACATGATATCTAGGTACTGTACTATATGAACATGATATCTAATTGCAGTTGGTTATTAAGACCTATAAACATGTTTGCCTAATAAGAAATGGATATGCAAGATTCAGAAAATCCTATAGGCATATTTTCTATATGCATATGCAGAATTCAGATTTCAAGTAATTATAGACATGGTATATACATGAGGGTGAAGAAGTTCCTATAGGCAGGTTATCTAATATAAGAATGTAGAAATTCTATAGACATGGTATCTATATGGAAGTGTAGAAATCATAGATTCCTATAGACATGGTATTTACATGAGAGTGCAGAAATTCATAAATAACCTATAGGCATGGTATCTATATGGGAATGCAAGATTCCTATAGACCTGGTGTTTATATGAGAATGCAGGAATTCATAAACTCCCGAGAGTTTGCTCCAAAGTTATTACAGCCCAGAAAAGTAAGGTAAAAAACATCGAAAATTAAAAAGTACAACCAAGGAGAGCCTGATTCAGGCTTCCGGTCTAAAGTATGAAGTAAACCAACTCCAAGAGGTCATATTTCAAAGTCTTTCTCCCATTTGGGGTGTGTCAAAGTTCCCTAAGAGTCTCATATGAACTCCGGGCAGTGCTTACACCCAAATGTATCACCAGATTAGGACATAGTGCAGTGTGGAAGGGCCATCCCTCAGGTGTCCAAGTTCAGAGGGAGCTCGAGGTCCCAAGGCAAGGCTTACAAGAGGGGGCAGAACTTAAGGACTTAAGAGAGAGTGCAAGTGCAGAAGTAGGATTCTGAAGGGGGAAAGGGACAATGGAAGCATCTTAAATCAGTACACATAAGGGTATAGGGGAATTGGGAAGTTGCAAGAGGAAAAAGAAAAGCAGGCTGAAGGGCATACCCAGCAATGGAAGATGCTGGCACACCCTCCAGTCTGTTTGCTTAGAGGTCAAGACCCCAGTGGTTCAAACTTAATTCATGGGCAACAACTTACATTTCTATGCCTTAAGTCACAACTCAAAACACATAAGGGTGATAGGGGAATGGGGTTCATAACAAAACACACATAAGGAAATCAGCATGCCAATTTAACCGCTGAGATATACAGAAACAGCAGGTGAACATGGATACAAAAGCAGTAAATACACATTGTTGTGGCGCTAAAGATTAAATCCGGACATACCAGTTTCAAAGAGACAAATTTAGAAAAGTAGTAAGTCTTGCAAACAGGTCACAGTACAGACAAAAAGAGAATACTATTGTGTATAAATGTGAGTTCATAAAGACTGTGAATGAGTCCTAGCTGTGTGTGAAAGAGTCGTGCATTTATAGTGTGAAAATCAGGGAGAAATAAGGCAAGAAAGCAGTTAAGGAACTGATCATTAATTAGGAATCAATCACACAAGACTTCCTTTAATTAAGGAAAAACGGGAAAACTATTTAAGAGAAGAAGTCAAATAAATATCTTGTGCAAAGCATGTAATTAGGGGCAAATACATAAAAGGTTATGTAAGGACAGAACTTTGAAATACACAGTTGTATAAATAAGTTAAGAAAATCAATTAGTAGCCAGTAAATCAAGAGTCAGAGATTTTGTAATTATTGGTCCATGAATGAACCAAGTCAGAAAAGCTGAGAAAGGTTTTAACTTAAGGCAAATCACAGGGAAATCGGCAAACAATGGAAAGAAATCAATCAAACCTATTCAGAAAGAAGTCTGAACTAATCACGAATTTGAAATCTATTTTAGAAGGAAGTTCATCACATATAAAGAGCATACGAATATGTTAAGTTTAAAGAAGATTTCGTGTCATTGCAAAATCAGTAGATAATAGATTACATGAGCATGGTTGTCACATAGGTTAGCAATGTCGAAGAGAAGTAGCATCTAGTAGCATACAAAAGATCCAGTGTAAAGGACCTTAGAAGAGTTTAGCAAAAGTCAAAATCATATGAAAAACAAGGATGTCAAAACTCAGTTCAGAGACTCGAAATAGGTACAAAAGAATTAGGGTGTTTTCAAATAAAACCAGTTCAGGCAAATCACATAGCCAATGGCTTCCCAACTTGGAAGAAACCCTCAAATTCTAGGGTTTCTACCATCAGAAAGCAACAGAAACTCATGAGAAACATGATAGAAGAGTAACATGCGAAACACAGCAGAAGAGCTCAAAGAAAACATGGTAGAAGAAACTAATACGAAACATACTGGAGATATTGATAAGAACAGCAGGAGAAGCATGTTAAGAAGTATTAGAAGAAACTTAACTAGAACGTAGTATAAGGAACTTAGTAAGAAACACTCAAGAGCACAGTAGGGGAAAATACAGTAGAAGAAACACACAAGAACACAGTAGAGGAAAATACAGTAGAAGAAACACAAAAAAGAAAGAGAAAATCCGAGAAAACATCTAAATATTTCAGAAAAACCCTAGATCAGAAAAAGAGATGGTTTCGAAAGTATAATTTTTGAAAGAAAATTCAGAAAATCATTTAAAGATTTAGGGAAAGCATAAATCTGGAACAGATCTAAAGAGATCAGAAAAACCTCAAAACTAGGGTTTTCAGAGGAACCCAAACGATGAGAAAGGCTTGGATCTAAGTAAGAGGAGTCGAGACCAGGCTTCAAAATAGACATAGCTTGCCAGAACAAGGCCGGAGATGGCCGTGAACTTGAGTCGACAAAGGTCTGAACCCAACTCTTCGTGGTCGAGTCACGCAGCTTCAGTAACCCAACTCGAGGAGCCATAAGTGGCTTTGTGGTGGTGAAACCACCATGGATTCATGTTAGAAAGTGGCCGGAGAAGGTAAACAGAACTCATACGAGAGGAGGGGAGGGGGAAGGTTCTAGAGAGAATCAGAGGTAGAGAGATAGAGACGAGTGAGGAATGAGAAGGGTATTAGGGGGTCGTTAGGTTAAAAAAGGTAAGGATGGATGAGGGTCGTTGATCTTTTTGATCAACGGCCAGGATTTAACAAGGTTCTGGGTCGGGTAGGGGTAATTGAGCTGAAACTGAGGTCCAATTTGGGATTCAGATTTTAGGCTAAAATTGAAACGAATTAGGCTATTATTTAAATAGCCAATTTTCCTCTTTAAAATTATGAAAAATAGTAAATTAATTTTTGGAAATAAATTGAAAGCATCAAAATGGTTTATAATACATAATTATCAATTAAAAAATATAAAATCTCATTTTATGCATATGAAACGAATTTAAACCTAAAAAAGGTTAATATTGCAATTATGCAATTCTATCCTTAAAAAATACCAAGTAATTTTGTAAAAATGTGTAAAAAATACCTTAGCTATATTTTAATATAAACATGAGACTCCAATAAATGAATCACCAAAATGATAATTTTGAGGATAATTATTGGGTTTTCTTGATAAAATAGGGCAGTAAATTGATTTAAAATCTTTGAAAAATTAAGAAAAAATAATGTAGCCTTGGAAAATACTCATATATGCTTTTACCTGCTATTTTGAAAGGTATTTTACATAAAAAAAAATATAGGGAAAAAATTGGTTGTCAACAATTATTATATTATACATCTCAAATATACGATACATGAGCAAAATGTGAGGCAATATACATCAAATATGCATACATTAAGCCAAACATCTTTATGAGTTCAGGCGGGTTCCTAGATGGGGGGCCGTGTTTGACTTTGGGCTTTTGATTAAAGAATCAACCTTTATTGATTGGGTTTGTTTCTTTTGGTATTATTTGATGTTCTTAAGTTGCTTTTGGCTAGTTTCCAGCCGTTCGAACGTCGATACGTGCGGGATGTTATTTTCAGAGTATTGTTTGGCTTGGTCGGTGTTAGATTCATCTTGTCCGAGGTAAGCGACACTTCTAAACTTGGTGCTGAGGGTATGAAACCATGAATATACATGTTAGGTGTTTGATGTTGAGGTGATGCACATGCTAGGTGACGGGCGTGTGGGCGTGCACCATGTGAATTATGACTCGGTTGACTCTGTGGTACTGTGTAGTTACCTAATCTTATTTTTATCCATGAAATTTCTACGTGTTTGAGTAATTGAGTTGTGATCCATGTTAGAAACCATGTTTAGGATATATGCTTATCTTATTGGGACCCATTGAGGTCATATTTCCTGTTTAGTTTTTTGCTTAAATTGCAATTACATACTCACTCATATTCATTCATTTGCATATCATACCTCAGTCTCTGTTATCATTTGTTGTCACATCATGCTATCATTGTTAGGGCTGATTGGTATGAGATTTGTGAGACTGAGAGACTAGAGAGATTGATGATTGATTTGGGACTTGAGTGCCGGATTGTAGGTGATATTGATGGGATCGGGCTGCATGCTGCAGTATGCCCTATTGGCTTTATATATATTATTAAGGGAATCGGGTTGCATGCCGCAACAGGACACATTGGATTTATATATATTATTATTATATGGATCAGACTGCACGCGGCAATATGCCTTATAGGTTTTATTATTGAGGGGATCGGGCTACACGCCACAGCAGGACTTATAAGCTTTATTATTATGGGATCGGATTGCATGTTGTAGCAGGCTATATTGGCTTATATTAGCACTTGGGCAGGATCCACCCCTCTGGAATCTAACATACCATCAGTGAGCGCAGGAACGATGTTATACGTATATATACACGTGCTTTGGTGAGGGGCTTATGAGCCAGGCACCCATACAGTGCTGAGTGATTATGTGTGTGTGCATGATGAAGTGGACATTTGAGGTAAATAACTTGAGAATGTTGAGGGCGAGAGTACCTGGGAATATCATCGTGAAATCATTTATTTGACATACATACTTGGCATGTAGGCATAGAGATGTATTTTCCTCATGCTACACGGTATTGTGACATTTTCATGATATGACATGTACATTTGACATGCAGGCATTGAGACGTATATTCCTCATGCTAGACGGCATATGATAATTGATGACTTGATATGTATATTGACATGTAAGAATAAAGATGTACTTTGTCATGCTATCTGATAATGAAATATCTTATCTGTTGTTGAAAGCTTTTGGGAAAAATCACAATTTTCTTATATACTTACAATTTCGAGATTTCGGTGAAAGATTTGGGTTTTGCTGTTATACTTGAAAAGCATGTCTATCTTATGTAAATGTGAACAAGCTGAGCATCAAATTTTTGAATTATTTCTTGTACTACTTTTATTACATCGTTATGAGTTGTTGTTGACTATTGGTGTTGGATTCTAACCATTGTCCAAGCTGGTCACTGCTTTCAACCTAAGGCTAGGTTTGTTATTATTGAGTACATGGGGTCAGTTGTACTCACACTATACTTCTGCACCTTGCATGTAGATTTTTTATGTTGATGTTGTTGTGTATGGTCGGAGTTGGTACTGGAGACGTACATGTGTTCCGATCATAGCTGCCTCTTATTCCTAGTAGCTTTAGAACTATTAATCTATTCATGTAAATTTCAAACAGATGATGTATTTATGTCATACCATCTTTGTAAACTTTGAATCTTAGAAGCTCATGATTTGTACTACCAGTCCTTCGGATTTTGTATAAAAACTCAGTTATTTTATCATTTATTTTCTAAGTTAAATCTCATTGAATTGGATTGTTACTAATTGGCTTACCTAACGAGTTGAGTTAGGTTCTATCACGACTAGTTGAAATTTTGGGTGACATGTCATGAAATGCCCTATGGGTACAACATGTGTGAACTCGGGTGTAGAAACTAAGTAGAGTCATGACAGCAAAGAGTTTCATATGGCAGGGCTCAAACAACCAAGGAATGGCCATTTATTCTAGAGATTCAGACCTTCTTACATATTGACAAGGTTCATTATATGATCGCTTTTGTTTACAATTATCACAAGAAGCATACATAAATCACTATGTTAACATAATATGGACAAGGCACTGACTAAAGTCTAGACAAGTCATCAATTACACAATCATGTTCCCTGCAACTATGGCAAAAACAGCAATGTTCTCAAGAGGAGATTAAGGGTCAAATTTTAGAACTAGTTACTTAACTAACATTTTACGTACAATATTGTTAACATAGGTTTTAAGAAAAGCCTTAACAGAGTCTAAGAATAACACTTATACACAGATTACTGGATATGCAGAAAAAGCAGGTTATCACAATTATCAACTGAGACTGTTAAAGTAAATAGGATGAATAACAACAACTACTACTACTACAACAACAACCCAGTGAGTACTGACAAGTGGAATCTGGGGAGGGTAGAGTGCACGGAAACGTTACCCCTACCCCAGAGATTAGGGAGGATGTTTTTGAAAGGTCCTCGGCTCAAGAAGATGAAAATAGACAATATATTACATAGTACCATCAATAGAACCATAGGAATAATAGCAACATCATAAGAACTAGAAAATAGATGAAAAATAATAATAAAACCAGTGAATAAGGCATGGTACTATGAAAATGGAAGAATAGTGTGGACACAACAATAATCGCTAGCATCATAGGACAAAATCTTATCAGCCCAGCCTCCCACCATGAAACGAAGTAGAAAAATGCTCGGCTAACTCCTAACCTACTACCCTAATGCTCAACCTCCACACCTTCCTATCAAGGGTCATTTCCTCGAAAATTTGAAGCTACGCCATGTCCTGCCTGATTACCTCTCCCTAATACTTCTTATACCACCTTATCCCTCTTATAAGACCAACATAAAGTTAAAAATAAGAGGGTCAGATTATCTAGAGGCACAGAAACACAAAGAAAAGGTCAAGAACATGATTTCAGTTGACCTAGTATTATTATT
Organism: Nicotiana sylvestris; assembly: GCF_000393655.2. NCBI lineage: Eukaryota > Viridiplantae > Streptophyta > Magnoliopsida > Solanales > Solanaceae > Nicotiana > Nicotiana sylvestris. The sequence continues at coordinate 38,021,615 of NC_091059.1, forward strand.
CAATTAATAGAGGTAAATTATGTACAAAAATTAATCTACACTTAATCACAGAATCTTAGTAAGGTTGATCACAAGAATATTACTTAATTTAGAGTCATTTTTACTAATTAGCTCATGAAAGCTAAGGTTTAATTACGCATATTCAATAACAGTATCGATATAGCATATTTCAATCAAAAAATTCGTAAGTTAATAGTGGAAATAGCATGAAAAGACTAGTTATAAAACACTCAATTTCATATCATTAACAGCTAACATAGATAATGAAAAATCAGTTAAGTAATCATCATGAACACAGAACCATATGACTAATTCAAAGTAAAGAGGGGTCAATGGGCACTGTCATTCTACAGGGCAGCAAACCAAGAAGAAGTGATTCAATAGCCATTTAGGAGACCCCAACTCAAGACTAGTACAACAATTGAACTCGAACCGGAGAAGATAAAGAAAAATAGAAAGATTAGAGAGTACTTAGTGAGAATCCTTGAAACTTTTTCTTTCTTTCTTTCTTTTATGTGTCAAATAGCGTTCAATGTGTGTTAGGTGAAGACATTGAATGCCCCTTTCATAGTTGCATTCCAGCCACTTAGGGTTCCAGCAGATTCAGAATAGGTAGTGGAAAGTGACAACTGCATAGATGATGATAGCAATTGAGGTAAAATCAGTGAAGAATAGAGGGGGAAAATTGACAAGGATTTGCCTGGGGGTCGACCGTTGGGGTTTTGGACTGTTGGTCGAACCGTAATATCCAGAGGTCACTCCGTTTGACCTCTGGATGAATAATACAATGATAAAACCAGGGAAAAACGGCCACGCAAGCTCTGGATTTGAAAGAACAAAGAGAAAATCAGGTGATATTCAGTTTCACATTTTGGTCTAGGGTTTGATTTCGAATTTTTGTAATGATAATGGAAATATCGGCAAGATTCGTGGATGTACGGGACATATGGAAGGACTTGAGGTTTGAATTTGTAACCTTGCACAAATTTGTGCAAGGATTAGTGATTGACGGGAATGATGGGGATGAACGAAATGAGAGAGAATGGGGAAAGAAAGGTGGACGGGTGAGATGCAAATGAGTAGTGTTAGGATTGTTTGGTGGATTTAAAATGCACGAGTGAATCTGGGCCGTTAGATCGTGTCGCGACCCCAAATTGCCTCAGTAGAATGTCGTAACAGCATCTAGTCTCTAAGACTGGGTAAGCCTAATAACAAGCAGAAATATTAAATAAAACTTAGAATTTCAAAACTTCAACAATTTCATAAGTAGAAACTATAAGCTCGATACGTACAATTCCCCAAAATTCAGTGAGATATAACTCACAAGCTCTAGATACAGTACCCAACAATCCTATACATTACTGTCCAAAAAAATATAAAGAAATAAGGAAGAACAGGGTAAAAGGGGACTACGAGGCCAACGGACGCAGACAGGTGTACCTTGAAGTCTCTAAAAGAAGCAACTCAGCGCGCTAATACCAGGAATAATAAGATATACCTAGATCTGCACAAAAATATGTATGGAAGCGTAGTATGAGTATACCATAAAGGTACCCAGTAAATGTCAAGCCTAACCTCGGTAAAGTAGTATCGAGGTCAGGTCAAGACCCTACTGGAGATAACATAAAATAAGACAGAAGACATAATAATATAATGATAATGACAAGGAAGTGACACAATAAAGAATTTACAGAAAGTAAAAACACAAAAACAAAGTAGTTCATACAACACGAAAGGAAAATAAAGATTTTACATTTTAAGGAAACAACGGCCAAACAAATACAACAAATAGAGAAGATCAACAGGGGCACTCCTGAGGTACTGTCTCGTAGTCCCAAATCAGAAAACTAACTCACAGTTTTTCCTTATCTCACCGCAGGGACTTTTACATTTAGTTTTGAAAATTATTTTTTCCGAAATAGCACCCCGCATTTTAGCCAACCTTATCACACCGCATGGATTCTAATATTTCCCCTACCAGCTACGCGTAACAAAGCCACCTTATCTCACCACATGCATTTCAATACCCAGATCTTATACCATCGCATGTGTATCAATAATAAAAACGACACAGCAGAACCCTCGTGCAAATAATAACAACAACACGGAAGAAACCTCGTGCAAACAATAATAACAACACGGCAAAAACCTCGTGCAAAAAAACCAAACAATCACCTCAACAATAACATGAATGCCAAAACATAACAACTAAGTAAAATTACATTTCACACCTTACACCTTGCCTCAATAGAAACCATGGCCTTCGCAACTCATCACTAAACTCAACAGTGAGATATTTCAAGGATATAAATTTCAAGTAAAGAACTCCACAATTAAATAATGAATACGGAATTAAGAAAGTAAGTAAATTCAACTAAACATGTAGTACAAGTTACAAATAAGAGATAAGACAATTTGACATGTGAAATTAGAAACATGGCGACTATAACATGCTAATGTAACTCATTTAAGATATAAAAGGAAACTACGTAGCTAAAACTGGAATTTCAACATTTAGCTCGTGTACGCACTCGTCACCTTGTGTACATGGCCTCCACATATCACAAATTATCATAACAGTACCAAATCCTAAGGGGAATTTTTCTGACATAAGGTTAGACAAGTCACTTACCTCAAACCTCGCTAAATCAATCAATTAAAAGGCCTTTCCCTCGATTTTACAACTTCGAACGACTTGAATCTAGCAAAAACAATTACATACTATAAATATAAATTTAGGAAAGTAATTTAAATAATAAAATTATGATCTTAGCAAAGAATTAAAAAATTGCCCCAGTAGGTCAACCCGTGCCCGCATCTCGGAACCTGACCAAAATTATAAAATCTGAATATCCATTCGATATCGAGTCCAGCCATACAAAAATTACACAAATCCAATACTAAAATCTTGCTCTAATCCCCAAAATTTGGCCTAAGAAGTTTCCTCCATTGTCCCCAATGCTTCAACCCAAATCCCTAATTAAAAGATGTAATTAACAGTAGACTTATGGGAATTAATCAAAAACGAATCGACAATCCTTACCTCAATAATTCCTTTGAATAACCCTCGAAATTTCACCTCAAATCGAAATCCCAAAAAGAAAAAACCCATCGAAAATCCTCTTTTCTGCCAAGTTACGTCGCACCGGTGACCATACTGCCGCATCTGCGGTTCCGCACCTGTAGAACACCATCGCAGGTGCAGACTTCACTTAAATTCCAATAATCCGCTTCTGCAGAAAAAGGCACATATCCGTGCATACGCACCTGTGGCTCACACGTCGCACCTGCACTTCTGGCTGCACCTGCGTTCCTCTTCATCGTAGAACCGAGGCCGCTTATGCGGAACATTTTCCGCACCTGTGAGCCGAGACCTGGTCTGCCTTCTCTAATTCTGCGGTCTCCCACTAGCACACGCGAGTTCGCACATGTGGTCATAACCTTCGCAGGTGCGATATCACCAAAAGCTGAAGTTTTAGAAATTGCATAAGTCCAAAAATTGATCCGACTTCGATCTGATTCACATCTGGGGCCCCCGAGACCCTGTTCGAATATACCAACTAGTTCAAAACACCTAACGGTCCTACTCGGGGCAAAAAACCACATCAAACAACATTAATTCAATGAATCGTAGCCCAAATTCAAGCTTAAGCATATGAACTTCCGAATTCTGAAATCGACCATATTCATACTAAAACAACTCCGATTGACATAAATTTTTCACACAAGTCATAATTGACATTACGAACATATTCCAACTTCTGAAATCGGTATCCGACCCTGATATTAATAAAGTCGATTCCCGGTAAACTCCTACGACTTAACCTTCCAACTTAGGGACTATGTTTCTCATTTCACTCTGAAACTCACCCGAAATCAAAACCAAGTACCACAATATAACATAGAGGAAGCAATAAAAAGGGGATTGGGTCTAATATACTAAAAAAGATCGGTCTGGTCGTTACATCCTCCCCTTTTTTTAAAACAAACATTCGACCTCGAACGAGTATAGAGACATACTTAAAGTGGTGAAAAGATTAGGATAACGGATACACATATCATGCTCGGTCTCCCAAGTTGCCTCCTCGACTGGCTGACCCATCCACTAAACCTTCACTGAAGCAATGTTCTTCGACCTCAACTTTCGAACCTGCCTGTCCAAAATGGCCACCGACTCCTCAACATAAGATAGATCCTTGTCCAACTGGACTAAACTGAAGTCTAACACATGAGACGGATCGTCATGATACTTCTGGAGCATAGAAACATGGAACACTAGATGAACTGCAGCTAGACTAGGTGGCAGTGCAAGCTTGTAGGCCACCTCTCCAATCCTCTCGACTGGTAGCTGTTGTTGTAGGTTGTTACATCCCGTACCTTAGCATTACGATGTGCCTTAGTAATTCCATGAGTTCGAAGGGATTATATCTATTAGGAGGTTATAAAGGGTTTAAGACATTATTATTATGAGACCCTGTAAGGTTACAACCTTGATACCGTTAGATATTATGTTAGCGTGGTATTTTCTTTTAAGTAAAGTATTCTAGTAAAAGTTTTATATGTATAATTTTGGATAGTTACCATTATTACTATTTTCGAATATAATAAATTATATACATAATATAAGAAAGTTTATGAGATTTTCTTTATTGTAAAGATAGAAATTATTTTCTCAAAAGAAAAGAAGGTTATCTATTTACCATTTTACAAAATTAAGCATACGAAAAATTTATACTCTTTATATGAGATTAGGAAAATTAGAAGTTGAGGAAATATATGTATTTTTAGATGGATGTTTTAATAAAATAATAGTATATGTATTTATTTTATATCGTACCACATGACTGTAATAGTAAGTTATATAAAGTCTATAAAAAAGTGGAATTTTAAGTAATTTGAGATAATTCTTAATAATGCGAGTAATTGGTTAATTATTGGATAACGGGATATAACCTAGTTAATTAATAAATTATGGGCTAAAGATTAAAACACCCCCTAAATACGTGGCAGCATGCCACAAACCAAACAAGTGACTCTTATAGTCACACTATTAGGTGGCCATCTTTGGATTTCAAGAGATAATGTCGCGGGATCAGTTCTTTAAACTAACATGGTATTGAGGGGAAAAACAAAGTAAAAAAAAAAAAAAAAACACAATCAATATGAGGATGTTCAATCCTTGTTCTTGTAGTCATGCTTGGGTCAACCATGAGCACCTCAGTCTTATATAGTTGTATATAATTAGTTGTATGCTGAAGGAAATATTCCTTCGAGCCATTAACCGAAATCCTCAATTACCACAAACGAAAATTCCATCCAAGCTCTACTAGTACGAGATCAAATAATCAAAGATGACAAGTATCCTAACGACACAACCAAAAAAATATATAAACATTAAAGCTTCTTCTTCCTCATATTGCTCTCTGACTCTTCACCGCAGTCCAAGTAGTAAGAGTTCATAATATTCCTTTTGTTCCTTTTCTCCTTGATGCAAGGAGATAATAACTATATACATGCTTATAAAGAGTCTCATGCAGCTGACACGTTCAAATACAAAGATAAATTTGCTATTATCTTGTGGAATCACAGGTATAAGATAATGAAATATGAGAAAATGCGCAATTTCCATAAACGACTTTATTCAGAGAAATGTGTCATATTATTCTATCATCTGTTTATGGGTCTAAAAAATACGTAAGTTGGTAAAATATATTTCATGATATTAATTAGAGGTATAATGGTCTTATGACGTACCGAGAGATTTTATTAACGTATTTCTCGTACATTGCATTCATTTACATGTGCATTTAGCCACGACTCAGACGTCGTTATATAAGCGTATATATGTATATATATATATATGTATATGGAATATGAAAAAAGGTTACGGCGTTATATACGCACCACCACCTGATCAGCTGGTATACGTTAATGATTTTGCCCACAATGGCCGAGATGATATGATGGGATGCCCTCAGAGGCCTGATGATGTTATGAAACATGTACCTATGCACGACATGACATTCATAAGCATACACATGATACAATGTGTATGTTTTTATTTTCTGTATAATTCATTGGGGCTGTTTTCTCATGCTTATACTCCTTTTCCTCTATGTCTCCCATTTGCACTTCTCTTTGACTTGATATCAGATCAATGATGTTGATGCCTTAAAATGCTGGCTTTTTACCAGATCATTGCTTCATATATAATCATTCAAGTGACTTGTTCTACATTCCTGCAAATGTGCACTTGTTAGCAATTTAGTTCACTGGCCAATCTAGGTAGCAGTTCTCTACATTCCAAGTGCTTTCTGCACCTAGCAAAGTCTTGTAATTTAAGTTAATGTACTCCTACTTTACAAACTAATTAATTAACATGATGATTCATTTATGAGAAAGAAGCTAGATTTGCTACACATAAATATGAAATAGAAATCTTTGGAACAAAGATTGCGCTCATACCATGCCCATAGAATTCAAATATTCAGGTAAAGTTTCTGTATAGTTTGAAAAATCTAATACTGCTACCTTGAAACAGAACTCTGATTTGCCCTTGTGTTTTCCATTTAGCATGTTATTTTATTTGAAAACACATCTTGATTCAAATAATTAGTGAAAGAAATAAAGGGACATAGCCATTAATGTTTACTGAAATGTTGGACTATATACAATGTCATTATTCGGACAGGTATAGATAATCAGTTTGACGAGCCCTCATAGTAGACGAGATTGACATTCAACGAAGGATCGGTAAGATACCAACCCATTCGGAATGCAGCCGAGTCTATGAGTCATCGTGTCAGAGTTTTGCTACAGACTTATGGGTAGGCCAGTACCCTGTCCCATTTTAATCTTAGAGGCTTTGTAGACAAAGGTTCATTTTGTACAGTATGTCAGAGACCTTGCCGACCCATATGTATTTATGTTTTAAGAACGATAGTTTATTGATACATTTTCCCATTTACAATTGTACATTACAAGTTGTGGCCATGTTGGCTCATGATAGTTACAAAAGGAAAAAAATGAGTTACAGAGTGGTTCACTGGGGCTAGTACGACATCGAGTGTCAGCCACGCCTCCCAAGGTTGGGGTGTAACATAAAACTCCGCAAGTGGAAAGAACTGATCCCAAGAACCCCTAAACTCTATCACGCATGCACGTGGCATATCCTCCAATATCCATATAGTATGCTCGGACTGTCCGTCCTTCTAAGGGTGAAATTGTGTGTGCAACTCAACCTGAGTACCTAACTCATGTTGTACGGCTCTGCAGAACCATGATGTAAACTGCGTACCCCGATCAGAGATGATGGATAGTGGCACGCCATAAAGCCTGACAATCTCGCAGATATAAACTCGAGCTAGCTTCTCAGAAGAATAAGTAGCCACCGCTGGATGGAAATGAGCCGACTTGGTCAACCTATCCACGATCACCCAAACTACATCGAACTTCATATGAGTCCTTGGGATCCCAACAAAAATATCCATAGTAATTCGCTCTCATTCCACTCTAAAATCTCTAGCTTCTGACGCAATTCACCTGGCTGCTGATGCTCATACTTCACCTGTTGACAATTTAGGCACCGAGCTAGAATCTTAAACATTCACCTAAGGTTGGGAGGGAAAAGTAGTGGTAAGGCTACTTAACTTTGAACCACACACGAGCGAAACCATGTTAACATTGGGGTGAAATCATGAATTAGTTAGAGAGAATGAACACTTTGCTATGAGCTAGATATGTCTCTGCCATAATAATTGTCAAGCCGCAATACTAGGCCACTTCATAGGCAACTACAATACTTGGAACAAAGTGATCTACTTACTGCGGAATGATCTAAGTGGACCTGAAAGTTATACTGAGATGGGCGAATAATAGATATTCTTATAAGGAATTTGTGAGGATCCCAAGTTTCAAAGAGACTTCCTGCAGACAACTGGCGACGTGTACACATATGAAAGGTGCTGAGACATGCTCTCATGTTACTAGATAGTGAAAAGGATTCATGATAATATTCACAAAGGAGTAAAGTGACTACTCAAACCATAGGAGCCATATACACCGAAGAGAAAAAGAGTGGTTTATGAAGGATCTCAATATTATAATGCTTTACATCGGAATTGATACCATATAGGCAAATTTATAACGGGGCATGCATAAGCACAAGTGAGAAGATGTTATCCATTTGAATCAAAAGATTCTGTAAGAAATTCATCAGGTATAGTCCCTTTTTGAGAAATTAGGGAAGCGAGTGGGAAGTATTAGCCTAGGGTTATAACTAATTTCAAGGATATAATTATAGAGCTCAATCCCTTAAAAGGTCATAAATAAGTGAATTGTGATCAAGAGGCTTCACGAATAATGTGTCCCATTTATAGAGTAGGTACATCAAATGTTTTGTGATTCAGCATCTTGTTAAGACCTTATTTATGAAGGCTCTTCAATATAAATGTATATATACAACAGGGAAAATAATGCGGTGTTCGCACTGGGGGTACTAAGGAGTGACTTATTTGATGACTTTAGGTTGACATGGCAATACCTTAATTGATTCCCCTCGACTCCATATCCATATTATATTTCAAGAGTGACCCAACATAAACCCCAAGTGGTGCTTCTTACAAATCTAACAATCTGGCTTGTTAGAGCCGACAATCCTCTTTCGTTTCTTAGGTGCCCTCACCGCATGATCTTGTGGCATGGTGACACTAATTAGAACAAAAACACTTCCCCTAGAAATTGGTTTCATTCCCTCCTTGCTTCCTCGAACTCGCGGGTTACTCATCAGGAAAATGAGACATAACGAGGAAATTAGCTCCCTATCTTGGGATCTATCGCTCGATCTGGAATATCAAAGAAATGTAAAATTTAATAAATGTCTGAGTAGCCTCCTCATTATAGATGTGGTCAATAACACACCGATAAGAAAGACTCTACTAGATACGGCTCTGAGACATCCTTACACTTTAAAACCTTAGGCTCTGATACCAAGTTTGTCACGTCCCAGACTCGGAGAGCGCGACCGGCGCTCAACCGAATAAACTTGGCTGAGCAAGCCTATTAGATTTCCTTCTACCAAAACTCATCAATAAATAAATAGAAAAATATATCTCATTAATTAAACATCGAGGGGATTTCATTAACAACCCCAATCTTCATTTCTATTAGCAGCTTCATTCATAATTTCTAAAATAGTATGAGTTTATAGATTTACTGGAAAACATGTTTGCCAAATACCAATATTTCTAATCTAATTCCCAACATCAAATACCACCCACAACTTGTCTACGGAGCCTCTACGTATAACAGAACAAATATATGGAAATGTCGGCAATAAGGCCCGACTATACCTCAAAACACAGTACATGAGAAACAAAATATACATGACCCCGAAATGAAGTGGGGCTCACCAAGCAGGTGAAAAAGTGTACCGCTATTACTGATCAATACCGCCTGTTGTAGAACCACCTGTATCCATTAACGATGCAACACCCCCGGCAAAAGGGACGTTAGTACCGCCGAATAGCACTAGTATGTATAGCTAAAAGTCCTCTTTCAAAATAGAATGAGCATATAAGAAAAGGAATACCATAGAAACAACAAGTCACAATCAATAATATCCAAATGCCCAATTGAAACATAACAATTTTCAAAATACAAAAATAATATATATTTTTGGTTGGGAGATCATTAGCACCGATATACCACCGTCTTTGTTAGCACAAAGTCCGATCACGCTCGATCGGTTAGGCTATCTCCCCAAGAACAATGTGGTTTGACATGTGATGCGAAAGAAAGTTGTTACAAGAGTAATACCCACATGTACGCAACATGGCATCCGATCTCCACCCGATCAACTAGACCACATTCCCACATATGCCGTGTGGGTTGACTTTTCCAATTCATAGGTACCAATTTCATCCCAATTAAAGAGAATAACCACAATTTCACCAATATCTCAATTTCATTCCAAATAAGAGGAATAATCACAACACACCCCTACACTGGCACATATAGTTTCAGGTGTGGGTCTTATGACCCACCTTTCCTTGGTTTTGCTAATGGTACTCCCAAAAGCATTTTTGATTTGATTTGCACACAAAGGAAATATAAATACAATTATACTCACCTCAACATCTTTCACATTGTATAAAATCTCGTTATTATTTCTAGTCACTCACAATAACAATATTCCATTGGCTTATTTGGTCATTCACAAGATTTTTTATTCCTGGCACAGTGGTTGTATTTCATATTCCACACTTTCACCTCTTTCAATTTCAAAGATCACCATCAAATATCAACATATCGAATGTTTCAGCAATCAAATACCTCAAATCCATTAGTAATAGAAACTTTAAACACAAAAGGTTTATTTCCAAAGAATGGGGCATACTGACCATCAATAGAAACACACATCAGAATCATAAACAATCAATATACCATTTATTCTTCCAATACTCTTTCCAGAAATGACAATATACAATTTCAACACCCGAGTATGTCAAAACTCAAATCACACTGGATATATTCATAATGCAAAGCATCAGTTAAAGTAGCCACTTAGGGCATGAATTGAGTACAAAAGATTTTAGACAATTCTATATTCGAAGTCATTTTTAAGCAGTTGAGTCGAGGCTCATTTCATATTCCTTATTACATCCTCTCATTTCATTTGCACTTCTATCCACAATCATAACTTAAATTCTTGGCACGATGTCCACACTCTATATCCCCAATTCATTTATTTCATTTTCAAGCATCTTTATAGATTATCAACAATATGACATTTTCAATCAAGATTTTAGGTACACATATGAGCAATTTAGAGCCTTAAGCATATCGAGTTTTTCTCACACAATTTGGCATACTACTTTTCATTTAAAACACGACTCAAAGCCATAACAAATTAATACACAACCCAAAATTTGAACATAGATCTTTTGGCATAAGGCTCATTCGGAATAGTCAAGTTTATAAGGGATAACCAGGAATATAGGAATTAGGAATTTGAGTCAACCATACTTGAAATTTACGGGAACATTATGGAATTCGATTTTAAGAGAGAAAATTTAGCCAACATACGTCACTTTGAGCTTTCCTTATTTAATACAATGTTCCAGAAATTCTAGAAATCCAAATCTATTTCAAGACATAACAAAATTGAACATAAATTAGGAGGATATTCATGGTCTCATCTCATTTGAGCATATTATCAAATACTAGATGTGCAATTTTTATTACAAGGTTTTTTCACAAGATTTGTTTCACTTCACAACCTAATCTTTACCCATTTGAGCTCAACAATCTTCCCACAAACCTTATTGGTACATGCATGTATAAATAATACTCCCACACCTAAGAATCATACTCCCAATCAACCATCTTTTACCCAAATTCGAAATTGAAAACTAGGGTATGAAACCTTACCTCTTAGATGAAGAACTTGAGGGATTTCTTGTTTGATTTCAAGGCTTCGGCAAGATTTTAATGAACAATTAGCTTAGGGATTTCTCGTCTCACTCTAGGGCACTTCCTATCTCTAAAAATATCAAATATTCCCTTCAAAAATGGTCCCTTGTGTCTATTTAACGAGATAGGGTCGGGTTATAAAGATAGAAGAATGGACCCTCCAAATTCCGGACCGGGTTACAGACCAGGCTAGGCACGCTCTGTAGCGAGCTATAGACCAGGCTTTGCGAGCTCTGTAGCGAGGTCTAGCCCACTACAAACCTGGCTTTGCGAGGGATATAGCACGGTCTAGCGTGCTACAGACCTGGCTTCGCGAGGGATATAGCATGGTCTAGCGTGGTACAAGCTGGGCGACACGAGATTATAAAATATAAACTCCTCAACGCACTGTTCAATCTAAAAACTCTGAAAATACAATACATTAGCCTACCTTGGCACCATAAAACATTAAATTACTTAGCAAAATTTCTCGGGTCCTTACAAGCTCTGGTCTCAAAACCACCAAGAACAATTAAACATGACTGATACACATGATTAACGACAATAGAATCTCCCACAGGTGTTGACACATAGAAAGATAAACTCAAAGAATTGTGGGATACATCCAAATACAGAGCAAAATAAGATGATACATATGAATAAGTGGAGCCTGGATCAAATAAGACCGATGCATCTCTATGGCAGAACAAAACAATACCTGTGATGACAGAGTCAGATGCAACTGCCTTCGTCCTAGTAGTAAGAGCATAATATCTGGCCTGGCCTCCCCCTCTAGGGCGACCTCTACCTTCTCGACCCCCACCTCTGGCTGGCTGTGTAGCTGGAGTGGCAGCTGGTGCGGTAACCATGGCCTGAGGACCCGGTGGAACACGCGGAACCTGAATAGTCTGTGGAGGTGTATCACTCCTGAGTCTAGGGAAATCCCTAACAATATGACGAGTGTCACCACACTCAAAACAAGCTCTTAGAGGACGTTGTTGATGTGGCTATCTCGGTCCTGATCGGCTGGACTAACTACTGAAAGCACCCCATGCAGGAGGTGCACTAGACAATGGCGGTGGATAATAAACAGCATGAGGCCTAGGAGTGGCCGGAATACCACTGGAAGCTAGAACTGCTAAATGAACAAGGCGACTCACATAGCCCCTACCATGACGAGTTGCAACTAGGTCACGGGTACCACTATATTTGCAAGAATCTCGAGGCCTCTTGGCCTCCCTCTCCTCTCTCTCTCGGGTCCACAAAACCTCCATTCTCCTAGCGATCCCAACTACTTGCTCGTATACAATATCCATCTCCAACTCTCGCACCATGCTAAATCTGATACCGAGGTTGAGCTCCTCGTTAAATCGATGGACTCACTCTCTAGGAACAACAACAAAGGCTGGTTCATGCCTAGCCAAATCACCAAACCAGACTACATACTCCGACACGGTCATACAACCCTTTTGCAACTGCTCAAACTCTGCGCATCATGCATATTTGAGACTCTAGAGAACAAACTCCCTCAAGATCATATTTGAGAACTGAGTCCAAGTGAGTAAAGTTGCCTAGGCTGGACTACCCATCTCATATGCTCGCCACCACTGATAAGTCGCCCCCTTAAGTTGGAACGTAGTCAAAGCAACCCCATTAGACTCCATAATACCCATAGCATGGAGGATACATTAGCACTCCTCAAGAAAACCATGGGCATCCTCTGACGCCAACCCGCTGAAAGTAGGAGGGTGGTACTTCTTGTACCTCTCGAGCCTGAGCTACCCCCCCATCAGAAACTGCTGCCATAACTTTCGGTTGAACTGGGGCAACCGGATGTACTAGTATGACCTCTGGGACTTGGTCAACCTGGACTCGTTGCTCTAGGGTACGGGCGGTGGGAGTGTATGCTCCTCCCCCGGCCTCAAATGTAGAAGGAGCAAGTGGGATCAACCCTCCATGAGCTAAAGTGCCGAACATTCTCAGAAACTGGGTGAGAGCCTCCTGAAGTGTTGGTACAGTAACAGGCCTCTCAGGTGCATGTTCTCCAACGGGAGCTACTGGGGGCTCCTTTGTAGCAGCTTGTGCAAGTGCTTTGACTTCACCATGTGGACGTCCTCTGCCTCTACCCTGGCCTTTCGCGGGCTCTAACTGTGGGCGCGTGTGTCTAGTCATCTGATCCAGTTATACGTGTCCTCACTATCTATGATAGAATAGAAAGACAAAAATTTGGAATCCGAAGTCAAAATTTTGCATGATTAGGAATCAAAGAAGAGAAGCTTTTCCTAACAGTTCCATAGCCTCCCGAAGATAAGTACAGACATCTTCGTACTAATTCGCGAGAACTCTACTAAATCCACTTGTGACTCATAACAACTGTGAACCTAGAGCTATTACCAACTTGTCACGACCCCAAATCCCTATGTAGAATGTCGTGACGACGCCTAGTCTAACAACATGCGTAAACATTAAATAAAACATAGAATTTCAAAACTTCAACAATTTTATAAATACAAACTATAAGCTCGATACGTACAATTCCCCAAAACCCGGTGAGATATAAGTCACAAGCTCTAGATACACTACTAAACAATACGATGCATCACTGTCTATCAAAATGTAAAGAAATAAGGAAGAACAGGGTAGAAGGGGACTCCGAGTCCTACGGACGCGGGCAGGTGTGCCTTGAAGTCTCTAAAATAAGCAACTCAATATGCTAATACCGGGACATATAAGATGTAACTGGATCTGCACAAAAACATGTGAAGAAGCGTAGTATGAGTACACAACAACGGTACCAAATAAGTGCCACGCCTGACCTCGATAGAGTAGTGATGAGGTCAGGCCAAGGCCCTACTAGAGATAATAAGAAATAAGACAGAAGACATAATGATATAATGATAATGACAAAGAAGTGACACAATAAAGAATTTACGAAAAGTAACAACACGAAAAGAAGGCAGTTCATACAACACGAAGGGAAAACAAGGATTTTACATGTTAAGGAAACAACAACCAAACTAATACAACAAATAGAGAAGATCAATAGGGGCACTCCTGAGGTACCGCCTCGTCGTCCCAAATCAAAAAAGTAACTCACAATCGTTCCTTTCTCACCACGGGGGCCTTTAGATTTAGTTTTGAAAATTATTTTTCCTGAAATAGCACCCTGCGTTTTACCCCACCTTATCACACTGCATGACTTCTAGTAGTTCCCCTATTAGCCACGCATATCAAGCCCACCTTATCTCATGACATGCATTTCAACACCCAGACCTTATACCATCGCATGTGTATCAATAATAACAATGGCACGACAGAAACCTCGATGCAAATAGTAACAACAGCATGGAAAAAACCTCATGCAAACAATAACAATAGCATGGCAGAAACCTCGTGCAAAACAACCAAACAATCACCTCAACAATAACACAAATGCCAAAATATAACAACTAAAGAAAATGATATTCACAACTTACGCCTTGATTTAATAGAAACCACGTCCTTTGCAACTCAGCACCAAACTCAACAGTAAAATATTTCAAGGATAGCAATTTCAAATAAAGAACTGTCACGTCCGAAACTACACCCTAGACGTGACTGACACCCAACTAACACCACCCGCCAGACGAACCATATCTTCATACCTTAGGCATTAATTTGTAGTATTTGATTAACGAAATAAGTCTCCAAATAATCTGATAACCATTACGGACAATTAATATCTTAAAACATTATGATGAAATTCTAACCCAAATCCCACACTAAATCAAGGAGCATCTAAGAGAATTACAAAAGACATCATATGAATAAATAACTAAGACTCTTTTTGCAACCTCCACGAACAATGCGGCAGCTCACCTCAATAACTAAATCAGCTCCAGCGAACTCCTTAATCACTAGCTTCGTTCTCAGCACAGTATCTGCATGGACATGCAGGTAAGGAGTGAGTTATACGTAAATATAACCCAGTAAGATCCTCGACCCGCTGCTCTGAATACCTCTGGAACAAGTGTTAGAAAATACAAACACACAAAGAGCACAGAAATAATATGCACAAAAATTCTTTCACCATTTAATTACTCTATAAGATACAAACAATTATTCAACAACAACACTATATATATCCCAACACAATCTATACTAAGGACTTGTCATTAACGGCAGTGCGGGAAATTAACCAAATACCTCCAACGAGTCCACGACAGCATACACAATGCCCCAAATCTACTACGGTGGCATACACAATGCCCCAAATTTATAACGGCGACATACACAATGCCCCAAATCTATAACGACGGCATACATAATGCCCTAAGTCTATAAAGGCAGCATACAGAATGCTCCAAGTCTATAACAGCGGCATACATAATGCCCCAATATATATTACGGCAGCGAAGAAATAATTTCTAATGCCCCAACACCATAGCACGAGGCTACGCCACATCACACTACACCACAAATCACCTATTAAACAATTTAAGCTTTTTACAAAATAATATATATTTACGACGGTCAAAGACCACCGATTGTGCCAAGCGCACGCTCGTCCTAACACATGAACCAGACAGACAAAACATATTTTTAAAACAGGTTTGGAGAGGTAAGTATCAAAGCTTAAAATCTCATTTACTCGTCAATGGGAAATTTCCTTTTTTCCAAACTTGCGGCTTCTAGAACACCAAACAAACTGTCTCCAATGGCCTCAATCTATACAAAATATTGATTAACGATGTCAACTATGCAGTCGGGTCAAATTTCAATTTCCTTAACTTTCAAGCTTCGAGTTAAGTCTTAATTTACACTTCAATGAAAATATATAGCCCGTTATCTTAATCTAAACCATTATTCAATATAAGTTTCTATTATCTAATACTTCGAATCTACGGATAGAGTAACGGTCAGAATCTTTCTATACTTCAAGAATAAAGGTTCGTACAGTGGCTTCCTATTTAAAGCGCAAATTGCTTTTTGCAGTAGTTATCAATCTTTGGAAATTTCAATCTTCTCCCTAATTACTACATACCACTCATCCATGTCCATAATCATTATATGTTATCATTACTTTACTTCTAATCATTAATTCATTGTACAATACTCCATCCGGTCCAAAATAAGCGATTTTTTTTGAATGTTTTCACACAAATTAAGAAATCTACCTTTTAACATTAATTAGCAATGGAATTGACCATATTAACCTTTACTATCTCACATAAATACTCCTAACACATATTCCAACACTATTTACTCCAAAAACAATATAGGAAAAAAATAATTAATTCATTCTTGAAATCTGAAAAAATCACTTATTTTGGACCACAAGAAAACAGCCAAAAAATCACTTATTTTGGACCAGAGGGAGTAGTTTATTAAACTAGACAAGTTAAATTCAATGTTCATGCTTACATTAAATTTCTATACCTGCAAATCTGGAATTGTAAGAAACCCTCACCCGACCCGATGTTCTAATATTGTGCCGTCAATTCCTGATAGAAGCTCTTCTATCTATTTTACTAGACAGTGATGGCCAGCACAGGCCCAATAATATAAACTCTGAAACTTTTATTTTTGATTAAATCTCTTTTAACATAAAATTGCATATAATAAGAATTGATGCAAGTAAATAACTATCAAATTGGATAAAGAGGACATTGCATATTAACTATTGGACGTTATTTATTTACATACATAGAGGAACAAATATATATCCCTCCTTGAATGTTGCCTTGCAAGGTGACATATTCTTTAAATCCATGGATAATATTTACATATTGACTAAAAGTGATACATTTACAATGTTGTAATTAGTCTTCTTCGCAGTCCTTAATATATATAATGGCACCTATAGAAGCAGAAAGCGATGATCAAATGTCAATATTCAATATAAGGGGACTAACTTATTTCCCAGGTAAATGAAAAAGGAAAGCAGAAGAAAAGGAAAAAAGGGACTATCATTGATTTAGAAAATCATTCAAAAGAGTTTGAGGTATGTGCAACGTAACCCACTACCTCAAGGGGAAGAATGAACGAACATATAAATAGAACAAAGGGTGCAAGGATACATAAGTGCCCTCTAACATTTTATTTTTTTCTTGAGAAGAGAAGTGCCCTCTAACATTAACAAAAGAAAAATAAACATGATGGATCTTGAAGGAGGACGGTACACACTTCAATTTTTTCTTACTTGTAATTCGTGATAAAAATCATAAAGTGGTTCATTTATAAACACGTGTTTATTTAAAAAGTCTCATATATGAATAAAAGTTAGTCTTGAATTATAATAATAATATAAAAGAATAATGAAACAGAAAATTATTTTCGCGTGAATTTAGAAGGTATTTTGGCTCAGATGGAGTCAGCAAATGGATAGTTTTTTAAATTTGGAATGGACAGTTTTTTTTAATTTTAAAATTGAAGAACCTATAGCAACTAAGGGCAAATATACCAAAAAGTACCTAAACCAAGAAGATTAATTTTAACCATAGCATGCTAGTACAGTGGGACGAGTCACACCATAAGTACTATCAAATATGAAAGCTGCTATTTTAAAGTGCAGCATTTTTCATGAAAAGTTCAGAAAAAAAAAAACAGAGGATTAAAAAGCTACAATTCAGCAAATTACTTTTGCTCAAGGCAACAATAACATTGGCAGTTGCTTAAAGTGTGATTGGAACCTTTAAAAATACTGAACATTGTACTTACAAGTTCCTGCTAACTATCCATACACTTATTTGCTTAGGTTCTTCATTAAAAAGGTCAACAAAATATCGTGCCCAGAAATATTATAATCACTAAAAGATGGAGCATTTTATAATACATAGTAGAAGGTTGTGTTAGAAAATAAAATCAAGTGAAGCATTATAACTTTATCAATACAAAATGTCCGTGTAGCTCAATTTCTAACATGTGGAAGGTCCCTATCTGCCGTATAATATATGCACATTCTACTACAACATCAAAGCAATTTAGCCCAACTTTGAAGTTGAAATTTCTAAACTAACGTGCTACCACTGTACTCACTTTGAGCTTATAAAACTCTTAACAAGTTAAGGAAATAATAGAGGAGAAAGTTTGTTCATGCTTTGCTTAAACTAAAATATAGGAAGGAAAAAAATCATAATAGAAGTAATAACTATTAATCTTAAGAAGTTCTATCATGCTTTTTTAAACCACAACATGAGAAAAAGAAAATCACAAGTTCGAAATCAGAACTCTTATTATATCAACTCAAATAATTCTATATACAGTCATAATTAGCTTAAATGACCACAACCTTTCATGGCTTAAAGGCAAAAGAGAGTGAACAAAAAGATTAAAGTTTGAGGAATCATCTTTTTATTTTTTCCTTCTTAGTTTTGTTCTCTCAATCACTAAATAAATCACTAATTCTCAAAAGAACTAAAGTTTTCTTTATTATTCAGATTCAGAATTCCAAAATATAGAAAGTTAGCTTTTATAATCTTCCTTCTAATATTTTTTCTTTCCTCTTTGACTTCAAAAATGGTAGTAAGCATTAGTAAGTACTGAGACAGAAAAGATAACTTTGGCTAACTCAGTACACTAATCCAGCCTTACCTATTTATCAAAATCACAATTTTAAGTCGTCCCCTGATTTAAAAAACTCGGTAAATTGAAATTTAGCATGGTAGAAAAATCTCCAGTATTTATAAGTAAATTTTGACTGCTATAGAATGACACATTTGAAGTCCAAAAGGCAAGCATTCTTTAAACATCAATGGGTTTTAAACATTTTACTTTTATTTAACACTACTCTCAGCGCACATTACTTTTATAACTCGGTATTTTGCAAAAACTAATTGCATTGCAAATAATTCACAGTAAATTACTTATGGTGTCGATATCTTGCTACTAACTCTTTATGGCTAATGCTATATGAAGTTAGCCAATTGTGACCCATAAAATCTCTTAGAGAACATGCTATGACTCATAAACTTGCTTTACTTAACGAGCTTCTCATTGCTTTGGTTACAAAATTTTCTTGGTGCATGACTTCGTACTTTCTCTTTTTTTTTTTTCTCTTAGCAAGTACATCTCAAGGTACTTCTTTATTGATTTTCCCATTGGTAGCTTATCATCTTTGTCATGTATATCCATGAAAAATTCGACCTAGATAGTAAGCTGAAGTAGTTCAGAGCTGCAGGAGTTTGTTAACATTCCCAAAGAGTAATTTTTCTAGCATTGTTATACGCTATACAAGATAAAAGAGTTTTAGGGATGGATTTACAAAAAAATAATAATTTAAGTACCGGTTGAATGACTTGATGCGAGAGCAGCATGAGGAGATGTCACTTTCAGGAGGCCCCATTGGGATTCTTACCTGTTTGATGAAAGTCTTGCTTTCAAACAAAGACATTAGATGATATCTAACAAACAATAAAGTATTGATTCCTCTAAAGATTGTAAAAGAAAGTTTTAGCAAATCAGACACGATTGTATACAGTTAACTCAAGGAGCTTCTTCGAGAACAAAGAGGACCAAGAATATCTTTGAAGTATCTGAAAGTCTTTATACTGGATTCAAATTTTCAGTTTCCACTTTAAATTGATTCGTGAAGATCAGTTTCTTTCATTCGTGAATAAGAAATGAAAGGCTAAAAGCCAAATAATTACAACGAAAATTCCTCAAGTTTCTCTCTATAATTATATCTCTCATCCTCTGGCTGATAAAATTACACGCGCTAAAAGTGTCAGACATTCGTTGATAATTCCCTATTTTCTCTCTTACCTTCGGAGGATGGAAAAGACCAGGGATGCATAAAAAATTAAATGTGGTCGTTGGCCGAACCAGTATTATACCAACATATAGAAATAATAGTAAAAAGCAATTAGCAGCACATAGCTTTACTGCACACCAAATGACTCGAACAGCAAAGCAAAGAGGCTAAAGCTTTCTTCCCGATTATCTAGAGAGACATGTCCATTGAGCAATCAATCTTGGTCCTTTCTGACTTTTTCCGCTGCATAATGTTTCTCACAAATTGAACAACACTCCAACTTACTCTATAGCAGCAAAAACAAACCTACAAAATCAACTAAGCTAAAATCAAAGTAAGTAGAACTTGGATTGAGCACAAAGAGAAGAAATCTCATATCTACGATGAAAGAGAGAGGAGCAAACTTAGGAAGGCGATAAGAATGAGGAGACTGTGAGGTGGGTGCAGGAGTAGAAGCCACGTAGGTATTCTTTATAAGCGAACTAAAAATCAGCTTCTTTATAATAAAAATTTCAAATTAAAAACGACAGAGCTTCTGAAGATGAAAAGCTTTGATCAACCACCTACTTCAAATCAATGCTAACATGTGTCTAAATGCGATATAGGATCAGTAAATTACTAAAGATCCATTAAAACATTGAAATAAATTATCAACTTTCTCATACTATCAGTAGATACAACCATTGATGGCAACGCCATAATATTGTCGTCCTACACCCCCTCCCACAATAATGAAAATGCGAATTTATGTTGTCAAATCTTCAGCTATAACCTACAGTAGTACATAAATCAAATAAATAACTTTGTGTGTTGCTAGTCAGATCCGATAAATGATTTTAAAAGATTGACTCGTCAAGAAGTTGGGACTCTATAGAATACTTAGAGCCCAATTGACTATACTATCCACTTAATGATTTCTGACATGAATTTGAACTACTTCAGGGGGTAGAACTTGAATTAATGATAGCCTTTGAATTTAGCAGTCCTTATATATCGTATTAACAATTAAAATATGGTCGAAGAAAAAATCTCTATTTGATAAGCTTTCTTCCTAAACTTATAAATTTAATAGGACCACCCCCAAGAACAAAAGACGCGGAGACAGAGTTAAAACTTATACCAGCAATGAGCGGGAGAAAAATCTAAGTACAAAAGAGAAAAAATTTATCACATCGTTGAAGTTTTATATCTGTTGAAATAAAGGCAGCAAATGCTTACAGGCTACAACAAACAATAATCCTTCTTTCAAAATCCTATGCAGAACGAAGACCAAGAATGAGAAATTGATGATAGGGGTAGGGTTACAACATAAAAAGAAAAATAAACATGAATCAAACTGAAGAAGACTACCTGAGTTAAAACCTAATAATTGAAGCCTTTCTGCAGATGGTGCAAAAACTTGAATCTCGTTCCTGTTATTCAGACACAGATAAACAAAATCAGTAATAGTTTACCGTGAGAGAGCAATGAAAGAGCAGAAGAGGGGAGATGAAATTGAAGAAAGGAACATTGGAAGAGAACTAAAGAAGATAAAGAACTCCAGACTAAGCAATGTGAGATTTTACCCAAAAAAAATTTCTTCTTAATTAGGCTTATCAACCAGATCAGTGTCAGTATCGGACTGAGATAGAGAAGCATTTAGGCTTTACAAAAGAGAAGATCAACAATGGGAAATTGTTGCAAGTGGATGAAGCTTCTAATGGGTGGAAAGAGAGATAAAGCGAGATACAATGAAGTTTGAGGTTGAAGATGAATGGATTCTACAGCCATTGGATAGCAAAACTAAAAAGGGCGGGGAAAACCCAAAAAGAAAAGAATTAAGGAAAAAGAAGAAGATATGTGCAGAATTAGTTGAAGAAGAAACATACTTGCAGCAAGAACACAAACAGATCTGGAGAGCAAGAACACAAATAGGAAGAAGACGGTGGAAACAAAAGGTGTACTCTCTGAATTGTAAATACCAAAAAAAATATAGGAAAAAGTTAAGTTGTCAAACAGCTGTAATGATATCAAATACACGTAAAGGTATTGGAAAAAGTGAAGTTGTCAGACAGCTATAATGAAATCAAATACACTTAGGGTTTGCGGAAATATTTTAGCGACACGTATATAAGGAGATATCTGAAAAGACTAAAATGCCCTCAAATAAAAGTTACTAATGACCTTAAGCAGCCATGTCGAAAAACTTCTTCTTCTATAATATAGAAATTTATGTTCTTAAACTAAGAAACCAATTTGCCTTATTGCTTAAGTCTCTAGGTCACCTCACGTGGCCAATAAGAAAAGTGATGGGCCTGCTCCCTTCTAAACCTTTTCAAATAATAACCAAAATTTGTAATATAGCATAGGGATTTTTACCTAGTTATACTATAGTAGAAACATATTTATTATCTTTATTTAGGTTCCTTGTTAATTACTTTATACAACTATATTTACTAGTTTTATACAAAATTATAAAAAAGAGGAAATGCAATATACCTTAAATATAGCATATCAGTTACACATAATCCCCTACATTTAAAAATCTCTTTCTCAAGACCCTAAAACCGACCCGGTCGTGATGACACCTATCGTGAAACTGGACCAGCCGACACAACCCTCGAATTAACCATTTAATCAATAACAATCATTTTTAAGTCTTTAATTTATCAGATATCTCATAATGTAAGTCTAAATGAACAGTGCGGAATAAATACACAAGCCCGACATCGGGGTGTCACAAGTCACGAGTATCTATTAAGGTCTGAATACAACAAAGAGTCTAAAAATATACTAAATACAATCTCAGGAAGAAAAGAGTGAGAAAAGCAGTGCTACGAACATCGGGCAACTACCTCGCTAACTCCGATGACTTTGCCACTGAGCAATCAACACCCACTACTGGATTCAGAAATGTCTAAATCTGCACACAAAGTGCAGGGAGTACTGTGACTATGCCAACCCAGTAAGTAATAAAAGTAAATGAAAGTTGAGCAGTAAGAAAACACGTAAACCACGTCATAACACTACAACAAATGTAGATCATTTTACAAAGCAGTACACGAATCATTTACTTCGTAAATCAAGCTCAGTTTCAGTAAAAAAACTTTTTAAAACAACTTTCAATATTTTCAAACGAGTAATAAAACAGTGAGTATAAAAGATAGAAAATGTAAAAAGCCCATCGGGCAAAACATGTACCATAAACCGCCCCTCGGACATAATATGAACAGAATCAGCCCCTCGGGCTACCTCACAATCACTCGTAACCAGCCCCTCAGGCATAACATGAATCAAGAACCGCCCGTTGGGCAAACATGGATCAAGAACAGCCCCTCGAGAAACAACATGAAACAACAACAGGCCTGTCACACCTCCTTTTTACGCACCCGAGAGGGGGCAGGGGAGTTTTTCCAATTAAAGAACAATCGAAATGGGATTTATTTATTTATTTCAGAGTCGCCACTTGGGAGATTTAGGGTGTCCCAAGTCACCAATTTTAATCCCGAATCGAGGAAAAGAATGACTCCATATTACAGTCTGCGTACCAGAAATCTAGATAAGGAATTCTGTTAACTCGGGAGAAGGTGTTAGGCATTCCCGAGTTCCGTGGTTCTAGCACGGTCGCTCAACTGTTATATTCGGCTTGATTATCTGATTTTATACAAATGTGAACTTATGTGCCAATTTTATCTTTTAACCGCTTTTATCATTCACTGTTATTTTTATAGGACTTGCAACATCGTGAAAACATATCTTGAACCACGTTACATCAATGCACCTGTGGTTATTGACATATCTCGACTCGGTTGAGATTTGGATTTGGGTCACATAAATATGCACCCGAATTTAGGGAGATAACATTATTAAAAGCGTGCCTAACGCAACTAGCGTATTGTTATTTTGGGGAAAGCCATAAAATTAGCTAAACGGACTGTCCCGAATCTAAGTGTTTTAATACATATACATTTAGAGGGCCCCGCAGCTTGTGCATTTTAGTTCGTCGAGGCTCGTCTCATTCATCATTTAAAACAGAATTTGCAACGTCATGGAAATGCATCTCAGACCACGTCACAATCAATGTACCCGTGATTAGAGACACATTTCGATTCCGTTGAGATTTGGATTTAGGTCACATAAATGTGCACCCGAGTTTAAGGAAATTAAATTATTAAAGGCGCGCCCAAAGCAACTAGCGCATTATTATTTTGGGTAGGGCCGTGAAATTCGCTAAACGGCCCGACCCGGAATCTAAGTATTTAATACATATATTGTGTGAGGGCCCCGCAATCTGTACACTTATTTGGCGAAGCTAGTCTCGTTTTTTATTTATTTATTTCTTTTTTTTCTCTTTTTTTTTTAGAAAAAGGACAAGGCTAAAATGACTACATTTCTTTGCTACTTCGCGAGGTCATGGGTTGTCGATTAAACTTATTTGATGAAACGAGTATTTTTTCCGCGGGATTAAATTACTACTATGATTTTAACATTACTACTGCATGTACAAACAACTATTAAGACAAACATTTAGATAACAATAATCTGAGCATGAAGAAATAAAATGCCGAATAACTACTTAACATGACGGAACAAAGAAAATGCATTCACGACCAAATTTCAATATCATAATGAGTTAATTAACAAGAAATAGTGATTTACAAACATCATATGAATATGTCTCGCTCATTTGCATACTATTCACATGAACTAGGATTGTATTTCAACAAAACACATGTACATATTACTAAACAACAAATATGAAGGACACAGACAGAGATGACCTACTTGATATTATCGTCCGATGTGTTGGACCTGCGACGAAACCTCGGACAATAACCTTGATGTACCGGACCTCGACGAACCAAAGGCGACCTCAACGGACTGCACGACGACAGTGAAAGAACAACGATAACACGGGCTGGTTGGTTGTCGTGTTTGGATAGTACAGCTGGAGCAGTGGTGTTTGGACGGTGTTCAGTGGTCGTTTGATCCACTGCTGGGCGTGAGGAAACGACGGGGAGACTGGTGGTGGCGTGAAGTCGAGCTGGAGGTTTGGTGGTGTACGCCGGTGGTCGACGAGGCTGGGTAGCAGGTGGTCGTGAGCTGGTGGACGGAGCAGCTGTGGGCTAGTAGTTTGGGCAGTTGGGTTCGTTTATGGGGGTTTCACGTTAGGGACGACGATGGAGGGAGTTGGTCTGGTTGCGACGAGGGGGGGTTGCAGATAGGTTTTGGGCCATATGGTTTGGTTGATGGGTTGACGATGGCGGAGCTGGGGAGTTGCGACGAGGGGGGTGGTGGGGAAGGTGACAGAGTGGTGTTGGTGAAGCTGGATGGGTAACAATGGCGGTTTGTTGACGGTGGTGATGGAGGAGGCGGAAAGAGCTGGTTGTTTGGGGTGGTTTTGGCGTGACGACGGGGGATGGTTTTTGGTTGTTGACGGAGGTGGTGAGACGGAGACGGAAAGAGCTGGTTGTTTGGGGTGGTTTTGGCGTTGGTGAAGGAACGGAGGGAAGGTTGGTTTGTTGATGGTGTTCGTGAAGCTGGTGGAGGGGGAGTTGGTTTTTACAGTAGGTTTTTGCCTTTGTTTCTAGGTTTTCCAAAGGAGGAAGGAGATGAACAGTTCTCCTCCTCCCAAAATTTTAAAATCCGTCCCTTTGCCCAGTCCAAGTCTCGTGCATTTGTAGCTTTGGCCAAGAAAAGTGGACCCCACGTGTGTAGGGGTCCAATGTTTGTGTCCCCCATGCGTGGTGGGGTTCCCCATGTGTCCTGGACTCGATTTATTATGGGCTAGGTCCGAAATTAGGCCTAAAACCGGGTAGTTTGAACCCGAATATTATTCTTTTGCCCGGACCCGAGAAATAGGAAACGTTGTTTAACTAGCCCTATGTAAGCAAAACAACTACCAAAAATAAGACTAATATTTAAACAACACTATATCTTTTTAAATATATATTTTTCAAGATTTAAAATAGCCACAAAATATTACTAAAACTATTTTTGTAATTTTCGTTTTTATATGTAAAGATAAAATATGAAGTAATATTTTTTGTATTTTTTTCAAAATTATAATGACTGCAAACATTAATAGAACTATATTTTTGTGATTTTCGAATTTATATAAAGTACCAAAATAAAGTACAATTTTTGTATTTTTTCAAGTTTATGAGAAATACATAAACTAAAATTTATATATGTATTTTTGTGATTTTTTCTTTTTGCAACGAAATAAAGTAAAATAGTTAAAATGGCTATATTAGACCCAATTTCACATATTCACGCTAAAAATGTGAAAATCCTCGGGGAGGGTCAAAAATCACGTGCTTACAGCTGCCCCTCTTTGACTGGAAACACGAAGAGTTTTCCGACAAAGAACGACTAGACATGTTTTTGACCCGACCATTATTTGGAGGGACCACACTAGGGAAAAAAGGGAATGTGACCGAGCCCTGGTATCTGAGCTGCCTACATATCCTTGGTTTTATAGGAATCAGGCCACGTGTAGTTCGGAAATGAGAGAGATAGTGAAGTGTACCGAGGTGAAGAGCCGATCGAGGTGCCGTTCCGTTGAGGTTACGGTCCGCGGTCCTGTCATTACAACAAAAATGAAAACTGAAAAAGACTAACTAAGCCTATCAGCTACTTGTTACAAGGATTCCTATCTTTAAGTCTTCTGAAACTTGGTCTTGAGTCTTGAATGGTGCTTCATACAGACTTTGGATTTGAATCTTGATACTTGCTAGTTGTAGGCGCTAGTTCTTGAACAGATCACATCTGTTCTCCACTTCCGTATTTTTCTCCTTTTTTGTTTTTCTCCTTTCTTGTTCTTCTTCTTTTCTTTTTTCTTTTATGTTGTGTCCAGCTTTTGTCGACCATCTCAGATGTTGACTCGCATTCTTGAGGCGAGCTTCTGCTATTTATAACTTGGTTGAATGCTGGGGATTTTTGTTGTAGCCTTCTGCTTCCCGGAGCTGGGGATTCCTGTTGTAACCTTCTACCTTCCGGTGGGGTTACTGATTTCCAAAATCTGCAGTATAAGACTAAAAGGTATTCCTCTTGTTATACAGGTGGGCGCCTGAAAAGAAATTTAAAGACTGAAAAGTATTCCACTCGTTATGTAGGTGGGCGCCTGACAAGAAATTTAAAGACTGGAATGTATTCCACTCGTTATGTAGGTGGGCGCCTGACAAGAAATTTAAAGACTGGAATGTATTCCACTCGTTATGTAGGTGGGCGCCTGACAAGAAATTTAAAGACTGGAATGTATTCCTCTGTTATTATGGGCGGGCTCCCAATTTCAACACTTGAAAGTAAAGACTGAATGTATTCCTCTGTTATTATGGGCGGGCACCCAATTTCAACACTTGAAAAGTAAAGACTGAATGTATTCCTCTGTTATTATGGGCGGGCTCCCAATTTCAACACTTGAAAAGTAAAGACTGAATGTATTCCTCTGTTATTATGGGCGGGCTCCCAATTTCAACACTTGAAAGTAAAGACTGAATGTATTCCTCTGTTATTATGGGCGGGCTCCCAATTTCAACACTTGAAAGTAAAAACTGAATGTATGCCTCTGTTATTATGGGCGGGCTCCCAATTTCAACACTTGAAAGTAAAGACTTAAATGTATTCCTCTCGTTATACAGGTGGGCGCCTGGAACATGAAATGCAAAATGTATTCCTCTCGTTATACAGGTGGGCGCCTGGATTTAGGAAAATGACTCTTTTTCAAAATGTTTTTTTTAGCATCTTAGGAGAAAGATTCATCGGACTAAGATTTTGATCCTAGGAGAAGGTTCGTCAGACTAGGTCTCTATCTTAGGAGAAAAATTCGTCAGACTAAGATTTTGATCCTAGGAGAAGGTTCATCAGACTAGGTCTTTTCTTTTTGTTATCTTAGGAGAAAGATTCATCAGACTAAGATTTTGATCCTAGGAGAAGGTTCATCAGACTAGGTCTTTTCTTTTTGTTATCTTAGGAGAAAGATTCGTCAGACTAAGATTTTGATCCTAGGAGAAGGTTCGTCAGACTAGGTCTCTATCTTAGGAGAAAAATTCATCAGACTAAGATTTTGATCCTAGGAGAAGGTTCATCAGACTAGGTCTTGCTTTTTGGTATCTTAGGAGAAAGATTCATCAGACTAAGATTTTGATCCTAGGAGAAGGTTCATCAGACTAGGTCTCTATCTTAGGAGAAAAATTCGTCAGACTAAGATTTTGATCCTAGGAGAAGGTTCGTCAGACTAGGTCCCTATCTTAGGAGAAAAATTCATCAGACTAAGATTTTGATCCTAGGAAAAGGTTCATCAGACTAGGTCTTTTCTTGTTTTTTGGTTATCTTAGGAGAAATATTCATCTGACTAAGATTTTGATCCTAGGAGAAGGTTCGTCAGACTAGGTCTCTATCTTAGGAGAAAATTCATCAGACTAAGATTTCGATCCTAGGAGAAGGTTCATCAGACTAGGTCATTTTTTGTTTTTTGGTATCTTAGGAGAAAGATTCATCAGACTAAGATTTTGATTTTTTTGGTATCTTAGGAGAAAGATTCATCAGACTAAGATTTTGATCCTAGGAGAAGGTTCATCAGACTAGGTCTTGTTTTTTTTTGGTATCTTAGGAGAAAGATTCATCAGACTAAGATTTTGATCCTAGGAGAAGGTTCATCAGACTAGGTCTCTATCTTAGGAGAAAGATTCGTTAGACTAAGATTTTAATCCTAGGAGAAGGTTCATCAGACTAGGTCTTGTTTTTTTTTTGTTTTTTGTTTTTTTTGTTTTTATCTTTAACAACCACTTAGGAGGAAATGCATCTCCTACGGGTGAAACTAAAACAATCTTAGGAGGAAATGCATCTCCTATGGGTAAAACTAGACTTAGGAGGAGATGCGTCTCCTATGGGTAGAACATAAACTTAGGAGGAAATGCGTCTCCTATGGGTAAAACTAAAACAAACCTAGGAGGAAATGCGTCTCCTATGAGTAAAACTAAAACAACCTTAGGAGGAAATGCATCTCCTATGGGGTGAAACTAAAACAATCTTAGGAGGAAATGCATCTCCTATGGGTAAAACTTAAACTTAGGAGGAAATGCATCTCCAATGGGGGAAACTAAAACTTAGGAGGAAATGCGTCTCCTATGGGTAAGACTTAAACTTAGGAGGAAATGCATCTCCTATGGGGGAAACTAAAACGAACTTAGGAGGAAATGCATCTCCTATGGGTAAAACCAAAACAACCTTAGGAGGAAATGCATCTCCTATGGGGTGAAACTAAAACAATCTTAGGAGGAAATGCATCTCCTATGGGTAGAACTCTAATGATTGCGTCTCCTATTAATGAAACCTTTTCTTTCTTTTTTTTTTGAATTATTTACTTACCTGCGTTGCCCTCCCTCGAAATTGTTGGGGATTATTTAGATGGGGATGGCTTTTTACCCTTTTTTCTTTTTTTTTTCATTATTATCTTTTTATTCTTCTTTTTTTGATTTTATTCTTTTTTTTTTCGCATAGCTTATTCCTTCGAAGACTACCTCCCTTGAGAGTCATTTTGCCTTTCCCCTAAAGGAACCGCTGAGGATACCGACTTTCCAACCTTGTGTTGGACCCCTCGCAACTGCTAGGGATAACACTTTTGAGGAATTATTCACTTACCTGCTAGGGATAACACTGTTGGGTAAAATGTTATCAGCTGGGGGTACCTGACTTCCAGAAAATTTTCTAAATGGAAGGAAAATTTTCTGCCCCAGTTTGATAATATCCCTTGTGGCATGCAGTTCTGGCATCAATGCCATTTCCTTTACCTGTTTCAAATCAAACAAAATTGTTAGTTTAAAACATGGTGGTTGGTTGTGATACTCCCAACGGGATGGCTTTTCCTTTTTTCCTTCCTTGCTTTGCGTTGCACAACTTGTTGGGGACGATTTTATTTGCTGGGTACAATCCCTTTCTGATGGGGATATCCCTCTTCTTTTGTGGCATAGCTCGGAAACTGGCATTTCCCCGACCTTTTAGTCTAGTATGGATTTCGCCAAATCATGCTCACTGCTTTCCTTGCTTTGTTCATGGGCCTTGGCCTTGAGGTTTATAACTTTTGATAAAGGCAACGGTATCCCTCTTGACGCTTGTCAATCCTTCTGTCAATTCCCTTTTGCTGGGGATATCTTTTTGACACTGGCCTCGCGTTTGTTCCCTGCTGACTATACCACTTGGATGTACTAGTCAGATCTCATTTTGGAAAGCTGATGGCCTATTTGAAGTCATTTCATACTTGTTCTGACCAGACAGACTCTATTGGGGATTTTTCTATGAAAGGAAAAAGATAAAAGGGAACAGAATAAAAAGACAAAGGAAAAAAAATGACTCTTTAACAAAAGAAACTATAAATAAAAACCTATCAAATGCAGATACCGACTCTAATGGCCATGACATGCGTATGTGGCCTATCCTCTACCGTCAATCATCTTTCAAGATCTTCAATTGGCGATTCCCCATCTGATTCTCAATCTTATTCGACTTGTAGTGCCCGCAGGGTTTTCACTAGCAAGTCTCTCTCATTTTTGGTTCTTCTCTCAGCTTTCATCGCCTTATGGTGCCTGTGAAGGTTTTCACCGATAAGACTCTCTCATTTGTATCACTTTTCAGCTGGGGATTTGGAGTGTTGCCGGTATGACTCTCTCTGTTGGAGATTAGAGTCCTTTCTGCTGTGGAACAGAATGTTATGTTCGCCGGTAAGACTCTTCATTTGTCTGACTTGGCATCTTTTTTAAAGACTGATCAGAAGGTCTTTCTTTGGACCGTAATGTGGGTTTTTGGATAGGGCTAGAAAAAAAGGGTATTAAACGCTAAAAAAAATGCATTAGTTTTGGGTTATTAGTTACAACCTTCGGAATTAGATTTATTTACAACGACCGCAACCTCTGCCCCAGTTTCTTGCTTGGGGATATCTTAATTGATTTTTTTTTCATTTTTCAAAACTATGACCGAGCCGTGAAGCGCCTACGTATCCTCTTTGAGGAATCAGGTCAAACGTAGTTCCCAATTCCTCTTTTTCATTTGACTTTGTTTTTTTTCGTTATCATTTTTCTTTTCTCTTTTTCTTTTCTCATTTTCTTTTGTCGTTTTGTTGATTTTTCTTTTTTTCTCTCTTTTTTTTTCCGTTGTTACTGATTCCGAACGAGGGGTATGAAAGAAAAATAAATAAGGCTCAAAAGGGGTAACGAAGGATAAAGTGTTTAGGTAGCAGAACAAAATGCCTTCGTCATTTCAGTCTTCAAAACATGCCAAGTGCAAACAACACACTTTAAATTTGTAGTCTCTTCTGATGGTGCTGGACTTGACAATTATGTTAAACATTTTATTTTTCCTTTGTCATTTCTAAGCACCGTTGGGCGACACTCTCATTATCATGACCGACCCTCATGCCAATTTGGCGAATCTTGCTTTTAACGGTTTTCTTTGTGCTTAACTTGCCCCAGTTCCACATGACTCGAGCTCTGAATAATCTCAAACCGTCCTTATTTTCTTTAAATGGTCTGATCGCCTTTCCAGGGTTTTATGATTAACTTTAAAGACTAGGCCCAAAGTGTGTGCGCATGTCATGTCCCTAGAATCGGCATTGAACGAAATGATAAAAGGACTAAACAAAAAGATGACTGGAAATAATAAAAGACCGGATTTTGTATTAGACTACCGGTGAAATGGTTTAAATAACAAAACAAACAAAACAATCCAGAACAAAATCCTAAAACAAACTGGACAAGACAACATCCGACTTATAACCCTAATAATCCGAACAACAGAAATGACAACAAAATGAGCCACCACAAGCTTTTCTCTTGCTGACCAAGGAACGAAACGTCCTCCCACTTTATCAAAATTGGCATTTTAGCCACTGAGCTTTGCATCAATACTGCCGAGACCATTACCAGCTTCAACCTCATCAACCTCCGTCGGCCAATTCTCGAGGGGTTCGAGTGCTCCATGTCACTGTCATTAATCACAATCCGCCCTTCTTGGATCATTTTCTCCACTTCCCTTTTCAAAGTACGACAGCTCTCAACGTTGTGCCCTACGACATTGGAGTGGTATGCGCATCGCGCTGCCGGATCAAAGTTCCTTGCAAGTGGATCTGGAGTACATGCGGGGAGTGGCTCAATCAAGCCAGCATGCCTTAGCCTTCCAAACAGACTGGCATAAGATACTCCGATAGGGGTGAGAGTCTTTCCTCGTTTCAATAGCCTCTTCATTCTTGCATGTTGACAGGGCCGGAAACCTGATCCAGGTGGCTTTTGGTAGGCTTGTGTAGGTGGGTAGGCATTTTGTGGAGCCGGGTGCCTGGAAAGTGAAGTATGGCGGGGAAAGAAGTGGTGTTGGGGAGCGGAGAAGCATTGAGGAGTGATGGAGCTACTCGGGTAGCTGGGAAAGCTGCCATAAGTGGGTTGGGATGGAGAGTATGGGGGATCTTCCATTATGGTGTTGGGTGCTTGGGAAATGACCGAGCTCAAGAGACTTGGCGGTGGAGGGGGTGGTGCTTTTCCCGTTATCCATGCCTGATACATGTCTGCCACATGCTGTCTCAGCATTCTCACTTCTTCTACCAACCCGCTGTTCCGTTCGATCAATTGTTGTCGGTCATCAGTACCGACCCACTCGGTTCTGCGGTTCTGAGCCATTGTCCTTTGATTTTGCTTTGCAGGGAGGAGTTACCACAACCAACCACTTTCTATATATGGACACATCAAAGGGAAGCCATCACGTTAGTGTTAGGGCATTGGACAGACAATCATATATCAGAGATACAATGTACCTAAGCAGTTAGACAATTGTGCCCCCTGAAAATCTTCCACACTCTCTTTTATTTATTTATTCTTATATTTTTTTATTTAATTTTTTATTTTTTTTTATTTTAGTGGTGGTCGAATCTTATGGAGATTGCCTACGTATCACGTCCCCGCGCGAATCAGACCTTGCGTAGTTCGGACCAATAAAGATAAACAATACTCAACATTTTTTTTTCATATTAAAACAAACTGGGTTTCAAAGGTTTAAAGATGACCTACAAACTTGAAAATCAAACAACCCGCATATTCTAATCAAAAGATTTACAAACTCAAAAACAAACGCTAGCTTCCTTTCCCCGTTTGTCAAATGCAACCAAACGGCTATTTTTGCAAATGTGGCCCCTTCCAAATTTCACATGAATTTTGAGGCCGAGGAGGATTATTTTATGACACTTTACAAACTTGTCCGTTCTTTTACGAAAATAGCCTTTCGACAACTGAAAGATACTCTAAGGCTATTTCGGCAAGAACGGTTTAAGACGCGGCTGAAGCTGGCTTGGCTTATTTTTGACAAAACCCAAAGGTATTCACCTGACCGCTGACTTTTTTTCCAAACTACAATAAAAACGTGGTGTTGCAAACACGGCCCTTCAGCGCCTCGGGGACGAAGATTTATAAGGCTGTGTGGGTCGACTAGACCAAAAATCCTAAACATGACCCAAAGGTGGCTATTTATGCAAAGTCAGCCTTCCGGCGTCCCTTTCGGGAACATTCGGCTATTTATGACAAAACAGCATCACCTGACTTATTTATGACTCTTTTTATCATTTTTTCAAATTAGAAAGCTCAATATTGCAAGCACGGCCTTTCAACGTCTCGGGGACGAAGATTTTTAAGGCTGTGTGGGTCAACTGGACCAAATCTTAAAAAATGACCCGAAGGTGGCTGTTTACGCAAAGTCAGCCTTCCGGCGTCCCTTTCGGGAACATTCGGCTATTTATGGCAAAACAACATCACCCGACTTATTTACGACAAAAATCAATATTTGACATATTATTTGTTTATTATTAATTAATTGTTTTTGGCTTTTTAGCAAAAGATGGGGTTGGACCCGATGAGGGTTGCCTACGTATCTCACATCCGGTGAGAATCAAACCCGCGTAGTTCGGGCAAATAGACTATTTTTGAGAAGACCCTTTTCCATTTTCTATTCTTTTTTTTATATATATAACAAACAAACAAACTATTATTTTTCATTCATAACAAACAAACTAACTAACGTAAAACCTAAAAACATTCCTTCTTTTTCATTTGTTTTTCTTATTCTAAAGAAAATGTTTTTTTTTTGGAATTTTTCCTTTAATAAAAGAAATGCTTGAATTTTTTAAAGAAGAATCAAAATATTTTTGATTTTTTTTTGGATTATATACATATTTATTTTGGAACAAATAATAAAATCACGTTCAACGCCTGACTCTTTTTATTTTATTTTTGGCATTTTCATAGACAAATAAAATAAAATAAAACATTTTAAAAACCAGACTCTTTTTCATTTTCATTTTCATGGCAAAACAAACTATTTTCTTTTCTATATTTTTTGACAGAACAATGATGATTTTTTTTCTATTTTTCCTTTGCTTTTAATATAACAAACTAATAAGACATTTTTTTTAATTTTCAAAATTTCGGCAGAGTTTCGATACTACTCGGACATTCGTTTTTTTTTATTTATAAAAATAAGTAGTTATATCTCTACACTGTTATTTTCTCATTTTTTTCACGTTTTTTTTAATCCGTGGAAAATGATGAATACATACAAAATCTTTTGAATTTCCATGCTTTGTTTTTATATGTATTTTTATTTTTTTATATTTATTATTATTTTCAAAAATGTGGCATGGGAAACATAAGGATTTCCAAGACATCTTGGATTTCGCAAATGTTCCCCGTGCGCTTTTTCCCAACATGTGAAGCATGGGGGACATAGGGAATTCCAAGACTTCTTGGATTCCACAAATGTTCCCCATGTGTCTTTTCCCAAAAATGAAGCATGGGGGACATAGAGAATTCCAAGACTTTTTGGACTCCACAATTGTTCCCCATGCTTTTGATTAAAATAACACCATGCTGGAAAAACGTGCCACATTCTTATTAAACGTGGTCAACATAACAAAGTGTGTCATTTGTCCGCCACTATCATTGGTCCGCCAAATGACCCATTCACCCTTGAATAAATACAACATGTAGCACATAGGATGCTGAAGATGGTCTATTATTTTCAGGTTGCTTGTCCTAGACGGACCCAACCCCTGTGTTGAGTCCCCTAAGTCAGATGCACATGATGCAAATAAACGTTCCTACTAGGGATCCGGCATGAAGCTGAGTTATTCTAAGTTCATAACCTGGGTATTTGCTCTAGACAGTGTACCCGAGCGGACAACTCGAGCTGAGGAAGGAGCTCCTTTCCGGGAACCAAAAGGCCAGCCAGCTTAGAAACTTTCCGAGCCTCTTTTATTTAGGGTACGACACTAACAAAATAGGGAGTCTCAACCAGTAAGCACATCCCCGGAGGTAAGAAGAGAAAGATTTCGATACAGTTTATATACAGTTCAAATAATATCAAAGAGGTAAAAGCATCATTTAGCACATTAGGCTCAAACATGTAAAAATCAGATAAAACCAAATATAACAATTTATCTAAGCTCGAATTTCTAACCCTGAACCAGCGGTTCTGGGTCAAATAGTCCCCAGCAGAGTCGCCAGAGCTGTCACACCTCCTTTTTACGCACCCGAGAGGGGGCAGGGGAGTTTTTCCAATTAAAGGACAATCGAAAGGGGATTTATTTATTTATTTCAGAGTCGCCACTTGGGAGATTTAGGGTGTCCCAAGTCACCAATTTTAATCCCGAATCGAGGAAAAGAATGACTCCATATTACAGTCTGCGTACCAGAAATCTAGATAAGGAATTCTGTTAACTCGGGAGAAGGTGTTAGGCATTCCCGAGTTCCGTGGTTCTAGCACGGTCGCTCAACTGTTATATTCGGCTTGATTATCTGATTTTATACAAATGTGAACTTATGTGCAAATTTTATCTTTTAACCGCTTTTATCATTCACTGTTATTTTGATAGGACTTGCAACGTCGTGAAAACATATCTCGAACCACGTTACATCAATGCACCCGTGGTTATTGACATATCTCGACTCGGTTGAGATTTGGATTTGGGTCACATAAATATGCACCCGAATTTAGGGAGATAACATTATTAAAAGCGTGCCTAACGCAACTAGCGTATTGTTATTTTGGGGAAAGCCATAAAATTAGCTAAACGGCCTGTCCCGAATCTAAGTGTTTTAATACATATACATTTAGAGGGCCCCGCAGCTTGTGCATTTTAGTTCGTCGAGGCTCGTCTCATTCATTATTTAAAACAGAATTTGCAACGTCATGGAAATGCATCTCAGACCACGTCACAATCAATGTACCCGTGATTAGAGACACATTTCGATTCCGTTGAGATTTGGATTTAGGTCACATAAATGTGCACCCGAGTTTAAGGAAATTAAATTATTAAAGGCGCGCCCAAAGCAACTAGCGCAATATTATTTTGGGTAGGGCCGTGAAATTCGCTAAACGGCCCGACCCGGAATCTAAGTATTTAATACATATATTGTGTGAGGGCCCCGCAATCTGTACACTTATTTGGCGAAGCTAGTCTCGTTTTTTATTTATTTATTTCTTTTTTTTCTCTTTTTTTTAGAAAAAGGACAAGGCTAAAATGACTACATTTCTTTGCTACTTCGCGAGGTCATGGGTTGTCGATTAAACTTATTTGATGAAACGAGTATTTTTTCCGCGGGATTAAATTACTACTATGATTTTAACATTACTACTGCATGTACAAACAACTATTAAGACAAACATTTAGATAACAATAATCTGAGCATGAAGAAATAAAATGCCGAATAACTACTTAACATGACGGAACAAAGGAAATGCATTCACGACCAAATTTCAATATCATAAGGAGTTAATTAACAAGAAATAGTGATTTACAAACATCATATGAATATGTCTCGCTCATTTGCATACTATTCGCATGAACTAGGATTGTATTTCAACAAAACACATGTACATATTACTAAACAACAAATATGAAGGACACGGACATAGATGACCTACTTGATATTATCGTCCGATGCGTTGGACCTGTGACGAAACCTCGGACAATAACCTTGGCGTACCGGACCTCGACGAACCAAAGGCGACCTCAACGGACTGCACGACGACAGTGAAAGAACAACGATAACACGGGCTGGTTGGTTGTCGTGTTTGGATAGTACAGCTGGAGCAGTGGTGTTTGAACGGTGTTCAGTGGTCGTTTGATCCACTGCTGGGCGTGAGGAAACGACGGGGAGACTGGTGGTGGCGTGAAGTCGAGCTGGAGGTTTGGTGGTATACGCCGGTGGTCGACGAGGCTGGGTAGCAGGTGGTCGTGAGCTGGTGGACGGAGCAGCTGTGGGCTAGTAGTTTGGGCAGTGGGGTTCGTTTATGGGGGTTTCACGTTGGGGACGACGATGGAGGGAGTTGGTCTGGTTGCGATGAGGGGGGGTTGCAGATAGGTTTTGGGCCATAGGGTTTGGTTGAAGGGTTGACGATGGCAGAGCTGGGGAGTTGCGACGAGGGGGGTGGTGGGGAAGGTGACGGAGTGGTGTTGGTGAAGCTGGATGGGTAACAATGGCGGTTTGTTGACGGTGGTGATGGAGGAGGCGGAAAGAGCTGGTTGTTTGGAGTGGTTTTGGCATGACGACGAGGGATGGTTTTTGGTTGTTGACGGAGGTGGTGAGACGGAGACGGAAAGAGCTGGTTGTTTGGGGTGGTTTTGGCGTTGGTGAAGGGACGGAGGGAAGGTTGGTTTGTTGATGGTGTTCGTGAAGCTGGTGGAGGGGGAGTTGGTTTTTACAGTAGGTTTTTGCCTTTGTTTCTAGGTTTTCCAAAGGAGGAAGGAGATGAACAGTCCTCCTCCTCCCAAAATTTTAAAATCCGTCCCTTTGCCCAGTCCAAGTCTCGTGCATTTGTAGCTTTGGCCAAGAAAAGTGGACCCCACGTGTGTAGGGGTCCAATGTTTGTATCCTCCATGCGTGGTGGGGTTCCCCATGTGTCCTGGACTCGATTTATTATGGGCTAGGTCCGAAATTAGGCCTAAAACCGGGTAGTTTGAACCCGAATATTATTCTTTTGCCCGGACCCGAGAAATAGGAAACGTTACTTAACTAGCCCTATGTAAGCAAAACAACTACCAAAAATAAGACTAATATTTAAACAACACTATATCTTTTTAAATATATATTTTTCAAGATTTAAAATAGCCACAAAATATTACTAAAACTATTTTTGTAATTTTCGTTTTTATATGTAAAGATAAAATATGAAGTAATATTTTTTGTATTTTTTTCAAAATTATAATGACTGCAAACATTAATAGAACTATATTTTTGTGATTTTCGAATTTATATAAAGTACCAAAATAAAGTACAATTTTTGTATTTTTTCAAGTTTATGAGAAATACATACACTAAAATTTATATATGTATTTTTGTGATTTTTTCTTTTTGCAACGAAATAAAGTAAAATAGTTAAAATGGCTATATTAGACCCAATTTCACATATTCACGCTAAAAATGTGAAAATCCTCGGGGAGGGTCAAAAATCACGTGCTTACAAGGCCCTCTGGCTACATCATATCACTCACACTGGGTACCCGCGCTCACAAGGGGTGTACATACTCGCGCCCAATATAGGCCCACGTCACCCTATCTCATATAGGCCCAATAACACAATGTAACTAAAATTTCGCAATCCAACCTAGCCCATAAACCTTAGAACCCCATTTTCACTTCTAAAATCATCTACAAGATCAGGATCTCACATCTATATTCTGAATAAGCCCGAGCCAGCTGTAATAAACCATACCTGCAACCTCAGATAGAATTACATGATATATCACATAACTCAAACACTTATAGCGATAACTTCTAATCATAACAGTTGCTCAAAATATCTGAATTTCGATAATAAGCCTTTTATCAAATAAAGCCTCATTCCAACACTTCCGTATACTGCTTATGATAAATGAAACACATAGAAAGTCATAACCACTCCTCAGATCAACCATTCGTGAAGTCATTTCTCTTTTGGCAAGGACCATGGCAATTTCTAAGCCGAACATCGATATTATCCTTCCAACATGTTGAAATCGAATCCGTTTGTATTCATTATATATCCCAATGACCTCATCTAATCCAACACAACTACTCTGGTGACATGACACATCAATACAAACTAAAGCCACAACTCGTGCAATCCGCGCACCAATAAGCAATAATCCGAACATACTCAAATCATAAAAATGATTCAAATGAAAGAGCTGTACTGCAAGCTCACCAGTACCACCACAACACAATGCTGGGAACCCGTCACACATCATAGAAACAGAACACACGAATCTAACTAGAAGGGTCATACCTCCACGTAACTTCGCTGCAATACGCGACCCTATCCAAACACACTGGTCCACATGAAATACCTCAAGTCACTATGCTCAAAATCAACAACCACGCGCAATTTGATGTCTAGAACCAAAGCAAATTATCATAACCACGGCGAAGCAATTGACATAACATTATATAAACCCGAAATGACACAACTAATACGCCATCCCCGAGCGATACCCAATACTCTTCCCACTCGAATTCCACTAAGAGACCCCAATAAAAACCACACCACATGTGCCTATAACCAACAAATCCGAACGCCTCGCAACACGGAGAGGTAACACATAGATATCCCTAGATCACCAATAAGATCAATAAAAATCGAATCAACACATCCCTCAATGATATAACTCGGAGTCAACCAAGCCGACTCGATGTAGAACACACATCCATTTTGGTCTACCAATGAACCCCTTACCAAAGAGTTCCTGAAGCGGCTCCTTCAACCTTTTTAACTCTATTGGTGCCATACGATACGGTGCTCGGCACCAAATCAATACCGAAATCAACAACCCTGTCCGGCGACATGCCCAGCAGTAGGAAACACATCCAAAAAATCCCTCACCACCGGAAGTGAATCAATGGTAGGAGTCTCTGTACTGACATCCATCACGAATGCCAAATAAGAAGGACAATCTTCCCAGCCATCCACTGGGTCTTCAAAATATAAAACCACCTTACTGAAAACATAATCCGTCGAACCTCGCCACTCACTCCGTGGCATTCTCGGCATAGCCAACGTCGTCGTCCTAGCGCAACAGCCCAGAATCACACAACATTGAGACAACCAGTCTATACCCAATATCACATCCAAAATCTAGCATACTAAGCAATAAGGGTCCACTCAGGTCTCCAAACCTCCAATAGTTACCACACAAGACCGATATATGTGGTCCATAACCACGACCTAACCTGTTTATGAGAACTCCTAGTCTCTAAGTCCATAAAGCACACGAATCACCATATCTAATCCTAATTCCACCATCCGAATATACAACACACCTCTAATACCCAACATCCCACGAGAGGTACTCCTATACATTTTCTGTGCCACCAAGCAAACTCGAATATCAACAGTCGATCCAACAAGAGGGTGCCACAATACTAATGAAGTATCATCAACTCAATCACATTGTCCTTTTTCTGAAACATATACCCTTATCACGCCACACCAATTAGTAATATCATTTCCCTAATCATCTGAAGCTGCCTGTCACACCTCCTTTTTACGACATCCCCCGGAAGAGGGAGTGAATAAGGGAGTTTTTCCAATTAAAGGACAATCGAAACGGAATTTATTGTTAAAAGATTCAGAGTCACCACTTGGGATAATTTATGGTGTCCCAAGTCACCGGTTGAATCCCGAATCGAGGAAAAGCTTGACTCTGTTTAACAGTCCGCGAATCAGAAATCCGGGTAAGGAATTCTGTTAACCCGGGAGAAGGTGTTAGGCATTCCCGAGTTCCGTGGTTCTAGCACGGTCGCTCAACTATTATATTCGGCTTAATTATCTGATTTTAATATGCTTTAAACCTATGTGCATTTTTAAAACTTTAACCGCTTTTAATCATTTTTAGGAATATTGCATCACTGTTAAAACATGTCTTGAACCACGTCACATAAATGCACCCGCAGTCTTTGACATATTTCAACATTGTTGAGATTTGGATTTGGGTCACATAAATGCGCACCCGAGTTTAAGAAGGTAATATTATTAAATAACGTGCCTAAAGCAACTAATGCGTTATTAACTTTGCGAGGGCCGTGGAAGTTTGTTAAACAACACACCTCGATTTCTAAATAATTAATCACACTTAATTAAAACGAGGGCCATGCATTTGTCATTTCTATTTGGCACGGCGCACCTCCGTTTATTCTAACTTGATCTAAGGTACCTTATGGAAATGTTAATGTCTATTTTTAAAAGAGTCCAAAGCCAATTATGTTTTATTGGTGGATCAGTTACCATCTCAATTCTGGGCCCAAAAGGAGCCCAGTTCACATGAGCTGCGTGCAAGATGAAGCCTCTAAAATCGCTGAAGAGGACCATGGCAGGGCGGAATCGACTTGGACTCAAAGCAGGCCCAATGCCCATGGAGCAAGCCCAAATCGAACGGGAAAGAGCTCATGGAATTACGTTCAGGCAATTACATAGAGGAAACATTTAATCTAAAGAACATGAATTGACAACTGATTTTAAATTTGCAGATTTCTTAACTTGAATCAAATGACCACAAAACTAACATTGTTAAACACCTAGTATCCACAGAATATATATACTTATTCCAACAAACATATTAATCCCATTATCATTCTCATGCTCTTACAATATTCCAAATTTCGAATTTAAGCTAACATTTAAACATGATAGTAGAACCCTAAAGCCACTTAAAAGGAGACAATTCCATTACAAATCAAGCTACTGATGGTTTCCATGCTTCACGAACAACAGATCTCAATTATTAAAGCTCAACCAAACTACTATATGAACGTCAAGCTTACACATACTAGGCAGTAATAGAACTCAACAATTCCCCAATCACTTCCTTCATTCAGATAACATGGCTTGCTAAATTGATCTATAACACTAAAGCTAAATAAACAACAAGATCTAGATACATCATGGTCTCCACAGTTCTCGATTAATTACAACATGAGAATTTGATTACTGAAATGGAATTTAACTGAGACTATACTATGAATAAATGAGGGAATGTAAATATCAAGCAAAGAAACAATGATCTAAAATATAATGGTGCTTCCATTTCATCTTTGAGTCATGCTTTACATCATGAAGGGTTTAGAAATTGTACCTGGAAGAAGAATGAATTAACCAAAAAGGAAATTGAGGGTCAGCAGATTCAGTCAACATCAGCAGAACCAAACCTCAGATTCAACACCAAGTATACCAATTCAATCCAGAAAATGATGTAAAATGGCCCAGAAAACAATTTCAGTCCAAGCAATGAACTAGAAAACCACAAACTAGACTCGACCTTAAGTCGTTTCAACCCAAATGAAGCATAAACTGTTCAGCAATTGAAGACCTCACCACTTGAAGCAGAACAAACCAATAGAACAATGATTCTACTGATTTTTAACCATTTCTGATTCTTTGAAATTTTTCTTCTTTTCAGCTCTTAGAAATCTATGAAAACGGTAAAATATTATGTAGCCTGTGTAATCACTCGATTTTCAGTTCTATATATCTCTCAGATTTTTCAGAATGTCTCCGCTACCCCAAATGAGGAGAAAGAGGTCCTTATATAGGCCCATCTAATGTAGCTCTATTTTAGCTAGCTATTTTCCATTTTAACCCTCTCAAACCCAATTGTTTTTACCCTCTTACCCCTCTAAGGATCTGAAAATTCTTGCCCCCTATCAAACTCACGTTTATCCTATCTTTTAGAGCCTTTACTCTTAACAGAATTGATTCCTTCCAGACCTAGAATCCCTGAATTACCCTTAGCCCAATCAATTATTACTAACCTTGCCCTTTCCCTTGAGCCCCTTGAAGTTCCTAACTATTCACTTACCCCCTCTTAGGTTTAAAAAGAGTGACAAACAGGACTGACTGAACACAGAGGGCATCCAACAGATAAAATTGTGAATCAGTTCTTAAAGAAAATGCCGAAAATCTACTGGAAACAAATTAAAACATGAATCAAATCTTCAAGCATTCACACCAACATTTAAACAAGAACACTCAGTCATAAAACTTATCAATACTAAGTTAAACAATGATTTAAACTAAATTAAACAACACAAAACACTTAGCTTATTACCATTAAAACAGAACGGAAGGGTCGAGATTTAACGGGAGAAAACAGGTACAAATTAATTTAAGTCTAAAATCTGGAGATGAACTTCAAATTAAAGGACAGAGGCGAGGAAGAAGATGAGTCGAACTTGAAAAAAAACTTAAAAGAAGTGAAAAATGCTTACCTATTTGGACAGAATTGAGACAGACATCAAACTGTTGGTTTCGTCCTCAATAATGTCACCCACTTGTTCTTTGTAAGAGCAAGTAAGTAGAATTATTG
The DNA here is from genome assembly GCF_000393655.2 of Nicotiana sylvestris. NCBI lineage: Eukaryota > Viridiplantae > Streptophyta > Magnoliopsida > Solanales > Solanaceae > Nicotiana > Nicotiana sylvestris. The sequence continues at coordinate 38,065,147 of NC_091059.1, forward strand.
AGGGAAAAGACCTAAAAAAAACAACCCCATGCCTGAGACAAACTCTTATGCGCTGATTTAGGGTTCAACACTCTAGAACCCTAGATTTGACATTCGAGTAATTTTGGAGGTATTTGAAGGGAATTGAATATGGATTTAGGATAAGGGGGATGAGGAGATTGTGGGGTGTGATTTTGGGGCAGTTTGGATGATTTAGGGTTTTGGTCGTTCCTCTTCAATTCAAGATTCGAGCATTTTGGTTGGGTTTTGAGGGAAAAGGGGTGCAGATTTGGAAGGAGGGGAAAGAGAAGAAGCTAGGGTGTAATTTTGGGGTTGATCGGATTAACGCCGCCGGCAGAGGCGATTTTCGGCAGGCGGCGCACGACGAAGACGGTGGGGGTTCTCTGAGGGGTGGGGTGAGAGAGAGGGGCTTGGGTGGTAGGGTCATTAGGACAGTTATATATTAAATAACCCCATCTTCCCAGCCGTTCGATCAAGGAACCTCAATGGCTGGGATTTGTTATAGGCAAAACGGGGTCGTTTGGTTATTACAGGGGACCGGACTGTGTTGGGGTGACTGGGCTGCGGGTTAGAGGTGGAAAATTTGGGCCTGGGGGTTTAATTTGAAGGCTGGCCCAAAAAATATGAAATCCTCTTTCATTTTTATTTCAAAACAAACTTAATTCAAAATTCCTTTTTTTTTCTTTTTCTCTTTTTTTTTTTAAAATTTAATTAAAATAAAAATTAATTCCTAGAACTAAAAAACCTAATTAAACCTAAAATGATAATTAACCCAATTAATTAAAAACAAATTAACAAAAAAACTACTCAGAATCAAAGCTAAAATTAAAAGTGCAAATTAAACTAATTATTTGTGATTTTTCCATTTTATGAAACAATTAATTTTCTAATTAATCCTAAAATGTAAAATTAAACCCTAAATGCAAATGCCAAGTATTTTTTGTATTTTTGTTCGTTAAATAAAATAAACATGCACAGACAAATGCAGACAATTAGCAAAAATGCCACAAAAATCCACAAAATTGTAAACACTGCAAGAAATTGTTTTGTTTTGAATTTATGGGAGTAATTCATATAGGGCAAAAATCATGTGCTCACAGCTGCCTCTCTTTGCTCGGAAACACGAAGAGTTTTCGTTCAAAGATAAGTGAGCGGATACGTGTGATTTTTGCCCGTTTGAATACTCCGTATGAAGCAATTTTGAAAGATTTGACCGCACCCTACTTCTGAGGTTGCCTACATATCCTTGTCTAAAAAGGAATCAGGTTAGTGTAGTTCGGGAATGTCTGGTAGCTGGGACTACCATGAAGCTGTGATTTCACTGTTGTTGCTGTTGCTGCTACTGCTTACTGAACCCCTTATTACACCATGTCAAAAATAAAAGAAGATAAACTAGACTATGATCTATGCTTTACAAAATCCTATCTAGATCTTCAAACTTGCTCTTGTGTTTCTTGTCGACTTGTTGTCTTGTATTCTCTTGGTGAAATTCCTTTGTTGCCGCCTTGAATTATAAACTGAGATGTTTCCCTTTCTCCAGGTGGATGCCTGACTGCTGAACTTGATATATATTCCCATGCTCTCCAGGCGGGCTCCTGACTTCAAAACTTGAATGTATTCCCATGCTATTCAGGCGGGCTCCTGACTTCAAAATAGACAAAGCAAAGAATTTAAAAGCTAAAACTTGAATTGTACTCCCTTGTTCTCCAGGCGGGCTCCTGACTGTTGCTTTTGAATGTATTCCCTGCTTTCCAGGCGGGCTCCTGACTTCAACTTGAAAAGTATTCCCATGCTATCCAGGCGGGCTCCTGACTTCAAAATAGACAAAGCAACAAATTTGAAAACTAAAACTTGAATTGTACTCCCTTGTTCTCCAGGCGGGCTCCTGACTGCTGCGCTTAAAAGTATTCCCATGGTATCCAGGCGAGCTCCTGTCTTCAATTTGAAATGTATTCCCTGCTCTCTAGGTGGGCTCCTGACTGCTGCATTTGAAGGTATTCCCTGCTCTCCAGGCGGGCTCCTAACTTCGACAAAACAGATAAAACAAAGAAAATTTTCTGCCTCAGTTTGGTGGCTGGGCACATGGGTGAGTGTTAAACTGAATCATTCTACCAACTATTACTAAGAATTTGAAATCTAAGTCCTATTATCCAGGGAGGTCCTGACAACTGACAATTATAGATATAAGCTATATCTTCTAAAGGTATTGCTTCCGCTAAGTCCTGTTATCTAAGAGGGTTTTAAACTACATCCTATTATCCAGGAAGGCCTGAAAATCAAAATCAAGTCTTGTCCTAAAAATGACACTTTTATGACTGAATTATACTACCTTATGACAGAATTTTATGCTACATCTTGTGATCCAATGGAAATCTTTAAAACTAGGTCCCATTATTTAGGAGGGTCGTGAAAACTCCTAATTGAATCCTATTTTAAACATGCAGACCAACTTATATTCCTCTGGGGATACATTTGTGCTAAATTATGTTACTCATGATTGTTTTGAAATTTAAACTAGGTCCCATTTTTCAGGAGGGTCCTGAAACTTACTGTCAAACCTGCTTGATGCCTGCCTATCCTTGTGGAGAGTTCCTCCGAAAGAAACGAACTTTTCTGCCCCTGTTTCAGTCAAAGAACATTTTGTCAGTTTAAAATGGTGGTTAGTTGATGGCATTCGTGCTGAAGATCCTTCCACTGCATTGTTTTGTTTTGACTGTCTTCCCCGCACTGGCCCTGAACCGCCTGACTTTCTGACTAACTTTCAAACCCCTGACCTTTGACGACCCAAGTGTTCTATACCCATGCTGTTATTTCACACCTCTGACCTCTTTATCCGAACCTTTGCATTTCCATGACATTACAAAATCATTCCATCGATGAAATTTCCGGTGATTCCTTGTACCCCACTTTACATCATGTTATCCTTAGTATGCTCTGAGCACGTTGTGCTTTGCAATTTTGGAAGTTGGTAGTGAGATTTGAAATCCTTTCTCACTTGCTTTGAATAGGACCGACATTGAAACATCTTAGGCAAATAAACCCCAAAAGAAAATGAAATGCAATGATTTTGCGAGTTAAAGATAAAAAGAATCCAAAACCGGATGACTGCTAAAAGGATAAAGAAAAGAAACTTATCTGAGTGGAACAACTGGTACCAATGATCATGACATGCATTTCGGATCAATCAGCCCAATCTGTCCAACCAATCAACTTCCAGTTGCCATACTTTGTTGCCCCAGAATTTCCATAACCTGACTTCTTCACCCAAACCTTGACCTTGTTCATCCTGCAGTGCCTTGAAAGATTTTCCACCAACAGACCTTCCTCATTTGTTCATCTCTCAACTTACTTTCGCCTCAAGTTGCCCGTGAAGGTTTTCACCAATAGGACTCTCTCATTTTTGATTTCTCTCAGCTCCCGTCGCCTTACGGTGCCCGTGAGGGTTTTCACCAATAAGACTCTCTCATTTTGATTTCGTTTCCCTCTTTGGACCAGAGTGTTGCCCCTGATGTGAATCACCGCTACCTGCTTGCCTTGGCTTTCTTGAAGACTGATCAGAAGGTCTTTCTTTGGACCGTAATGTGGGCTTTTGGATGGGGTTAGAAAGAAAGGGCATAAAAGGCTCAAAGCAACTCATCATGTGTTCAAAATTACAACTTTCGGAATCAGATTTCTTACAACAACCACAACTTTTGTCCCAATTTCTTGCTTGGGGACTTTTGGATTTTTATTTTAATGGGACCGAGCCGTGAGGCTGCCTACGTATCCTTTAAAGGAATCAGGTCAAACGTAGTTCATGTTATAAGAATTACTTTGTTTGTTGTGATTTTTCTTTTCTTTTTCTTTTCTCTTCTTTCCTTCTTTTTCTTTTTGTTGCTGTTTTTCTTCTTTTTTCTTTTTTTTTTCTTTTCTTTTCTTTTTCCTTTTTCTCTTTCTTCTTCTTTTTCTTCTCTCTCTTTTTATTCTTTTTATTTTCTCTTTTTCCTTTGCTCACCTTTCACGCTTGCGTTTCTGATCTTTACTACTGATTCTGAAAGAGGGGTATGAAAGAAATAGATATGGCTCAAAGGGGTAACGAAGGATAAAGTATTTAGATAGCAGAACAAAATGCCTTCGTCATTTCAATATTCAAAATATTCCGAATACAAACAAGTACGATTAAACAAAGAAATCATACATAGTATCCCTTGACTGCATCAGAATTGATAGCCATTTCTACACATTTTCCTTCTACATCTGTCAAATATAATGCGCCATTGGACAACACTCTAGTTACAATGAACGGTCCCTACCAATTTGGGGCGAACTTTCCTCTTACTTCAACCTGATGAGGAAGAACGCGTTTCAATAATAACTAACCCACTTCAAACTTCCGTGGACGCACCTTCTTATTATATGCTCTTGCCATTCTCTATTGATGCAACTGGCCATGACATACTGCCGCCAGTCTTTTGTCGTCGATCAAACTCAATTGTTCCAAACGGGTTTTGACCCACTCATTATCATCGATCTCAGCCTCTGCAACAATTCGAAGGGCTGGAATTTCCACTTCTGCGGGTATCACTGCTTCGGTGCCATACACCAACAAATAGGAGTCGCCCCTACTGAAGTACGGACAATAGTGCGATAGCCCAGCAATGCAAGCGACAGGGTTTCATGCCACTGCCTAGAACCCTCCACCATTTTTTGAAGTATCTTCTTTATGTTCTTGTTGGCTGCCTCGACTGCTCTGTTTGCCTTAGGGAGGTACGGGGTAGAATTGCGATGTGTAATCTTGAACTGCTGACATACCTCTTCCATCAGATGACTATTGAGATTCGCCCCATTGTCTGTAATGATCACCTTCGGTATCCCAAACCGGCAAATGATATTTGAATGCACAAAATCAACCACCGCCTTCTTGGTTATAGACTTGAATGTTTTAGCCTCTACCCACTTGGTGAAATAATCAATGGCCACTAGAATAAACTTGTGCCCGTTGGACACTACTGGCTCGATTGGTCCAATGACATCCATTCCCCAAGAACCAAAGGGCTATGGTGTAGACATCATATGTAATTCAGATGGTGGAGAATGAATCAAATCTCCATGCACTTGGAACTGATGTCATTTACGCACGAAACGGATACAATCTCGCTTCATAGTGAGCCAATAATAACCTGCTTGATAATCTTATTTGCCAACACGTAACCACTCATGTGCGGTCCACAGACTCCAGAATGTACCTCGGTCATAATAGCTGTGGCCTGCCTAGTATCTATGCATCTCAGCAGCCCAAGATCTGGAGTCCTTTTGTACAGAACCCCTCCACTGAAGAAAAAACCGCTTGCCAACCGCCTAATTGTCCTTTTTTGATCACCTATGGCTTGTACTGGATACACCCCTATCCTGATGTATTCCTTGATATCGTGAAACCAAGGCTCGCCATCGAGATCTTCCTCCACCATATTACAATAAGCATGTTGATCGCGGACCTGAATATGCAACGGGTCAACATAAGCATTATCCGGATAATGTAACATCGATGCCAGAATAGCCAAAGCATCAGCGACCTCATTATGAATCCTCGGAATATGCCTGAACTCTATTGCTTGAAACCGTTGTCAAAGATCATGCAAACATTGCCGGTACGGTATGAGTTTTAAATCCTGTATTTCCCATTCTCCCTGAATCTGATGCACTAGAAGGTCCGAGTCACCCAAGACCAAGACTTCCCAGACACCCATATCCATAGCCATCCTTAAACCCAAAATGCATGCCTCATACTCAGCCATGTTGTTAGTACAGTAGAACCGAAGCTGAGCCGTGATAGGGTAATGATGCCCTATTTCAGAAACAAGTACCGCTCCTATCCCAATGCCTTTCATGTTTGCAGCCCCATCAAAGAATAGTTTCCATCCTCACTTTTCAATCTGTTCCGATTCATCAATGTGCATTACCTCTTCATCAGGGAAGTAAGTCTTCAAAGGCTCATATTTTCATCTACAGGATTCTCAGCCAAATGGTTGGCCAATGCTTGTGCTTTCATTGCAGTCCTAGTCACATAGATGATGTCAAATTTTGTGAGCAAGATTTGCCACTTTGCGAGCCTCTCTGTGGGCATAGGCTTCTGAAAGATATACTTTAACGGATCCAAACGAGAGATGAGGTAAGTAGTGTAAGATGACAAATAATGCTTCAACTTCTGTGCCACCCAAGTGAGGGCGCAACACGTCCTCTCAAGATGAGTGTACTTAACCTCGTAAGTTGTGAACTTCTTGCTGAGATAATAAATGGCCTTCTCCTTCCTGCCGGTAATGTCATGCTGGCCCAACACACAACCAAATAAATTGTCCAGGACCGTCAAATACAGAATCAAAGGTCTCCCTAGTTCTGGCGGGACCAACACAGGTGGGTTTGACTAGTACCCCTTTATCTTATCAAATGCTTCCTGACATTCATCTGTCCACTTGACTGTAACATCTTTCTTTAACAGCTTGAAGATAGGCTCACAAGTTGTTGTGAGTTGAGCAATAAACCGGCTGATGTAATTCAATCTTCCCAACAGACTCATCACCTCAGTATTGTTCTTTGGAGGTGGCAATTCCTGGATGGCTTTGATTTTTGACGGGTCTAATTCAATACCTCGTCGGCTGACTGTGAATCCCAACAACTTTCCAGATGGAACATCGAATGCGCATTTTGCAGGATTGAGCTTGAGATTGTACCTGCGAAGCCTTTGGAAGAACTTTCTCAGATCTCTGACATGGTCAGACTGCTTTCTAGACTTTACAATCACATCATCCACATAAACCTCGATCTCTTTGTGTATCATGTCATGGAATATGGTCGTCATTGCCCTCATGTAGATTGCCCCAGCATTTTTCAAACCAAATGGCATGACCCGATAGTAGTACGTTCCCCATGGCGTGATGAATGCTGTCTTTTCTGCGTCTTCTTTATTCATTAAGATCTAGTGGTAGCCCGCATAACAATCCACAAAAGAACCAATCTCATGTTTGGCACAATTATCGATCAATATATAGATGTTCGATAGTGGGAAGTTATCCTTGGGACTCGCCTTGTTGAGGTCTCGATAATCACCACACACCCTGGTCTTGCCATCCTTCTTTGGCACATGCACTACATTGGCTAACCAAGTGGGATACCGAGTGACCCGAATGACCTTTGCATCGAACTGTTTGGTGACCTCTTCCTTGATCGTCACACTCATATCAGTTTTAAATTTCCTCAGCTTCTGCTTGACAAGAGGGAATGCCGGATCGGTGGGCAATTTGTGAACCACCAAGTCAGTGCTTATACCTGGCATGTCATCATAGGACCATGCAAAAATATTTTTATACTCGAACATTGCTTTAATTATCTCCTCTCTGAGTTGTAGTTCGAGATAGACACTTATTTTAGTTTCCTGGACATTATCTTGGTCCCCTAAATTGATAGCTTATGTATCACTCAGGTTAGGCTTGGGTTTTTCTTCAAAATGGCTTAATCCTTTACTAATCTCTTCAAATCCTCGTTATATTCTGATTCAACATCACATTTTATTTCTTGAATTACTATTTTAGAATTAGATTGGCTTTTAAGACTGGGCCGAAGATTCCGCATGCATGTCATATCATTGAAGCCAGCATAAAAAGAACTGTAAAAGGAAGAAAAGAAAAATAAAAATAAAACTATCAGGAAGAGAGGAAAAGAGAAATTGCATTTCATTGAAATTAAAGATAACAGGGTTTATACATCCAAATGGACGGAACATAGAATCTGAATTACAACCCTAGAATAATCCAGATAAATTGAAAGAAAATCAAAGCAAACTACCAAAACTCCCTCTTGGTGGGCAGAGGAGTAGCTTCCTAATTGTTAATCTTTGCACTGGGCCCAACGAATTGCACATCCGCCTTGCTAGAACCCTCTCCAGCTTCCAATACGTTCACATCAGCGAATATCCTCTCGAACCTTTCCATCAAATCTCCATCCACATCAACCGCCGAACTGGGAACCGTCGTCACTGGGCGCTTTCTAGCACTAGGCCTGACAAATGATTTGGAAAGATGCGGGACTGGCTTTGGAAGGGCCCATGCTCTATGTTTTATTTTTCTAGCTCTTCTCACGTCTGTGACTGTGGGCTTGAACCGCAGACCAAATGTATCCAAGTTTTTAGGAAGAGAAACTGGATGTACGATACCTTGCAGAGATGCACCCAAACCTTTGCCCGGTACAAAACCATTTTTCAACATTTCAACGACTACCATGACTGATGCAGTAGCTACCCTTAGAGTTGGCACGCACCTCCCTTCTAGAATTTTATCTCCCGATACCATGTCAAAAACCTGATAAACCCATGGTCCCTTGTCATCTTCAACCTCTATGAGCAGAACAATGGCATTATTGGGAACACACAAATCGTCTTCGCCGTGCACAACAATTTCCTATCGATCCCATCCAAACTTGACCATTTGATGCAGAGTAGACAGGACCGCTTTGGCAGCATAAATCCAGGGTCGTCCTAACAGCAGATTGTACGAAACAGCCACATCGAGCACCTGGAATTCTATAGTAAATTCAACTGGCCCTATTGTAAGCTCGAGCACTATGTCCCCGACTGAATCTTTCCCTCCACTGTCGAATCCCCAAACGCAGATACTGTTCTTGTGAATTCTTTCATCATCCACCTTCAACTTGTTCAGAGTGGAAAGAGGGCAAATATTTGCACTGGAACCATTGTCAACCAGTACCCGAGTAACCACGGACTATCCACATTTCACCGTCAGATAGAGGGCTCTATTGTGCTAAGTACCCTCCACGGGCAACTCATCATCAGAAAAAGTGACTCTATTTACCTCAAATATCTTGTTACCTATCTTTTCCAAGTGGTTTACTGAGATTTTGTCAGGAACGTGGGCTTCGTTCAAGATCTTCATCAAAGCCCAACAATGTTCGTCTGAATGGATCAATAATGACAATAGCGAGATCTGAGCCAGTGTCTTACTTTACTTCTCCATAATGGAATAGTCCTGCACTTTCATCTTTCTCAGAAATTTCTCTGCTTCTTCCCCGGTCATAACTTTCTTCACCAACACTGGGTTATCTTTGGAGATCTTAGCTTTTCTTAACTCTTCGGGGGCAAAGCATATCCCCGGTCGAGTCAATCCGTGGGTCTTACACACTTCTTCTTTAACCTCTTTCCCCTAGTAAGTCACTGTCACTCGTTCATAATTCCATGGGACTGCCTTGTTGTTGACTATCGGTAATTGAGTTACCGGTTTGATAATGACAGGATCTGTGCGGGCGCCCTTCACAATTACCGCAGGCTTGTTCGTCACTCCTGGGACAACCACTTTTGCTCTTTCATATTTTCCTGCAACGTCACTTGAGGACCCCTTCTTGACCCACACAGATGGTTCATTATTTGCCACGTTCAAGTTGATCACAGACTTCTCACTTGTTGACTTTTCAAACGGCTTGGCTTCACTAGCCCGAATCGTCATAACAATTTGCAAAGGCTTCTTAGGCTCCCCTCCCTTATGCACTATCTCAATCATATTTGTCTCATGATGGGCTGGCAAGGGATTCTGATTGATATTGGGTGCCTCCGTAGCTTGGACCTCAATCCGATTCATATCAATGAGCTCTTGAATAGCTGTTTTCAATTTCTAGCATTTCTCTGTGTCATGACCCGGGACCCTTGAACAATACTTACAACTCACCGAACAATTAAGATTTCTAGGAGGGGGATTTGGCAATTTAGCCTCAATCAGATTCAACATACCCAACTGTCTTAGTCTGTGGCATAGTCTAGCATATGACTATCCCAATGGAGTGAAAGTCTTCTGCTTCTGCAACCTCTCATTCTTAAAGGCTTGATTGGGCCGAAAACCTATTCCAGGGGTATTTCTTTAGGCTTTTGGGGGTGGATGGGTATTTTGTGGAGCTGGGTATGGATTTTGTGGAGCTGGCGCACGCCATTGTGCGTGAGTAGGAGGTTGGGTATGGGTTTGTGCGTGATGGATGGAAAAATGGGGATCTGGCAGTGGGTAGTAGTGTTGTGGTGGGCTATATGGGGTGTGTGGGTAAGTTTGGTGATAGGGTCGAGGCGGGTTATAGTAACATGGGAGGTTCTTGGATCCGACCCAATCTCCCGACTCAATTGTCGCAACATCCTCTTTCTTCTTCTTCCCGAGTACACCCCCAGTACCGTTTTGAATGGCCTGGGTGGTTGCTTTGATTGCTGAATAACTCATGATCTTGTTGGACTCGAGTTCTTCCTCAACCATGCCTCCCATTTTTACAACTTCATTAAAGGACTTGCCCACTGTTGACACCAAGTGATCGAAATAAGTGGGCTCCAAAACCTGCAAGAAATAATCAACCATCTCACTTTCCTTCATCGGAGGGTCAAACCTCGCTACTTGCTCTCTCCAACGGAACCCATATTCTTTGAAACTCTCACCGGGCTTCTTCTCAATCTTCGTCAATGATAGACGGTCTGGGATAATTTCAAGATTATACTGAAAATGACAGGCGAAGGCTTGGGCCAAATCGTCCCATGTGTACCACCTGCTGTGATCTTGTATGGTATACCATTCTAACGCCGATCCACTTAGACTTTGGCTGAAATATGCCATCAGCAACTCATCTCTTCCGCCTGCTCCTCTCATCTTGCTACAGAATCCTCTTAAGTGTGCTACTGGGTCACCATGCCCGTCGTATAGATCAAACTTGGGCATTTTGAACCCTGCTGGTAACTGAACATCTGGGAATAGACATAAATCCTTATAGGCCACACTTACTTGACCTCCCAACCCCCTCATATCTCTGAATGATTGTTCTAAGCTTTTGACCTTTCTAATCATCTCCTCGTGTTCGGGATTCTTGGGTGGCTTCTCGGTTTCTGCCGTGAGATCAAGATGAGGGGTGTAAGAATATGGTTCTGGAACATTAAAGGTGGGTTCAGGGGGATAATACTGGTTTTCGTGAGTCTGGAACAAAGGTTCACTGGAAGATCGGTGTAATGTAGCAGGTGGAGGTGCCACGAAAATAGGTGTGATTGGTGGGGGAGGGTGCGGGACTTGTCTTGGTGGAGGAGCTTGTGATGTATGGGAAGTGGTGCCGTGGCATTGTTGGTAGAGGGGAAAGGCTGGAGATGAGTTCACAGTGGGAGGTTCCTGAGGTTGATCCAATGGTGGGATATAAGCAGGGTTGGCGGGATAAACCGGCGGTGGATGCCCCTTCGCCCAGGCTTGGTACATTTCAGCCATTTGCTGCTTTAGCTTATACATCTCTTCCCTCATCGCATTAACATCCAATTCTTCCACCTCTTTTGACGGGTCAACAATACTTGCTTCCAATTCTTGGTTGGCCATGTTCAGTTTGTCTTTTGATCGGGTGTTGTATGAGTGAGTTGCCAGAATGCCAATCAACTAACCACCTACCTAGACTCAATACATCAACAACAACCTTGTTAGTGGTTAGGGCTTTAACAAATTGGTAATCGCACATTTGGGGAATGAATGCACCTAAGCAGTTAACCGTTTCTATCATGCATTTGATCGGCTGCTTGCGTCATCCCGAATTTTCCATTTGCAACTTTCTTTCTTTTTCTCTTTCTTTTCATTCTGGCCTTTGCTTTTCTTTGTTTTTATCCTCTCATTCCCCTCTTGTTTTGCCAATGTTTCTTTCTCTTATTTTTCTCTTTTTTCTTTTCTTTTTTTTCCTCTTGTTTTTCCTTCTTTTTTTCCTCTTGTTTTTCCTTTTTTTTTCTTTTTTTTTCTTTGGTTGTGGTCGAATCCTATGGAGATTTCCTATGTATCATGACCCCGCATGAATAAGACCGAGAGTAGTTCTGGGGGATAAGTGTGAAAGTAAATAATAAAACAATTTTTGGGGATTTTCAATTTTCATAAAAGCAAGTGCTTTGATTACAAAGACTCAAAACTAACAGACTCCAGGAGAAACCAACAGACGCTAATGAAAAGATGAAATACATACTCCAAAAATAAACTATCACACTTCAACAGAAGAAAGTACAGACTCGAATACAAATGATAGACTCCAGCAGAAAGAAGATACAGACTCAACACAACTGACAGACTCTAACGGAAAAGGAAATACAGGCTCAAACGAAAAAAAATCATGAATACATCAATGCTCCTGGTGCCCGGGGACATCATTCGGTCTCGCCGCGGGCCTATATGCAAGATCCCTTTGAAATCGGTCCAAGTCACTCATTATCTGCTTAACAAATGTCATCACTGCCGCGAAGAAGGTGGTGCGAGTCATATCCTCACAGACCTGGCACTTCATAACAATGTAATTGGTGATGTTTCTAATTCTCTCTCTTATGACACCTTTATCTTGTAACAAACGTCCAATCTGCTGGGTCCTAGACTCCAAAGTTTGTTCGGCCACTTGATTCTGCTCCTAAAGTTGTTGCAAATCTATTTCTAATTGTGCCAATGTTATATAACAATGCTCTCTTTTAACTTTGAAGTCTTTAGCCTGTTTGATCATTTTGCTTTCTGTGGCGATAACCCTTTTCTTTAATCCCGCGACCTCATCGTCGTACTTTTCTTTCAACTACTTAACCAGGCGTGCTCATTCATCTGCGTTTTTAGCCAATTGCTTTCGAGCCTTGGCTAGTTCACTTTCTGCTTTGTTCAAATCAAAACTATAATCACTGACTTTCTGCCTCAAGTTAGCCATGAGTTTTTCATCTTTGGCACTTCGGGCGGGGTTTTCTGCCACTATTTTCATTTTCTGAATTTGGGCTCGAAGAACCTCATTTTCTTTAGCTATCTCTTTCTTTTCACCTTCGTCCGCCGCGACTTGCAAGCTATTCTTGAATTGAAGTTCTTTGACTTGTTTTTCCAACTTTCCTATTGTGGCTCTGTACTCCTTCTCCTTGGCCAACCAAGCCCACTATTCTTGCGACGCCTCAACGAATTCCTGAATGTGAGGCTTTTTGGCTGGTCTTTCTGGTTCAGCCCTTTCAGTGTTCTTATTCCTATACCAGGCAAGATAGGCGGGTGAGACTTCGCCTCTAGATAAGTCAAGCACTCGAGTGTTCACTGTCAAATACTGGCTTTCATTCCAAATAGAACGAACTATTTCTTCATGAAATTGACCGTTAGAACTAACCTCGATCGCATAAACACTAAGATCTTCATCTGGGTGCATCACCTGACACCTTCCCAACTGTCTCATCGCGCGGTAATGAGCGTAAGGCTGGATACCTCGCAGACCCATTAGGAGGAAGTAAGGACCAGTGGCGGGCATATACACAATTTCTTCAACATGAAACCAACCCAATGTCCATTCTATTTGTCCCGCAGTAATGGAACGAAGGCAGGATACCCAATCTCCGAACCCCTCTGGCAGCTTGAACCCTGAAATCCTTGTGTCAAACTCTTCAATGCAACTCTTCTCTGTGGACCCGTAACTCATATACTGAAGGCGATGACACAGGTGCTCGATCATCCACATCTGTAATAGCAAATTGCATCCCTCAAAGAAATCTGCCCCAGCTTTACAAGCTGTGAGAGCTCGGTACATCTCAGACACTATCATAGGGGCAAGAATGCTTTTGGCGTTGGTAATCAGGACCTTGACGACTCCAGCCACCCGCAAATCGATATTCCTGTCTTTTCGGGGGGACACCACAAGGCCTAGGAAAGCTACCATGAAGGCGAAATGCCTATGCTCATCCCATTTTGTTCGGTTTCCTCTGCTACAAACCCCGCTTGCCGGATCGTTGAACCCTCCTACATGCCCGTACCTCTGATATATAAAATGTAGAGTGGAAAAACCACCCTCTAATTCGGAGTACGGGACTTCCTTGCTTATCTTTAACAAATCCATGAATTTGTGAGAGTTAACGGCTCTTGGAGCGATCAGATACTTATGCCTCATCCCTTTAGTACTTCCCATATAACCTGTTATCTCTTCCAAGGTTGGGGTGAGTTCAAAATCCGAAAAGTGAAATACATTATGGGCCGGGTCCCAAAATGTAACCAAAGACTTTATGACATCTCCTTTGGGTCTGATTTTTAACAACCCGGTGAGACCTCCCAAATGTAGACTGACCTTATCTTGCTCCGATTTTCCCAGATCCTCCCACCACATATGCAACTCCAAAGGGATCTTGTTCATGACTGTTATCGGCAAACTTCGACTCGTGCTCATTCTGCACATTTATTAGGCTGATTAAACAAAAATCAAGACTCATTTGACTCGAAGACAAAATTGACACTTTTTCCTCTCTTTTCTGTTATTTTTTTTTAAAATAAAATAAAATTCAATTTTGCAAATACGTCCTTTCAGCACCTCGAAGATGAAGATTTTAAGGCTGTGTTGGCTAACCGGTGAAAACCTTAAAAATGACCACAGGCGGTTGTTCTTGCAAAAGCAGCCTTCCGGCGCCCTTTTAGGGACATTCGGCTATTTCTGACAAGAATGACATCACCCTAATTATTTTCAAATAAAAGTAAAATTTTTGTTCTTTTAGGCTATTTTGCAAAAAAGGAAGTTGGACCCGATGGAGGTTGCCTACGTATACCACATCCGGTGGGAATCAAACTAGCGTAGTTTGGGCAAATAAAACGGACTATTTTTGAAAACCAAACTTTCTTCTTTTTTTTTTTCATTTTTCAATTCGTTTTTCTCCTTTTTTTTTCAAAAATTCGGCAGAGTTTCGGTGCTATTTGGAGACTGGTTTTTCTTAAAACTGGTGATTAATTATTTTAGCCTTCTATACTGCTATTTCTTTTCTAAACTCTCTCCTTTTACTCAAAAACCGGTCAACATGCAAATCCGAAGCAAATGAATGCACAAGTAGCAGGTAAGATGCATCAGAATGGTCTTTTTATTTCGGGTGCACCTGTCCTAGATGGACCCAACCTCTGTGTTGAGTCCCCAAAGTCAAAATGCACATGATGCAAGCAAGCGCTCCTACTTGGGATCCGATATGAGGTCTTGTTATACTAAGTTTAAAACCTAGGTTTATTTGTTCTAGACCTGGCTTACCCGAGCGGACAACTCGAGCCAAGGGGGGGCTGCGTACTGGTAACCAAAAGATCATCCGGCTTTGCAACTTGTCCGAACCTCGTTCTATTTGGAATATGACACTAACAGAAAGAAGTCACGACCAGTGTGCACTCCTCGGGAGAGAGAAGAGAGGGGTTTTATAGCAGTTCATATACAATTCAGATAATATCAAAGCAATAAAAGCAACATTTAGCACATTAGGCACAAACATGTAATAAAATTAGATAATAAATAAAGTCAATTATAACAATTCATCTAAGCTCGAATTCTTAAACCCTGAACCAGATATTCTGGGTTGGATCCCCAGCAGAGTCGCCAGAGCTGTCACACCTCCTTTTTATGACACCCCCCGGAAGAGGGAGTGAATAAGGGAGTTTTTCCAATTAAAGGACAATCGAAACAGGATTTATTGTTAAAAGATTCAGAGTTGCCACTTGGGATAATTTATGGTATCCCAAGTCACCGGTTAAATCCCGAATCGAGGAAAAGCTTGAATCTGTTTAACAATCCGCGAACCAGAAATCCGGGTAAGGAATTCTATTAACCCGGAAGAACGTGTTAGGCATTCCCGAGTTCCGTGGTTCTAGCACGGTCGCTCAATTGTTATATTCGGCTTAATTATCTGATTTTAATATGCTTTAAACCTATGTGCATTTTTAAAACTTTAACCGCTTTTAGTCATTTTTAGAAATATTACATTGCTGTTAAAACACGTCTTGAACCACATCTCATAAATGCACCCGCAGTCTTTGACATATTTCAACATTGTTGAGATTTGGATTTGGGTCACATAAATGCGCACCCGAGTTTAAGAAGGTAATATTATTAAATAACGTGCCTAAAGTAACTAACGCGTTATTAACTTTGCGAGGGCCGTGGAAGTTTGTTAAATGGCACACCTCGAGTTCTAAATAATTAATCACACTTAATTAAAATGAGGGCCATGCATTTGTCATTTCTATTTGGCGCGGCGCACCTCCGTTTATTCTAACTTGATCTAAGGTACCTTATGGAAATGTTAATGTTTATTTTTAAAAGAGTCCAAAGCCAATTATGTTTTATTGGTGGATCAGTTACCATCTCAATTCTGGGCCCAAAAGGAGCCTAGTTCACATGAGCTGCGTGCAAGATAAAGCCTCTAAAATCGCTGAAGAGGACCATGGCAGGGCGGAATCGACTTGGACTCAAAGCAGGCCCAATGCCCATGGAGCAAGCCCAAATTGAACGGGAAAGAGCTCATGGAATTACGTTCAAGCAATGACATAGAGGAAACATTTAATCTAAAGAAAGATGAATTGACAACTGATTTTAAATTTGCAGATTTCTTAACTTGAATCAAATGACCACAAAACTAACATTGTTAAACACCTAGTATCCACAGAATATATATACTTATGCCAACAAACATATTAATCCCATTATCGTTCTCATGCTCTTACAATATTCCAAATTTCGAATTTAAGCTAACATTTAAACATGATAGTAGAACCCTAAAGCCACTTAAAAGGAGACAGTTCCATTACAAATCAAGCTACTGATGGTTTCCATGCTTCACGAACAACAGATCTCAATTATTAAAGATCAACCAAACTACTATATGAACGTCAAGCTTACACATACTAGGCAGTAATAGAACTCAACAATTCCCCAATCACTTCCTCCATTCAGATAACATGGCTTGCTAAATTGATCTATAACACTAAAGCTATTACTGAAAAACGAGGGAATTTAACTAAATTGATTACTGAAATGGAATTTAACTGAGACTATACTATGAATAAATGAGGGAATGTAAATATCAAGCAAAGAAACAATGAGCTAAAATATAATGGTGCTTCCATTTCATCTTTGAGTCAGGCTTTACATCATGAAGGGTTTAGAACTAGTACAAGGAAGAAGAATGTATTAACAAAAAAGGAAATTGAGGGTCAGCAGATTCAGTCAACAGCAACAGGACCAAACCTTAGATTCAACACCAAGTATACCAATTCAATCCAGAAAATGATGTAAAATGGCCAAGAAAACAGTTTCAGTCCAAGCAATGAACTAGAAAACCACAAACTAGACTCGACCTTAAGTCGTTTCAATCCAAATGAAGCATAAACTGTTCAACAATTGAAGACCTCACCACTTGAACCAGAACAAACCAATAGAACTATGATTCTACTGATTTTTATCAATTTCTGATTCTCTGAAATTTTTCTTCTTTTCAGCTCTTAGAAATCTATGAAAACGGTAAAATATCATGCAGCCTGTGTAATCACTCGATTTTCAGCTCTCTATATCTCTCAGATTTTTCAGAATGTCTCCGCTACCCCAAATGAGGAGAAAGAGGTCCTTATATAGGCCCATCTAATGCAGCCCTATTTTAGCTAGCTATTTCCCATTTTAACCCTCTCAAACCCAATTGTTTTTACCCTTTTACCCCTCTAAGGATCTGAAAATTCTTGCCCCCTAACAAACTCACATTTATCTTATCTTTTAGAGCCTTTCCTCTTAACAGAATTGATTCCTTCCTGACCTAGAATCCCTGAATTACCCTTAGCCCAATCAATTATTACTAACCTTGCCCTTCCCCTTGAGCCCCCTGAAGTTCCTAACTATTCCCTTACCCCCTCTTAGGTTTAAAAAGAGTGACAAATAGGACTGACTAAACACAGAGGGCATCTAACGGATCAAACTATGAATTAGTTCTTAAAGAAAAGGCCAAAAATCTATTGGAAACAAATTAAAACATGAATCAAATCTTCAAGCATTCACACCAACATTTAAACAAGAACACTCAATCATAAAACTTATCAATACTAAGCTAAACAATGATTTAAACTAAATTAAACAACACAGAACACTTAGCTTATTAACCATTAAAACAGAACGGAAGGGTCGAGATTTAATGGGAGAAAACAGGCACAAAAATTAATTCAAATCTAAAATCTGAACATGAACTTTAAATTAAAGGACAGAGGCGAGGAAGAAGATGAGTTGAACTTGAAAGAAAACTTAAAAGAAGTGAAGAATGCTTACCTATTTGGACATAATTGAGACGGACATCAAACTGTTAGTTTCGTCCTCAATAATGTCACCCATTTGTTCTTTGTAAGAGCAAGTAAGTAGCATTATTGAGGGAAGAGACCTAAAAAAAACAACCCCATGCCTGAGGCAAACTCTTATGCACCGATTTAGGGTTCAACACTCTAGAACCCTAGATTTGACATTCGAGTAATTTTGGAGGTATTTGAAGGGAATTGAATGTGGATTTAGGATAAGGGGGATGAGGAGATTGTGGGGTGTGATTTTGGGGCAGTTTGGATGATTTAGGGTTTTGGTCGTTCCTCTTCAATTCAAGATTTGAGCATTTTGGTTGGGATTTGAGGGAAAAGGGGCGCAGATTTGGAAGGAGGGGAAAGAGAAGAAGCTAGGGTGTAATTTTGGGGTTGATCAGAGCAACGCCGCCGGCGGAGGTGATTTCCAGTAGGCGGCGCATGGCGGAGACGGTGGGGGTTCTCTGAGGGGTGGGGTGAGAGAGACGGGCTTGGGAGGGGAGGGTCATTAGGACAGTTATATATTATATAACCCCAGCTTCCCAACCGTTCGATCAAGGAACCTCGACGGTTGGGATTTGTTATAGGCAAAACGAGGTCGTTTGGTTATTACAGGGGACCGGACCGGGTTGGGGTGACTGGGCTGCGGGTTAGAGGTGGAGAATTTGGGCCTGGGGGTTTAATTTGAAGGCTGGCCCAAAAAATATGAAATCCTCTTTCATTTTTATTTCAAAACAAACTTAATTCAAAATTCCTTTTTTTTCTTTTTCTCTTTTTTTTTCTTCAAAATTTAATTAAAATCAAAATTAATTCCTAGAACTAAAAAAAACTAACTAAACCTAAAATGATAATTAACCCAATTAATTAAAAATAAATTAACAGAAAAACTACTCAGAATCAAAGCTAAAACTAAAAGTGCAAATTAAACTAATTTTTTGTGATTTTTCCATTTTATGAAACAATTAATTTTTTAATTAATCCTAAAATGTAAAATTAAACCCTAAATGCAAATGGAAAGTATTTTTTGTATTTTTTGTTGGTTAAATAAAATAAACATGCACAGACAAATGCAAACAATTAGCAAAAATGCCACGAAAATTCACAAAATTGTAAACACTGCAAGAAATTATTTTGTTTTGAATTTATGAGAGTAATTCATATTGGGAAAAAATCACGTGCTCACACTGCCCGTGCTGCCTAAGAATTTGTCACCTTCATTTCAAATTTGAACCGTGAATCTCAATCCTACACAACACACCGCATATATCATACTATCCTAGGATAAACATGAGAACATCATATCCTTTCCGAGCCACAAGCAACTACATTACCACGAGCCAAGAACTTCCCATTGAGCCCATTTAGAAGAAAATAACTACACATCCCACGCTCCTCACGCTCGTAAAAAATGTACATCTCTAACCGTGGTAGAAACCATCAAGAACTCTCCGAATTCCATTTGCACAAAACTAAACCGTCAGGACTGAATCCTTCTAACTCAATCAAGCTACGCAGGCCACTAAATCCCAAGAGAATTGTTGCGAAACACCTACAGAAACTCATTACCTCGTAAGCATCCAAAGAACTAATCATGTCCTTACCATGTTGATCTGTCCTACTACCAAGTTATCCATCTATCCAAGTTCCTTCTGATTTACCTTTAACTTGATACTTCTTCTTGCTATAACACAACAATTCCTCAGCCTCGACTCACCACATGAGACCCAAACATAAAACCACACCGTCTAAGGCTCATAAGCCGATGGATACTCTCTTAAATATTCCCAAACGCATTACATTCAAAAATACCTACCCTAAAGTGACTCCCTGCAAACCCAAAGCCATTACCTTCACCTTCCTAATACTGATATATAGAATCCCATAATGATATAGAAATACCACGAGTCTTGACACCCTCGAATGCAACCCTCAATTTCTAGCCAAATATACAACTTGAAAATTTTCAATTATTACATGTAAAATCTTGAACCCATTAGAACCATTCTCGAGAGTCATCCACTCTACTCAAACCGCAATTAGACCGATCAAATGGACCGGACGACCTGTGCTCCAATAGCACTCCAACACGGAAAAATGTACACTTTAATGCAACCAAGCAACTTCCTGTTCTATGCACCGCACATCCTTTACCAATAACAACTCAAGTCATTTTGTGATCCTCATACACCCATGAAGCATAATATAACCTTTATTGAAATTTCCTTTACTCGAGCCATCATCGGTCTCAACCTCCGTAAGCCATAACTGATTCACCAATATGCCTCAAACTGGAACAAACATAACACATAACCATGCAATCAACTAATCAATAGCAGACTCCCCCACTTGGCTCAAAGCCATAGATCAAAACACACAATAACTCATAATGCATATACTCTATTACTGCCATAATACCATAGTGAGATTAAACTCAATCCTTTATAAGCTCGTGAAACACAGACCCTCTAGTACTTTAAATCTTCTGCAAATCTTGCATTCATCCTTGTAACAGTCAAGCACACTCTCTTGGGCGACCCAAATTCAAATTGCAACACATAAAGGATCACGCAAACTTCAAAACACTCTGCAGGAGATAACCCACCTGCCTCACCTGAAACTAACATCTCTTTATACACTTCCACCATCATAAACATTATGCAGTCACTTAATCTTCCTGACTCTGAACTCATATCACAACGTGAAATCTACTTCACTTCCCATCTAGGCAACATGAAAAGGTCCTTCAACATGCCCACAACTCGGGCTATACATCAAATCACAATATAAATCAAGCACTGGATAGTTCTTACTATCCCCAAGCGGACCCTTCTTGTCTCATTCAAATCATGTGTACACATATCGCAGTCACATCATACTCATCACATAGCCCTCCAGTCATCACTCCTACTAATAGGGGCACTATTGGACATACAAATCCAAAAGCACATGCTCACACAATCAACGCCTCAGTGCTCAAGCTATAGGCAAAACCCAGCCTCAAGTCCTCCACACTAGCCCAACATCAACGCACAGAGATCACACCTGCCCCTCGATCAGGAAATCTCAAACCATCGATGCTTATCCAATACGGAGGGATCATGCACGCATACGAATGCGTGGAAGGAATTCAAGGAGTTACATTTCAAGCTGAATCAAGGACGCATGATAAGAATTCAAGAATGTAAAGTTTTTTCTAAAGGTTCTGCAGCCTCCCGAGGATAAGTACAGACGTCTCTGTACCGATCCGTGAGACTCTACTAAACCTGCTCATGACTCGTGAGACCTATGTAACCTAGGCTCTGATACCAACTTGTCACGACCCTAAAATCGATCCGGTCATGATGGCGCCTATCGTGAAACTAGGCCAGACGACATAACTCCCGAATTAACCATTTAATCAATAACAATCATTTTTAAGCCTTTAATTGATCAAATATCTCATAATGTAAGTCATGAACAGTGCAGAATAAATACACAAGTCCGACATCGGGGTGTCACAAGTCCCGAGAATCTACTAAGGTCTGAATACAATAAAGAGTCTAAAAATGTACTAAATACAGTCTAAGGAAGACAAGAGGGAGAAAAGCAGTGCTGCGAACGTCGGGCAGCTACCTCGCTAACTCCGATGACTCTGCCACTAAGAAATCAGCACCCGTTACCGGGTTTAGAAACGCCTAAATTTGCACACAAGGTGCAGGGAGTAATGTGAGTATGCCAACTTAGTAAGTAATAAAAGTAAATGAATGCTGAGCAGTAAGAAAACACGTAAACCACATCATAACACTACAACAAATGTAGATCATTTTCCAAAGCAGTACACGAATCATTTATCTCGTAAATCAAGCTCAGTTTCAGTAAAATATCTTTTTAAAACAACTTTCAATGTTTTCAAACGAGTGATAAAACAATGAGTATAAATGATAGAAAACGTAAACAGCCCTTCGGGAAAAACATGTACCATAAACCCCCCCTCGGGCATAATATTAACAGAACCAGCCCCTCGAACTACCTCACAATCACTCGTAATGAGCCCCTCGGGCATAAAATGAATCAAGAACCGCCCCTTGGGCAAACATGGATCAAGAACAGCCCCTCAGGCAACAACATGAAACAACAATAGCCCCTCGGGCTACATCATATCAGTCACACTAGGTACCCGCGCTCACTAGGGGTGTACAGACTCGGGGAGGGGCCCCTTACGACCCAAGCGCAATAACAAGCAATGTCATGGCATAATCAAATAGGCTTTCGGCCTCATATCATGCCACCTCGTGGCGTAACAACTTAGGCCCTCGGCTTTATATCATGAATCAGTACAATACCGCTGCGATGTGCAGCCTGATCCTATAATAACCTCACAATATAGGCCATCGGCCTCACTCAGTCAGAAATCTCTCAAAGCCACTCGGGCACAGTAAAATATGATGCTCAGCCCAAAATATCATTTAAGATGTCAAAACAGAGTAAGTAGAGCTGAGTTATAAATACAGTAGAATACAACATGACTGAGTACAGATATGAAGTCAAAATAGTGAGGAATAGTAGTAAAAATCCCCTAAGGGTCCCATACAGTTGGCACGAGGCCCAAATATGTCATTCAGCCCAAACCATGATAATACTTTCCAAAACACAATGATATCAAATAGTTTTCAATCAAATACGCAGTTTAACAGTCATACGGGATGGACTAAGTCACAATCCCTAATGGTGCACGACCCCACGCTCGTCATCTAGCGTGTGTGCCATCTCAAAGTAGCACAACGATGTGAAATTCGGGGTTTCATACCCTCATGACAAACATTTATAATCATTACTTACCTCAATTCGGTCCAAACTCTAGCCTGCGATGCCCTTGCCTCTCGACTCGGTCTTCAAATGCTCCAAATCTAACCAAATACAAATTTATACCATCAAAATATGCTAAGGGAACAAAGCCCACTTGAAAATAACCAATTTACAACAAAAACCCCGAAATTGGCCTAACCTGACCCTAAGGCCCACGCCTCAGAATCCGATAAAAATCACATTAATAGAATCCTCAGCCTCTCACGAGTTCATACATATCAAGAATACCAAAATCCGACCACAAATGGCCCCTCAAATCCCAAGATTAAGGTCTCCAATTTCCAAGCCCTAAACCTCCAATTTTTGCTAATGATTTTCCATAGATTTAAAGCTTACAATATTAAAATTCATCATAGAAACAAGTTTAGGGTCCAAAAATCTTACCTACATGAAATCCTCTTGAATTCCCTCTTCAATTTGCTATCCAAAGCTTTCTCCCGAATGAACTATGGTGAAAAGCCACACAAAATCGCGAAGAACCAAATATATAGATCCTACCCCAGCTAAACCACTTCTGCGGTACAAAATCTCGCACCTACAGACCCGCACTTGCGGTCCCAGGTGAGCTTCTGCACAAATCACTTAAGCGCCCCAGACCGCACCTGCGAGCAAACTCCTGCACCTGCGCTATCGCTGGTGCACTCAATCTTCCGCATCTACGGTTCCAGTGCCTCTTGCCTATTTCCTCATCTTCGAACATAATTATGCTTCTGCGGGCCCACACCTGCGGTCCCCAAGCCGCAGGTGCGGTTATGACAGACTTCAGCAGCTTCAGCTGCAACTCCTCAACTCCAACTTTTTGTCAACCATCCGAAATCACCCCGGAGCCCCCAGGACCCCAACCAAGAGCACAAAAAAGTCATATACCACTATCCACACTTATACCAATTTCTGAAACACCTAAAACAAAATCGAATCAACCAAATGACATCGGATTCAAGCTTAAGGTTCCAAAAACTTCCGATTTCCGCTTTTGATCAAAAAGCCTATCAAACCTCATCCGAATGACCTTAAATTTTGCACATACATCACAAATGACACAACAGACATACTCCAACTTCCGAAATTCCAATCCGACCCCTATATCAAAATCTCATCTATCAACCGGAAAACGCCAAAATTCCAATTTCGCCAATTCAAGCCTAAATCTACTCTGGACCTCCAAAACACATTTCGATCATGATCCTAAGTCCCAAATCACCTAACAGAGCTAACCAAATCATAAAAATTCCAATCCGAGATCATATACCAACAAGTCAAAACTTGGTTAAGTCTTTCAAATTTTAAGCATCAAACTGAGAACGGTCCTTCCAAATTCATTTTGATTATCCTGAAAACCAAAACCGACGTTTTACATAAGTCATAATACATCACACAGGGCTAGTCATGCCCGAGAACTGGCGAGCGAAGCACAAAAGCTCAAAACGACCGGTCTGGTTGTGACACTTTTCCTTTTCCAAAAGGATTACAAAATTATCTCCAATTTTGTGCTTACCCACCGTAAGAATTCTCCCTTACCCACCGATGCACAAAATCTTTTTAACCCAAATATTTTGCTTACTGACTCCCCTTCCAAAGCTTTTGATATCCGATTTCTCTCTTTCAATAATCCTGTTATCCCCCAAATTGAATATTCTTTCTTCTTCCTGTCACGACCCCGGTTCGCCGTTCGTGAACCATCGTGACGGCACCTCTCTGTGACTTGGTAAGCCTAACAATGCGAAAAATAAACCAATTTGCGGATGACAAAATAAAAACGAAATAGTGAAATAAAACAGTGTTTAAAAGTGCCGCTCAGCATACACAATAATGACTCTCGAAATGTGAATACATTTCCCAAAACTCGGAATCTCACGATCACAAGCCTTTGAATGTCTGCAAGTATCTAACTCCAGAATATCTAATAAAGGAAGAGATAATGCAGAAGGGCTAATACTAAAAAGGGGGAGTAGAAAGGGACTCTTCGGCTTGCGGACAGGGAAGATATACCTCAGAGTCTCTACAAGCGCCTCGTCTCAAGCGTGACGAGTCTGAGTGGAGGTACCTGGATCTGCACATCAAAAACATGCACAGAAAGAGCATAAGTAAACCATAGCGGTACTTAGTAAGTGCAAAGCCTAACCTCAGTAGGGTAGTGATGAGGAAGGTCAGGGCCCTACTGAGATTAAATGAAATATAAGGTGCGACAGTATAAGATAATGCAGTACAGTTGGAAGATAACAATAAGAATCAGTACCGGATAATAGGGATAACTACAACTGAAAAAGAAACAGAAACAATCACCAGGAATACCACTCTTCTCAAAGATAATAATTGGCGATCTCTCAGTATCCCGAGGATCTCTTAGTACCCTCAATACATGCCAGGGATCTGTTGGTATCCCAAGGATCTCCTGGTATCCTTAATATATGCTAAGGATCTCTTAGTATCCTCAATATACGTGCTAGGGATCTCTCGGTATCCCGCACCTCAACTCAAATCATAAATACGTACAGGGGATCTCCCGGGATGCCGTCGCGTAGTCCCAAAGTAAAACACACAGCAACAACACAAGGAATAATCAATTAAGCTAAATTTCGTACCAAGTAAAACAGGTAATTCTAACCTAACATGCTTCACATAATATAATTATGGCAGTTTAAGCAATAAAGCAATTAAGTAAATTAAACATGCTTTTCTAAGCTAATAGCAGATTTAAATTTCAAGTAGAGTAAGCAGGAAAGGAAAAACACAATTAAAGCTACTTAAGTGAAAACATGATTTTCAACAATTAGCACAAGTACGCACTCGTCACCTCACGTACAAGGCATTTCAATTACCACAATAGAAAATCCTAAGGGGAATGTTGCCCACACAAGGTTAGGCAAGCCACTTACCTCGAATCGGCTCAAAATTCAACCCGAAATCACGTTCTTGCCACGAGTACTCGACTCCAAATGGCCCAAATCTATCCAATTCAATTGCATAATGTAAATAACACTTCATGTAACTGATTCTACAAATAAATTCTAAGCTAATACGTGAAATTAAGTAAAATGACCAAAATGCCCCTCGGGCCCATTTCTTGGAATCGGGTGAAATTTACATTTTCAGAATCCTCGTACTCTCACAAGTCTATACATAACTAGAACACTGAGGAGTTCAATTGACCCCTCAAATACCCATGTTAAGGTCTCTTAATCTCAAGCCCTAATTACCCATTTTCCCCAAAATTTTCACCACTAATTAGGCCTTTAATCACATATAAACGAGTTATGAAGTCAAAGATGTTACCTCCAAGTGATTCCCCTTTGGTTTCATCAAAAATCACCGTCAAAAGCTTCAATCCCATTCAAAAATGGTAGAAAAATGAAGAAGGGTCGCAGATGGGCTTTTTAAATACTGCCCAGATATCCATTCTTCACGAACGTGGAAGGACCCTCACGTTCGCGAAGCATAAATTAGCTTGGGTCCATATTCCTTCATCGCTAACGCAATACACTGGCCACGAACGCGATGCAAAGCCTCATCCTTCTACGCGAACGCGGGAACACCATCGCGAACGCATAGGTATGAAACCTCCCAGCTTCGCGAACACGGGAGAACCTTCACGAATGCGAAGCATTAATCCTCCCCAGCCCAGATCCTCTTTGCGAACGCGAGACCCTACTCGCAAACACGAAGAAGAAAACCAGAACTGGGTTGCTGCAATTTTTCTGCAATTTCAACAAGTTCCAAAATGCCTAGTTGAGCATCCGAAACACACCTGAGGCCCCCGGGACCTCAACCAAACATGTCAACCAATCCTAAAACATCATTCAAACTTATTCCAATCTTCGGAACACTCAAAACAATATCGAAACACCAATTTAGCATTGGATTCAAGCCTAAGAACTTCAAAAACTCTCAAAATACGCTTTCGATCAAAAAGTCTATCAAACTTCGTCCGAATGACCTAAAATTTTGCGCACACGTCACATTCAACACTACAGAGCTACTCCAACTTCTAGAATTCCATTCCAACCCTTGGATGAAGATCTCAGTATCGAACCGGAAACTTCAAAAATTCAACTTTCGGCATTTCAAGCCTAAATTTGCTATGGACCTCCAAAACACCATCTGAACACGCTCCTAAACCTGAAATCACCCAACAGAACTAACGGAACCATCCGAATTCTATTTCGAGGCCGTCTTCACACTGTTTCGATTATGGTCAAATTGCCAAAACTTAAGCTCTTATTTAGGCACTAAGTGTCCCAAAACTCTCCGAAACTCCCAATAATTTCCCCCGACAACTCACAACAGCAGAAACAAATACGAGAAAAGCAGTTAATAGGGGATCGGGGCATAAATTCTTAAAACGACCAGTTGAGTCGTTACATCCTCCCACACTTAAACATTTGTTCATCCTCGAACGAGCATAGAGACATACCTGAAGTAGTGAAAAGATGAGGGTAACGGCTGCGCATATCCTGCTCGGTCTCCCAGGTCGCCTCCTCGACTGGCTGACCCCGGCACTGAACCTTTACTGATGCAATATTCTTTGACCTCAGCTTTCTAACCTACCTGTCCAATATTGCCACTAGCTCCTCAACATAAGATAGATCCTCGTCCAACTGGACTAAACTGAAATCCAACACGTGTGACGGATCACCGTGGTACCTCTGAAGCATAGAAACATGAAATACCGTATGAACTCCAGCCAAGTTGGGAGGTAAGGCAAGCTCATAAGCAACCTCCCCAACACGCCTCAATATCTCAAAAGGGCCAATAAACCTCGGACTCAACTTCCCCTTCTTCCCAAATCTCATAACGCCCTTCAGAGGCAAAACTCGAAGCAGAACTCGCTCTCCAACCATATAGGAAACATCATGTACCTTCCGGTCCGCGTAGCTCTTCTGTCTGGACTAGGCTGTACGGAGCCTATCATGAATCACTTTAACCTTCTCCAAAGCATCCTGAACCAAGTCTGTGCCCAATAATCTGGCCTCACCCAGCTCAAATCAACCCACCGGGGATCTACATCACTTACCATATAAAGCCTCGTACGGTGCCATCTGAATGCTGGACTGATAGCTGTTGTTGTAGGCAAACTCCACCAATGGAAAGAACTGATCCCAAGATCCTCCAAACTCAATCACATACGCACAGAGCATATCCTCAAAAATCTGAATAGTGTGATCGGACTGTCCGTCCGTCTGAGGGTGAAATGTTGTACTCAACTCCACCCGAGTACCCAACTCATGCTGAACGGCCCTCCAAAATCGTGATGTGAACTGAGTACCCCTATCAGAAATGATGGAAACTAGAATACCATGTAGACGAACAATCACCCGGATATATATCTTCGCCAACCGCTCCGAAGAATAAGTAGTACACATAGGAATGAAGTGTGCGGACTTAGTCAGCCGATCCACAATCACCCAAATAGCATCGAACTTTCTCAAAGTCCGTGGGAGCCCAACTACAAAGTCCATGGTGATCCGCTCCCACTTCCACTCTGGGATCTCTATCTGCTGAAGCAACCCACCCGGTCTCTGGTACTCATATTTACCTGCTGACAGTTGAGGCACCGAGCTATAAATCCAACTATATCCTTATTCATCTGCCTCCACCAGTAGTGCTGTCTCAAATCCTGATATGTCTTCGCGGCACCCGGATGAAAGGAATACCACGAACTATGGGCCTCCTCTAGAATCAACTCTCGAAGCCCATCAACATTGGGTAAACAAATCCGACCCTGCTTCCTCAATATCCTGTCATCACCAATGGTCACATCTCTGGCATCACCATGCTGAACGTTGTCCTTGAGGACAAGCAAATGAGGGTCATCATACTGACACTCCCTGATACGATCAAATGAGGAAGATCGAGAAACCACGCAAGCTAGAACCTGACTTGGCTCCGAAAGATCCAATCTCACAAACTGGTTAGCTAAGGCCTAAACATCCATCGCCATAGGCCTCTCCGATGCTGGTAAATAAGCCAAACTCCCCAAACTCTATGCCCGGTGACTCAAGGCATCGGCCACCACATTGGCCTTGCCAGGGCGATATAAAATAGTGATATCATAGTCCTTCAGCAACTCTAACCATCTCTTCCGGCGCAAATTTATATCCTTTTGCTTGAACAAGTACTGCAAGCTCCGATGATCAGTATAAATCTCACAAGGAACCCTGTACAAATAATGACGCTAGATCTTAAGGGCGTGAACAATGGCATCCAGCTCTAGATCATGAACAGGTTAATTCTTCTCATGCACCTTCAACTATCTGGACGCGTAGGCAATCACCCTACCGTCCTACATCAAAATAGCTCCAAGGCCAATCCTCGAGGCATCACAATTGACAGTGTAAGACCCCGAACCTGTAGGCAATATAAAAATTAGGGCTGTAGTCAGAGCTATCTTGAGCTTCTGAAAGCTCGCCTCACACTCTTTCGTCCACTGGAATGGAACACACTTCTGGGTCAACCTAGTCATTGAGGCTGCAATCGATGAAAACCCCTCAACAAAATGACGGTAATAACCCGCCAAGCCAAGAAAACTACGGATCTCTGTAGCTGAGGATGGTTTGGGCCAACTCTGCATTGCCTCTACTTTCTTTGGATCCATCTGAATACCCTCACTCGACATCAAGTGGCCTAAGAATGCCACGGAATCCAACCAAAACTCACATTTCGAGAACTTAGCATATAACTTCTTTTCTCTCAAGGTCTGAAGCACTGTCCTCAGGTGCTGCTCATGATCTTCCCGACTCCAGGAATACACCAGAATATCATCAATAAAGACAATAACGAATGAGTCAAGATACGATCGGAACACATTGTGCATCAAATGCATAAAGGCTGCTGGGGCATTGGTCAGCCCAAATGACATAACAAGGAACTCGTAATGACCATACCGAGTCCTGAAAGCAGTCTTCGGGATATCTGGTTCCCGAATATTCAACTGATGATAACCTGAGCACAAGTCAATCTGAAGCTGGTCAAACAGATCATCAATACGAGGCAAAGGATAATGGTTCTTCACTGTAACTTTGTTCAAATGGCGATAACCAATACACATACGTATAGAACCATACTTTTTCTTCACAAACAAGACAGGAGCACCCCAAGGCGATACACTGAGCCTAATAAAACCCTTATCAAGCAATTCCTGTAACTGATCCTTCAACTTAGGAGAAGCGATACGATACGGAGGAATAGAAATAGGTTGAGTGCTCGATAACAAATCAATGCCAAAATCAATATCTCTATCAGGCGGCATGCCCGGATGATCAGCTGGAAACACATCAGGATAATCCCATACTACTAGGACTGAATCAACTAAAAGGGTATCAATACTAATATCTCTTACATAAGGTAAATACGCGTCGCATCCCTTCTCAACCATTCGCTGATCCTTAAGGAAAGAAATAACTTTATTGGGAGTGTGATCTAAAGTACCCCTCCACTCAACACGCGGTATACCTGGCATAGCCAGCGTCACAATTTTGGCATGACAATCAGTCCATGCCCAAGATAATATCAAAAGCTACCATGCTGAGTAACAATAAATTGGCTCTGGTCTCAAAACCATTAAGAGCAACCAAACATAACTGATAAATGCGGTCCACAACAAGAGAATCTCCTACAAGAGTAGAAACATAAATAAGGGAACTCAAAGAATCCCGAGGTACACCCAAATGCATAGCAAAATAAGAAGACACATAAGAGTAAGTGGAGCCTGGATCGAATAGAACCGATGCATCTCTATGACAAACCAGTATAATACTTGTGATGACAGAATCGGAGGCAACAACCTTGGTATGGGTAGGAAGGGCATAATATCGGTCCTGGCCTCCCCCTCTAGGGCGACCTCTACCTCCCCGGCCTCCACCTCTAGATGGTTGAGCAGGTGGGTAGCAACTAGAGCTGTAACCATAGCCTGAGAACTCTGCGGGGCACGCTGTGGCTGAGAAGTCTGTGGAGGCACACTCCTCCAAGTCTAGGGCAATCCCTCACCACATGGCATGTGTCACCACACTCAAAACAAGCTCTGGGAGGACATGGAAGCTATGACTGGCTCGGGCTAGGCCTACTGGACTAACCTCTGAAAGCACCCCACGCAGGAGGCGCGCTAGTTACCAAAGGTGCATAATAAGGCTCCTGAGGCCTTGGAGGAGCTGGAATACCACTGGCTGCTGGAAGAGCTGAATGACCAGGTCGACTTATATAACCCCTACCATGACGACCTGCAGCTGGGGTACGGGCACAAGAATACTGGCCCGACTCTCGAGACCTCTTGGCCTTCCTCTCCTCTCTCTCCCTATC
This sequence comes from Nicotiana sylvestris, assembly GCF_000393655.2. Taxonomy (NCBI): domain Eukaryota; kingdom Viridiplantae; phylum Streptophyta; class Magnoliopsida; order Solanales; family Solanaceae; genus Nicotiana; species Nicotiana sylvestris. The sequence continues at coordinate 38,096,367 of NC_091059.1, forward strand.
ATGCATACCCTTAATCCTACTAGCAATGCTCACCACATGCTGATAAGAAATATCTATCTCCAACTCACGAGCCATGCTATACCTGATGTTGGGAATAAGCCCCTCAATAAACTGGCGAACCCTCTCGCGAACAGTAGAAACCAAGGCTGGGGCATGTCTAGCCAAACTAGTGTAATGGACAACATACTCCGAGATAGTCATAACACCCTAGTGCAAATTCTCAAACTCTGCGCGCCATGCATCCCTGATGCTCTGAGGAACAAACTCCCTCAGGAACATATCTGAAAACCGAGTCCAAGTCAGTGAAGCTAACTCATCCAGACTGTCTAACTCATAGGTGCGCCACCACTCATAGGTGGCTCCTCGAAGCTGGAAGGCAGTGAAAGACACTACACACGATCCTGATATACCCATAGGACAGAGGATACGATGAAACTCCTGCAGAAATCCCAGGGCATCATCTGAAGCTAACCCACTGAATACATGAGGATCATACTTCTTGAACCTCTCAAGCCTTCGGTGCCCATCCTCTGAAACCGCTGCCCTATCCTCGGGCTAACCTGGGGCTACTGGCAGTACAGGAATAACCTTTGGAACCTGATCTACATGTGCTCGCTGCTCAGGAGTGCGGGCGGCAGGAGTCTGTGCTCTTTCCCCGGCCTGAGATGTAGCTGCAGCAAGGGGAAGCAACCCTGCCTAAGCCAAAGCGGTGTACATGCTCATGAACTGTGCCAGAGTCTTCTGAAGTGCTGGAGTAGTAGTAGAAGTAGGCATGTCAAGTGCCTAGACTCCGGGTGGAACTGCTGGTGGTACCTCGGTGGCAGCTTGCGCAGGTGCTCTGGCTGCACCACATGCGCATCCTCGGCCTCTACCCCGGACCCGGCCTTTGACGGCTGCAGTAGGGGGCTCTACTGCCTGATCATCTTGGGTAACATGTGTCCTCACCATCTGTGAGAGAATAGAAGACATAATTTTAGAATTGTGACATCAAAATCTCGCACGACAAGGAAATCAAATGAAGTGGAATTTTCCTCATAGTTACATAGCCACTCGTAGATAAGTACAGACGTCTTCGTACTGATCAGCGAGACTCGAATAAATCGGCTTGTGACTCATGACTCCTATGAACCTAGAGCTCTGATACCAACTTGTCATGACCCCGATTCGCCCTTCGTGAATGATCGTAATGGCACCTAGTCTCTACGACTAGGTAAGCCTAACAATGTGGAAAATAAACCAATTTGCGGAAGACAAAATAAAAACGACATAGTGAAATAAGATAGTGTTTAAAAGTGTCGCTCGGCATACACAATAACAACTCTCGAAATCTAAATATATTTTCCATAACCCGGAATCTCATGATCACAAGCCTTTGAATGTCTACAAGTATCTAGCTCTAGAATATTTAACAAAGGAAGAGATAATGCAGAAGGGATAATACTAAAAAGGGGGAGTAGAAAGGGACTCTTCGGCCTGCGGATGCGACAGATATATCTCGGAGTCTCTACAAGCACCTCGTCTTAAGCGTGATGAGTCTGAGTGGAGGTACCTGGATCTGCACATGAAAAACATGCATAGAAAGGGCATGAGTACACCACAACAGTACTTAGTAAGTGCCAAGCCTAACCTCGATCGGATAGTGACGAGGAAGGTCAGGGCCCTACTGAGATTAAATGAAATATAAGGTGCAACAGTATAAGATAAAGTAGTATAGTTGGAAGATAACAATAAGAGTCAATACCGGATAATAAAGATAACTACAATTGAAAAAGAAATAGAAACAATTACTAGGAATATGCTCTTCTCAAAGATAATAACCGAGGATCTCTCAGTATCCCGAGGATCTCTTAGTACCCTCAATACATGCTAGGGATCTCTTGGTATCCTCAATATATGCTAATGCTTCACATAATACAATTATGGCAGTTTAAGCAATAAAGCAACTAAGTAAATTAAACATGCTTTTCTAAGCTAACAACAGATTTAAATTTCAAGTAGAGTAAGCAGGAAAGGGAAAACACAATTAAAGCTACTTAAGTGAAAATAGGTTTTTCAACAATTACCACAAGTACGCACTCGTCACCTCACGTACAAGGCATTTCAATTACCACAATACCAAATCCTAAGGGGAATGTCCCCCACGCAAGGTTAGACAAGCCACTTACCTCGAATCGGCTCAAAAGTCAACCCGAAACCACGTTCTTGACACGAGTACTCGACTCCAAATGGCCCAAATCTATTCAATTCAATTGTATAATGTAAATAACACTTCAAGTAACTCATTCTACAAATAAATTCTAAGCTAATACGCGAAATTAAGTAAAATGACCAAAATACCCCTCGGGCCCATATCTCGAAATTGTGTGAAATTTACATTTTTAGAATCTTCATACTCTCACGAGTCTATACATAATAAGAACACTAAATCGGAGTTCAATTGGCCCCTCAAATACCCATGTTAATGTCTCTTAATCTAAAACCCTAATTACCTATTTTCCAAATGATTTCACCACTAATTAGGCCTTTAATCACATATAAACGAGTTATGAAGTCAAACATGTTACCTCCAAGTGATTCCCCTTTGGTTTCCTCAAAAATCATCCTCAAAAGCTTCAATCCCGTTCAAAAATGGTGGAAAAATGAAGAATAGTCGCGGATGGGCTATTTAAATACTGCACAGATATCCCTTCTTCGTGAACGTGGAAGGCCCCTCGCGTTCATGAAACACAAATTCGCTTGGGTCCAGATTCCTTCATCGCGAACGCGATACATAGGCCGCGAACGCGATGCAAATCCTCCTCCTACTACGCGAACGTGGGAACACCTTCGCGAACACGTAGGTATGAAACCTCCCAGTTTCGCGAATGCGAAGAATTAATCCTCCCCAGACAAGCTCCTCTTCGCGAATGTGAGACCCTACTCGCGAACGCGAAAAAGGAAACCAGAACTGGGCTGCTGCAATTTTTCTGCAATTTCAACAAGTTCCAAAATGCCCCGTTGAGCATCCGAAGTACACCCGAGGCCCCCGGGATCTCAACCAAATATGCCAACCAATCCTAAAACATCATTCAAACTTGTTCCAATCTTCGAAATGCTCAAAATAACATCAAAACACCAAATTAATATCGGATTCAAGCCTAAGAACTTCAAAAACTCTCAAAATACGCTTTCGATAAAAAAGTCAATCAAATCTCGTCCGAATAACCTGAAATTTTGCACACACGTCACATTCAAGACTACGGAGCTACTCCAACTTCTGAAATTCCATTCCGACCCTCGGATCAAAATCTCATTATCGAACCGGAAACTTCAAAAATTCTACTTTCGGCATTTCAAGCCTAAATTAGCTACGGACCTCCAAAACACCATCCGAACATGCTCCTAAACCCGAAATCACCCAACGGAGCTAACGGAACCATCGGAATTCCATTCCAAGGTTGTCTTTACACTGTTTCAACTACGGTCAAATTTCCAAAACTTAAGCTCTCATTTAGGGACTAGGTGTCCCAAAACTCTCCGAAACTCCCAATAATTCCCCCCGGCAACTCACAACAGTAGAAACAAACATGGGGAAAGCAGTTAATAGGGAATCGGGGCATAAATTCTTACAACGACCGGCCGGGTGTTGATACTCAATTTTTCCCTATATATTTTTAATACTCAAAATACTTTCAAAATGGCATTTTTTTCAAATTTCTAAAGACTTTCAAAACCAATTTATTGTCTATTTTAGCAGTGCAAAATTCAATAATTATTCCCAAAAATTATCATTTTTGGTGAATAATTTATTTATTTCTCATATTTACACCAAAATATAATTAAGGTGATATTTGTATATTTTTGCAAATTTATTTGGTATTTTAAAGGCTAAATTGCATATAATTGCAGTTTTTAGCCTACTTTAGGATTTAATAGCATTTTATAATTATGAAATTGGTTCCAATATTTTTAAATTGATATTTATATACTATTAACGGATCCAGTACTTTTAATGTGCTTTCAAAATCATTTTTTACTATTTTTATAAAATAAAAAGAAAAAACTGGCTATTTAACATTTTAGTCTCATTTCATTACAATTATAGCCCATTCGGATTTCAATTTCAACCCCCAATTTCCAGCCCCATTTCGATTGGAACCCGACCCGTACCCAATTCAATTACCCGGTTCCGCTCCGATCTAATCTGAGCCGTTGATCAAATGAGATCAACGTCCCAGATTTTATTTCCTAAATTAAAACCCAAAAACCCCCCTAGACCCCTCATTTCCAAGACGGTCTCTCTCTCTCTCTCTATACTGACTCTTGCTCTCCCTTCCCTCTAGAACCTTCTAGTTCTCTCCGATGAATCCACCGCCTCTCCGCCCACCTCCAGCCTCACCTCTCTCGACCACCAGCCGTCGTGAAACCTTGTCTTGTTGATTCCCTCTATCTTCGAGACCCCAGAAGCCCCCACCATACAAGATGGTCACCGGAAGCTTTGCTAGGTTTGTCTCCGGCCTTTTCCCGATGGGTTTTGGTCCGATGGTGCTACGAATACCATTATTGACGAGTTTCACAGCCAGGTTTCTTACCTCTCACTGGTTTTACGAAACCCTAATTTCTACCTAGACCTCTTAAATCTCTGTCTTTTTAACGATTTTTAACTTACTCTTTTGTGTTTTACACTACTCTCTACTCGATCTTTACGAGTGCTCAAGTTTTCAACGCCTTGTTCTTCTTTTAAAACTAGGGTTTCTGAACCTCTTTCGAAATCACTATATCTACTAATTTTTTTACTACTGTATGTTTGTGTTGGTATTTCTGCTTGTTGCGTAATCTTCTGGTTTATTTCCCGATTTCTATGTGTTAATTTTGTTCTAACGTTCCACTAATTTTGTGATTTCTTACTTAGGGTTCTTTGGTTTTGTGCCTACTGTGTTTAAATAGATCTAATTGTTTTCTATTTACTAAATGTTCTACCGATTCTGTGCATCTCTTCGAATCCCTGATTTTTTGTATGTGATTTCTTTGGAGGTTTTCCACTGATTTGAGTCACTTCCTTGTTTGTGAGATGTTTTCCTTACTTAGTGTTGATTCCCTGTGATTCTCAATCTCGTCTGTGACTTCCTGAACCAATTTTTTATTTCATTTGTAATCCGTCTGTTTATGTTCACAATATACTTTTATTTTACTTTCCTTACTTGTAATTATTTTGTACTTAGTCCCTATTACATGCTTCATGCTATTCCTGTTAAGGAAATATTAGTCTTGCAAACATATTCCTTATTTGATGCAATTTGTACCGTTTGAGCTATGACTCCCTAATTGAAGGAAATCCGAGTTTTTAATTGATTCTAATAAGTATTCTTTCTATAATTATAATCAGTCTATACGTATTACTTTATTTTCCACTTATTTTCAAGAACTATAAGTACTCTACCCTCTCTTTAGCAAAAAAGACATTTAGTGTTCTGAACTCTCTCTTACACACATAAGCATACTCACTGTTCTCTCTTGTTTCTCTACACAACCTCTCTCACTTCCCCTGTTGACTACTGATTACTCAGTCGGCTGAAAACCAAGCCTGAGTGATTTTGGGACTGCTCTACTATTCTACTACTCTATACATTGCTACTTGCTTGGTCTGCATACTACTGCTCTACTTCTCTGTACACTACTGCTCTATATTATCTCATCCTCGACTGGTATGCCCTCTATTTGATTTACAGCTTCCAAAACAATATGTTTTTATACATACTGCACTTTATCTTATTTCTTTCATGCTTCTACTTATGGTTCTGTTGTCTTCATTGCAATTAGCATGCTTTGTGCTAATTCATTGATGTGATCATCTTTCATGTAGTTCAGCCTGCCTATGTTTCATTTACTTGTTAATACTTTCTTCCTTACCCCCTAACCCCAATACGTTATCAGTCTGTATTCATAATCCTTCCTAGCTATTAAATAATCCTGAATCTCTTTGGGAGGGAGTATGACTGTTGAAGGCTGAAGTGTTTTCTCTGATGTCTATGCTCTTACATGTGAACTACTTGTCCCCACTTCCCTTTTTCCCTATTTGTGTTTACTTCCCTGAACTATATGTGGTATTTTGGCTCTGAGATTGTCAAAATTGTCACATTGTTTTCTTTCAAAACTGGTTCTACATGGATCATTTTTTTAAAACTGTTTTTCAACTCAATTTCTTTAAAAGCTATGTCACGCACTTTCACTAATCCTAGAGTTTAGGTTCTACCCCCTTCGTGTAAGCATTGCCTTGGGTACCCTTGAGTACTCATTGAACTTTGATGCACAAGGCTGGTAATCCCACACTACACTTGTTCAACATTTTGGTAGTGTTTGGGTGCTGGTATTGGCCAAGGATCTCAATGGGCCCTTAGGGAGCTTTGCCGCACCCAAACCATGGCAAAGGTTGTGAAACTCGAAAGAAGTGAGGTTGGAAGATTGGGCCTGGTTAAAGGCTCCCTATAGAGTAACTTCTTATTTTTCTTTACTTATATGATTCATCTATCATGGTTTGTAATAACTTGTAAACAACTGATTGGGGCTATAGTGAAATTGGGCGGGATTACGCATGCTTAGTTAAGTAATGGGTAGAAAACATGTCTATAGGGCTTTACTTACCTATTTGTGCAATAGAAACCATGTATAGGACATGCATCTTACATATAGAAATCCTGCTCTAGGCTCTTTACTTTCAGATTGTTATTATACTCATTTCGTAATCACGATTAGTAACCAACAAACAACTGTTATAAAAAATTACTACTGCATTTAGAGATCATGTTTTAAGAGCTTTATGTGCATTAGACATCATGTTGCTTAGGATTTTATTTCATCTGAGTTGCAATTGCTGAACACCTCGCCAGTTGTTTAATTTAATAACACAAGTTTGGGCTAAACTGCGTCTTCTCTTTAAAAATTGGAATTAATATGCATGTTCACCTTTTCAAGTAGGCAATACATACGATGCCTAGGAAAGCTTTAGGCCTAATAAAAATTGATTGATTTTGTTTTATCAGTTTCAAACTACTCAGCCTCTTTTAACTTTCTGAACTCTATTTCTCGTTTACCACTCTAAAGTTCACTCTTTCTTTGAAAATCTCTCTATCTGGAAACCAGTTTCATATTTATACCCTCTCACTAATTTTCTGAGTCTCGCCCTATTAAGCTTTCAAGCTACTAGGTTATCTTTCTGTCCAGGAACGTGTTATTTCAAACTATTGTATTTTCAAATCTCTACTGTCTTCAAACGATGTTTTAACAGTTCCCTTACCTTTTACTTACTCAACTGTTGCCCTCTTAGTTGTATTTCTGCAAGTCAAACATTCTTCGGGCCATTCAGTTTTTTTTTTTTATTAAAGCTTCTGCTTTCACTGAAGCTTATCTTTTTCCGGCTTTCTTGTTTTTTAAACTCTTATCTTTAAGACCTTAAATGTGTTTGAGACGTGTTAATTACATGTTTACTTGTGTAGGGACTTGTGAGCCACTTATTCGCCTTTGTATGATTCCTTTATGTGTAGTCCTACTTGTTATGTATGTCGCCTAGCATTTTGTCCTTTAAACCTAAGGGTTCGGCCTAGTCCTTACCTCGTAGGAATAGTGGTCCTAAATACCCTCTAGGACTTATAGGATGGGACGGATACAACACGCAATAAACTTTCGTGACCCAATCACGCGTTTAAATAACCTTTACGGGGTGGGAAGGGTAGAATATGGAAATGATAACCGATGCGCTAATATCACGTGCGACCCCTCTTTTGAGGAGTGATTGCTGGGTATTGCATTGAAGTGATCCATATTAATCACAAACCTAGGACCCCTTTCCCCTTTACTTGTTAATCTTTAAGCTTTCTTTTAAAACTAATTTTCTATACTCTCTACTTCTTCAACTCTTAAACTTGTTTGTAAAACTATGTGAAGCCCTTTGCTTTATTTTTCTACTTGTCTTCTTAAAGTCACAATTGTAGCATGGCCGGGAACCACACTTGTGGATCCTGAGGGGTTCCTAACACCTTCCCCTCGGGATAATTTCTAGCCCTTACCCTAATCTTTGGTTTTCCAACTCAAGCTCTTCTAAAAAGTGTCCTAATGCACTATAATCATTAGGTGACGACTCTTCAACTTCTAAACCCAATTCTCGAAAGGGAATAGAGTAGTCCTCCCAATGTCGTATACCCGATTTCTGACCCCACGGTTAGAGAAAAAGGGGGCGTCGACAGCATGGCGACTCTGCTGGAGAGCTTCTTTAGGCTTTTACCATTGCATGTTGCTTGTGACTTTACTATCTCATTAATTGCTTTATTTACTGTCTTTTATTCTTTCACTACGAAACTGACTTGGCTCTTCATGTCTTTTCTTTCCTTTAGCTGCTTTCCTTTACTGCTTTATTTCAATACTGTTGTAATTACTACAATTATTGTAATCATTTATCTTTTGAACGTGAAAATACATTTTAATTTGTTTCATTCTTGTAAACTGTATCTTCAACATCATATTCCACACGTGACAAACAAATACCATAGCAACGCTTATAATGAGTGGTTGCGCTCTTCCAATATTATCACCCTTTAAATTTGGCAAAGGCGTATTTGCGGTAAAACCAGTCGATCAGCGGTGTAGTCGACGGTTCCGTGCCTTTCCCTCTTGAGTTGTCCGCTCAAGGGTACCTATCTAACACCCTAATAGAAACCTTACTCTGTCTAACTGTGCATGCATCATGGTCAAACCTAGCCGAGTCAATTGTGTTGTCCACATAATGACTCATTAAGATAGCCTTGTCCAAAGTCCATCGGGTTTCCCTGAAACCCAAACGGACACCTACATGTTTTGTGCATTTATTTGTAGAACTAAATGCTTTTTATGCTAATTATTGGTTTAAATAGTCGAGTCTGGCGGGGTAACGGTCTAACACTCTGTTTTGCAGAAAATGAGGCACGAAGTCCCCAGATTTGGCATGGTAACCAACATTCATCCAAGGCTGCTAAAATGGTGGGAAGATCTCCACTCCAGTGATCAGACACTCGTCCGAAAATACTTAGGGAATCTGCCTTCTCTTCTAGAAATCCATCCTAACAACAAAATCATAGAGACTACAACTCTGTTCTGGGATAGTGACAGGTCTGTGTTCCGCTTCGGGGACCTTGAAATGACTCCTTTGCTCGAAGAAATAGGAGGCTTAGCTGGTATTCCTTGGGAGACTCCGGGTTTGCTTATTCTAGAGAATCACAAGGGTAGGGGTTTCCTTAAGATGATGGGACTGAAGAAGAACCCAGACTTGACCTGTTTGAAAGACTCCTACATCCCATTCGATTATCTGTACGAGAGGTACGGCCATAGCAAGTCATACCGCACCTACTCAGATGAATTTGCCCTCACCTCACTGGGGCATATTCATAGAAGGGTCTTCGTATTCATGTTTTGTTTTCTGGGGATAATAGTGTTCCTTATGAAGAAGGCTAGGATCCACACCAGACTGGCCATGTTAACCAAGACTCTGATGGAAGGAATTGATGGACAACCTTTCAGTATAATGCCCATGATTGTTGCTGAGATATACCGGGCTCTGGACAACTGTCAGTGAAAGGCTAGTCATTTTGAGGGATGCAATTTATTACTTCAGCTCTGGCTCATGGAGCACCTCCAGAAAGGAGAATACCGATAGGAGATCTTACGCAGAGACTGGGATGATCACATTGCCTTTTACCAGCCAAAGCGTATGAATTATATGCCTAACATATTCGCTCAGCCAGAGGACACTGGAAGATGGGTGGAGCTATTCGAGAATCTAAAAGAAGACCAGGTACAGTGGATGGTCGAATGGTTCCCTACGGAAGAATTCATTGTTCGATCCCGAGACGCACCATTTCTCATACTCATTGGTCTAAGAGGAACTTATCCCTGCATTCCCCTCCGAGCCATGAGTCAGGCGGGAAGAAAGCAAATCATACCAAGGGTCAACAAAATGAGTCACTTTAGGGCTGATTTCCAGGACGATGATAGCCCTCATAAATGCCAAGCTCAACACATGTGGCATTGCAAGCTCGTTTTGGGGAAAGAATCTATTGAGCCATACAGGTATCACGCTGGTTGCGTGCCGCACTATTCGGGTTGGTTGGAAGATAATCACAATGGTATGGGTCAGCCCGGGTTCATTCACGGACACAGAATCATCGACGAGAAAGCTGAATCACGAGTTAAGTACAATCAACTGCGCAAGAGGATTAGAGAGTGTGAAAGTGATCATCGGAAAATACAAGAAGCCCATCAGAAGTTGATCGAGGAAATATGGCTGTCAGCGCCAACAAGCGACTAGGGTATTTGGAGCGGGGTCTAGTGGATCTAGAAGGAAAGTTCCTCAAGAGGATTGAAGATTGTCGAAATGCTGAAGGGAATGCAGGCGGGCATTTGGCTCAAGCTTATCTGCTGCTAGGACTGCACGAGTTGGTGAAGCTGTTCGAGGGGGATAAAGATATCGAATCTGGGGAAGGTCCTTCTGGGACCAAGTAGTTAGGAGTCCTTTATTTTGCTTTTAATGATGTAATAAGGCCAATGGCCACTAGTGACATTTTATTTTCTGTTATTTAGCATCGTTTTGGATTCGCCTTATTTTTATCAATAAAATGAGGCATTTAGCATTATAAGTTCTCCAAATTAATTTGTCGCTAGGCCTATCTCGGTCACAATGAGGCACCTAAATTAGGACGTGATTTACATTCTTGCACAATGTATTTAAATATTGCAACATTTTCTTCTCATAACCAGCACTAACTTGTTACCTTTTTGTTTTTCTTTATTTTCCCTCCCCAAAGGTTAGTTCGTGCATTCTGGCACCATTATCATACAGTACGAGATCCAAGGGCCCAGAAAGCTTTGGGGTAGCAAGGCTAAACAAAAGCACCATGCATCACATTTTACCTTTACTAGTTGATTTTATTTCCGCATTGTCTTTAATTCTGAAAAGAGCTCGGATATTCAAAACAATTACGAATTTAATCGAACCATTTCAGTTTATTATATATCTCGCTCTTATTATTTTCTATCATTCACTTTATTTTACACAACATTACTATTACTTGCCTTGACAATGAACCAACGATAGTGACTTGTAACGAGACAATGCGACAAACGGATACTGACTCAGAAGAGGATGATATGCCAGAAGAGGTCGTTAGAGGAGTTGAGAATATTGAAAATAGGCCTAAGTTTAACTTGGATGAAACTGAGGTCGTTAATCTGGGAGATGCAGAGAATGTCAAAGAAACGCGCATCAGTGTTCACCTGTCACCATCAGAAAAGAAAGAGTACACGGAGTTCCCAAAGGAATATGAAGACATATTCGCCTGGTCATATGATGATATGACTGGTCTCAGCACATCCATTGTAGCTCACAAACTGCCAACAGATCCAACATGCCCGCCGGTAAAGCAGAAGCTTAGGAAATTCAAACCTGACATGAGTTTGAAAATCAAAGAAGAGGTTACCAAGCAAGTCAAAGCCAAGGTTTTCAGGGTAGTAGAGTATCCGATATGGTTAGCCAACATCGTGCCAGTACCAAAAAAGGATGGGAAAGTTAGAGTTTGTGTTGACTATCGAGATCTTAATCGGGCCAGTCCCAAAGACGACTTCCCCTTACCTAACATACACATTCTTATCTACAACTGCGCCAAGCATGAGTTGCAGTCTTTTGTTGATTGTTTCGCTGGGTATCATCAAATATGGATGGATGAGGAAGATGCAGAGAAAATGTCTTTCATCACACCATGGGGAATGTACTGTTACAAAATTATGCCATTCGGTTTGAAGAACGCTGGTGCCACCTACATGAGAGCCATGACTACCATCTTTCATGACATGATACACAAGGAGATCGAGGTATATGTGGATGACGTCATCATCAAATCCAAGAAAGCCAGGGATCACATGGAAGATCTAAGAAAGTTCTTCAACAGACTGAGGAGGTACAATCTGAAACTGAATCCCGCCAAGTGTGCATTCGGGGTTCCAGCTGGAAAATTATTGGGCTTTATCGTGAGTCGTTGAGGAATAGAATTGGATCCATCAAAGGTCAAAGCTATCCAAGAATTGCCACCGCCAGAGAACAAGAAGGACGTGATGAGTTTCCTGGGGAGACTTAACTATATCAGCCGGTTCATAGCTCAGTCCACTGTCATTTGTGAACCTATCTTCAAAATGTTAAAAAAGGATGTTGCTACCAAGTGGACTAATGATTGTCAGAAAGCTTTTGACAGAATTAAGGAATACCCGTCAACGCCACCGGTCTTGGTTCCGCCTGAGCCGGGAAGGCCCCTATTGCTTTACTTTGCGGTATTGGATGGAGCATTCAGTTGTGTTCTGGGACAACATGATGAAACAGGGAGAAAAGAGCAAGCCATCTACTATCTCAATAAGAAGTTCACACCGTACGAGGCCCGGTATTCTCTTTTAGAACGCGTTGTGCTCTGACTTGGGTCGCGCAGAAGTTGAGGCATTACTTCTGTGCTTACACTACTTATCTCATATCCAGAATGGACCCTCTAAAGTATATCTTCCAGAAACCCATGCCCACTGGCAAGCTCGCCAAGTGGCAAATCCTGCTAAGTGAATTCGACATTGTTTACGTGACCCATAAAGCAATCAAAGGGCAAGCCTTGGAGGACCATCTCGCCGAGAATCCCGTGGACGGAGAATACGAGCCCCTAAAAACGTATTTTCCCGATGAAGAGGTATCTTTCATAGGAGAAGATATTGCAGAATCCTATGATGGTTGGAGGTTGTTTTTCGACGGAGCTGCAAATTTCAAAGGAGTTGGCATAGGAGAAGTCCTAGTATCAGAAACCGGCCAGCACTACCCGGTATCCACCAAGCTCAGGTTCCCTTGCACCAATAATATGGCCGAATATGAAGCCTGCATCTTGGTGCTCAAAATGGCCATTGACATGATCGTTCAGAAGTTGCTAGTAATCGGGGATTCAGACTTGCTCATACATCAGGTTCGGGAAGAGTGGGCAACCAAGAACTCTAAGATACTCCCCTATTTGCATCATATACAGGAGTTGAGGAAAAGGTTCACAAAGATAAAATTTCAGCACATCCCCAGAGTCCAGAACGTGTTTGCTAATGCATTAGCTACTTTATCGTCCATGATCCAGCATCCAGATACAAATTTCATTGATCCCATCCCAGTAAAGATTCATGACCAGCCATCTTATTGCGCCCACGTTGAGGAAGAAGTGGATGGAAAGTCATGGTTCCATGACATTAAGAAGTACTTGACGATAGGGGAATATCCAGAATTTGCCAACACTACTCAAAAGCGCACACTTCGTAGGTTATCCAGCAACTTCTTTCACAGTGGAGGAATCCTGTATAGGAGGACTCCCGATTTGGGTTTACTAAGGTGTGTCGAAGCAAAAGAAGCATCCAGGCTATTGGACGAAGTGCATGCAGGGACCTGCGGGCCGCACATGAATGGTTTTGTCTTAGCAAAGAAGATACTCCGAGCAGGGTATTTTTGGATGACTATGGAAACAGACTGTATCCAGTATGTTCGCAAATACCATCGCTGTCAGATACATGCAGATATGATAAAGGCGCCTCCGAATGAGCTTACTACAATAAGTTCACCATGGCCATTCGCCGCTTGGGGAATGGATGTTATCGGACCTATCGAGCCTGCCGCATCAAATAGGCACAAGTTCATCTTAGTGGCAATTGATTATTTTACCAAATGGGTCGAAGCATCATCATACAAGGTGGTCACTAAGAAGGTTGTGACGGGTTTCGTCCGCGACCGCATTGTTTGTCGGTTTGGAGTTCCGGAATCAATCATCACCAATAATGGTTCCAATCTCAACAACGACTTGATGAAAGCAATATGTGAAACTTTCAAGATCAAACACAAGAACTCTACAGCCTACAGGCCTCAGATGAATGGAGCTATGGAAGCAGCCAACAAGAATATCAAGAAGATACTAAGGAAGATGGTTGAAAGGCACAAACAATGGCATGAGAAGTTATCATTCGCTTTATTGGGATATCGCACTACAATCCGCATATCGACCGGAGCAACTCCCTACATGCTGGTTTATGGTACAGAGGCGGTCATCCCCGCCGAGGTAGAAATTCCCTCCTTAAGGATCATACAAAAAGTAGAATTGGACGATGCACAATGGGTAAAAGGTCACTACGAGCAGTTAGCCCTTATAGATGGGAAAAGGATGAATGCGGTTTGCCACGGTCAGTTGTATCAGAATAGAATGTCTAGAGCTTTCAACAAAAGGGTTAAGCCAAGGAAGTTTACACCGGGGCAGCTGGTGTTGAAGAAAATATTCCCACATTAAGATAAGGCCAAGGGGAAGTTCTCTCCCAATTGGTAGGGTCCGTACATGGTTCACCGGGTTCTAACTGGAGGAGCCCATATTCTTGCAGAGATGGATGGAGAAGTCTGGCCGAAGCCAATTAATTCAGATGCAGTGAAACGATATTATGTGTAACCTCTTATGATTCCCTTAATGATGTAATTTGAACTACGCCTGACCTGATTCCCGTTTAAGAGGGGATACGTAGGCAGCCCTATGGGTTCGGTCATAATTTAATAAAAATCCCATTTTCCCCCACTATTGGATCTGGGGAAGAATTTTAAGGAGGACCCTCAAAATTCCGAAGTTGATTTTATTCCATGCATCGCCAGAAGCGCCAGCCCAGTGAACTAGGGCAAAATTTTGAGGAGGACCCCCAAAATTCCGAAGATGATTTTTTTTTAAGTCATTCAGCACAACGGTCAGAAATGTCCGCTTAGCAAACTGGGGCAGAATTTTGAGGAGGACCCTCAAAATTCCAGAGTGAAAGCGGTTGCAATGACTTGAACCACGTCGCAGTCGTTGGTTTATCTAAAGAAAACTATTTTCGATTATATACGTTATATTTACTAAATCATGCATAACTATTATCCGAATTGCTGTTGTTTAGCAACACTACCCCAATGACACACAACGTCAAGAGCCCGGAGGAGACGAACTAACCTTTCCCCTCACAGAACTCACAAATTTCTTTGGATGCAGGCACTCGACTTGCAATATCGTCAGTTATATTTATGTTTATATGCATACTTTCCCAAGAGTGCAACTTCTCAGAATCATCACTTGCCCGCAATTGCTATCCGTACACAATCTCCCCAACAGTCATATTGTCGTAATCGGCTATCAGCTAAGAGATTTTATTACTAATCATCCTTTTACATTCTTGCACTGTATAAGGCTACTCTTCTGCCTTTCGAGACTAAGCATTGTCTCCCTACCTGCATTTCTCTGCATTCTGCACAAGGCTACCTTTCTGCCTTCCGAGGTTAAGCTCTACCTCCATCTGCATTTCCTGCATTGCATAAGGCTACCTTTTTACCTTTCGAGACTAAGCTCTATATCCATCTGCATTCTTTTGCATTGCATAAGGCTACCTTTCTGCCTTTCGAGACTAAGCTCTGTCTCCATCTGCATTTTGCATAAGGCAACCATTCTGCCTTCTGAGACTAAGCTCTGTCTCCATCTACATTTTGCATAAGGCTACCTTTCTGCCTTTCGAGACTAAGCTCTGTATCCATATGCATTTTGCATACAACTACCTTTTTGCCTTCCGAGGTTAAGCTCTACCTCCATCTGCATTTTGCATAAGGCTACCTTTCTGCCTTTCGAGTCTAAGATCTGTCTCCATCTGCATTTTGCATAAGGCTACCTTTCTGCCTTTTGAGACTAAGCTCTGTCTCCATCTGCACTCTACATAAGGCTACCTTTATGCCTTCCGAGACTAAGCATTGTCTCCATCTGCATTTTTTTTTGCATTGCATAAGGCTACTTTTCTGCCTTTCGAGGTTAAGATCTACCTCCATCATCATCTGCATAAGGCTGCCTTTCTTCCTTCCGAGACTAAGCTCTGTCTCCATCCTGCATGGCTGAAATATCGCCACTTTATTTTCCTGCATGGCTGAAATATCGCCACTTTATTTTCTTGCATCGGCTGAAAGATAGCCACCTTATCTTTCCTGCATCGGCTGAAATATTGCCACATTTTATTTACGTTTTGCATGGGCTGAAAAATCGCCACCTTCTGCATTTCATGGGCTGAAAGATCGCCAAATTGTCCAAAGGCGTCATTGTTCAGAGGTACTATTTGCATAGCTGGAGAACGCCATGCCATGGCCTGAGGACCCCTACTTTACCTTTTGCATATCATTATTCAAAGGCATCATGGTTCGGAGGCATCATTCTCATAGCCCGAGAACATCATTTCATAGCCTGCGAATCCTTTACCATACGCCTCATGGCCTAGGACGTCATGGTTCGAGGACATCATCCTAACCATCCGAGGACAACATTCATGGTCCAATGGGAATTTGCATCACGTTTAAATTTACGCATGATATACGCTCGTATTGCTTACTTGCAGGTACACCGGCTGGCAACAGCCGTCTCAGCAGGAGCGATCCCGCTCTAGTTCCCACGACCTATCGATTTTTCAGCAACCTCTCTCAATCTAAACATCGCGTTCGTCCGTTTCAAATCACCATCAGCATATTCCGTCAATGGTTCCGAAACTACACATGGCCTGATTCCTGTAAGACCAGGGATATGTAGGCGGCTCAAAAACCAGAGCTCGGTCAAAACTCCTTTCAAATCGCCACTTCCGATCAAAATTGGCCATCTTATCTTTACCCGACAACTCTTTCATCCTTCCCGGGTAAAGAGGGATAGCTGTTGATACCCAATTTTTTCCTATATATTTTTTATACTCAAAATACTTTCAAAATAGCATTTTATCCAAATTTCTAAAGACTTTCAAAACCAATTTATTGTCTATTTTAGCAGTACAAAATTCAATAATTATTCCCAAAATTATCATTTTTGGTGAATAATTTATTTATTTCTCATATTTACACCAAAATATAATTAAGGTGATATTTGTATATTTTTGCAAATTTATTTGGTATTTTAAAGGTTAAATTGCATATAATTGCAGTTTTTAGCCTACTTTAGGATTTAATAGCATTTTAAAATTATGAAATTGGTTCCAATATTTTTAAATTTATATTTATATACTATTAACGGATCCAGTGCTTTTAATTTACTTTCAAAATTATTTTTTACTATTTTTGTAAAATAAAAAGCAAAAACTGGCTATTTAACATTTTAGCCTCATTTAATTACAATTATAGCCCATTCGGATTTCAATTTCAACCCCAAATTTATCCAATCCAAACTCCCCAATTTCCAGCCCCATTTCGATTGGAACCCGACCCGTACCCAATTCAATTACCCGGTTCAGCTCCGATCTAATCTGTGCTGTTGATCAAATGAGATCAACGACCCCAATTTTATTTCCTAAATTAAAACCCAACAACCCCCCCAGACCCCTTATTTCCAAGATGGTCTCTCTCTCTCTCTCTATACTGACTCTTGCTCTCCCTTCCCTCTAGAACCTTCTGGTTCTCTCTGATGAATCCACCGCCTCTCCGGCCACTTCCAGCCTCACCTCTCTCGACCACCAGCCGCCGTGAAACCTTGTCTTGTTGATTTCCTCTATCTTCGAGAACCCAGAAGCCCCCACCATACAAGATGGTCACCAGAAGCTTTGCCTGGTTTGTCTCCGGCCTTTTCTCGATGGGTTTTGGTCCGATGGTGCTACGAATACCATTATTGACAAGTTTCACAGCCAGGTTTCTTACCTCTCGCTGGTTTTACGAAACCCTAATTTCTACCAAGACCTCTTAAATCTCTATCTTTTTAACGATTTTTAACTTACTCTTTTATGTTTTACACTACTCTCTACTCGATCTTTACGAGTGCTCAAGTTTTCAACGCCTTGTTCTTCTTTTAAAACTAGGGTTTCTGAACCTCTTTCGAAATCACTATATCTGCTAATTATTTTTAGTACTGTATGTTTGTGTTGGTATTTTTGCTTGTTTGCATAATCTTCTGGTTTATTTCCCGATTTCTATGTGTTAATTTTGATCTAACGTTCCACTGATTCTGTGATTTCTTACTTAGGGTTCTTTGGTTTTGTGCCTACTGTGTTTAAATAGATATAATTGTTTTCTATTTACTAAATGTTCTGCCGATTCTGTGCATCTCTTCGAATCCCTGATTTTTTGTATGTGATTTCTTTGGAGGTTTTCCACTGATTTGAGTCACTTCCTTGTTTGTGAGATTCTTTCCTTACTTAGTGCTGATTCCCTGTGATTCTCAATCTTGTCTGTGACTTCCTGAACCAATTTTTTATTTCGTCTGTAATCTGTCTGTTTATGTGCACAATATACTTTTATTTTACTTTCCTTACTTGTAATTATTTTGTACTTAGTCCCTATTACATGCTTCATGCTATTCCTGTTAAGGAAATATTAGTCTTGCAAACATCTTCCTTATTTGATACAATTTGTACCGTTTGAGCTATGACTCCCTAATTGAAGGAAATCCGAGTTTTTAATTGATTCTAATAAGTATTCTTTCTATAATTATAATCAGTCTATACGTATTACCTTATTTTCCACTTATTTTCAAGAACTATAAGTACTCTACCCTCTCTTTAGCAAAAAAGACATTCAGTGTTCTGAACTCTCTCTTACACACATAAGCATACTCACTGTTCACTCTTGTTTCTCTACACATCCTCTCTCACTTCCCCTGTTGACTACTGATTACTCAGTCGGCTGAAAGCCAAGACTGAGTGATTTTGGGACTGCTCTACTATTCTACTGCTCTATACATTGCTACATGCTTGGTCGGCATACTACTGCTCTACTTCTCTGCACATTACTGCTCTATATTATCTCATCCTCGACTGGTATGCCCTCTATTTGATTTACAGCTTCCAAAACAATATGTTTTTATACATACTACACTTTATCTTATTTCTTTCATGCTTGTACTTATGACTCTGTTGTCTTCATTGCAATTAGCATGCTTTTTGTTAATTATCAAGGGTTTTCTCTGATGTCTATGCTCTTACATGTGAACTACTTGTCCCCACTTCCTTTTTTCCCTATTTGTGTTTACTTCCCTGAACTATATGTGGTATTTTGTCTATGAGATTGTCAAAATTGTCACATTGTTTTCTTTCAAAACTGGTTCTACATGGATCATTTTTTTAAACTATTTTTCAACTCAATTTCTTTAAAAGCTATGTCACGCACTCTCACTAATCCTAGAGTTTAGGTTCTACCCCCTTCGTGTAAGCATTGCCTTGGGTACCCTTGAGTACTCATTGAACTTTGATGCACAAGGCTGGTAATCCCACACTACACTTGTTCAACATTTTTGTAGTGTTTGGGTGCTGGTATTGGCCAAGGATCTCAATGGGCCCTTAGGGAGCTTTGCCGCACCCAAACCATGGCAAAAGTTGTGAAACTCGAAAGAAGTGAGGTTGGAAGATTGGGCCTGGTTAAAGGCTCCCTATAGAGTAACTTCTTATTTTTCTTTACTTATGTAATTCAGCTATCATGGTTTGTAATAACTTGTAAACAACTGATTGGGGCTATAGTGAAATTGAGTGGGATTACGCATGCTTAGTTAAGTAATGGGTAGAAAACATGTCTATAGGGCTTTACTTACCTATTTGTGCAATAGAAACCATGTATATGACATGCATCTTACATATAGAAATCCTGCTCTAGACTCTTTACTTTCAGATTGTTATTATACTCATTTCGTAATCCCCTCTAGTAATGTATACTTTTATATTTATACCCTCTCACTAATTTTTTGAGTCTCGCCCTATTAAGCTTTCAAGCTACTAGGTTATCTTTCTGTCCAGGAACGTGTTATTTCAAACTGCTGTATTTTCAAATCTCTACTACCTTCAAACGATGTTTTAACAGTTCCCTTACCTTTTACTTACTCAATTGTTGCCCTCTTAGTTGTATTTTTGCAAGTCAAATATTCTTCGGGCGTTTCAGTTTTTTTATTATTAAACCTTCTGCTTTCACTAAAGCTTATTTTTTTCCGGCATTCCTGTTTTTTAAACTCTTATCTTTAAGACCTTAAATGTGTTTGAGACGTACTAATTACATGTTTACTTGTGGAGGGAATTGTGAGCCACTTATTAGACTTTGTATGATTCCTTTATGTGTAGTCCTACTTGTTATGTATGTCGCCTATCATTTTGTCCTTTAAACCTAAGGGTTCGGCCTAGTCCTTACCTCGTAGGAATAGTGGTCCTAAATACCCTCTAGGACTTATAGGATGGGACAGATACATCACGCAATAAACTTTCGTGACCCAATCACCCGTTTAAATAACCTTTACGGGGTGGGAAGGGTAGAATATAGAGATGATGACCGATGCGCTAATATCACGTGCGACCCCTCTTTTGAGGAGTGATTGCTCGGTATTCCATTGAAGTGATCCATATTAATCACAAACCTAGGACCCCTTTCCCATTTACTTGTTAATCTTTAAGCTTTCTTTTAAAACTAATTTTCTATACTCTCTACTTCTTCAACTCTTAAACTTGTTTGCAAAACTATGTGAAGCCCTTTGCTTTATTTTTCTACTTGTCTTCTTAAAGTCACAATTGTAGCATGGCCGGGAACCACACTTGTGAATCCTGAGGGGTGCCTAACACCTTCCCCTCGGGATAATTTCTAGCCCTTACCCTAATCTCTGGTTTCCAACTCAATCTCTTCTAAAAAGTGTCCTAATGCACTATAATCATTAGGTGGCGAATCTTCAACTTCTAAACCCAATTCTCGAAAGGGAATAGAGTTGTCCTCCCAATGTCGTATACCCGATTTCTGACCCCACAGTTAGAGAAAAAGGGGGCGTCGACACCGGGTCGTCACACTTCCAAAGCTTTTGATATCCGATTTCTCTCTTTCAATCCTCCAAAATCTCTATTGAAATAAATAAACCCATAGTGGAAGAGATTACAAGAACAAGGTTGCAAGTTTCTACATCTTAGAGGGGAGAAAATTACAAACTAGCAACAAAAAGAATGATATGTACTTCCAAGAAATAATTTACACAAAACAAGCGCAGCTGTGAACCAAAGGCAGTCACAGATTTGCAAAACTTCCTTCGTCGCAGATATTTTACACTTGAAATTCACCTCTCATTCCTTTAATTTACACATATTTGCTCTGCAATCAAGTTGTGGGTAACTTGTGGATACAATACTAATACAATTATAATAAATTTTAAATGTAGATTTGTGATTAAAACTTGAGGAAAATAAAGATCGTAATTTTATCATAATTTTTCAGAAATGTATCGCGATTGTATTATAATTGGATATGTATCATAATTGTTGCAGGAATTGTATTACAAATGTATAATAATTGTATTTTCATTGTATATTATTAGGAGCAGTTGTGAATTTGTGATGAATTTCATAATTTGTATCACAAACATGATAATTGTATATTAATTTACTAGTATTGTATGAGGTATTATTTTGGGTATTAATGTATCAGATAGAAGTTAGATACAATTGTGATACAAGTATGATACATTTATGTTTTAAGCACTGATGTATCTGATACAATTCAACTATAATTATGATACAGTTATAATACAATTTCTGAATATTTGTTAATAATATAAAGTTGTAGGAAATGGTGAAGAGAGAAGATGGAGATTCTGGACATAGATTAAGGGATTTTGATTTAAAATAAAGGTGAGAGAAGAGGAGAAGGAAAAAAAGGAAAGGATGTAATTGAATCCCTTAATTGAAGGCACTAATAATGGGGTGAGAGCCTTTTAAGAAGCAATGTATACAAGTTTTAAGATAAACCTAGATATTTATTAAAAAGGGCAAAACACAGAGAACATAGGTGAATAAATTTCTAATATAGTATAACAAGGTAAAAGTCCCTATAACATAGGCCTACTAGCTACTAATTTAATATACTACACTATCTTATATATAATAAATTCTCTTTCACTAACTTGCGCAGAAATTATATTTAAAAAAAATAATTCTTCAATCCCACAATTGATAAACATATTAAAATATTTCCGGTTATTACAAGAACTCCATAGTTAAATATTGAATACAGAATTACGAAAGCAAGAAATTCAACTAAACATGTAGTACAAGTTACTAATAAAAGATAGTACAAGTGGACATATGAAATTAGACTAAACATGGTGACTATAACATGCTAAGATAACTCATTTAAGGCATGAAAAGGAAACTACGTAACTAAAACCGACATTTCAATATTTAGCCCGTGTACACACTCGTCACCTTGCGTATACGGCTTCCACATATTACAAATTATCACAATAGTACCAAATCCTAAGGAAAATTTACCCCACATAAGGTTAGACAAGTCATTTACCTCAAATCACGCTAAATCTATTAATTAGAAGGCCTTTCACTCGATTTTCCAACTCTAAACGGCTCGAATCTACCCAAAACAATTACATACTATAAATATAACTATAGGAAACTAATTTAAATAATGAAATTATGATCTTATCAAAGAATTGAAAAATTACCCAAAACAGTCAACCAGGGCCCGCGTCTCGGAACCCGACAACAATTATATAATCCGAACACCCATTCGATATTGAGTCCAACCATAAAAAAATTACACAAAACCGATACCAAAATCTCACTCAAATCTCCAAAATTTGGCCAAAGAAGTTTCCTCCATTTTCCCCAATTTTCAACTTAAATCCCTAATTAAAAGATATAATTAATAGTAGATTCATGGAAATTAATCAAAAACGAGTCGAGAATCCTTACCTCAACAATTCCTTTTGAACAACCCTTGAAATCACACGTCGCACCTACGCTTCGGGCCGCAATTGCGTTCCTATCCATCGCAGAAGTGAGACCGTTTATGCTTATCGTTTTCTGAACCTGCAAGCCCAGATCTTGGCTGCCTTCTCCTCTTCTATGCTCACCCATTCGCACACGCGAGTCCTCACCTGCGGTCATAGCCTCCGCAGGTGCGATAACACCAGAAGCTGGAAGTTTCAGAAACTGTATAAATTCAAAAATTGATCCGACTTCTATCCGATTCAGACCAGGGGCCCCCGATACCCGTTCGCATATACCAACTAGTTCCAAAACACCTAGCGGGCCTAATCAGGGCCAAAAACTACATCAAACAATATGAATTCAACGAATCGCAACCCAAATTCAAGCTTAAGCAACTATGAATTTCAGAATTCTGAAACCGACGCCAATTCATACCAAAACAACTTCGATTGACACCAAATTTTGCACATAAATCATAATTGACATTACGGTCCTTTTTTAACTTCTGGAATCGTGATCCGACCTGGATATCAATAATGTCAACTCCCAGTCAAACTTCCTAAAATTCTACCAATTTCCAACTTTCGCTAAAACACGCCGAAACGACCTACGGACTTCTAAGTCAACATCTAGACACGCTCATAAAACCAAAATTACCATACGGAGCTATTGGAACTATCAAAACTCTATTCCGGAGTCATCTTTTTACAAGTCAAACTACGATCAACTCCTACGACTTAACCTTCCAACTTAGGGACTACGTGTCCCATTTCACTCTGAAATTCACCCGAAATAAAAATCAAGCACCCCGACAAGTCACGTAACTACAATATAATATAGAGGAGACAAAAAATAGGGTATCAGGGCTAATAACTCAAAATGTCCGGTTGAGTCGTTATAGATCATTTGATGAATGACCCTGATATTTGAGAGTATAAAATCAATAAAAATTTTATTATAAGGAAAATGGACGGTAATTGGATCTTCGTAATCCAATGGTTGAAAGAAGATCTGGCAAGGGATTTGATTCATTTGTGCTTCTTTTTTTTTTAGTATAAAAGATGAGTGATGTGGCATTTGTTAATTGGCTTTTATGGGGTGACACAGATTGCCAACATAGGATGGAGGAGGTGGGTCTGGACCGGGTTAAGGCATTTGGGCTCGTATGTTTTGGGCCAAAATAGCTTAAATAGCCTTTGACACATAGCCACATTGAGTTTAATTGGTTATTACAAGCCTTTTGAACTTTCAACTCCTTTTAAAATCAACTTAATCATGCTCAATTAATCGCAATTAAATAAAAAATTATCAAATATATTATTAATTACTACAATTAATTATCTGTTAAAATACTTCATTTATTGAATTATGAAACTAGTTTTGGCCACTTAAAGAAAATAAGACAATATAATTATAAATTGACGATTAATTTATAAAGTTAGTTCTAAACTTTATTAAGAGCTAAAGTTATTTCAAAATAGTAAGAATAATATAATTTATAAATATTAGTATCGAATTGCTATTATTTCAATAATATTAATTATTATTAACTATTATATTTAGAAAAATAAGTATTATTTATTTTAAAAATATTGTATCATAATTATTGCTAATTAATAAGCATCGCTTATTTAATTTTGAAAGGGAGAGTCAAAATTAGTCGTCAACACTCCACACTCAACCTCTGATAAAAAATGACTGCGTAGCTTGAGTCGGACCCCGTGAACTCGATTACCCACTAGATGAATCCAGTACCGATGAATCCTCAATAGATGGAGCGTGATGAGAACTCTTGATTATGTCCAAATCCACTTTACAAAGAGTAAGCGGACACGATCGCATGCAGTATTATTTACCCAACTATGAGTCGGGATCGAATCCTGCAGAGAACAATATGTATGCGATTTGGCAAGTGTCATGCTCCAAACCTGGAGAGGCGTGGCCGGCAGGTGCCATATTTGGCCTGAGCGTACCACTCTGTAACTGTGAACTCTAGAGGGTTAACTCTCAACTTAGGCCGATGATGCCATATTTTGAATTATCTGGAAATATCGCCTCTCTCATCTGAGGGGTAAACTATATATATATATATATGTGTGTGTGTGTGTGTGCAGGCTGATAAGGCCGCCAATAATATCTACTAATATACAAAATATACAGAACTCGCCTACAAGTCTCTGGAAATAACTAAACTGTACTACGATCGGGACAAGGCCTCGACCAACCCATCAAGCCTGTATATATAAAATGTACTCCAAGGTCTAGATCTGTTAACCCCAAAAATATGCTTACCTATTGATACTGACTCATTTCTATCAATATAGTTGGTAAAATAATTGTTTATCCATATAAGGCTCGGTATGTGTAACTACTTTGCCATAGTAGGCTCTCTCATAGGCGCTCGACCATACTAGGCTTTATTTCTCGTCCATTCTGCGCTCGCTCATAGGTGCTCGACCACAGTAGGCCTGGTATATAACTTACTATCTGATCAGAGGTTGCACAATAGGGGCCTGCCCATCGATTATAACTCGATAGTGGTGAAAATACTATAATACTGTATATATATAGGCTCTCTGCTCTATTGGCTAAAATAATACAAAATTAAATTAAATATGAAGTCCCGATAAGGGAGAATGTGGTAACTTATGAAACTAGGATAATGTACATAAATTTAGGAATATGAACTTCTTTTTAAGTCTCGTTATCAAACACATGTAGTTACAAGTTAATGACAAAATGAAGGAAAGGTATAGCCTTAACATACCTTATGACAATCTGTCCAATAACCCCATTAAATTTGTCTCGTTTCACCTTAATCTACAACGATGATAACAATACTATCATCAAGTTATGAAAGGAACAACTATCACACAATGAACAACAAACTTATTTTATAGTAAAATGGGCAGCATCTCCCCTATAATCTTTACTTCCTCCCAATTTGACATAACACCAACAACAACAAGAGCACAAAAATAACAACATGTATACATTATTTTCCAACATTATATCCATCACAAAATACCACAAAACAACCCACACACCCTATAGACATGTCATTTTTGGCCCTCCCCAATATTTTTATATTTTAGCATGTAAATATTTAATTTAGGCCTAATATAGCTATTTCAACTATTTTTGACTTCTTTTACTTTATTTCGTCACAAGAAAATAAAAATTACAAAAATATTTAGTTTGCGTATCCTTCATAAAATTAAATATAAAAATATACAAAAATAGTACCTTATCTTTATTTTTATATATAATCTTGAAAACACACAAAAAAAATAGTTTCATGTTTTAATATAGTTTAGTTCAATTAATTAAAATTAGTTTTATATTTTTATATTATAATTGTATATAATTTTAGAAGGAGGAATTAGTTTTGGGTTGGTTTATCCCGTCGTTATGAATCTTGTAGTCCATTATTTTTAGGGAAATTTTCATAAAGCACTATGTTTTAGTAGTAATTAGCCATCTATAGATATCATTTGCTATATTACGGATTATAGATACCTTTTATGTGGTTATAAGATGTATTTGATGTATTTAAGCTAATGTATTCATGAATACAAAAGCAAAAATAGGCGTGAATCAGGGAAGTCTAGCTAATCAGTTGTTGTATTCGAGTGTATTTGACTGTATTCATCGCGTGAAACATGAGATTACAGCTGAACAGATTATTGTATTCGACATTATTCACGACGTTAAATAGGGGATTACACTATTTTTAAAACGGAAAGTGAATCAATTAACATAATAGACTCCTAATATAACTCAACAAACTCAATTATAACACACAAAAATTATATTTTCAGTTATAAAAAAGATTCTCAATCGAAAAATACCCCAAAACATAGCAATCTTCGGAAAAATTATATAATACATCTGAATACATAAATTATATTAATTAAAAAACATATGAATATATTCATGGCATATAGAGAGACAGTGAATACAATAAAATACATAGAATACAGCAGGATACATTGAAATACAATGAAAAAGAAAGGACAGTGAATATAATGAAATACACGGAATACAATGAGATACATTGAATTACAATGGAAAAAAGACAATGAATATAATGAAATACATGAAAATACATTGAAATATATTAACAGAAAATCAAGTTGCTCAGCCCCAAACTCCGTCGTCTTTGTTCAAGAACAAACCCTAATTTCCGGCGAATCCGCCGTAGCAACGTTTGAAGGTACAACACGCGACACCTTTGAGATTTGAAGGTACAACACGGGACACCTTTTTTCATCTCTTGCTACCCAACGTTGCTTGAATTATACAACGGAGCAGCGGATGTATCATAGCCAAACAAGTGATTTCCAAATGAGAGACTCCGATTTTGACCTCCTGTTCCAGCACTTGTACATTCACAAAAATACTGATTAAGATAATCTTTATTGCCTTTGTACATAGAGTCTTCTAAATCTGCAGAAGCACCAGCACCAGCATCACAAATAATATCTCTAATACTTCTATGGTTTGCAGAAGTAGCCATTCTATAAAGATTCTTGCAGAAAAGTATGTAAATTTTGCGCCCAAGAATACAAATACCAAGAAATTAAAAGGGTATTTTTTTTCAAGAAGTGAATGAAAATAAAGAAAAAGAAAACTTTAGCAAGAATTAGGAAAAACCTAGGTGTGCTACATCATATACAAACACTACCCTTTTGGGGTTTCAGATCGGTGGACTTAGAGATGGACCAGTCCACTAACGTGATTAGGGGTTGTGATTTTAGGCTACATATTAACTTGGTACTAGGTATGAATGCTGAAGTGAGCTTTGCACAAATCCGGTGGAAGGAGGAGGGGATCGAAAATTTTAATGGGATGGGGGAAGAGAATGAGATGTATCAAAGTAGAGAGAGGCAGAAAATAGTATAACTGATTAGCGGACTTAGTGGCTTAGGGCTAGGAGGTAACCAAAATTAAATATTTTGTTATAAACCTTAAAAGGTATCTATAGAATATAATTTTTTTAAATGATATTTATTTAAAATAAATAAGGTGTTAACCTTTGCTATAGGAGGTAAAAATTCCTTTTTTTTTAATCTTTGGCCCAATTTCATAGCCCATAATTTCCTAACCCATAACTCATAGGACCATACCCCTAACCTAATCCCTACCCCTATATAATAGGACCTACATCTAAAATATAAGAACTAACCTAAAAAAAGCACCAACTGTTTTCATAACAAAAGAATCCTCCATCATCTCTTTTCTAAAAAAAACTAAAAAAAAAGACCCCTAACCTCCTTGAGAAAATCGGCCGCAACTCCAACACTTCTAGCACAATCGACTGCCCCTAACTTCCAGAAAAAATAATTAACTCACTTAGTTGAACATAAAATCTCTCACACACACACTTGGAAGAAAGAGGGAAAATTCCAAAAAGTGATGGAGTGCACAGATGACTAATAATGTTCATGGCAAGGAAATTCTGTATCATTCCAATATGTCAGCCTTGAGGATTTTCTGTCGAACATGAGAAAACAAATTCTCGGCAGATCATTGTTCGGGTTAGCTGAGGTTTCATTTGAAGCTGCATATTGGGGTTTCCGGTCCAAAGTTCAAAATATATTTCAAATTTGTTGTTCGAGTTTGCTATCGACGTGCCATGGTTCTTGATTCGATAATATTATTTAATCAAAGATTAAGAAGAGATTTCGGCTCCATTTGAGGTCCATTCTTTCCCATATTATTTTCTTTTTCTCAATTTTTTTATGTGTTGGTCTATATTTATTTGCGCACCATGCGTTAGTCATTGCTTTATGACTGGTTTTAATTTCTCCTTTTAGATCTGTTTGAGTTGAATTTTTTATTTGAGTTTTTAAGTACAAGCAATTTGTGAATTCTTGTCTTGTGAATACATACAGATATATAAGTCAAATGAAAACGATAGATGCTCGTAGGGAACAATTGTGATTAAACAGGATTGGTTTGTCTTTGCTTGCTTTAATTGAAGCCGGTGTGGTATGTTTGTTGATTTGAAGGAATTAATCTAGTTATTGCTTTTATTAAATTAGTTGTCTGAGTCTGATTTCCAGTGTTAGCATGCCAAACTAAAATGAGGCTACTACACTTCGATCTTAATGATTCTGGAATGGTGAATTGAGTTATGGGGTCAGTATTTGAAAAGATGGGAATCTTGTCAATTGAAGTTAAATAAAATTCAAGCTTTTAGTCATGGTTTGTGCGTAAATTGGGTTTGGTACTAAGTTTAATTGTGATTTATTTGCTTGAATTATTAGGAGCATGTTTAGGCCGAGCACATTTGGGTAGGCCATATTAGGACGTTTATGCATTTTATTTCGAGGTGAGAGGTCGTGCCATTTAGTAATTCAAACGCGCTAGTTGCTTTAGGCGCGTTATTTTAATAATTTACCTTCCTAAACTCGGGTGCGCATTTATGTGACCCAAATTCAAATCTCAACAACGTTAGATAAAATGTGTTGGGGACTGCGGGTGCACTTATGTGACGTGGTTCAAGACGCATTTTAAATGACGTTGCAATCTTCCTTTAAAAATGAATAGAAGCGGTTAAAAGGTTAAAATTAAACTATAGGATAAAACATGTGTTAAAATCAGATAATAGGCCAATTATAACAGTTGAGCGACCATGTTAGAACCACGGAACTCGGGAATGCCTAACACCTTCTCCCGGGTTAACAAAATTCCTTACCCGGATTTCTGGTTCGCGGACTGTAATATAGAATCAATCTTTTCCTCAATTCAGTATTTGAACCGGTGACTTGGGACACCATAAATTATCCCAAGTGACGACTCTGAATTTAATCCCATTTCGATTGTCACTTTAAGTTGGAAAAAACTCCCTTTATACCCTTTCCAGGGGTGTAGGTAAAAAGGAGGTGTGACAGCTCTGGCGAGTCTACTGGGGATCGAACCCAGAATCTCTGGTTCAGGGTTCATGAATTCGAGCTTAGATGAATTGTTATATTTGGTTTTATCTGTTATCTGATTTTATTACATGTTTGGGCCTAATGTGCTAAATATTATTTTTACCGCTTTGATATTATCTGAACTGTATATAAACTGCTACGAAACCCTTCTCTTCTCATCTTCGGGGATGTGCTCGCTGGTCGAGACTCCTTATTCTGTTAGTGTCATACCTTGAAATAAGAAAGAGGCTCAGACAAGTGACTAAGCCGGATGACCTTTTGGTTCCCGGTACGTAGCCCCCTCCTCGGCTCGAGTTGTCCGCTCGGGCACACAGTTTATAACACATACCCAGGTTTTGAATCTAGAATAACTCAGCCTCATGCCGGATCCCTAGTAGGAACGCTTGTTTGCATCATGTGCATCTGACTTTGGGGACTCAACACAGGGGTTGGGTCCATCTAGGACAGGTGTACCCAAAATAACAGACCATCTTGATGCATCCTATGTGCTACATGTTGCATTTCTTCAAGGGTAAAAGGGTCATTTGGCGGACCAATGATAGTTGAGGGTAAATGAAAAAGAAAAAGAAAAAGAAAAAGAGGTTGAAGTGTGAAGATAAAGCGAGTGAGACCCAATTATATTTTCTGTCACATTCTTGTTAAAAAAAAAGAGCTTGAAAATTCAAAAAAAGAAGAAGAGATTTTGCACTTTTTCATCATTTTTCGTAAATCAGAAAATCAAAAAAAAAAAAAAAATCCAAAAAAAATTACATGTCTCATCAATTTTTTTTTTAAAAAGACAAAAAATATGTTTTATCTAAATTAGTTGTTTTTTTAATTCTCGCCCGTATCCAATCTGCCCGAACTATGCATACCTGATTTTCGTCTTTCGGGGCGTGATACGTAGGCAACCCACATAGGGTTCGGTCTTCCTAGTAAATCTTAGGTTCTTGGCTATGCGGGGTCTTAGCCAAATTTTGCATTTCTAGCCATCTTTTGGCCAAATAAGTCATTTTGTAAAAATAGCCTAAATCATGTCTTGCATGTTTTCAACAGGAAGGGTTATTGTCTCGCACAACGCTCTAGGTCTTTAACCTATTTGGTTTTAATTTTCTCATACAAGCGTAGATTTACTTATCGGAGTTTGAGCAGGACAGAGCCCGAGGACATCTAGTCAGGATCGCTCATTTAGGAGTGGATTAAAAGAAAATTTTCTTTTCTTTTTATGTTTTGAGTCCGTTATTTTATTTTATGTCGTCTTTTATCTTTTAGTTTTGTATAGTAATGTCGAGTTTTAGTATTATTATTGTACTTTCTATTTTGCATTTGAAAGGGTGTGTAATGAATCAAAAATCCAAAAAAAAATTGCATTTCATATTTCCGTTAGGAATCTTCTTTAGAATACTAATTGTAGGAATGAAAAAAAAAGTATTTTGGAGGTGGTTTTTCCTTTAGGCAATTAATATCTAGGACATAAATATGTTTTTATATTTCGTTTACTATATTAGGACCGAAATTCATTTTTTTTCCTTTTAGCATCTTTTAAAAGTTTTCCTTAAGGCATTAATCTCAAAAATCCAAAAAGATTTTATTTTGAGGTTCTTAATGAAAAATGAAAAAAAAATATTCTTTTATTTTCCTAAGAACATTAGGATATTGTACATAGAAAAAATACTTTATCTTTTGCTTATCATTAGAATTTCTTTTTTAGGTAATCAAAATTGAAATCCAAAAGCATTTTGTTTTATCTTTTTCATTGCTCGTTTCGAAATATCGCGTCAGGATATCAAATGAAAAATTCAAAATATGTTTCTGTGGTTTATTGTTTAGATTTCCTCCTAAAAAAACGAATCAAAAAATATTTTTTTCTCTTTTAGGGTTTTTCCTTGATAATTTCTCATAGAGTATCTGTTTTAAAAAAGAAAGGAAAAAAAAGAAAAGAAAAGAAAATGAAAATGTTAGTTTGTTTACTTTATTCCTGATCTGCCAAAACTACGCAAAGATATGATTCATGCGGGGTCATGATACGTAGGCAACCTACATAGGGTTCGATCGAATCACTTTTTTTATTAAAAGAAAAAAAGGAAAAAAAAAGAAAGAAAAAAAGAGGTGAAATTGTGGGATGTGAGAGAAAGAAAGAGTGATGATAGAAAAAGGAGAAATGAAGGAAAATGGGCAAGCCATCAAGTGCTAGAATAGCAAAGAAAAGAGGATTTGAAATGAACAAATTGGGATGATGCCAACTGACCTTTGTACCCTCGAAGTCATTTTAGAACTGATAAATGTGGCTAGGTGCAGTGCACATAAAGTGAGATTATCTTATGTTAAATGCCCTAACGCTAACGTGATGACTTCATTTTGTTATATTCATAGCAGAAGGGTGGTTGGTTTGTGGTTTTAAAGTGGTAACTCTTCTCTACAATATAAAGTCAAAAGGCAATGGCAGACAACAACAGAGCTGATTTGGTTGATACCGGCACTCGAAAGCAGTTGGTTGAACAGGACAATGGGTTGGTTGAAGAGGTAAAGATGTTAAAACAACACATGGCTGACATGCATCAGGCTTGGATGACTGGGAAGACGCCACCCCCGCCACCACCTAGCTTCCTAGATACTGCCCTTACCCAAACTCCGGACACAATGCCAGATGATCCTCCATACTCTCCAGATCCACCCGCTTATCTCCAAGCTCATGATGCCCAATATTACCCCTCAGAGGTTGCCCACAAGGTTCCCTACTCATACAAACAGGGCCCAAGGGATGGGCCTCATGTTGAAAATGAAAGGTTCACAGGAAGAAAAGGGAAAGATGGGGCACCCAAGAGGTTGAAAGGCATAGAATAGTCCTTAAAGAACAAGCAAGGAACGGGAGACCAGGGAAGCATGGCTTACAAGGAACTGTCTGTGTCCCCTGACGTTCGCCTGCCTGTGGGGTTTAAAGTGCCAAAATTTAACTTGTATGATGGGTATGGAGATCCGGTAACCCACCTGAAGGTTTATTGCAGTGAAATGAGAGGTGTTGGAGAGAAATATGACTTGATGATGGCGTAGTTCAGTGAGAGCCTGACTGGGGAAGCTTTGGACTGGCATGCTCATTAAGATGTTGGTAAGTGGCCTACATTGGGTGACATGGCTCAAGACTTTGTTCAGTACTTTCAATATAAATCAGGTGTTACCCCAGACCGCTCCTCCATATCTAGGATGGGAAAGAAGCCGGAGGAAAGCTTTAGAGAGTTTGGGCTCAGATGGAGGGAGCAGGCTGCTCGAGTCAATACCCCCATTGGTGAAGAAGAAATGGTTGAGCTTTTCCTACAAGCCTAGGGGCCCACCTACTTTAGTCATTTGATCCCGGTCCTGGGGAAGCCTTTCAATGATGTGTTAAAAATGGGGGAGCTAGTAGAAGACGGAATCAAGTCAGGCAAAATCATGAGTTGTTCGAAAAACATTCACGACATCCTAGTAAGCTTGGGTGGAAGAAAGAGAAACAGAAAATATGATCCAATGGGCTTTCCCGATCAGCACTTCCAGCCTAGACATCATTCCCGTGGATATCCTTATATACCAGATGAGCCTCCCCAATGCCACTTCTCTCCATAGAACTCCCAAAGTCTTACATCACTCTACCAGTACCCAGGTCCACAAAATGCCTATCTACCCCCACGAGTCTACCGAAACCCCCTGGATCAGGTTTCTGACCCAATCAAGCATTTAAGAACGAGAGGTTGCGAAAGAAGAAAACCTTCACTCTATTGGGAGAGTCATATGCCAGTCTGTTCCAGAGTTTACGGAAATTGGACATGTTGAAGTCGATCCAGATAAAAATGCCAAACCCTCTTCCAAAGAAGTTTGGTTTTTCTCAAAGGTGCGCATATTTCTTAGATGCCCCAGGGCATGGCATAGAGAAGTGTTGGAATATGAAGAATGCGATTTAGAAGATTATTGATGCAGTCGACATTGTCGTGCAAAATCCAGACGCAACAGACACTAGCCAAAGTCCGTCACCTGTACATAATGAGACGCATATGGGGGGTATGATTTGTTTTGAAAAGGAATGTTAGAATTTTTCTAGGATCCTAGGAAGTCCACGTGCTACGAAGCTTTCAGTGCTATTAGAGGTTGATCCTAAGAACGAGCAGGCAAAGGGAACCCACAGGCAATCTGTTAAGAACAATGTGATGGAAACTTGTGAAGGTCCTAGTATTGTTGCTGCAGAAGTCAGTGGCTAAGATGTTGAGTTTGATGATGGGAAAGACGCTCTTTTCTTGGTTAGCCAGGGAGGAGTTTTGGTGGTTTATTTTGTTGTCATTACTGCTATGCGGGTTGTTTCAGGGTTGTAATCCGAATATTGTCTTGTGACTCAAACCCTTCTATCCTTTTATTTTTCTTAGTTTGTTTGGTCATAATAGCCCGTTTAGTGTTGTCTAGGTTTGTTCTAGGTTTGTAACCCCAGTTTGGTTTGTTTGTTTTGTTGTCCAAACCCTTTCACCATATGTCTAATGCAATTTTCTGTTTTCTGTGATTTCTAGTCATTTTAGTTTAGTTCTTTTTTCTTTTTATAGTTCTTTTCCTATTGACTCTAGTGACATAACATGCACGCGTAACTCTCAGCCTGATTTTAAAAGTCAGTTTAATCACGAAGCGATGAAACAATGTTGAAGATGTAGGGACATTTGAGGGAAATAAGTAAAGGCATTTTGAGATCACTTCAAGCCCGAATTGCGTGAAACTGGGGTAGGTAGAACATAAAAATACACTATTGAAATGCATCATGCTGCATCAGGTGAAGATAATGGCAAGTTTGCCCCAAATTTGTAAGGGGCCATTCGTGGTAATGAGAGTGAGGGTGTTGTCCAATGGGGCTTGGTAACTAACAGATGTAGAAGGCGAATGCGTGGAAATGATTATCAAGTCTAGTGCAATCAAAAGATGTTACAAAGGTTTTCCTTGGTTTGTTTAATTGTGTAGTTTGCACTTGACATGTTTTGGAGATTGGAATGACGAAGGCATTTTGTTCTGCTATCTAAACACTTTATCCTTCGTTACCCCTTTGAGCCTTATCGATTTTATTTCATAACCCTCTTTTGGAATCAGTAGCAAAGATTAGAAACGCAAATGTCAAAGATAAGTAAAGGAAAAAGAGAAAAGAAAAAGAATGGAAAGAAAGAGAACAAAAAGAAGAAGAAAGAGAAAAGGAAAAAAGAAAAGAAAAGAAAAAAAAAGAAAAAGAAGAAGAAGAAGAAAAACAACAACAAAAAGAAAAAGAAGGAAAGAAGAGAAAAGAAAAAGAAAAAAAAAATCACAACAAACAAAGTAATTCTCATAACATGAACTATGTTCGACCTGATTCCTTTTAAGGATACGTAGGTAGCCTCACAGTTCCGTCTCATCGAAATAAAAATCCAAAAGTTCCCAAGCAAGAAACTGGGGTAGAAGTTGTGGTTGCTATAGGAAATCTAATTCTGAAAGTTGTAATTTTGAACACATTTGAATTGTTTTGAGCCTTTTATACCTTTTCTTTCTAATCTCGTCCAAAAGCCCACATTACGATCCAAAGAAAGACCTTCTGATCAGTCTTCGAGAGATTCCAGGTCGAGCAAATAGAGGTGATTCATATCTGGGGCAAAACTCTGGTCCAAGCATGAAAAATAATAAAAATGAGAGAGTCTTATCGGTGAAAACCCTTCGTGGGCACCGTAAGGCGATGAAAGCAGAGAGAAATAAAAAATGAGAGAGTCTTATTGGTGAAAACCTTCACGGGCACCTTGAGGCGACTGTAAGTTGAGAAAAAGAACAAAATGAGAGAGGCTTGATGGTGTAAACCCCTCGGGCACTACATGTCGAATAAGGACTGTGAATCAGATTGGATAATCGGAGCATGGAAGCCCAGTTTCACGGTTTGGGGTATAATAGGAGTTGAACATCAGACCTTCTTGACAGAATAGGCCATAGGTGCATGTCACGGTCATTAGAGTTGGTGTCCACATTTGATAGGTTTCTACTTTGTAGTTTTCTTGTCAGGAATCATATCTTTTCATTGTCCTTTACTCCGTTCCTTTTTGTCTTGTTTACTTCCTCTTCCTGAGTCTGTGCGGTTAGAACAAGTGAGAAATGACTTCAAAATTTGCCACCAGCTGTCCAATTGCACAAAACGGGGTCTGGCTAACACATCAAATGTCATAAGTCAAAAAAGAACAACAAGCGCATTGAGCTGGTAATAATCAACATGCTTTGGGATACTTGTGAAATACAAAGGTTTGGTACATATCAATTCAGGAATAATGCAACAAGATGGAGGGTGATAGGTGAATGAATCAAAGGTATTTTCGGTGAAACACAAAGGTTTGATATATATCAATTCATGAACAATGCAACAAATGGAGGGTGTAGGGTGAACGGATCAAAGGTATTTTCTATGATAAGAT
The DNA here is from genome assembly GCF_000393655.2 of Nicotiana sylvestris. Taxonomy (NCBI): domain Eukaryota; kingdom Viridiplantae; phylum Streptophyta; class Magnoliopsida; order Solanales; family Solanaceae; genus Nicotiana; species Nicotiana sylvestris. The sequence continues at coordinate 38,132,461 of NC_091059.1, forward strand.
TAACAAAGAAAGTGGTTAACCAGTGACAAGCAAGGTCTTCCAAGCAGAAATCAAAGTTATCATGGAAAGTGAAGGAGCAATAGACCTCAAGGTCAATGCCGGTGGTTTAAGTCAGGAAAGAACAACATGCACATTGAGTAGACGGTAATTGACGTACTTTGGGATTCATGTGAGACACAAAGCTTGATAAATGTCAGCTCATGAGTAATGCAACAAATAGAGGGTATTGGTTTTGAACGGAGAAAAGTTATTTTCTGTGATAAGGATGGTAGAGAAAGTGATTAGTCGAGGAACAAGCAAGGGCTTCGGGTGGAAATCAGTTATCATGAGAAGTGATGGAGCAACCGCCCTCAAAGTCAAGGCCACAAACCAACCACCATATTTTAAACTAACAAGATTTTTCGTTGCTTTGAAACAGAGGCAGAAAATTTCGTTTGTTCTGGAGAAATCCTCCGCTGGGGAAAGGCAAGAACTAGACAGATTTCACATTTGATTTTCAGGACCCTCCTGGATAATGGGATTTAGTTTTTAAGTTTTCAGGACCCTCCTGGATAATGAGATTTAGTTTTAAGTTCTCAGGACCCTCCTGAATAATGAGATTTAGTTTTAAGTTCTCAGGGCCCTCCTGAATAATGGGACTTAGTTTTAAGTTTTCAGGACCCTCCTGGATAAAGGGATTTAGTTTTTAAAATTTTCAGGACCCTTCTGGATAATGGGATTTAATTTTAAGTTTTAAGGACCCTCCTGGATAATGGGGTTTAATTTTAAATTTTCAGGACCCTCCTGGATAATGGGATTTAGTTTTTAAGTTTTCAGGAACCTCCTGGATAATGGGATTTAGTTTTTAAATTCTCAGGACCCTCCTGGATAATAGGATTTAATTTAAAATTTTCAGGACCCTCCTGGATAATGGGATTTAATTTTAAAAGTTCTCAGGACCCTCCTGGATAATGGGATTTAGTTTCTAAGTTTTCAGGACCCTCCTGGATAATGGGATTTAATTTTAAAAGTTCTCAGGACCCTCCTGGATAATGGGATTTAATTTTTAAGTTTTTAGGACCCTACTAGATAATGGGATTTAGTTTTAAGTTCTTAGGACCCTCCTGAATAATGAGATTTAGTTTTAAGTTCTCAGGACCTTTCTGGATAATGGGATTTAATTTTAAAAGTTCTCAGGACCCTCCTGGATAATGAGATTTAATTTTAAGTTTTCAGGACCCTTCTGGATAATGGGATTTAATTTTAAAAGTTCTCAGGACCCTGGATAATGGGATTTAGTTTTTAAATTCTTAGGACCCTCGTGGATAATGAGATTTAGTTTTTAAGTTTTCAGGACCGTCATGGATAATGGGATTTAGTTTTAAGTTCTTAGGACCCTCCTGAATAATGGGATTTAGTTTTAAGTTCACATGACCCTCGTGAATAATGGGATTTAGTTTTAAGTTTTCAGGACCCTCCTAGATAATGGGATTTAGTTTTTAAATTTTTCAGGACCCTCCTATATAATGGGATTTAATTTTAAGTTTTTCAGGACCCTCCTGGATAATGGGGTTTAATTTTAAATTTTCAAGACCCTCCTGAATAATGGGATTTAGTTTTTAAGTTTTCAGGACCCTCCTGATTAATGGGATTTGGTTTTTAAATTCTCAGGAACCTCCTGGATAATGGGATTTAATTTAAAATTTTCAAGACCCTCCTGGATAATGTGATTTAATTTTAAAAGTTCTCAGGACTCTCCTGGATAATGGGATTTAGTTTCTAAGTTTTCAGGACCCTCCTGGATAATGGGATTTAATTTTAAAAGGTCTCAGGACCCTCATGGATAATGGGATTTAATTTTTAAGTTTTCAGGACCCTCCTGGATAATGTGATTTAGTTTTAAGTTCTGAGGACCCTCCTGAATAATGGGATTTAGTTTTAAGTTCTCAGGACCCTCCTGGATAATGAGATTTAATTTTAAAATTTCTTAGGACCCTCCTGGATAATAAGATTTAATTTTAAGTTTTCAGGACCCTTCTGGATAATGGGATTTAATTTTAAAAGTTCTCAGGACCCTCCTGGATAATGGGATTTAGTTTTTAAATTCTCAGAACCCTCATGAATAATGGGATTTAGTTTTAAGTTCACATGACCCTCCTGAATAATGGGATTTAGTTTTAAGTTTTCAGGACCCTCCTGGATAATGAGATTTAGTTTTTAAATTTTTCAAGACCCTCCTGGATAATGGGATTTAATTTTAAAAGTTCTCAGGACCCTCCTGGATAATGGGATTTAGTTTCTAAGTTTCCAGGACCCTCCTAGATAATGAGATTTAATTTTACAAGTTTTCAGGACCCTCCTGGATAATGGGATTTAGTTTTTAAATTCTCAGGACCCTCCTGTATAATGAAATTTAGTTTTTAAGTTTTTACGACCCTCCTGGATAATGGGATTTAGTTTTAAGTTCTCAGGACCCTCCAGAATAATGGGATTTAGTTTTAAGTTCTCAGGACCCTCCTGAATAATGGGATTTAGTTTTAAGTTCACATGACCCTCCTGAATAATGGGATTTAGTTTTAAGTTTTCAGGACCCTCCTGGATAATGAGATTTAGTTTTTAAATTTTTCAGGACCCTCCTATATAATGGGATTTATTTTTAAGTTTTTCAGGACCCTCCTGGATAATGGGGTTTAATTTTAAATTTTCAAGACCCTCCTAGATAATGAGATTTAGTTTTTAAGTTTTCAGGACCCTCCTGGTTAATGGGATTTAGTTTTTAAATTCTCAGGAACCTCCTGGATAATGAGATTTAATTTAAATTTTTCAAGACCCTCCTGGATAATGGGATTTAATTTTAAAAGTTCTCAGGACCCTCCTGGATAATGAGATTTAGTTTCTAAGTTTCCAGGACCCTCCTAGATAATGGGATTTAATTTTACAAGTTCTCAGGACCCTCCTGGATAATGAGATTTAGTTTTTAAATTCTCAAGACCCTCCTGTATAATGAAATTTAGTTTTTAAGTTTTTAGGACCCTCCTGGATAATGGGATTTAGTTTTAAGTTCTCAGGACCTTCCAGAATAATGGGATTTAGTTTTAAGTTTTCAGGACTCTCCTGAATAATGTGATTTAGTTTTAAGTTTTCACGACCCTCCTAGAAAATGGGATTTAGTTTTTAAAATTTTCAAGACCCTCCTGGATAATGGCATTTAATTTTAAGTTTTCAGGACCCTCCTGGATAATGGGGTTTAATTTTAAATTTTCAGGACCTTCCTGGATAATGAGATTTAGTTTTTAAGTTTTCAGGACCCTCCTGGTTAATGGGATTTAGTTTTTAAATTCTCAGGACCCTCCTGGATAATGGGATTTAATTTAAAATTTTCAAGACCTTCCTGGATGATGAAATTTAATTTTAAAAGTTCTCTGGACCCTCCTGGATAATAGGATTTAGTTTCTAAGTTTTCAGGACCCTCCTAGATAATGGGATTTAGTTTTTAAAATTCTCAGGACCCTCCTGGATAATGGGATTTAATTTAAAATTTTCAGAACCCTCCTGGATAATGAGATTTAATTTTAAAAGTTCTCAGGAACCTCCTGGATAATGAGATTTAGTTTTTAAGTTTTCAGGATCCTCCTGGATAATGGGATTTAATTTTAAAGGTTCTCAGGACTCTCCTGGATAATGGGATATAGTTTTTAAATTCTCAGGACCCTCCTGGATAATGGGATTTAGTTTTTATGTTTTCAGGACCCTCCTGGATAATGAGATTTAGTTTTTAAATTCTAAGGACCCTCATGGATAATGAGATTTAATTTAAAATTTTCAGGACCCTCATGGATAATGAGATTTAATTTTAAAAGTTCTCAAGACCCTCCTGGATAATGGGATTTAGTTTTTAGGTTTTCAAGACCCTCTTGGATAATGGAATTTAGTTTTAAATTTTCAGGACCCTCCTGGATAATGGGATTTAATTTCAAAATTTCAGGGCCCTCCTGAATAATGGGACCTAGCTTTAAGATTTCCATTAGATAACAAAGTTTAGCATAAGTTCTGTTGTAGGGTAATATAATTTAGCTGTAAAATTGTCACTCTTAAGATAAGACTTGATTTTTGATTGTCAGGACCCTCCTGGATAATGAGACATAGTTTAGAACTGGCTTGGATAACAAGATTCAACATAAGACATACCTTCAGTAGATATACTTTAGGTTTAAAATTGTCGTTTAATTAAGAATTGTCAGGACCCTCATGGATAATGGGGAGTAGTTTAAGACCCTCTTAGATAACAAGGTTTAGTGGAAGTCATACCTTTAAAAGTTTGTCGTTTAGTCAAGGGTTTTCAGGACTCTCCTGGATAATGGGACCTAGCTTTCAAATCCTTAGTAATATTTGATAACCCGATTCAGTTTAACACTCACAGATGCGCCCGACACCAAACTAGGGCAGAATTGTTTTTTTGTTTTCGTCTGTTTTTGTTGAAATCAGGCGCCCACCTGGAGAACAAGGGAATACATTTTAAATTCAGCAATCAGGCGCCCACCTGGAGAGCAATGAAATACATTTTTCAAGTTTTGGTAATCAGGCGCCCACCTGAAAAACAAGGGAATACATTCTAAGTTCAGCAATCAGGCGCCCACCTGGAGAACAAGGGAATACATTCCAAGTTCAGCAATCAGGCGCCCACCTAGAGAACAAGGGAATACATTTCAAGATCAGCCATCATACGCCTACCTGTAGAACAAGGGAATACATTTTTCATGTTTTGGTAATCAGGCGCCCACCTGAAGAAGAAGAGAATACATTTCAAATTCAACAATCAGGCGCCCACTTGGAGAACAAGGGAATACTTTTTTCAAGTTTTGGTAATCAGGCGCCCACTTGGAGAACAAGGGAATACATTCCAAGTTCAGCAATCAGGTACCCACATGGAGAACAAGGGAATACGTTTCAAGATCAGCAATCAGGCGCTCACCTGGAGAACAAGGGAATACATTTTTCAAGTTTTGGTAATCAGGTGCCCACCTGAAGAACAAGGGAATACATTTCAAATTCAACAATCAGGCGCCCACCAGGAGAACAAGGGAATATATTCCAAGTTCAGCAATCAGGCACCCACCTGGAGAACAACGGAATACGTTTCAAGATCAGCAATCAGGCGCCCACTTGGAGAACAAGGGAATACCTTTTTCAAGTTTTGGTAATCAGGCGCCCACCTGAAAAACAAGGGAATACATTTCATATTCAGCAATCAGGCACCCACCTGGAGAACAAGGGGATACATTTCAAGTTCAGCAATCAGGCGCCCACCTGGTGAACAAGGGAATACATTTTTCAAGTTTTGGTAATCAAGCGCACACTTGAAGAACAAGGGAATACATTTCAAATTCAGCAATAAGGTGCCCACCTGAAGAACAAGGGAATACATTTTCAAGTTCAGTAATCAGGCGCCCACCTGGAAAGTACGGGAATATAGTTCAAGCTCAACAATTAGGTGCCCACCTGGAGAGCACGAGAATATAGAAAGTTTCAGTAATTAGGTGCCACCTGGAGAACAAGGAAAGACAGTTTAAGTTTCAAGGGAAAGTAGTTCCGAAGAAAGACAATTCAAGATTTGGCAATCAGGGACCCACCTGGAAAAAACAAGGGAATTCACTTAAGAATGCAATTCAAGTCAGCAACAAAAGAAGCTCGCGGCAAGAATGCGAGTCAACAGTCCGAGGTGATCAACAGAAGTTAATCATAATAAAGAAAAACAGAGAAAGGCAAGAAGTGAATCCAAATACAGAAGTTGATGAAAATGTGAGCTGCTCGAGACATGGTTGAAGTCATAAGCATAGTATGTCCGGTTTTGGTCTTAAAAGCTGAAGAAGAATGAAATAATACCTGCAACTAGCAAGCGTCAAGGTTCAAATCCAAAGTCTGCATGAAGAACCAGTCAAGACTCAAGATCAAGCTTTAAAAGACTTATAGATAGGAATCTTGTAACTCGTAGTTGACAGGCTTAGCTAGTCTTTTTCATGTTTTGATTTTTGATGTAATCACAGGACCACGGACCGGAACCTTGGCGGAACGGCACCTCGACCGGCTCTCCACCTCGGCATAGTCCATCATCTCACTCACCTCTGAACTACACGTGGCCTGATTCCTTTATATCCAAGGATATGTAGGAAACTCAGATACTAGGGCTCAGTTACATTCCCCTTTTCTCTTAGTTTTAGTCTCTCCAAATAAGGGTCGGGTTAAGAAACCTGTCTAGTCGTTCTTTGTCCGAAAACATTTCATATTTCCAGTCAAAGAGGGGCAACTGTAGACATGTGATTTTTGACCCTCCACAATATTTTTATATTTTAGCATGTAAATATTTAATTTAGGCCTAATATAGCTATTTCAACTATTTTTGACTTCTTTTACTTTATTTCGTCGCAAGAAAATAAAAATTACATAAATATTTTAGTTTGCGTATCATTCATAAAATTAAATATAAAAATATACAAAAATAGTACCTTATTTTTATTTTTATATATAATCTTGAAAACACAAAAAAAAATAGTTTCATGTTTTAATATAGTTTAGTTCAATTAATTAAAATTAGTTTTATATTTTTATATTATAATTGTATATAATTTTAGAAGCAGGAATTAGTTTTGGGTTGGTTTATCCCGTCGTTATGAATCTTGTAGTCCATTTTTTTAGTCTTTGGCCCAATTTCATAGCCCATAATTTTCAAACCCATAACTCCTAGGCCCATACCCCTAACCTAATTCCTACCCCTATATAATAGGACCTACACCTAAAATATAAGAACTAACCTAAAAACGCACCAGCCGTTTTCATGACAAGAGAATCCTCCATCATCTATTTTCTAAAAAAAAACTAAAAAAAAAGACCCCTAACCTCCTTAAGAAAATCGGCCGCAACTCCAACACTTCTAGCACAATCGGCTGCCCATAACTTCCCCAAAAAATAATTATCTCACTCACTTGAACATAAAATCTCACACATACACACTTGGAAGAAAGAGGGAAAATTCCAAAACGTGATGGAGTGCACATATGACTAATAATGTTCATGCCAAGGAAATTTTGTATCATTCCAATATATCAGCCTTGAGGATTTTCCGTCAAACATGTGAAAACAGATTCTCAGCAGATCATTATTCGGGTTAGCTGAGGTTTCATTTGAAGCTACATATTGGGGTTTCCGGTCCAAGGTTCAAAATATATTTCGAAGTTGTTGTTCGAGTTTGCTATCGACGTGCCATGATTCTTGATTCGATAATATTATTTAATCAAAAATTAAGAAGAGATTTCGGCTCCATTTGAGGTCCATTTTTTCCCATATTATTTTCTTTTTCTCAATTTGTTTTATGTGATGGTCTATATTTATTTGCGCACCATGCGTTAGTCATTGCTTTATGACTGGTTTTGATTTCTCCTTTTAGATCTGTTTGAGCTGAATTTTTGATTTGAGTTTTTAAGTACAAGCAATTTGTAAATTCTTGTCTTGTAAAAACATATGGATATATAAGTCAAATGAAAATGATAGATGCTCGTAGGGAACAATTGTGATTAAACAGGATTGGTTTGTCTTTGCTTGCTTTAATAGAAGCCGTTGTGGTATGTTTGTTGATTTGAAGGAATTAATCTAGTTATTGCTTTTATTAAATTATTTGTCTGAGTCTGATTTCCAGTGTTAGCATGCCAAACTAAAATGAGGTTACTACACTTCGATCTTAATGATTTTGGAATGGTGAATTGGGTTATGGGGTCAGTATTTGAAAAGATGAGAATCTTGCCAATTGAAGTTAAATAAAATTCAAGCTTTTAGTCATGGTTTATGCATAAATTGGGTTTGGTACTAAGTTTAATTGTGCTTTATTTGCTTGAATTATTAGGAGCATGTTTAGGCTGACCACATTTGGGTAGGCCATATTAAGACGTTTATGCATTTTATTTTGAGGTGAGAGGTCGTGCCATTTAGTAATTCAAACGCGCTAGTTGCTTTAGGCGCGTTATTTTAATAATTTACCTTCCTAAACTCGGGTGCGCATTTATGTGACCCAAATCCATATCTCAACAACGTTAGATAAAATGTGTTGCGGACTGCGGGTGCATTTATGTGACGTGGTTCAAGACACATTTTAAATAACTTTGCAATCTTCCTTTAAAAATGAATAGAAGTGTTAAAAAGTTAAAATTAAACTATAGGCTAAAACATGTGTTAAAATCAGATAATAGGCCAATTATAACAGTTGAGCGACCGTGCTAGAACCACGGAACTCGGAAATGCCTAACACCTTCTCCCGGGTTAACAAAATTCCTTAACCGAATTTCTAGTTTGCGGACTGTAATACAGAGTCAATCTTTTGCTCGATTCGGGATTTGAACCGTTGACTTGGGACACCATAATTATCCCAAGTGGCGACTCTGAATTTTTAATAAAATATTCCCATTTCGATTGTCACTTTAAGTTGGAAAAAACTCCCTTTATACCCTTTCCACGGGTGTAGGTAAAAAGGAGGTGTGACACACCCCAATCAGTTCATATAAAAAAACCTTAGAAGTGTCAAACAACCCAAAAATGTAACGACGAACGACCAGCCAACCACCCTGCCGTTAGGTGGTTTTCTCCACACCCTTTATCCTCCCAAACTCCATAAAAATAGTAGCAACAGATACAACCCAACAACAACACAAAACATCACATAAAATCGTGCCACAAGTTCAGCAACTCAAAACTGATTTTTCAGTTTGCTATAACACGTTTAGACTTGTCTTATTTTTCAAATTGAGCAACACAACAACAATATATATTTAAGCTTCTTATACTATAAACCAACCATAAATTTAAATTAAAAATAAGTTCCCAACCAGCCAAGAGTGACACAACAACAAACACCATACCAGTCTTTCTAAACTCGCTAGGTCTAGTCTTTATGATCGAGTTACAACCCGTAAAAGCATAGATAATGGAAGGAGAATCATAACTTTACCTTGGAATGAGTAAAACCCACGAAACCTAGTGCTTCATCATCAAAAATCAGTCCCCCAACGTAGCTAAAAGAAGGAGAAGAAGAAACTAGCAAGCTGTCCGGGGTTTTCGGCACTATAATCACATCGTAACACCCAAAATAACCTAGGGTTTGTGTGGGATTTTTGGGGAGGAGTTGCTGGGGTTCAATCTAGTTTACATGGTCTGAAAGTTGAGTGAAATGAATGAGTTAATAATCCCTTAAAATTCCCCTCCTGGTCGACTTTAGGAGCTTTAGGCCTCTCCTTTTGGCAAGTAGGTAATGCACCTACTTGTCACCTACCAGTCTGTGCAGTCTCGCAAAAAAACATATATCTCTCTACTTCGATATTGTATTGACAAACATTTTAATTCATTAGAAAATAGACTCATAGATCTTCAATTTGATAGATATATCATCCCATAATTCCATGTACATTGGGAGAAATGCGCATCTATATTTGACCTAATTTTCAGCATATTTATGAATGCAACTTGTGATGATCTTTGCTAACTTTTGTTCCACAACTCGCTTGACTTTACCTTAATTACCTGTCAATTACTTGATTACTTGTTCAAAGAGGATTTACTTGACTTTCCACTGTCTTACTGCTTTCAAATGGTTTTACTGCGTCATTATAGAATGCCTTGTGCCTTATGTGTTTTCATACTTTCAGTCGTTATTTACATTTGTTACTCACTGAGTTGGAGTACTCACTTTACTCCCTGCACCCCTGTGTGTAGATTCAGGCGTAGCTGGTTTCGCTCCCAAGTGCTAATTCCTCTAGTTTCAGGCGAGCGTTCGAAGACTACGAGGTAGATATTGACGTCAGCAGCCCCATGTCTCTACTCTTTTATCATTTTTATTTCCCTTCAAACATTTGTACTAGTTTATGGATTTAGCAGACTTGTATTATGGCCTATAGACACTCATGACTTGTGACACCCCGATTAGGGCTGTGTCGGGTGTGTTTCCGCATTTTATCGACATTTTCCGCTATTTAGTACATTTAAATCATGGTTAGACTATTTTTATGTTGATTAACTGTTTTAAAAAGTGAATTGGATTTAACTAGGTGGCCTTGTCTTCACGAGAGGCTCCATCACGACCGGGTTCGGGGCTAGGATCGTGACAAGTTAGTATCAGAGCCTAGGTTACATAGGTTTCACGAGTCATGAGCAGGTTTAGTAGAGTCTCACAGATCGATACAGAGATGTCTGTATTTATCCTCGAGAGGCTGCAGAACCTTTAGGAAAAACTTCATATTCTTGAAATTCTTGTCGTGCGAACTTGTTGATCCGAGTAGTAAACTTTTGTTATTCTATTCTCTCACAGATGGTGAGGACATGTGCTATTGGTCGGGGTGGACGACCCCCAATACCACTTGCTAGGGCCACCAGAGGCCATGGACGCGGTAGTGGTCGTGGTAGAGGCAGAGCAGCGAGGGCAACACCTATGGATCCACTAGCTGCCCCAGCTCAGGATCAGGCTCCAGCTATGGATGCTCCAGCAACAATAGTTCAGGCACCAGCTGTGCCTATCGTGATTCCGGGTCTTTAGGAGGCCTTGGCACAGATCTTATTAGTTTGCACTGGCCTGGCTCAGTCAATTTCAGCCACTACAACCGCAGCTATTTCACAGGCCGGGGGAGGCAATCAGACTCCCGCTGCTCGCACACCTGAGCTAGTCGTGTAGGGACTTCAGACGCCGGGGGAACATCCAGCCCAGCCGGTTGCAGTTGCTCAGGACTATGTGATTCCTGTCATTCCGAAGGATGAGCAGCACAGGTTGGAGAGGTTTGGTAGATTGCAACCTTCGACCTTCAGTGGCGCAGAGGGCGAGGATGCCCAGGGCTTTTTGGACAAGTGTTAGAGGATGCTTCGTATAGTAGGTATTCTGGAGACAAGTAGGGTTGCTTTCACTACTTATCAGTTTTCAAGAGCTGCTTTCACTTGGTGGGAGTATTTTGAGAGGCGTAGGTCTGTTGGTGAAGCACCCCTTACCTGGCAGTAGTTCTCCGTTCTCTTTCTGGAGAAGTATGTGTCGTAGTCTCGCAGAGAGGAGCTGTGTAGGCAGTTTGAGTGGTTGCTTCAGGGGGAGATGACTGTGTCACAGTATGAGTTGAGGTTCTCTAAGTTGGCTCGTCATGCCATCTGGTCAGTCCCGACAGATAGAGCGAGGATTAGGAGGTTTGTTGATGGTCTTACTTATCAGCTCCGTATTATCATGACCAAGGAGAGGGTAACTGGTGGTACTTTCAAGGAAGTTGTGGATATTGCCCATGAGATTGAGTCTGTTCGCCTTCAGGAGCGAGAGGAGAGGGAGGCCAAGAGGCCTCGAGGATCTGGCAGCTATAGTGGTGCTCCTTCGAGGGGCCAGTTTCAGTACAACAGAAGCCGTTCATTCAGGCCTGCTCAGTTAGCTTGCCCAGGTTATCGTGGGGTATCTTTGGGTCATGGTTATCATGGATGTCAACAGGGTCAGTCATCACTCATCGTCCTTCCATCTCAAAGTTCAACTCGTGCTCTATCAGCTCGGGGCTCTTCTACGCCGAGTGCATCTGCTATTCACTCCGGTGCGAGGGGTTCCCTTTAGTCCCCTTCTCCAGCACCTGGAAGTTGTCATGAGTGTGGCGAGATGGGCCACATGTGGAGGCAGTATCCTCGTCGTGTTGCTAGTTCATCCTAGTAGATGGGTCAGTCATCGGCTTCAGCGCCAGTTTCTTCACCACCACCCGCTCAGCCAGCTAGGGGTGGAGGTCAGTCAGCCAGGGGTCGCCCTAGAGGGGGAGGTCGATCAGGGGGCGGTCAGTCCCATTTCTATGCACTTCTAGGCAGACCCGATGCTATTGCTTCAGACGCTGATATTATAGGTATTGTTTCAGTCTGCCACAGAGATGCCTCTGTATTATTTGATCCTGGTTCCACCTTTTCTTATATGTCCTCGTATTTTGCTCATTATTTGGGTACGCCCTGTGAGTTTCTTGCTTTACCAGTTCATGTATCTACCCCGGTGGGCGATACTGTTGTCGTAGACCGTGTGTACCAGTCGTGTGTGGTGACTATTGGCGGTATGAAGACCCGGGTGGATCTATTACTATTGAGCATGGTGGATTTTGATGTCATTTTGGGTATGGATTTGTTATCTCCATGTCGTGCTATTTTGTACTATCATGCTAAGACAGTCACATTGGCTATGCCGGGTGTGCCACAGATTGAGTAGAGAGGTATGACTGATTATGTTCCCAGTAGAGTGATCTCATTCTTGAAAGCCCAACGTATGGTTGGGAAGGATTGCCTTTCATATCTAGCGTTTGTGAGGGATGTTGGAGTTGAGGCTCCCAATATTGATTCTGTTCTAGTTATGAGGGATTTTCCCTATGTGTTTCCTGCAGACCTTCCCGACATGCCACCAGACAGGGATATTGATTTTGGTATTGACCTGGTGCTAGGCACTCAACCCATTTCTATTCCGCCGTATTGTATGGCACCAACGAAGTTGAAGGAATTAAAAGAACAGCTTCAGAAACTCCTTGATAAAAGGTTCATTCGGCCTAGTGTGTCACTTTGGGGCGCGCTGGTTCTATTTGTGAAGAAGAAGGATGGCACAATGAGAATGTGCATTGATTATAGGCAATTGAACAAGGTAACAATTAAGAACAAGTACCCTTTGCCTCGCATTAATGATTTATTCGACCAGCTTCAGGGAGCGAGGGTGTTCTCCAAGATTGATCTCAGTTCAGGTTATCACCAGTTGAAGATCAGAGATTCAGATATTCTTAAGACAACTTTAAAGATCTGATATGGTCCTTACGAGTTCTTGGTGATGTCTTTTGGGCTGACCAATGCCCCAGCGGCATTCATGCATTTGATGAACAACATGTTCCAGCCTTATCTTTATTCGTTTGTCATAGTCTTCATTAATGATATTCTGGTGTATTCGCATAGTCAGGAGGAGCATGCGGAGCATTTGAGAGTTATGTTGTAGAGATTGAGGGAGGAGAAACTTTATGCAAAATTCTCCAAGTGTGAGTTTTGGCTCAATTCAGTGGCTTTCTTAGGGCACGTGGTGTCCATCGAGGGTATTCAGGTTGATCCGAAGAAGATAGAGGCGGTTCAGAGTTGGCCCAGACCATCCTCAGCCATAGAGATTCGTAGCTTTCTTGGTTTGGTAGGCTATTATCGCCGGTTTGTTCAGGGATTCTCATCTATCGCATTGCCTTTGACCAAGTTGACTCAGAAGGGTGCTTCATTTATAAGGTCAGGCGAGTGTGAGGAGAGCTTTCAGAAGCTCAAGACAACTTTGACCACAACTTCAGTGTTGGTTTTGCCATCAGCTTCAGGTTCATATACCGTATATTGTGATTCTTCGAGAGTTGGGATTGGTTGTGTGTTGATGTAGGAGGGTAGAGTTATTGCTTATGCTTCTTGTCAGTAATCCCCATGAGAAGAACTACCCTGTTCACGATTTGGAGTTGGCTTCCATAGTTCACGCATTGAAGATTTTGAGGCATTACTTGTATGGCATATCTTGTGAGGTGTTAAGTGATCATCATAGTCTTCAGCATTTGTTCAAGCAAAAGGATCTTAATTTGAGGCAGCGAAGGTGGTTGGATTTGCTTAAGGATTATGATATCACTATATTGTACCATCCGGGAAAGGCCAATGTGGTGGCTGATGCTTTGAGCTGAGAAGTGGTGAGTATGGGGAGTTTAGCATATATTCCAGTTGGGGAGAGACCTCTTGCGGTTGATTTTCAGGCCTTGGCCAATTGGTTCGTGAGGTTGGATATTTCGGAGCCCAGTAGGGTTTTGGCTTGTGTAGTTTCTCGGTCTTCCTTATATTATTGCATCAGAGAGCACCAATATGATGATCCGCATTTGCTTGTCCTTAGGGACAGAATTCAGCATGATGATGCTAGAGATGTGACCATTGGTGATAATGGGGTATTGAGGATGTAGGGACGGATTTGTGTGCCCAATGTGGGTGGGCTTCGGGAGTTGATTCTGGAGGAGGCTCATAGCTCGCGGTATTCCATTCATCCGGGTGCCGCAAAGATTTGGAGTACTCACTTTACTCCCTGCACCCTTGTGTGCAGTAGGTAATGTACCTACTTGTCACCTACCAGTCTGTGCAGTCTCGCAAAAAAACATTTATCTCTCTACTTTTTTTTTTTTTGGCAATCCGCTAGGCAATCGCCTAGGGCTAGTTTTTTATTAAAAAAATAAATAAAAAAATACAACAATTAGGAAAAGTACAAATAAGGGGGACAATAGCACCAGTATTGTTACCCATATGCCTTGGCTATATAATCACTCATCTACGCCTCACATTGCCTTATGATGGCAGCCTCATGTAGAGGATTCATGGTGTAGCTGCCGGCAAAGTCTCACGAGGGCATATAATCTCATAGCCGTGTGGATATTTTTCCAAAGGCATAGGACCAAGGCAACACAACCCGGGCTAAACCTTACCTTACTAATCCTATCGAGGCACTGAAAAGGCCTCACCTACTAACAAGCATGTAAAAAATAAGAACTTGAAAGTACCAAATATTCAATGATCATCACAGAGTTTATAACATACTTTGTGATGATATTACACATGATAATAGTTAAAAACTGATAAAATAATACCATGTTAAATTTTTTGTCTTGGCCCTCTTTCTTGATCTTTGTGCATTCTTCAATTTATAGCTCTTTGGCTTCTTGTTCCACTGTCTTCAAATACTCTTCAAACTTTATCATTTCTTTTTGGATTTATTTGACCTTGTGGATGTGGTAGGGAGACTCGCCTTCTGCTTTGCATTTCTCATTGGTGGCTTCCTAAGGGCCACCTCTTGTGTTGCTTTTCCATCCCAACTGTGTTGCCGTTCATGTGCCTTTTTTTTGTTTTTATTTGATCCACTTCTCATGTGTCTAGGCGAAAGGTCTCCCACCCTAGCTACATTTTTGAAGGAAGCATCCAGTAGTTCTTCTTCCTCCCCTTCTTCATAGAAATCTTTACCCATGTCCATTCCAAATGTGTCACTATGATTGTATCCGGACATCACTAATGTACCTTGCTCCTTCATCGGATTATCAAGAGCTTTCAATGTATCCATATCATGTGTAACAAGAGCATGGAGAATACTGGTAGGTGCCAAGTTGAATTTAGTAGTCAATGAGATTGAACTTCCAGCAGTTCTTTCATTTGCTACTGTGTTGTGCATTTCTGAAATTTCAGCATCATTCACCTCTTCTTTTTGTCGCTGCCCCGCTGGAATTAAAGACATGTTGATGTCTTTAGGACTATGGTGAGATGTTGAAGCAGTTGCTGTTTTCTGTTCTGTCCAGTTGGTACAAACGCAACAACATTAGGACTTAGTTTCGTCTTGGTTTGCACAGTTGGTGGATTACTGGAAACCTGCTAAAAAATAATCACTGCCCCTTCCTTTGTGTTATCAACTCGTTGTGTTGATGAACATGTTTCTTGAGTGTTTTGTTCCTGGGAATCACCAACATATACTTTATCTTCTTCATACGCTTCTGATTGGTCAGCCCATAGCTTTTGCTTAAAGCTAATTACCTATTGCAGATTGTTTGAAAACTGGATAGGTTCATCACTTAGCTCAGCTTCACCTATTATGTCTTCATGTTCTTGTCTTGTGTGGTCAACCCCACATTTTTTTGTTGCCGACGACATCATCGATAAAGTTTGTTGGTTGTTTGAAACTTGTACCATGTTGCTGGAGTGATCAAACAAATCATTTGAAGGGATATTATGTTCGGATATATTAAAACCAACCCCTGCCATGCCGCCATTATTTCCTTCATTCTCCAATTTATTCAAAGTAACCAATGGCGTTTTGATGTTTGGATTTGTGTTTATAAACCTCGCTGCTTGAGAATCCCTTAACATTTTATCAAGATCTGGATTGAGTAGGTGTAACATTGGTGAGACTGCACTATGTATTGCCTCATCAACTGGAACAATTTGCTTCGATACAAAAAGCTGCCCACCTGCATGATTAGAAAGTAACTGTTGTTCTGGCCTGCATGGAGATTTGGGCATCCCAGATTTTGAAGCTGCTTCACGATCACAGTGTTGCAAAGTCATCGCAATATCATCCAAAACAGGTTCGTGCATCAGAACCTGCTGTATACTCTTCCCCTCCTTATTCACCACTTGTTCCTGCTCATTGCTTAAGGCATGAAACAAATTAGAACATTCAACTCCTTGCTTCTACTCCAGCTGCTGCACTTTTGTATTTTTTGGAGATGCTATTTTGCTGGACACCATTGTCCAGTTTTCAGCCTTTTTCCCATGAATGGTATCACCCTTTATACCTTCCTTTGACGCGTCATTAGGTCCATCGTCTAAACCTGTTGATTTTTTATTTGCAGCAGTAGGTTTATCCATCTTAGACACCACTCAATCAATAATTTTATTCAACAAAGGAGCAGCTGTTTTGTTTTCTAGAATTGCACCAGCTTGGCAAGGCTTCAACTCCGCCGAGACCCTAGCAGGATGCCCAGCTCTGTCACGATCAGCTACTGCTGTTGCATTGTCCTCCACCATCTGCTGAAGATGCCCAGGTTCACAAGGTGCAACAACACCTATATTAACAATGGTATATGCATGTCGATCCTCAGTTGCATTCAATGCAACAGCAACCTCCTGATTCGATCCTACAATAGTTGGAATTTTTATAGCTTTTTCAACTTGTCCTGCCCCTTGACTATTCTGCCCAGAACTAGTAACAACTGGATCAACAACATCCTTCAAAGTACCAGTTGCATTCATTCGTGCAAAAATTGTGGCAGCATGGATATCAGCTGGAAATTTAGCTTTCATAGGAGCTGATGCATCACCTACTGTTATCCCTTGTGGCTTATTACCAGTCATTACTCGACTCAAATCAAATTCTTGAACACCTGTTCGATTACCAGCAACTATCTGTTCACCATCTCTTTTTTGTCCAGCATTAACCACGATCAAATCTCCATTAACCTTTTCAGTAATAGTAACATTTTATTGTCCTCCATGCCTCACTCGATTCTCAACAGTTCCTTCATCCACATTCCCAGCTTTAACCAAATTCACTGCACTGGAAATTCTAGCTAGAGATCGATCAACTGGAATATCGGCACGACTTGATGCATTAGTTATTTTTTGCAACTTAGCATTTAAATAATCCCTAGCATCCCCTTGTAATTTTTCCACTTTTCTCATCTCCTCAGCCAAAGCCAAAACTTCAGCAGGCACTACACGATCATCATCAACTTGAGCATTTTGCATTTTCTTTCCTTTTAACAAATAACACTGAGTATCTTCATGTCCTTGATGCTTACAGTGGGAGCAATATGCAGGCAAATTATCATAGACAATTGTTTGGAAGTCCTCGACAATCTTTCCAGATTTGGAATCAATGTATTGTAGCCTCACCTTATCTGGATGTTGATCCAGCAGATCCAATATCACCTTCACTCTCGCTGTGCTCGGACGTGACTTAACTTGTGTGGCCTTATCAATGGCAATTGTCCTACCAACTGCAGCTGCGATGGACATTAAAGGTTTGATTGCATACAAGTTAGGTGACAGATTTGGAAGTGAAATCAAAACTGCCGCCTTAGATGTTTCCTCCTTAGGATTATATCCAACACTCCAGGGAAAAGTTCTAAATAGGTGTTCCTTTCCAGCGTGTTGAAAGTAATTAACAGCTTGTGACAATGAACAAACAAAATCTTCATATTGATCACAATGCAGCAAAAGTTGTCTATGAGCAAGTAAACCTAAAACACAATGACCTTTAATACCTATAGTTTTCGGTAGTAAGCTTCTTAAAACTTGCAAATCTGGTGCACCAAAGGTTATCTTGATTACAACAGCTTGGTGTAATCCTTCTTCCTTTGCAAATTGCTCTCGTTCATCCAAAGTAAACTGTAGTGTAGGAATTCCATGCACAAGAACCGTAGGTTTGAGTTGAATTTTTGTGATAGGTGGGACTGTTTGTTGGGTATTAACGCACGCTGCATATGTGATGTTGTTACTAAGGGCAGTAACTTGCTTAGCCTTTTGGATTTTCTCTCCCACAGCTTGGAGCTGGGGAGAGACGACAGCATCCATGGCTGCTCAAAACATCACATAATTGACGTGAAGAACATCAATTAAAGCCTAAATCTGGAAAAACAAATCTGGATGCTACAATAACTCGCGAGATAGAATTTAAGATCTGGAAAAATTAGTTACGAATTTGAGGATGAAACTAATTGGGGATTGTGCGCAAAGAGTAGATGCTTCTTTTGACACCAAGATTGCAACAATCTACTGCCGGATGTCGGAGTTATGGCCCAATGAATAGTGCCGAAAGTACTATTCACCTTCTTCCTAGAGATAAGGAGAGCTCCTAATATTTAGGAATCTAAATTGAGTATA
Source organism: Nicotiana sylvestris (assembly GCF_000393655.2). Classification (NCBI taxonomy): domain Eukaryota; kingdom Viridiplantae; phylum Streptophyta; class Magnoliopsida; order Solanales; family Solanaceae; genus Nicotiana; species Nicotiana sylvestris. The sequence continues at coordinate 38,150,866 of NC_091059.1, forward strand.
TCTCTCTACTTCGATATCGTATTGAAAAACATTTTAATTTGTTAGAAAATAGACTCATAGATCTTCAATTTGATAGATGGATCATCCCATAATTCCATGTACATTGGGAGAAATGCGCATCTATATTTGACCTAATTTTCAGCATACTTATGAATGCAACTTGTGATGATCTTTGCTAACTTTTGTTCCACAACTCGCTTGACTTTACCTTAATTACCTGTCAATTACTTGATTACTTGTTGAAAGAGGATTTACTTGACTTTCCACTGTCTTACTGCTTTCAGATGGTTTTACTGCTTCATTATAGAATGCCTTGTGCCTTATGTGTTTTCTTACTTTCAGTCATTATTTACATTTGTAACATATATTTCACTATCTAGCAAAGTAGAAGGTTTAGATAAGAGCACAACAAACAAGGAAAGACATAGATGCAAATATAACAATAAGAAAGTAGACATGAACGTAGCAATAATTAACAATTAGGAGGCACAGATAGAACAGTAGCAAATAAGAAAAAAGGCAAAGCGTGAAAACCACAAGTATCATAGAAAAAATATAGGTGTAACTGAAACAACTCAGGATAAAAGCATAAAAGTAATACGCAATAAAAAAGATATCACATTATAATGCATGTCTCTCGTCCTTGCCCGCACGAAAACACCCTTCGTGCCATGAACACATGATAATTTAAAAATTAATGTTACGACATCGCCCTTCATTTTTTTACTCTAGTCCTCACACGATAATATAAATGCAATGGCACGGCATCAATCTTCGTGCTTTTACTCTCATCCTCACATGATAATGTAAATGAAATGGCATGTAATTAACCTTTGTGCATAATAATGTATATGAAATGGCACGGTACCTCCCTTCGTGCTTTACACTCTTCCTTATATGATAATGTATAACAATGAGATGACATCACCCTTTGTACTTTGTACTCTTTCTCACCAAGCATATATATATGCATCAACAACAGGAAGCATGGATAACATCAAGAAGAGTGGTTAAGTAATATACACAACATGAACGAGAATCACAACTCTTGCACCATTAAACAATTCAATAAACTTCAAGAACCCCATTGCTCAAGTGTATCAACAAGTCTCAAAATTGATCTTCAACTCAAGTGTGGAATCCAAATATCTCAAGGATAACAATCGTAGCAATATATTCATGATTTAGGTATAGTTACGATCAAATTTTCATATCAATGATTTCAGAAGGGTCCATCAAATTTAATCAAATGGTAATAGGCTAAAGCAAGTGATTTGAAATTCGTACTCATATTATCACAAAAATCAAGTAAAATCTAAGGCAAAAGAATCACTAAGTTCATCAAGCTGCGAACGAGCGTATAATTTTCCCTCCCAAGCACAGAAACCCTGGCACATGCATATATGCTCATCACCTCGCATATACATTACTCCTGCATGTAGCGAACAATATTATTTTATTAGGAAAAATTTCCTCAACCAGAGCTAGGAAAGATATTTACCTCAGTTAGGCCACTTCAATACCCAAAAATAAATTTTCACTTTAAATTCACCTCCGCTCGGCTCAAATCTAGCCAAAAACACTTAATAATATCAAATAATGCAAGAGAAACTAATTCCGATTAATAAAGTTAAGATCTTTACACAACTCCTCAAAAGTCAACAAAAGTCAACCATGAGCATGCTTGATCAAAACCCAAGTCGAAGGGTAGATCTTGATTGCCCATATCCCCACGAGTCGAAATATGTGTTTGGTTTTCAAATCCAAGTCCAATTCAACTCTAAAATCTCAAATTTTTATTTTTCAAAATATGGTAAAAAATCCCCAAAATATCTCTTCAATTCTCATGGTTTAGATGTTAAAAATCCATAAACAATCAAGTTATTATCGCGCCCCCTTTTTTCCCTAAGCGGAAATCGGGTTTATGACATTTGGAGGGACAACTCGTTCCTTTTGGGAACTGGGTTTGAAGAGTCTCCACCTAATGATTAAGGTGCATTAGGACACCAAGAGAGATTGATTTGGATAACCAGAGATAGTGTAAGGGCTTGAAATTATTCTAAGAGGAAAGTGTTAGGCATCTCTCAGAATCCACTAGTGTGGTTCCCGGCCAGACAATTATTGTGAATTTGGGTGCAATTAACATATAAGCAAATAAGACTCAAACGAGAGGGGATTTCAATACATAATGGTTTGAAAGTAAACAAAGCTTGGAAGAACAACTAGAAGGGCTGAAAAAAAAAGTTGTATCGCTAAAAGAATAAAGAATAAAAGAGGGGGGGAGGGTCTTAGGTTTATTAGAAATATGGATCACCCGACACAACATCCGGTAATCACTCCTCAATGAGGGACTACACATGACATTATCGCGTGGTCATCATATCCATATCTACCCGTCTCACCTCGTTAAGGTATTAAAACGCGGATTGGTATCGATTATTTATTGCATGCTATTACCCGTCCCATTTCTATCAATCCCGGAGGCACTTAGGACTACTAATCCAACAAAAGGAGGGATGTTGGGCTTATTTGGAGTTAAAATATTCTAAGGCGACATACAAAAACACATATTGCATATAAAAGGGGGAACACATAAGCATATAGGCTCAAGTAATCTCCTCAAACAAACACATAAAGTAGCATGTCTTACACATACTGCTTAGGTCTGATTTAAAAGCATTAAAGATGAGGGAAATGAGATTGTTGAGGCGGTTTTAGTTTATTGCATAACTCAGATAAGAAGTCCGAATTAGGCCTGCCTGCTGGTTATAATGATTAACAGAAGCAGATTCAGTTTACAGTTATTACCCTAAGGTTTGCCTAAGTGTTTAGACGGGGTCCTATAGGCATGATATCTACTGAATTCAGAAGGTGGTGAGACAGTAGAAACTTGAAATAACTTATTTGAAATCTATAGGCATGCTTGCTAGACCTTGTTGAGCGAGGGAATTAGTTTATTAAAAAAAACAGAATGTACAAAAATTGAACTAGTTACAAGTGCTGCAGGCGGTAATATCTACTATTACTGATTTTATATCTATCATTGACTGTGAATGAAAAATGAATCAGATTGATTTAAGAAACCCCTATAGGCATGATTTCTATGCATTACTTGTTTTTAAACCTTATAGGCATGGCATCTAAAGAAGTTTGAATATGCAGAATTAAAAGTACCCTATAGGAAGGTTTTCTACATGAAGTTGAATATGCAGAATTAAAAAGCACTCTATAGGCAAGTTTTAAAAAGCAATCAAAGGGCCTATGCACTTAGGAATTAAGTAATTCTTGGCATGCACATCAATATGGAGTGCTGTTATGCTTACAAAATCAACCAGAATACACAATCAAATAATGGTAACATAGAGGTTATGATCCTAGGGAAATCACGTTTAAGTCATAGACAACAATACTTAATACTGTCATGCCTCAAACAAACCATCAGTATCAAATACATTGGGGTAGGGGTTTAGGACACATATAGATTAAAAACAGGTAGGAGGAAATTACAGCATGCTAAAATAAGTACTGGACTAAACACAAGCAATAGGCAAACAAGAAGGCAAAAGTATTAAGTAAACATATTATTGTGATGCTGAAATCTTAATCAGAACATATCAGTTCAAAGAAGCAAAATATAGTAAAAGCAGGTAGCAAGACTTTGAAGACAGGCCATAGTACGAGTAGCAAGAGAGAATATTTTTAGTGTAAGTGATTTCAGAACTAAGTGTGTTCGTGTGTGTTAATGAAAGAGCAGGGTATTTATAGTTTGAAAAAGGCAGAAAATAAGGCAAGGATTATAGTTTAGCATTAATTATGGAACTATGTACCAATTAAAATCAAATCAGTATAAGGACTTCCTTTAATTAAGGAGTTAAAATCAAACGGTAATGGGCAAAAAACATTTAAGGAAAGAAATCAAGTAAGCATCATGTGCAGAGTAGACAATTAGGTGCAAGTGCATAGAGGTTCAATTAAGGAAACAACTAATGAAGAATCAGTAAAAATACTCGGTTAACCAAATAAGGTAAGAAACACAATAGATTTGCAAAATGTGGAGACAATCAGCTCATAGTAAATCAGGGAGTCAAGGGTTTGATATTACTGGTTTAAGGAGAATCACACGGGTTCCCAAGAATAAGAAAATAAACCAAGTTAAAAATAGGGGAATCGAAAGTCTAATGAAAGTTTTCCAATCAGGCCCAGAAACAAGGAGCTCAGAATCAATCAAAGAGAGGACCATGAGTCCTGTTTTAGCATATTAATAGAATGCACAAAACATTAGGCATGTGAGGTTAAACTATGGGAAAGAGAAGCAACATGCAATAATAACTACAAAGTCAGTAGACAGTGAAACATGGTAGTTACATAGGTCAACTTAGTAATAGAGAAAAGAGGGTATCAGAAGCATGCAAAGGGTCAAGTAAAAAGGCCCTTCTGAAAAGTATAGTCTAGTTTCAATGATTGCAAGAAACCAAATCACATAGAGAAACAAAAGTTGAAACAAAAAGGACTTCGAATCCAGTCGAGCTAATTCAAACAGATGAAACCGTTTTCAGAAGTTCAAATAGGTCCAGAGAAATTAGGGATTTGAAATCAATCGAATTTAGAGCATGACGAACAAGTAAATCACATAGCAAGTAGCCTCAAGACTCGAATGAACCCAAAATTTTAGGGTTTTCACCATCAATCGTGTTCTAAAGATGAAAAGCAAGTAAATCGGACAAATACTAACACAAAATATATTCAGAAACCTCAAAAGAAACTAAGACTCTTGACATGAAAACTCCAGTAAAAGAACAATATAAGGAAACACAACAGAACACATTGAAAATCAGAGAAAGTTTCGAAATAACTTAACAAAAACCTAAATCGGAAAAGATAAAGGGGTTTCGAAGGTAGAGTTTTGAAAGAAACCTTGAGAAAACATTTAGAAGTTTAGAGCAAACACAGATCTAAAAGAAATCGAAAGAACCTTAAAGGTTAGGGTTTCAGAAGAACCCTACATGGTGAGAAAGGCTTGGAAAATCATCGATCTAAGCGGGAGAAGTCAAGAGTCAGGCTGGAATACCATGGCTGGCTGGAGCGAAGTCAAAGATGACCGGAGACAGCCATAAAACTGAAATCAACCAAGGTCTGGACCAAACTTTTCCAGGATCTAGCCTTGAAACCAAGATAATCGAGCATGTAGAAGCCAAATGAGGTAGATACAGGCCTCCAATGACCTTGGAAGCCATGTATTTGGGAGGTTTTCGGGTGGTGGTTGAAGGCAACGGCTAGGGTTTGAGAGAGGATTGAGAGACGAAGGGGGGGTTTAAAGGTGGCTGCAGATTAAAAAATGACTAGGGTTTGGGGTAGGTCAGAATTAAAAAAGGAAAGGGCTGATGTGAGCCGTTGCTCTAGGCGATCAACGACTAGGATTAAAAGGAAAATCGGGCGGGTTATTTAAAAAGGGTCGTGGGTCGGGTAGATTAGGATTTGGGCTGGGTAATTGGGTTTAAAAATTGGGGTTCAATTCAGGCTACAATTTAAAAACAATTGGGCTATATATTAAATATCCACTCTTCCCTTATTTATTTTATAAAAATAGTAGAATAATTTATGAAAATAAATTAAAGGTACTAAAATAATTAATATTAAATAATCATAATATTAAAAATATTGGACCTACTTTTTATAGACATAAACATAATTAAAATATAAAAGAGGCTAATATTGCAATTATATGCAATTTAGCTTTAAAAATACTAAATAAATTTGTAAAAAATATTTAAAAATTATATTAGCTATATTTTAGTATAAATATGAGAGTCAAATAAATGAATCACCAAAAATTATAATTTCGGAAATAATTATTGGGTTTTTCTTGATAAGATAGGGCAATAAATTGATTTAAAAATCTTTAAAAATTAAGGAAAAAATAATAAAATATTGGGACATACTTATATATGCATATACATGTTCTTTTGAAAGTATTTTTTTATATTAAAATATACAGGAAAAAATTGGGTATTAACAACTGCCCCTCTTTACCCGGAAAGGATGAAAGAGTTGTCGAGTATAGATATGATAGCCAATTTTGACCGGACGAAATGATTTAAAGAGGTTCGGTCGTGCCCTGGATCCTGAGCTGCTATCCCTGGTCTTACAGGAATTAGGCCATATGTAGTTCAGGATCCGTCGGCAGAGTATGTCGTTGAAGACTTTTCAAGAACGGATGCAATATTAATGACGAGGTGAATGGTTGAAGTCTGATAGGGATGCAGGAAACGGAGCGGGATCACTCCTGTCGAGATGGCATTACTCGCCGAATTTCTTGCAAATAAGCAATACAAGCATATATGGCGCGTAATTTAAACATGATGCAAATTCCCGTCGGACCATGAAGGTTGTCTTTGGGCGGTTAGGATGACGTCCTTAGACCATGATGTCTTGGGCTATGAAGCGTATAATAAAGGATTCGTAGGCCATGAAATGATGCTCTCGGACTATGAGAATAATGCCTTCGAACCATGATGCCTTTGAATAATGATATGCAAAAGATAAAAGGGGTCCTCAGGCTATAGCATGGTGTGCCTCCGAACAATGATGCCTTCGGATAATTTGGCGATCTTTCAGCCTATGAGATTAAATATTTGGCGATATTTCAGCCTATGCAATGCAGGAGGTGGCAATCTTTCAGTCGTGCAAAATGTAGAGGTAGTAATTTTTCAGCCATGCAAATGCAGATAAAGTGGCGGTCTTTCAGCCATGCAAACGTAAATAAGGCGGCGATCTTTCAGCCATGCAAATGTAAATAAAGTGGAAATCTTTCAGCCATGCAAATGCAGATGGAGGTAGAGCTTAACCTCGGAAGGCAGAATGGTAGCCTTATGTAATGCAGAAATGCAGATGGAGACAACTCTTAGCCTCGAAAGGTAGAATGGTAGCCTTATGCAATGCAAGAATACAGATGGAGGTAGAGCTTAGCCTCGGAAGGCAGAATGGTAGCCTTATGCAATGTAGAAATGCAGATGGAGATAGAGGTTAGTGTCGGAAGGCAGAATAGTAGCCTTATGCAATGCCAGAATGCAGATGGAGGTAGAGCTTAACCTCGGAAGGCAGAATGGTAGCCTTATGGAATGTAGAAATGTAGATGGAGACAGAGCTTAGTCTCGAAAGGCAGAATGGTAGCCTTATGCAATGCAATAATGCAGATGGAGACAGAGCTTAGTCTCGGAAGGCAAAATGGCAGCCTTATGCAATGCAAGAATACAGATGGAGGTAGAGCTTAACCTCGGAAGACAGAATGGTAGCATTATGCAATGCAGAAATGCAGATGTAGACAATGCTTAGTCTCGAAAGGCAGAATGATAGACTTATGCAAGAAATAAAATGACAAATGGTGATACAGCTTTCTTAGCTGATAGCAGATTGCGGTATCATGACTGCTGGGGATATTGTGACACACGAAATATCATCGATGTGCGTGGATAGAAAATGTTGGTAAGTGCGATAGTTCTGGGAGTTATATTCCTGAACAACGTTTGTCTCATGAGTGTATAGTATGTATGATGCTTTCGCAATCCTAGTGGCTGCATCCAAAGAAAAATCGTGAGTTTTGTAAAGGGGGAAGGTTAGTTAGTATCCCCACTAGCTCCACTTGACTTGCTCGACTTTGATCTGGTGATACTATATGTATCATTGGGGTAGCGTTGCTAAACAAGGCAATTTCAGCAATAAACATGCATGATTTTGTAAAAAATATGACATAAGTATATAATCAAGACATTGCAACCTCTCTTGCTACAGAATTTTAAGGGTCCTCCTCAAAATTCTGCCCTAGTTTAATAGGTTGAATGCTTCTGACTGTTGTTTGCGACGATTGACTGAAATCACTTCGGAATTTTGAGGGTCCTCCTCAAAATTCTGCCCTAGTTTCCAATTTCGGGGGAAATGAAAATTTTATTGAATTATGACCGAACCCATAAGGCTGTCTACGTATCCCCTCTTAAAAGGAAATTAGGTCAGGCATAGTTCAATTTACATCATATGGGAAAGCATAAGAATACACATAGTAACGCTTGACTGCATCTGAATTGATCGGCTTTGGCCAGACTTCTCCGTCCATTTCTGCAAGTACGAGGGCTCCTCCTGTCAGGACCCGATAAACCATGTATGGACCCTATCAGTTGGGAGAGAACTTTCCTTTGGCTTCATTTTGATGCAGGAAAATTTTCTTTAACACCAGCTGCCCCGGTGTGAACTTCCTCGGCTTGACTCTTTTGTTGAAGGCTCTGGACATTTTGTTCTGATAGAGTTGACCATGCAAAATTGCATTCATTCTCTTTCCATCTATAAGGGCTAGCTGTTCATAACGACTTTTCACCCATTCTGCTTTGTCGAGTTCTGCTTCCTGTATAATTCTTAAGGAAGGAATTTCTACCTCAACGGGAATGACTATCTCTGTGCCATAAACTAGCATATTGGGAGTTGCCCCAGTTGATGTGCGGACTGTGTTGCGATATCCCATTAAAGAAAATGATAACTTCTCGTGCCACTGCTTATGTTTCTCTATCATTTTCCTTAGTATCTTCTTGATATTCTTATTGGCGGCCTCTACAGCCCCGTTCATCTGAGGTTTGTAGGATGTAGAATTACTGTGTCTGACCTTGAAAGTTTCACACATAGCTTTCATCAAGTCACTGTTGAGGTTGGAGCCATTATCAGTAATGATTGATTCTGGAATCCCGAATCGACAAATGATGCGGTCGCGGACAAAGTCTGCCACGACCTTTTTAGTTACTGCTCTGTATGATGCTGCTTCAACCCATTTGGTGAAATAGTCGATCTTTACCAGGACCTATTCTTATTGGAAGCGGCAGGCTCGATCGGACCAATAACATCCATTCCCTAGGAGGCGAAAGGCCATGGTGAGCTCATTGCATTAAGCTCATTTGGACATACCTTTATCATGTCGGCATGTATCTGGCAGTGGTGACATTTCCGGACATACTAGATGCAATCTGTCTCCATAGTTATCCAAAAGTAACCAGCTCAGATTATCTTCTTTGCTAAGACAAAGTCGTTCATATGTGGGCGGCAGATCCTAGCGTGAATTTCCTCTAGTAGCCTGGATGCTTTCTTTGCGCCGACATACCTTAGCAATCCTAAATCAGGAGTCCTCATATATAGGATTCCTCCACTGTGAAAGAAGTTGTTGGACAATCTCCGAAGTGTGCGTTTCTGAGTAGGATTCACAAGCTCCAGGTACTCTCCTTTTGCCAAATATTCCTTGATATCATGAAACCAAGGCTTTCTATCTGCTTCTTCTTCAACATGGGTACAATAAGTTGGTTGATCATGGATCTTTACTGGAATGGGATCAATGAAGTTTTTGTCTGGATGTTGTATAATGGATGATAGGGTAGCCAATGCATCGGCAAACTCATTCTGGACTCTGGGAACATGTTGGAATTCCGTCTTTGTGAACCTCTTTCTTAATTCCTGTACATGATGCAGATACAAGAGTATCTTGGAGCTTTTAGTTGTCCATTCTTCTCGGACCTGACATATAAGTAGGTCCGAATCTCCGATCACTAGCAACTCTTGAATGTTCATGCCAATGGCCATCTCGAGCCCTAAGATGCAGGCTTCATACTCGGCCGTGTTGTTAGTGCACGGGAACCTGAGTTTGGCCGACACAGGATAATACTGACCAGTTTCTGATATTAGGACTGCTCCTATGCCAGTTCCTTTGAAATTTGCTGGTCCATCGAAAAACATTCTCCAACCATTATAGGATTCTGCAACGTCCTCTCCTATGACTGATACCTCTTCATCAAGAAAATATGTTTTCAGGGGTTCGTACTCTCTATCCACGGGATTTTCCTCAAGGTGATCTGCCAATGCTTGTCCCTTGATCGCTTTCTGAGTTACATAAACAATGTCGAACTCACTTAACAGGATTTGCCACTTGGCTAGCTTCCAAGTGGGCATGGGTTTTTAAATGATGTACTTCAATGGATCCATCCTTGATATGAGATATGTAGTATAGGCACAGAAGTAGTGCCTCAGCTTCTGAGCTAACCAAGTCAAAGCATAATAGGTGCGCTCTAAAAGAGAATACCGAGCCTCGTATGGGGTGAACTTCTTGCTTAGATAATAGATGGCATGCTCCTTCCTCCCCGTCTTATCATGCTGCCCTAGAACGCAACCGAAAGCTCCATCCAATATTGCAAGGTAGAGTAATAAAGGTCTACCTAGCTCGGGCAGGACCAAAACTGGTGGTGTTGACAGGTACTCCTTGATTCTGTCAAAAGCTTTTGGGCAGTCATCAGTCCATTAGGTAGCGGCATCTTTCTTTAATATTTTAAAGATTGGCTCACAGATAACTGTAGACTGTGCTATGAACCAGCTGATGTAATTGAGTCTCCCCAAGAAACTCATCACGTCCTTTTTTTTGGTGGTGGCAATTCTTGAATAGCTTTGACCTTTGATGGATCTAGTTATATTCCTCAGCGACTCACAATAAACCCAAGTAGTTTTCTGACAGGAACCCCAAATGCACATTTTACGGGATTCAATTTCAGGTTGTACCTTTGCAGTCTGTTGAAAAATTTCCTCAAATCTTCCATGTGATCAGTGGCTTTCTTGGACTTGATAATAATATCATCTACGTACACCTCTATCTCCTTGTGTATCATATCATGGAAAATGGTAGTCATGGCCCTAATGTAGGTGGCTCCTGCATTCTTTAACCCAAACGACATCATCTTGTAACAGTACATTCCCCACGACGTAATGAAAGCCATTTTCTCAGCATCTTCTTCATCCATCCAGATCTGATGATACCCAGCGAAACAATCTACAAATGATTGCAACTCATGCTTGGCACAATTGTCAATCAGGATGTGTATGTTTGGCAAGGGGAAGTCATCTTTCGGACTGGCCCAGTTGAGATCTCGTCCATCATTGGTACTAGCACGATGTTGGCTAACCATGTCACGTATTCTACTACCTTGAGAACCTTAGCTTTGACATGCTTAGTGACCTCTTCCTTGATTTTCAAACTCATATCAGGCTTGAATTTCCTGAGCTTTTGCTTTACCGGCGGACATGTTGGATTACTGGCAGTTTGTGAGCCACAATAGACGTACTTAGACTAGTCATGTCATCATACGACCAGGTGAATATGTCCTTATATTCCCTTAGAAATTCCGTGTATTCCTTCTTTTCTGACAGTGATAAGTAGACGTTGATTCGTGTTTCTTTGACATTTCTGTATCTCCCAGGTTAACGACTTCTGTTTTGTATAGGTTGGACTTAGGTATGTTCTCAAAATTCTCTACTTCTTTAACAATCTCTTCTGGTATGTCATCTTCCTTTGAATCTATGTCCGTTTGTTGCGTTGTCTCGTTGCATATCACAGCCCTCGGCAACAGGATAAGTAATAGTAATACTGTATAAGTAAAGTAATGAAAGAAAACGATAGTAATAAGTGTTGATTCATAAGAAAAGTCAAAATGCTTTGATAAATTGCATAATAATTATTTTGAACATTGGATATCTTATTGCAAGAATTGAAAACATGCGAAAAATAAAAATCTTTTAGTAAATCAAAATAGTGCTTGTTTTAGCCTTGTTACCCCAAGGCTCGTCGGGCCCTGGTTGTCCTGATGGTCCAGTTATTGAGGCATGCTCCTCTGCTTACAGCCTGTACGGAAAGGCCTTCCTCCCTTCTTCCTCGAGAACAACACAAGAATCCATGTCATTGTCCTCTAAGAACACATTTTTCACAACTGCCAGTGTTTCCTCTTCTTCTGACCCATAGATAACATCGGCTGGTTGGAAAGTCTGCTCCAAATGTAGTAAAGTCTACTCCAGCAGATAGTAAGGACCGCGCCATGGTGGCGACCAGTTTTTGAACTCTTCCCAAGTGTACTCATATCCTAGACCGAAAGTGGTTCCATTCTTCTTGAGATTTATGGGCTTAGCGATTCCTTGGAGGTTCTTGCCGAGCCCTTTGCCAGGTTCGTACCCACTCTAATTCAGTATACTTTCGATCTTGTTATCCCACCATTTGTCTTTGTCAATAGCATTTACCCGCTCGATGTGATGGTAAGTCTCTCCTCCCAGCTTCTTTCTCCCCTCGATTGATGGAATGGTCTAGCGAATGTATATAGGATTGCTACCATCGCCGTAAATGATCACTTCCTGGTGATTCCATTCAAACTTTACTGCCTGATGCAGTGTTGATGCTATGGCTCCGGTAGCGTGAATCCATGGCCGTCCCAACAGTAGATTGTAAGATACCGGCACGTCTATCACCTGGAAATCAACATCGAACCAAGTTGTCCCCATTTGTAAACACAGACTAATCTCTCCAGTGGTGGACCTTTGGAAACCATCGAAAGCTTTCATGTTGATGGCACCATCCTTTATCTCGTGCAGTCCCTTACCCAACTTCTTGAGTGTTACCAGTGGACAGATCTACGCCGGTGTTTTGTTCAACTGGTCGATGACCGAGTATCCCTTGTCTTGTATCTTTCTCCAAAGATCGGCTGGACATGTCTCAATGATGGGCGACCGATTGGAGGCCTGCTTGCTTGACTCAGCTAGATGTTCTGGGGTATAGATCTTACCAGTCCTCGTCACACCCTATGCGGCAACAGTTTCCTCAAACCTAACCTTGCCTTTCCTCCTTGCCTCAACTGTATAGTCTTATGGTATAGCCTTTGTGTGGAATGGTGTCATGGTCAACATCGCCACTGGGATCGGCGTGGCTATCTTTTCTCCGAATGGAACATGGGCCTTGGGTGGAAAAACTGCAACTTCAAATGGCGCTGGAGACATGAATTCGACCTCAATTGGCGATGGTGTATTTCCAGATGACGTTGTTTCAAACTCAAGTGGCACATACATATTTACCTCGGTGCTCCCAGAGGGTTGAATCTGGACCATGGTCGGATTAAGAGTAACTATTGGCTTCTTTGGGTCATCACCTTCTGCGATCAACCCGATAGACCCCTCGGTATCCTAATCATCCTCTATTTCAATCATGTGAATGCCCTCACCCTTATGGTCTGGCAGAGGGTTGTTGCGGACATTCGGAGCAGGTTCCTTTGCAACAATAATTTTGTTGTCAATCAGAGCCTAGATTTTGTCCTTTAGAGAACGACATTTGTCGATGGTGTGTCCTTTCATGCCAGAATGGTATGCACAGGATTTGTTTGGATTGACTCACTGAGAAGGGTTCTTAGGAGTTATAGAAGGGATAGGGGTGACACAACCAGCAGCTTTGAGTCTCTCGTACAACTGGTCAATGGGTTCAGAAATGGCTGTATACTGTTTAGGATGTCTGCGGTAAAAATTTGGTCGAGGTCTAAAAAAGTTTTGGCGTGTAGGAGATGATTGATAGTGGGATGGTTGGGCATTTTAGGCTTGGTAAACATGTGCGGGTTGGGAATATCTGGGTGAAGTAGGGTGATATATGAGTGGTGGAGATGATTGATAAGTGGGTGGTGGAGTTTGGTAAGAGGGTGATGGTGTTTGGTAGTTTGGGGTAGGCTGATATGTGAGTGGAGGCATTGGATAGGTTTGGTATTTGATGGGAGATTTGGTTCTCTGTGCTACCATTACGCCTCCTACGTCTCTTTTCTTGGACACACCACTGGACTGTAAGGCCTTATTTGTAGCTTGCAAGGCCTCGAGGTTCGTAACCATACCACTTTTGATGCCTTCTTCAATTCTTTCACCCAGCTTGATAATGTCGGAAAATTTGTGGCTCTCAATCATCATCAGCCTTTCATAATACTGCGGGTCCTGAGCCCGGACAAAGAATTTGTTCATCTATTCCTCTTCTAAGGCAGGTCTAGCTTTGGTAGCTTCGGACCTCCAGCGAGTGGCATACTCGCAAAATGTTTCTGTAGGTTTCTTCTTTAGATCCTGAATGTAGAACACATCCGACACATTCTCCGTGTTGAACCTGAACCTATCCATAAAATCGGACGCCATGCCTACCCAACTTGACCACTTATTCGGATCTTGGCTAATGTACCAAGATAGAGCATCTCCTTTCAGACTCCTCATGAAAAACTTCATGCGGATTCTCTCGTCTTTCCCTACTCCAACCAGCTTGTCACAGTATGTTCTCAAATGGACCCTTGGATCCCCTGTACCATCAAACATCTCGAACTTAGGAGGTTTGTACCCCTCAGGCAGTTCGACATCGGGCTGTATGCAAAGATCTTCGTATCTCAGCCCTTCAATTCCCTTGCTTCCTTCAACACCTTGAATTCGGCTAGTTAATTTCTTATGTTCCTCAACCAGGTTCCTAATGAGAGAGTCTTTATCATCAGACTCAGGTGTGTTTGAGATGGGTTGGGTGGAATGTGGCATAGTCTCCAAATAGATGGGGGTGTTATGATGGGTGTGGAAGTGGTCATTTGTGGAGTTTTGGGGTTCCGGGATGAGCAGTGGAGTATTGTTGGAAGTATGGTAGGTGTTGCAGTGGTGGCGAGGAGCGGGATGGTTTTGTGGCTTCGGGATATTTTGTGGAGGTGTGTGGTTCTAAGCATTTGGGAAATTGATATCTGGAGTGGTGAGAGAAAACGACAGATTTGCCAGATTTCGAATCTGATCAAGTTCTTCTTTAAATTTCAGCAGCTTTTGTTCGAATTGGGATGCATTTTTTCTGAAAACCTGAGTACTATGACCGTGAGTGACCTCTACCCGTTCAGTTGAGTTCTTCTTTCTGGCGTTATTCAAATCTTCCTTCTTCCCTTTGTTCTTATTTTTGACAGGACTAAAAGGAGTAGTGGGTGGAGGGCCCCTGGATCTCGTGGAATGAGATGATGTTGCCAGAATGCATGAACTAACCTTTGGGGAGGGGAATAATGAAAATAAAAACAATAAAAACAGAAGGTAACCAAGTTAGTGAGGATTATAAAAAGGTATTGCAGTATTTAAACATATAATGCGAGAATGTAAACCGTGTCCTAATTTGAGGAACCTCTTTGTGCTCGAGGTAGGCCTAGTGACAAATTAATTTGGAGAACTTAAAATGCTAAATGCCTCATTTTATTGATAAAAGTAGACGGATCCCAATTCGACACTAAATAACAAGAAATAAAATGTCATTAATGGCCATTGGCCTTATTACATTTCATAAAGCAAAAAGAAAACTTCTATCTATTTGGTCCCAGAAGGACCTTCCCGAGGTTCGACATCCTTGGCTCCGTCGAACAGCTTTCCCAGCTCGCGAAGTCCCAGAAATAGGTAGGCTCGGGCTAGATGTCTGCCTTCGTTTCCTTCAACATTTTGGCAGTCCTCGACCCTCTTAAGAAACTTCCTTTCTAGCTCCACTATGCCTCGCTCCAAGTATCACAATCGCTTGTTAGCACTGACAGCCATGTCCTTCCAATCCTCAATCAGATTTTGGTTGGCTTCTTGTATCTCACGGTGCTCGCTTTCGTACTCCTGGATCCTCTTGTGCAGTTGATTGTATTTAACTTATGCCTCGGCCCTCTCATCTACGATCCTATGGCCCATAGCAAACCCTGGTTGACCCAGACCATCGTGATTATCTTCCAACCAGCCTGAATAATAGGGAGCATAACTAGAGTGGTATCTGTCTGGCTCGATGGTATCTCTCCCCATGACGATCTTGCAGTGCTGTATATGTTGAGCTTGACACTTATAAGGACCGTCATCAGCCTAGAAATCAGCCCGGAAATGACTCATCTTGTCAACCCTGGGTATAACCTGCTTCCTACCAGCTTGCCTCGTAACCCGGAGAGGGACGTAAGGGTATGTTCTTCTCAAACCGATCAATATCAGAAATTATGCGTCCCTGGATCGGGCGATGAATTCCTCGGTAGGGAACCACTCAAACATCCATTGTACTTGACCCTCAGTTAGATTATCGAATAACTCTACCCATCCTTTGGCATCTTCTGGCTGGGTGAACATGTTGGGCATGTAATTCATTCGCTTCGGATGATGGAAAGCGATATGATCACCCCAATCCCTTCGCTGAATTTCTTTTCGCTATTTACCCCGTTGGAGATGCTCCATGAGCCAGAGCTGAAGTAGCAAATTGCAGCCTTCGAAGTGTTTGGCTCCTCGTTGGCATTTCTCCATGGCTCGGTATATTTCTGCAATGATCATGGGCACAATGCTGAAAGGTTGTCCACCTATTCCTTCCATTAGAGTTTTAGTTACCATAGCTAACCTGGTGTGGATCCTTGCTTTCTTCATGGGAAACACGATCATACCCAGGAAACAAAACATGAATACAAAGACCCTTCGGTGAATATGCCCTAATGAGGTGATAGCAAACTTGTCCGGATAGGCACGGTAGGATTTGCTATGACCGTACCTCTCGTACAAATAATCAAAAGGGATATAGGATTCTTTCAGACATGTCAGTTCTGGATTCTTCTTTAAACCCATCATTTTGAGGAAACCTTTGCCCTTGCGGTTCTAGGACATTAACAAACCCGGAGTTTCCCATGGTATACCCGCCAATCCTCCTATTTCTTGTAGCAAGTGTGTCATTTCAATGTCCCCAAATCGGAACACAGATCTCTCACAATCCTAGTACAATGTGGCAGCTTCTATGATCTTGTTGTTGGGTTGGATTTCTAGGAGAGAAGGTAGGCTGCCTAGATATTTACGGACAAAGGTTTGATCACTAGAGTGAAGATACTCCCACCATCTTAGCAATTTTGGGTGGACGTTGGTGACCATGCCGAATCTGGGGACTTCGTGCCTCATATTTCTACAAGACAAAAAGGGTTAGGCCCTTACCCCCACCAGACTCGACTATTTAATATCAACAATCGGTATAAAAACATCTAGTGCTCCAAATTAATACACAGAATGTGGTAGTGTCCGTTTGGGTTTTGGGGAAACCCAGTGGACTTTGGACAAGGCGATCTTAAAGAGTCATTATGCGGACAACATAACTGACTCGGCTAGGTTTGACCAAGATGCATGCATAGCTTAAACAGAGTAAGGTTTCTATGGGGTTTTAGACTGGTACCCTTGAGCGGACAACTCAAGGGGAAAGGCACGAAACCATCGACTGCACCGTATCAACTAGTTTTACCACAAATACACATTTTCCGGATTTAGGGGTGATAATATCGGAAGAGCGCAAGCACTCATTATAAGCGTTGCTATGGGATTTGTCTGGCACAAGTGGAATATGATGTTGAGCATGATTATGCAACAATTAAAGGCATGTTGTCACGTATTTGCACGTTTAAGAAAGCAGTAAATATAACAATTTCATAATTTAAAGTGTTAATGAAGGAAAGCAGTAAAGGAAAGAAACAAAAAGATAAGTCAATTTCGCAATTGAAAAGAGAATTGAATGCTTAAGATATTAAACAAGTAATTGCACATAAAGAGGTATAAATTCACAATAATAGTCTGAAGTGGTAAAAGCCTAAAAATCCCCAGCAGAGTCGCCACGCTGTCGCGCCCCCTTTTTTCCATAAGAGAAAATCGAGGTTATGACATTTGGAAGGACAACTCGTTCATTTTGGGAACTAGGTTTGAAGAGTCGCCACCTAATGATTAAGGTGAATTAGGACACCAAGAGAGATTGATTTAGATAACCAGAGATAGGGTAAGGGCTTGAAATTATTCTAAGGGGAAGGTGTTAGGCATCCCTCAGAATCTACTAGTGTGGTTCCTGGCCAAACAATTATTGAATTTGGGAGCAATTAACATATAACCAAATAAGGCTCAAATGAGAGGGGATTTCAATACATAATGGTTTGAAAGTAAACAAAGCTTGGAAAAACAATTAGAAGGGCTGAAAAAAAATGTAATGCTAAAAGAATAAAGAATAAAGGAGAGGGGGGGGGGTCCTAGGTTTATTAGAAATATGGATCAACCCACACAACGTCCGGTAATCACTCCTCAATGAGGGGCTACACGTGACATTATTGCATGGTCATCATATCCATATCTACCTGTCCCACCCCGTTAAGGTATTAAAGCGCGGATTGGTCTCGATTACTTATTGCATGCTATTACTTGTCCCATTCCTATCAATCCCGGAGGCACTTAGGACTACTAATCCTAATAGGGAGGGATGCTGGGCTTATTTGGAGTTTCAAAGGTAAAAAATTCTAAAACGACATACAAAAACACATATTGCATATAAAAGGGGAAACACATAAGCATATAGGCTCAAGTAACCCCCTCAAACAAACACATAAAGTAGCATGTCTTACACATACTGCTTAGGTCTGATTTAAAAGCATTAAAGACGGGGGAAATGATATTGTTGAGGCAGTTTTAGTTTATTGCATAACTCATATAAGAAGTCCGAATCAGGCCTGCCTGTTGGTTATAATGATTAACAGAAGCAGATTCAGTTTACAGTTATTACCCTAAGGCTTGCCTAAGTGTTTAGACGGGGTTCTATAGGCATGATATTTACTGAATTCAGAAGGTGGTGAGATAGTAGAAACTTGAAATAACTTATTTGAAATCCTATAAGCATGTTTGCTAGACATTGTTGAGCGAGAGAATTAGGTTATTAAAAGAAACAGAATGTACAAAAATTGGACTAGTTACAGGTGCTGCAGGTGGTAGTATCTACTATTACTGATTTTATATCTATCATTGACTGTGAATGAAAAATGAATCAGATTGATTTAAGAAACCTTTATAGGCATGATTTCTATGCATTACTTGTTTTTAAACCTTATAGGCATGACATCTAAATGACGTTTGAATATGCATAATTAAAAGTACCCTATAGGCAGGTTTTCTAGATGAAGTTGTATATGCAGAATTAAAAGGCACTCTATAGGCATGTTTTCATGTGAAGTTGAATATGCAGAATTAAAAGTATCCTATAGGCATGTTTTCTAAATGAAGTTGGAACATGCAGAATTAAAAGTACTCTACTTGCATATTTTCTACCCTTGCATGCATAATTACCCAACCTTTTTCACTAGCCAACCCCAAGTTTTTATTACAACTTATTACAAACCAGAATAATAGATTACATTAGAAAAGAATACAAAGAAAGTACAATCAGAGGAGGCCTGATTCTTGACTTCCTCTCTAAGTTACAGGATAAACCAACTCAAAGACCATTGATCCAAAGCCTTTCTCCAATTTGAGTGTGTCAGAGTTCGCTAAGAGCCTCAATGGGACTCCGGGAAGTGCTCACACCCAAATTGTATTACCGGAATAGGGACAAGTGCAGTATGGAAGTGCCAGCCCTCAAGTGTCCAAGTTCAGAGGGAGCTCATGGGTCCCAAGGCAAGTCTCACAAGAGGGGGGCAGAACTTAAGTCTAAGAGAGAGTGTAGGTGAAGAAATAGAGTAAAGAAGAGGGAAAGAGGTGCTGGGAAACAGTTATAGAGTTAAGGACTTCAAATAAAAGGGTTCAGGGATTGGGGATTGCAAAAGGGCCTATGCACTTAGGCATTAGTTAATTCTGGGCATGCTATTACTTGTCCCATTCCTATCAATCCCGGAGGCACTTAGGACTACTAATCCTAACAGGGAGGGATGCTGGGCTTATTTGGAGTTTCAAAGGTAAAAAATTCTAAAACTACATACAAAAACACATATTGCATATAAAAGGGGAAACACATAAGCATATAGGCTCAAGTAACCCCCTCAAACAAACACATAAAGTAGCATGTCTTACACATACTGCTTAGGTCTGATTTAAAAGCATTAAAGACGGGGGAAATGATATTGTTGAGGCAGTTTTAGTTTATTGCATAACTCATATAAGAAGTCCGAATCAGGCCTGCCTGCTGGTTATAATGATTAACAGAAGCAGATTCAGTTTACAGTTATTACCCTAAGGCTTGCCTAAGTGTTTAGACGGGGTTCTATAGGCATGATATTTACTGAATTCAGAAGGTGGTGAGATAGTAGAAACTTGAAATAACTTATTTGAAATCCTATAAGCATGTTTGCTAGACATTGTTGAGCGAGGGAATTAGGTTATTAAAAGAAACAGAATGTACAAAAATTGGACTAGTTACAGGTGCTGCAGGTGGTAGTATCTACTATTACTGATTTTATATCTATCATTGACTGTGAATGAAAAATGAATCAGATTGATTTAAGAAACCTTTATAGGCATGATTTCTATGCATTACTTGTTTTTAAACCTTATATGCATAACATCTAAATGAAGTTTGAATATGCAGAATTAAAAGTACCCTATAGGTAGGTTTTCTACATGAAGTTGTATATGCAGAATTAAAAGGCACTCTATAGGCATGTTTTCATGTGAAGTTGAATATGCAGAATTAAAAGTATCCTATAGGCATGTTTTCTAAATAAAGTTGGAACATGCAGAATTAAAAGTACTCTACTTGCATATTTTCTACCCTTGCATGCATAATTACCCAACCCTTTTCACTAGCCAACCCCAAGTTTTTATTACAACTTATTACAAACCAGAATAATAGATTACATTAGAAAAGAATACAAAGAAAGTACAATCAGAGGAGGCCTGATTCTTGACTTCCTCTCTAAGTTACAGGATAAACCAACTCAAAGACCATTGATCCAAAGCCTTTCTCCAATTTGAGTGTGTCAGAGTTCGCTAAGAGCCTCAATGGGACTCCGGGAAGTGCTCACACCCAAATTGTATTACCAGAATATGGACAAGTGCAGTGTGGAAGTGCCAGCCCTCAAGTGTCCAAGTTCAGAGGGAGCTCATGGGTCCCAAGGCAAGTCTCACAAGAGGGGGGCAGAACTTAAGTCTAAGAGAGAGTGTAGGTGAAGAAATAGAGTAAAGAAGAGGGAAAGAGGTGCTGGGAAACAGTTATAGAGTTAAGAACTTCAAATAAAAGGGTTCAGGGATTGGGGATTGCAAAAGAGCCTATGCACTTAGGCATTAGTTAATTCTGGGCATGCACAACAATAGGAAGTGCTGTTATGCTTACAAAATCAACCAGAATACACAATCACATAATGATAACATAGAGGTTATGATCCTAAGGGAATCACGTTTGAGTCAGAGACAACAATACTTAATATTGTCATGCCTCAAACAAACCATCAGTATCAAATACATTGGGGTAGGGGTTTAGGACACATATAGATTCAAAACAGGTAGGAGGAAATTACAGCATGCTAAAATAAGTACTGGACTAAACACAAGCAGTAGGCAAACAAGAAGGCAAAAGTATTAAGTAAACATATTGTTGTGATGCTAAAATCTTAAACAGAACATACGAGTTCAAAGAAGAAAAATATAGTAAAAGTAGGTAGCAGGACTTTGAAGATAGGCCACAGTACGAGTAGTAAGAGAGAATATTTTGAGTGTAAGTGATTTCAGAACTAAGTATGTTCGTGTGTGTTAATGAAAGAGCAGAGTATTTATAGTTTGAAAACAGGCAGAAAATAAGGCAAGGATTATAGTTTAGCAGTAATTATGGAACTATGTACCAATTAAATCAAATCTGTATAAGGATTTCCTTTAATTAATGAGTTAAAATCAAACGGCAATGGGCAGAAAACATTTAAGGAAAGAAATCAAGTAAGCATCATGTGCAGAGTAGACAATTAGGGGTAAGTGCATATAGGTTCAATTAAGTAAACAACTAATGAAGAATCAGTAAAAAATACTCGATTAACCAAATAAGGTAAGAGACACAATAGATTTGCAAAATATGGAGACAATCTGCTCATAATAAATCACGGAGTCAAGGGTTTGAAATTACTGATTTAAGAAGAATCACACGGGTTCCCAAGAATAAGCAAATAAACCAAGTTAAAAATAGGAGAATCGAAAGTCTAAGGAAAGTTTTCCAATCAGGCCCAGAAACAAGGAGCTCAGAATCAATCAAAGAGAGGACCATGAGTCTTTTTTTAGCATATAAACAGAATGCACAAAAATATTAGGCATGTGAGGTTAAACTATGGCAAAGAGAAGCAACATGCAATAATAACTACAAAGTCAGTAGACAGTGAAACATGGTAGTCACATAGGTCAACTTAGTAATAGAGAAAAGAGGGTATCAGAAGCATGCAAAGGGACAAGTAAAAAGGCCCTTCTGAAAAGTATAGTCTAGTTTCAATGATTGCAAGAAACCAAATCACATAGAGAAACAAAAGTTGAAACAAAAAGGACTTCGAATCCAGTCGAGCTAATTCAAACAGATGAAGCAGTTTTCAGAAGTTCGAATAGGTCCAGAGAAATTAGGGTTTTGAAATCAATCGAATTCAGAGCATGACGAACAAGTAAATCACATAGCAAGTAGTCTCAGGACTCGAATGAACCCAAAATTTTAGGGTTTTCACCATCAATCGAGTTCTAGATATGAAAAGAAAGTAAATCGGACAAATACTAACACAAAATATATTCAGAAACCTCAAAAGAAACTAAGAGTCTTGACATGAAAACTCCAGTAAAAGAACGACATAAGGAAATAAAGTAGAACATATTGAAAATCAGAGAAAGTTTCGAAATAACTTAACCAAAACCTAAATCGGAAAAGATAAAGGGGTTTCGAAGGTAGAGTTTTGAAAGAAACCTTGAGAAAACATTTAGAAGTTTAGAGCAAACATAGATCTAAAAGAAATCGGAAGAACCTTAAAGGTTAGGGTTTCAGAAGATCCCTAGATGGTGAGAAGGGCTTGGAAAATCATCGATCTAAGCAGGAGAAGTCAAGAGTCAGGCTGAAATAGCCATGGCTGGCTAGAGCGAAGTCATAGATGACCGAAGATAGCCATAGAACTAAAATCAACCAAGGTCTGGACCAAACTTTTCCAGGATCTAGCCTTGAAACCATGACAATCGAGCATGTAGAAGCCAAAGGAGGTAGATACAGGCCTCCAATGACCTTGGAAGCAATGGATTTGGGAGGTTTTCGGGTAGTGGTTGTAGGCGGCGGCTAGGGTTTGAGAGAGGATGGAGAGACGAAGGGGGGTTTGAAGGCGGCTGCGGGTGAAAAATGACTAGGGTTTGGGGTAGGTCGGGATTAAAAAGGAAAGGGCTAAGATTAAAAGGAAATCCGAGCGGGTTATTTAAAAAGGGTCGTGGGTCGGGTAGATTAGGATTTGGGATGGGTAATTGGGTTTAAAAATTGATGTTCAATTCAGGCTACAATTGAAACACAATTGGGCTATATTTTAAATATCCACTCTTCCCTTATTTATTTTATAAAAAATAATAGAATAATTTCTGAAAATAAATTAAAGGTACTAAAATAATTAATAGTACATAATAATCAAATTAAAAATATTGGACCTACTTTTTATAGACATAAACGTAATTAAAATCTAAAAGAGGCTAATATTGCAATTATATGCAATTTAGCTTTTAATATACTAAATAAATTTGTAAAAATATGCAAAAATTAAATTAGCTATATTTTAGTATAAATATGAGATTCCAATAAAAGAATCACCAAAAATGATAATTTTGGGAATAATTATTGGGTTTTTCTTGATAAAATAGGGCAATAAATTGATTTAAAAATCTTTAAAAATTAAAGAAATATAATAAAATATTGGGACATACTTATAAATGCATATACATGCTATTTTGAAAGTATTTTTGTATATTAAAATATACAGAGAAAAATTGGGTATCAACAGTTATAATATTGAAATTTAGTCAAAATCACTTACCCAACAGTTAGATGTGAAAATTCTCACCAAAATCGCCTCTCACAAAGTCTAGGGTTCACAATATGAAAGAGTGAGCTGAAATCCCAAAATTCCAACTCTTAACCCAGCTGTAGATGTCGAATTTGTGATAAAAATTTCGCAATTGCGCGCTCGCAATTGTGACCAGAATTTTGCAAATGCGGTAGTTCGCAATTGCAACAAAATGTTCATAATTGCGAAGTACCAGCACTAGCAATCCCAAACATCACCAAAATGATCTAAAACCACCCCGAAACTCATATGGAACCCCCTCGGACACAAACCTTATGTGCATTTCAATCATAAAACATGCTACGGACCTGCTCGCATACTCAAAAAACTGAAAAGCGATCGTCTTGACCCGATCGTGACCATGATCAAACTCAACATTTCTTAACTTAACTAGTTTCACAACCGATGATCCAAAATACACCCAAGCCCCTCGGGACCCCTCATATAACACGGACCTACTCGAGCCTTCAAATGCCGCAGCATAACATCAAAACCACAAATCGCACCTTAATTCAAGCTTAATTAACTATTTCAAATTTCAAAATTTCAAACTTATGCAGAACACCTCTAAACAAACTGGAATCACCATAAATTTTGCACACATGCTTCAAATGACACGACGAACATTTTTCAACTTCCGGAATAACAATCCGAGCCCGATAACTCCAAAGTCCACTCCCTGTCAAACCTATGAACTTGCCAAACCTTCAAATTGCTCACATTCGCCAAATAGTGCCAAAACCTTCTAGAAACATCTAAATGCAAATTCGAGCATAGGTCCAAGTCCAAATTCGCCATCCAGACTTAATGTAACCATAAAAACTCCAATCTGAGGTCAATTTCACAAAAGTCATACTTAGTCCACCCTTTCAACTTAAAGCTTCCAAATTGAGAGTCATTCTTCCAGATCAATCCTGAATCACTCAATCACCAAAACCGACTATACACATAAGTTATAATACACCACATGAAGCAACCTATGACCTCGAACCGCTGAATGAAATAAAACACGCAAAACGACCAGTTCAGTCATTACAAATTATCCCTAATACAATTAAGAGAATAAAGTGCATCGAATGTAGCTACAAGTAGTTCAATCATATCCCTAGGTAAAATCTATAAAATAAGGATTAACACCTCAAGTTCTTGTTAATTAATCATTCTTAACCCCGGGTTTGCCTTTTCCAAGTCAAAATCGAAGTAAATGGACGAGTCCTAGGGTTAGTTAATCCCTTAAGAATCATTAAAGAACAAGATTAATTGTATAAATAATCAAATCACTCATAACCAATCAAAATCATTAAATACATAAGCATAATAAGAGATTTTGTCATGACCCCAAAATCCTACCTTGAGAATCGTGATGGCATTTAGTCTATAAGACTCGGTAAGCTCGGCACATAAAGTGATCTAACAAAAAATAAACAACTTAACTATAAAAGACATTAATTAATAAATAAGATAACATTAGAAAAACCAAACAATAGTTATACAACCCCAAAACCGGTAGTATAGAGTCATAAGCTCTACTGAAATATACTAGAATCTCTAAATACAGTACTAATCTAAAATGAATGTAAACAGTAATGATGATAATATCATAAGGTCACTTCAAGGCCTTTGAGTGTCAAGCAGGTATACCCTGAAGTCTCCAGTTGTAAGGACACTCCCAAAACCAATACGATCTAAAGTATCTGGATCAGCACAAAAATGTGCAAAAGCGTAGCATGAGTACATCACAGTGGTACCCAGTAAGTATCAATACTAACCTTGATGGAGTAGTGACAAGGTAAGTCAAGACACCCACTAAACAATAACATGTGTGACCATATAAATGTAAAGCTAACGGTGGAAGGAACATGAATATAAGTCTAACAACAGAATAATGGAAGCCACAAATGGCAACAAGAAATAAACAGGTAATAAAACGGCAAAGCAATCAGAACACAGTCAAAATTTGAATGAAATCCATTTGGGAAAAAAAATGACAATTCAAGTAATCAGGTCGTTCAAACACATAATTTATAACAAGATTCACTCTGAGACACCACACCTCATAATCACACATCATAGGCCACAATCACGAATTTGTCACCCATGGAACCTCGTGCCCACATTATTAATCACCTTCTCATGGCAAAGTTCATGTGCTACCACGTATGTTGTATCTGTGTCAATTTTCAACTAAAATATTTGAGAGATTTATTTAAATAAATTAAGGCATAATAACAATTTTGAATAAAGTAAAGCGTCAAATGAAATAATGAGTTTATTTTAGGAATCAAATAAAGTAAAATAAAATACAATTTATATAAAGTAGGGTATCAAATGGAAAAATGAGTTTAGTTTAGAAATCTTAGAAGGTAGGGTAAAATAATATTTTTAAGTAAAGTAAAACATAGAATAAGTTAACAAATTAACGTAGAATCATTTAAAGTAAGGCGTGATAATAATTTAAGTAAAGTAAAGCATCAAATAAGGTAATGTATTTAACTTGGGAATCATCTATAGTAAAGCAGTGAGTGAGATGATGGGTTTTATCTTAAGTGTCAAATAAAGTAAAGCATGTTAATAATTTGTTATTCAAAATCGTTACATGACCAACAACTCCACAAAATATGAGATGATGACTCCACCCAAGTAAACTCACCTTGACAATCAATACATCAAGTAACAACTGCGGCACAAGTTGATATATTAATGCAACACATCAATTCATGTAGAAGGCATGACTCACACAAGAAGTCACAATCATTTCAACACAAGAATAACAACAAATAACCAAATACAATCAAAATACAAGTGAAATGATTTAAGAAAAAAAATATTCGTCCAAATCAACAAGTCGTTCCAACATAGAATGCACAATAAGAATCACACCGAGGTACCATACCTAGTATTCACATTTCACAAATCAAAAACACAGTCTTCCTTGTATCACTGCATGAGCCTTGCAAATATTTTTAAAAATATTTTTTCCGAAATAGCTTCACGCACTTTAGCCCTGTTATCTCACCGTATGGGTTCAAGTGATTCCCTTACCAGTAGCACGTGTATAAATCCCACCTTATCTCACTGCATGTGCATCAACCCCTATCCTTATACCATTGCATGTGCATAAATATCACAACACAATAATCAACTCACACCATACATGCCCATTGCCACAACATTGCCAAAATTAACAATACAAATGTTACCACAATACATAGCCCACAACTCAGTCCCAATATGTACAATAATCTCAATAACAACAAAATGAACGAGAAATGCTAAACAAGGAAAGGTATTCCAATAGCCAACAACTTCAACCACAAAACTTATTATTAGCTCTCAATAGCTACCACTTCAATATACTTAACACTGAAAGGTATTTCCATGAAATGGTGTCACAACCAAAAATCCAACCCGCATAATGGCACCTAACCAAACCCGCTAGGTAAGCCAAATAATAAGAAAACATAATATAGTAATAATTATAAGAGTCAAAAATGAAATAACTAAATTTTTATACAACTCCACAAGGACTGGTAGTACAAGTCATGAGCCACTAAGGCTTAGATTTACAAAACTAATATGTAATAAATGCAACATATGCTTGAAATGCACATGAATAGAATTCAAATCTATAGCTACCAAGGACAAGTGATAGCCATAACTGGAACACATGTACAACTTCAATGCCATCCCTCGCCATACACGATAGCATCAACACCAAGATTTGCGCGCTAGGTTGCAGAAGTGCAGTATGAGTACAACCGACCCCGTGTACTCAATAATTATCCTAACTAACCTTAGCGAGGTACACAAAGCAAGAACTATAAATGATACTCACCAACGCCTGCACAGTTCATAATTTTAACAAATATATAGCAGATATATGATCAAATTGGAAAAATCTCAGGTATAACCGCTTTGGTGCTCAAAATTCTTTGTTTTAAAGTGTTTTACTCAGTCAACAATCTAGCATATAAGGAATATACGCAAGTACAAAAGGTAATAATCAAGGAAATTGCAAATAATGGTGAAATGCAATAACCAAATAATAGTCCATTGCAGCGCGCAACCCGATCCAATAACCATAAGTCAATAAGACATGTTGCGACATGCAACACGATCCAATAACAGTAACCAGCTCTCCTATAGCTCACATCAACTAGAAATCAATCGGTTTCTCACAATCAACATGTACACCATCAAGAGAGAAACATAAGAGGGTGACCCTAGGGGGATGGATCCGTATCCACATATTGCACAGACAACTCATGTGCTAATAATATCAACTGCACGGATAACTCACGTGCATTACAGATAACTCACGTGCTATAATATCAATATTTGAATTTGTACGGACAATTCACATGTTAACAATATCAATTTGTGAGGCATGGTCACAGGCACAATATCATAATCTGCCCGGCATGGTCACAGGCATAAAAACACAATCTGCCTAGCATGGTCACAGGCTTTGTTACATCCCATATTTTTGTACGTGGAAGTACGCCATAAGTAAATTGACATAAGATCGAAAATGAGATATTATATTTCGCATTTTCATACATTAAGGTTTCGTCGTAAGTTAATCGACGTAAGTTCGTGAATGAGATTTATTTTTGGGTTTTAATTATTATGCCATTTCAAACAAGGAATAAGTAAATTCGCGAATGTGAGAGGGCAAGGAAATCGAAGAAAATGAGTTTTATCGAAGCTTGTCAATTTGGAATAAATTACAGTTCGAGCTATAATACCCGATATTTATGGACTAGTACCATATAAGGTACCACATGACCATGATAATGAGGTGTATAAGGTGTGTTAAAAGTGAGTAATATAAGTAATTTGAGATAATTCTTAATTATGTAGGTAATTGATTACTTATTTAATTAGAGGGGGATTAATAAGTTGATTAAGGAGAAGGGGTAAAATTTTGGATAAGTATGGTAGTAACGTGGCAGCACCCCTCAAAATCACATGGTGACTCTTTAAGACACTATAATATGTGGCTAAATAAAAGACATGACACTTGGCACTAAGTCACAAACTATGTCTTGGAAAGGCACGTAAAAGGAATTCAATAAAGGAAAGTCTTGGAAAGTCTTAGCTAAATATAAGGCATTATCTAATAAAGGAAAGCCACCAAGTCTTGAAAGTGCAAGAATCTTATCCATGTAAGTTACAAATTTGCATATGAAAAGAATTAAAGGAATTCAAACGTAAAATGTTTGAGTGTTACAAGCTTAAGTCACATAAGCAATGCAAGGCTTCAACAATTCAAATCAAAGTGAGACTTTGCAATTTTAACGAAGTACGGTGATATCTTCTTAGGAATATCATACTCTACTCCGATCTTATCGTTACGTGCTGTCATAATTGATGTGTGTTAGAGAGATTTCCAAGAGAATCGATTCAGGTATGTTAAAGCTATTCCTTCTTTCTTTTGGCATGATCTATACGACGCAAACGAAACGAGCAAATACACAATTTCCATAAATGACTCTATTCGTAGAAATACTAGAGGTGCTTATGTTCTTGATTCCCCATGTGTCATATTATTTTATCATCTATTCGTGGGTCTTAAAAATATGTAAGTTGGTAAAATTTATTTCATGATATTAGTCAAAGGCATAATGGTCTTATGACGTACCGAGAGATTTTATTAACATATTTTCACATGCATTTCATGCATTTACAAATGCACATCGACCAATGACCAGATGGCGTTATATACTTGTATATATATATATATATATATATGTATGTATATATATATATATATATATATATATATATATATATATATATGTATATATATATGGGATATGGGAAAGGTTATGGCGTTATATACGCACCACTACCTGATTAGCTGCTATATGTTGATAATTTTGCCTACAGTGGCCAAGATGATATGATGGGATTCCCTCAAAGGCTTGATGATATTATGGACACATGTACCTATGCACGACATGACATTTATACATATATGCATGAGATTTTAAATATTAAAGGATTTCACAGAGCTATTCAGATTTACATGTCTATTGTCTACTGATTTTCATTCCTTACATACTTGGTACATTATTTGTACAGACGTCACTTTTGCCTGGGAACGATGTGTTTCATGCACGCAGGTCCCAATAGACAGGTCGAGAATCATCCAAGTAGGTGATCGGCTCAGCAGAAGATGTAGGTGCACTCCATTTGCTCCGGACTTGCTTGTTTGGTCAGTATAATTTCGATGTATATTGTTTGGTATGGCGGGGCTCTGTCCCGACCTTTACGATACTATGTATTCTTAGAGGCTTGTAAACAGATATCATGTACACTTATTCTTATATGGCCTTGTCGGCCTGAGTATATAAAGGATCATACCGGCCTTATAGGCCCATATATCATATGTATAAGTTTGGATTACATGTTGGATCGTCCAATGTCGAGTATTTTTCCATGTTTTATTCTACTTATCTCATTATAGCCTCTCTGGCTCATTTACCTATGATAGTATGATATGAAAAGATACATTACATTGGTACTCGGTTGAGTAAGGTACCGGGTGCCCGTCGTGGCCCATCAATTTGGGTCGTGACAAAAGTGGTATCAGAGTAGTTCTATCCTAGGGGTCTACAAACCGTGTCTAGTAGAGTATCATTTATGAGTGTGTCGTGCACCACACTTATACTCATGAGGCTACATGACATTTAGGACTGTCACTCTTTCTTCTTACGCTAGATCATGTGGTAGAGCTTAGTTGTAAGAACTCAATTTCCTAAACTCTATCTTATTCGTAATACAACGATGCCTACATCCAGAAAGACAGTTGGTAAAAGAAATAGATGTGGAAGGGTTGAGTCAGAGGAACTCAATTTTTGCATCATACTTATGATAGATAAATATGAGGTATTCAGAAGATTATGTGTATACTAATATATGTAAGTTCCTTGGTAAGGATCCCTAAGACAAAAATACTTATCCACTCTTACGGTAAAAAGAAATAACAGAATCAGAAAGAAGATACAAGTTTCAACAAGTAAAATAAGCAAGGTGAAGAAGGGTACGGGGTACCCAGTTAATAAAGATTATCGTTGCTTATCATTCAGGAAGGGAGTTATAAGCATTTTGAGTTAGCTTCAACACCGATAGATATACGTACCATCGGCTACACTGATCTCAGTTATGCCCAATGGGAGCTAATAGATATTGTTTAAAGTATACAGTTGGGTTTAGAGTAACCCAAAATAGGGGATGGATTGGTAGAGTTAGTTGATATTTCTGAAGGATAGTGTAAATGTGTTAATAGATCTCATTGTGGGACACCCAGATGGGCACTCTAACATAGTACAACAAGATATGAGTACTACAAAGATATGCACTGGAAACCTGGAAGGAATAAATATTACCTTAGTGTGACTCGCGTCCCTAGTGGAGCGAGAACGTTAAGCAACCTGAAGAGCCACTAGATGGAGCAAAAGGGAGCTAAAACAATAGAATGTCTTGTCCGAGTTTTCAGAATAAAGTAATAGACATAAATGTTAGCGGGAAATAAGAAAAGAGTTCATGAAGCATTATGAGTAAGATATGATACATGGATGACAATGGTAGATCAAAAGATGATAGTATTACAGAATCTATAGTCAAGTGAAGGAAGAGACAAGAGGTGACGTGCCTTAGGACAACAAAGGAGTATAGGCCATAAAGTCATATTCTCACTTCGAAAAATAAGTTTGTGGCTCCAACGCAACTACCGGAAGAAAAAGTTAGACCCTAGAATAATAGAAATCAGTATGGGCTGGTGAACAAGATAAACTAAATGTGAACTGGGGACTGAGTGATATGATAATAGTCGACATCATAAGAATTTTAGAGATTATGTTCCGGTGATAATAGAATGGACGACAAAAGAATACCCTTTAAAGGTCATTCAGGAAGACACTTCTCTAAAGCAAATAATATGAGCAAAGTTAAGCTTAAGAGACTATGTGCGCCAGTTACACTAAGTGTCATCCTCGCGAGTAAGGAATTTTGTTATCTTTGGTATAAAAAGCATTACTATAAGGGGAGTAAGGGTAATCGATGATGTGAAAAGATGCCAACGATGAAGAGGTAAAACATCTATAGGTAGATCGTCGTAGCTCCAGCTCTTAGTATTCCCCTAAATGGCGGAATATGGAGTTATGTGGCGTGAAGTCAGAATTTAGTGGTTCTAATAATCATGGAGTGGTAAAGGAAGAATGCGGTAAAATAAAAAAGGGATGAGATTGCACTTATCCAAATCCTAAAGATATGCTAAGATTCCAAAACATTATATAAGCATGACATCAACGAGGGGAAGTAAGGGTTTCGACCCGTTATAAAAAAAAGAGCCAGTACGAGAGGTAAGTTAAGACAAAGGAAATTACCCGAGAAAGTTTTCGTGAAATATTGATATGAGAATGGGCCAATGAGCAGTTAGCAGTTGATTCAGGAAGAGCCTGGTTATGGCTAGAGAAGAAGATACAAATAAATTAATAGATCATGCAAGATAAACATAGTAAAACCCAGTATAGTGAATTCAGCCTTGCAGTTATGACATTGTGACCCTTGAGAAATATTCAGATATGAGTTTGGGTAGTCAAAGGTACCAGATGAGTATTATGGAGATAAAAAAGAGTGTCAATGGGAAGACAACCAAAATATCAGTTCAAAAGAAACCCTACAAGCACTAGGGTGTGGAGATAAGTAACCACGGGTAATTATAGGTGAGGAAGAACATCAAAAATTCCATCAAGCATACAATGTAACAAGCTTAAAGCTTTACAAAGGTTAGAGGATCCTCCCTAAGTACTACAGTGAAAGACTAGCTGAGGAAGTAAGAAAGAAGGCTTCAACCCAAGCTCAGTGACCCAAAGAGGGAATGCTTTTATAATTACAGTCTCACAATAATATTGTACGCACTCCATTAGAATGTGGCACCCACCATGGCTACTGAACAGAAAGAAGAATTAAAAGTAATATTCGAGATCATATGAAGTTGCACGAAAATTCTAGCATTTGCGGGAACTAAGATAAGATAAGTATGCACGCAAGAAGGGGGAAGAAATATTATGAATAGTAATTTCTTACATTTATAGAAAGCTGAGAAGGAACGAAAAGAATTATTCAATTAGTGACCCAAAATACGTTATGAATGCACTTTAGGAGTTCATATTTTTATATATGCAGCATATACGTTGATAATCATACAGCCATAGAAGATCTCTGTGTAAGTTAAAAGAAAGAATTGAGTCTAGGTCATAGACAAAGCATTGAATTGTTAGGAGATTATATCATGGATATTCTATAAAGTCCATGAAGTACTAAAATAATAACTAATACCATGAGCCACATATCGGAATATAGCTTAAGACTATATAAAGGTTGATGAAAGGGAAGAGGAAACTAAAAAGTTGCATCAACTAAGTAAATCAGTATCCTGATTATTGGACCTAGAAAATAATAGAAATCATAATCGAGAACATTGCATGACCAGCCTTAATATCAGAGGTACAAGAGAGATAGTACAACAACCATAGTCTGTAACAGCTCTACGATATAGCCAGTTGGAAAAGTAACAGCCTCATAATAAGTTAGTATGAAGCTCCCACTGGATTGTAGTATTATAATAAAGATCTAAGTTATGGATGTGACTCAGCCTATATGGAAGGCAGGTTATGAAAGAAATAGAAGATGTGATGCGATATATGAAGGTAAGTAAGGTAAAGGTGAATAGCGTAGAAGATACTCAAATGAAGAAGGATGTGAATAGTCCATACTTCGGATAGAAGGTTAGAAACATAGAGATTCAATATCCAGGAATGATAGCAGTATCATCAATGGTATATTTTCTAGCCTATGGTTTCTAGGTACCGAGAGACCTAGCCAAGAAAGTAAAGAATAGATAAAGACGATGAGATGTCTCGCTTGATGTTCCATAATAATACAAGGAAATCTATGGTAAAGCAAAATTACGAGCAATATAAATGGATATATGTAGGTCCCAAGCTAAAGAATGATAAAGCGACAAGGTTTTAGGAAGACAAGAGTAACAACGAGAAAGGGTGAGTGAGAAGGTGATGAAAATGAATAAGTTCTCACGATTAAGCCCACGAAAACAAGAGAGTTGATGAGTTCTCTATGTTATAGAAAGCTCAGTATAGCCGAATGAACTCAAAGGAGTCTAAGACTAGCAACATTTAAAAGATATGGAATGCTACTCTGGTAGTGGAATGAAGGTGTAATTGTGACAAATAAAAGTAACGTTTGGGACTTCGATTTAATAATGATTTGAAGGAAAAAAGGGGGAGCAGGAGAAAAGATTTTGCGGACGATACAAGATCATAATAGCCCCATAAGGTGAATCATGTCGCGATACTATCAAATACGATTATGGAAATCACATCAAATATTCCTCGATGCAATGTAAGCCCTAGTGGCAAGGTTTTAAGTATGAAGTTTCAAGGTATCGGTGGTATATTGTAGGTCAATATTGCGGAAAATCATAATGGATGGACAAAAGTCACCAAGTATGAGCTAAGATTAGGTCGCCATTCTTAAGATGAACTGTAATGATGAAGCATTAAAAGATTTGGATTTATACATATGGGATAAGCAACAAGAGTAAGATGAAATTTAGTAGTAGACCTCCACAACGATAAATCGAAGTAAGAATTATGGTATGGTATGGCCTACGTAGATGTAGTAAAGCAAATGACGCACAGAGGGACAACATGACATAATTTTATAAATATTCACAAATTGAAGCCTAGAGATTGGCTAAAAGCTGGAGGAAAGAGAAGAGAAGAGTCGCATAAGCGCACATACAAAGTTATAAGTTGTAAAGGCTGCATGATAGAAGGTAGAAACAGTTACGAGATTAGAACGATTACCACTACAAGTCGTGGTATGAGAAAGAGTCTTAAAGGGGAAAATGCCCTGGTCTTTCGGATTCATTCACACAACAGTCGCCTAGATGGCAAGAGGAATACTAAATTATTCACGAGAGCTATGAGTTATAAAAATGATAAGTGCATCAGTCAACATTCGAGGATGAATGTTCCAAAGGGGGGAATGATGTTACATCCCAAGTTTTCATATGTGGAAGTACTCCATAAGTAAATTGACGTAAGCTCGGAAATGATATATTATATTTCGCATTTTCATACGTTAAGGTTTCTTCGTAAGTTAATCGACGTAAGTTCGAGAAGAAGATTTATTTTGGGGTTGTAAGTATTATACTATTTCAAACAAGGGATAAGTAAATTCATGAAGGTGAGAGGGCAAGCAAATCGAAGAAAATTAGTTTCGTCGAAGCTTGTCAATTTGGGATAAATTATGGTTCGAGCTATAATACCCGTTATTTATGAACTAGTACTATACAAGGTACCACATGGCCATGATAGTGAGGTGTATAAGGTTTGTTAAAAGTGAGTAATATAAGTAATTTGAGATAATTCTTAATTATGAGTGTAATTGGTAAATATTTAATTAGTGGGGGATTAATAAGTTGATTAAGGAGAAGGGGTGAAAATTTGGATAAGTATGGTAGTAACATGGCAGCACCCCTCAAAATCACATGGTGACTCTTTAAGGCACTATAGTATGTGGCTAAATTAAAGACATGAGACTTGGCACTAAGTCACAAATTAAGTCTTGGAAAGCCACGTAAAAGGAATTCAACAAAGGAAAGTCTTGGAAAGTCTCGGCTAAATATAAGGCATTACCTAATAAAGGAAAGCCACTAAGTCTTGGAAGTGCAAGAAACTTATCCATGTAAGTTACAAATTTGCATCTAATAAGAATTCAAGGAATTCAAACGTAAAATGTTTGAGTATTACAAGCTTAAGTCAGATAAAAACACAAGGCTTCAACAATTCAAGTCAAAGTGAGATTTTGTAATTTTAACGGAGTACGGTGCAATCTTTTCAAGAATATCGTACGGATTTTTCTCTACTCCGATTTTGCCATTACGTGTTGTCACAATTGACTTGTGGTAGAGGGATTATCAAGAGAATCTACTCAGGTATGTTAAGACTATCCTTTCTTTCTTTTGGCATGATCTATACGACAGAAACGAAAAGAGCAAATACACAATTTCCATAAATGACTCTGTTCGTAGAAATACTAGAGGTGCTTATGTTCTTGATTCCTCATGTGTCATATTATTCTATCATCTATTCATGAGTTTTAAAAATACGTAAGTTGGTAAAATTTATTTCATGATATTAGTAAGAGGCATAATGGTCTTATGACGTACCGAGAGATTTTATTAACATAATTTCACCTGCATTTCATGCATTTACCTATGCACATTGACCCGTGGCCAGATGACATTATATATATATATATATATGTATGTATGTATATGGTATATGGGAATGGTTATGGCCTTATATATGCACCACCACCTGATCAACTGGTATACGTTGATAATTTTGCCCATAGTGGCCGAGATGATATGATGGGACGCCCTTAGAGGCTTGATGAGGTTATGGACACATGTACCTATGCACGACATGACATTTATATATATATGCATGACATTTTAAATATTAAAGGATTTCACAGAGCTATTCAGATTTACATATCGAGTCTTTTACTCCATGTTTCTCTCATGTCTATTGTCTACTGAATTACATTCCTTACTTACTCGGTACATTATTTGTATTACTATCCCTTTTGCCTGGGGATGCTGCGTTTCATGCTCGTAGGTCCTGATAGACAGGTCGAGAGTCCTCCAAGTAGGTGATCAGCTCAGCGGAAATTGTTGGTGCACTCCATTTGCTCTGGAGTTCCTTGTTTGGTCAGTATAAGTTAGATGCATATTGTTTTGTATGGCGAGGCTCTGTCCCAACTTGTACAATATTATATATTCTTAGAGGCTTGCAGATATATATCATGTATACGGATTCTTGTATGGTCTTGTCGGCCTATGTTTTGAGTATATAAAGGATCATGTCGGCCTTAAAGGCCCGTACGCCATATGTATAAATTTGGATTACATGTTGGATTGTCCAGTGTAGAGTATTTGTCCATGTTTTATTATACTTATCTCATGATAGCCTCTCTGGCTCATTTAACTATGATAGTATGATACGAAAAAATATATTATGTTGGTACTCAGTTAAGTAAGGTACGGGTGCTAGTCGCGGCCCATCGGTTTGGGTCGTGACAAAAGTGGTATCAGAGCAGTTATGTCCTAGAGAGTCTACAAGCCGTGTCTAGTAGAGTCTTGTTTATGGGTGTGTCATGCACCACACTTATAAGTAGGAGGCTACGAGGCATTTAGGACTATCACTCTTTCTTCTTACTCTAGATCGTATGGTAGAGCTCAGTTGTAAGAACTCAATCTAAACTCTATCTTATTCGTAATACAACAATGCCTACATCCAGAAGGACGATTGGTAAAAGATATAGCCATGGAAGGGTTGAGTCAGAGGAACTCAATTTTTGCATCATGCTTATGACGGATAAATATGAGGTATTCAGCAGATTATATGTATACTAAGATGTGTAAGTTCCTTGGTAAGGATCAATAAGGCAAAAATACTTATCAACTCTTACGGTAAAAAGGAATAACATAATAAGAAGGAAGACACAAGTTTCTGCAAGTAAAATAAGCAAGGTGAAGAAGGGTACGAGGTACCCAGTTAATAAAGATTATCGTTCCTTACCATTCAGGGCGTTTTGAGTTACCTTCTATAGTGACAGATATATGTACCATCGGGCACACTGATCTAAGTTATGCCCTATGGGAGCTACCAGATATTGTTTAAAGGATTCGACTGGGGTTAGAGTAACCCAAAATAGGGGATGGATTGGTAGAATTAGTTGACATTTTCGAAGGATAGTGTAAATGTGTTAATAGATCTCCTTGCGAGACACCCAGATGGTGCACTCTAACATAGCACGACTAGATATGAGTACTACAAAGATAGGCACTGGAAGCTTGAAAGGAATAAATATTACCTTAGTGTGGCTCGTATCCCTAGTAGAGCGAGAACGTTAAGCAACCCGAAGAGCCAATATATAGAGGAAAGGGGATCTAAAAGCAAAAAGAATGCCTTGTTTGAGTTTTCAGAATAAAGTAATAGTCATAAATGTTAGCGGGAAATAAGAAAAGAGTTAATGAAGCATTATGAGTAAGATATGATACATGGATGACAACGGTAGATCAAAAAATGATAGTATTACTGAATCTATAGTCAAGTGAAGGAAGAGACGAGAGGTGACAGGCCTTCAGACAATAATAGAGTATAGGCCATAAAGTCATAAGCTCACTTCAAAAAATAAGTTCGTGACTCCAACGCAACTACTGGAAGGAAAGTTAGACCCCAGACTAATATGAATCAGTATGGGCTGGTGAACAAGATAAACTAAATGTGAACAGGGGACTGAGAGATATGATAATAGTCGGCATCATGAGAATTTCAGAGATTGCGTTCCGGCGATAATAGAATGGACGACAAAAGAATACCCTTTAAAGGTCATTCAGGAAAATGCTTCGTTAAAGAAATCAATACGAGCAAAGTTAAGCTTAAGGGATTATGTGGGCCAGTGACACTAAGTGTCATCCTTGCGAGTAAGTAATTTTGTTATCCTTGGTACAAATAGAATTACTCTAAGGCGAGTAAGGGTAATCGATGATGTGAAAGATGCCAAAGATGAAGAGGTAGAACATCTATAGGTAGATCGTCGTAGCTCCAGCTCTTAGTACTCCCCTAAAGGGGAAAATATGGAGTGCTATGGCGTGAAGTCAGAAATTAGTGGTTATAGTAATCATGCAGTGGTAAAGGAAGAATGCGGTAAAATAAAAAAAGGATGAGATTGCACTTATCCAAATCCTACAGATATGCTACGATTCCAAAATATTATGCAAGCACGATTTCAAGGAGGGGAAGTAAGGGTTCCGACTCGGTATAAAAAAAAAGCCAATACGAGAGGTAAGTTAAGACAAAGGAAATAACCCAAGAAAGTTTATGTGAAATATTGATATGAGAATGGGCCAACGAGCAGTTAGCAATTGATTAAGGAAGAGCCTGGTTATGGCTAGACAAGAAGATACTGATAAATCAATAGAACATGCAAGATAAACATAGTAAAACCTAGTATACAGAATTTAGCCTCACAGTTACGACATCGTGTCCCTTGAGAAATATTCAGATAGGAGTTTGGGTAGTCAAAGGTACCATATGAGTGCTACAGAGATAAAAGAGAGTGCCAATGGGAAGACAATCAAAATATCAGTTCAGAAGCAACCGTACAAGCACTAGGGCGTGGAGATAAGTAACTACCGGTAATTATAAGTGAGGAAAAACATCAAAAGTTCCGTCAAGCATACAATATAACATGCTCATTTTTTATTTCTCTCGGCTCCCGTCGCCTTACGGTGCTCGTGTGAGTTTTCACCAATAAGACTCTCTCATTTTTGATTTCTTTTCCTTGTTTGGACCAGAGTGTTGCCCCTGATATGAATCATCTCTACCTGCTCGACTTGGTATTTCTCGAAGACTGATCGGAAGGTCTTTCTTTGGACCGTAATGTGGCTTTTGGATGGCGTTAGAAAGAAAAGGTATAAAAGGCTCAAAACAATTCGAATGGGTTTAAAATTACAACTTTCGGCATCAGATTTTCTTACAACAACCACAACTTCTGTCCCAGTTTCTTGTTTGGGAACTTTTGGATTTTATTTTGATGGGACTGTACCGTGAGGCTGCCTACGTATCCTTAAAAGGAATCAGGTCGAACGTAGTTCATGTCATAGAAATTACTTTGTTGTTGTGATTTTCTCTTTTCTCTTTCTTTTCTTTCACTTTTGCTTTCTTTTTCTCTTTTTGTTGTTTTTCCCCTTCTTCTTTTTTCCTTTTCATTCTTTTCTTTCTCTTTCCATTCTTTTCTGTCTCTTTTTCTTCTTTCTTTGCTCATCTTTCACGCTTGTGTTTCTGATATTCGCTACTAATTTCGAAAGGGGGGTATGAAATAAAATAAATAAGGTTCAAAGGGGGTGACAAAAGGATAAAGTGTTTTAGATAGCAGAACAAAATGCTTTCGTCATTCCACATCTTCAAAGATATGCCAAGTACAAAAAAATATAAATTAACCAAAGAGAATATTACATAGTATCTCTTGACTACATCAGAGTTGATAGCTATTTCTACACATTTTCCTTCTACATCTGTCAAATACAATGCACCATTGGACAACACTCTAGTTACAACGAACGGCCCCTGCCAGTTTGGGGCAAATTTGCCTTTTGCTTCAACCTGATGTGGAAGGATACGTCTTAACACTTGCTGACCTACTTCAAACTTCCGTGGTCGCACCTTCTTATTATATGCTCTTGCCATTCTTTGTTGATATAGTTGGCCATGACACACTGCTTCCAATATTTTCTCGTCGATCAAACTCAATTGTTCCAAGCGGGTTCTAACCCACTCATCATCATCGATCTCAGCCTCCGCGACAATTCGAAGGGATGGAATTTCCACTTTTGTGGGTATCACTACTTCAGTGCCATACACCAACAAATAAGGAGTCGCCCCTACTGAAGTACGGAGAGTAGTGCGATAACCTAGCAATGCAAACGACAACTTTTTATGCCACTTCCTAGAACCCTCCACCATTTTTTAAAGTATCTTCTTTATGTTCTTGTTGGCTGCCTCGACTGCTCCATTCGCCTTGGGGCGGTATGGGGTGGAATTGCGATGTGTAATCTTAAACTGTTGACACACCTCTTTCATCAGATGACTATTGAGATTAGCACCGTTATTTGTGATGATTACCTTCGATATCCCGAACCGGCAAATGATATTTGATTGCACAAAATCAACCACCGCCTTCTTGGTTACAAACTTGAATGTTTTAGATCCTCAACCCACTTGGTGAAATAATCTATGGCCACCAGAATGAACCTGTGCCCATTCGATACTGATGGCTCAATTGGCCCAATGACATCCATGCCCCACGCAACAAAAGGCCACGCTGCAGACATCATGTGTAATTCAGATGGTGGAGAATGAATCAAATCTCTATGTACTTGGCACTGATGACATTTACGCACGAAACTAATACAATCTCACTCCATAGTGAGCCAATAATAACCTGCCCGGAGAATCTTCTTTGCCAGCACATACCCACTCATGTGTGGTCCACAGACTCCAGAATGTACTTCAGTCATAATATCTATGGCCTGCCTAGCATCTATGCATCTCAACAATCCAAGATCTGGAGTCCTTTTGTACAAAACCCCTCCGCTGAAGAAAAAGTCGTTTGCCAATCGTCTAATTGTTCTCTTTTGATCACCTGTGGCTTGTACTAGATAGACCCCCATCCTAATATATTCCTTGATATCATGAAACCAAGGTTCACCGTCAAGTTCTTCTTCAACCACATTACAATAAGCATGCTGGTCATGGATCTAAATCTGCAACGGGTCAACATAAGCCTTATCCGGATGATGTAACATTGATTCCAGAGTAGCCAAGACATCAACGACCTTATTATGAATCCTCGGAATATGCCTGAACTCTATTGATTGGAATCGTTGACAAAGATCACGCAAACATTGTCGGTACGGTATGAGTTTTAAATCCCGTGTTTCCTATTCTCCTTGAATCTGGTGCACCAGAAGGTCCGATTCACCCAAGACCAAGACTTCTTGGACAGCCATGTCTACGGCTAACCTCAAACCCAGAATGCACACCTCATACTCAACCATGTTGTTAGTACAATAGAAACGAAGCTGGGCTATAACATGGTAGTGATGCCCTGTTTCAGAAATAAGTACCGCTCCTATCCCAACGCCTATCATATTAGCAGCCCCATCAAAGAAAAGTTTCCATCCTGGCTTTTCAATTTGCTCCAACTCATCAACATGCATTACCTCTTCATCAGGGAAATACGTCTTCAATGGTTCGTATTCTTCATCCACAGTATTTTCAGCAAAATGGTCGGCCAGCACTTGTGCTTTTATCGCAATCCGAGTCACGTAGACAATGTCAAATTCTGTGGGCAATATCTGCCACTTTGCGAGCCTTCCCGTGGGTATAAGCTTCTGGAAGATATACTTCAACGGGTCCAAGCGAGAGATGAGGTAAGTAGTATAAGATGATAAATAATGTTTCAATTTCTGGGCTACCCAAGTTAGGGCGCAACACGTCCTCTCAAGATGAGTGTACTTAACCTCGTAAGATGTGAACTTCTTGCTGAGATAATAGATGGCCTACTCTTTCCTTCCAGTGATGTCATGCTGTCCCAACACACATCCAAATGAATTGCCTAAGACTGTCAAATACAGAATCAAAGGTCTCCCTGGTTCTAGCAAGACCAACACAGGTGGGTTTGACAAGTACCCCTTTATCCTATCAAATGCTTCCTGTCATTCATCTGTCCACTTAACCGTAGCATCTTTCTTTAGCAGTTTGAATATGGGCTCACAAGTTGTCGTGAGCTGAGCAATAAACCTGCTGATGTAATTCAATCTCCCCAATAGACTCATCACCTCAATCTTGTTCTTTGGGGGTGGCAACTCCTGTATTGCTTTGATCTTTGACGGGTCGAATTCAATGCCTCGGCGGCTGACTATGAATCCCAACAACTTTCTAGACGGAACACTGAACATGCATTTTGCAGGATTGAGCTTGATATTGTACCTGCGAAGCCTTTGGAAGAACTTTCTCAAATCTCTGACATGGTAAGACTACTTTCTAGACTTTACAATCACATCATCCACATAAACCTCGATCTCCCTGTGTATTATTTCATGGAATATGGTCGTCATTGCCATCACGTAGGTTGCTCCAACGTTTTTCAAACAAAATGGCATGACCCGATAACAGTTCGTTCCCCATGGCATGATGAATGCTGTCATTTATGCGTCTTCCTCATCCATTAATATCTGGTGGTAACCCGCATAACAATTCACAAAAGAACCAATCTCATGTTTGACACAATTATCGATCAATATATGTATATTCCACAGTTGGAAGTTATCCTTGGGACTTGCCTTGTTGAGATCTCGATAATCAACACACACCCTGGTCTTGCCATCCTTCTTCGGCATAGGTACAACATTGGCAAACCAGGTGGGATACCGGGTGACCCGGATAACTTTGGCCTCGAACTGCTTGGTGACCTCTTCCTTAATCTTCACACTCATATCAGTTTTAAATTTCCTCAGCTTCTGCTTAACCGGGGGGCATGCCGGGTCAGTGGGCAATTTGTGAACCACTAAGTCAGTGCTTAGACCCGGCATGTCGTCATATGACCATGCAAAAATATCTTTATACTTGAACAGTGCTTTCATTATCTCTTCTCTGAGTGGTGGTTCAAGATGGACGCTTATTTTAGTTTCCCGGACATTATCTTGGTCCCCTAAATTTATTGCTTCCATATCACTCAATTTAGGCTTGGTTTTTTTTTTCAAAATGGCTTAATTCTTTACTAATCTCTTTAAAGGCTTCATCCTCATCATATTCTGATTCAACATCACATTCTATTTCTTGAATTACTATTTCAGAATTAGATTGGCTTTTAAGACTGGGCCGTAGATTCCGCATGCATGTCATATCGTTGAAGCCAGCATAAAAAGAACTGTACAAGGAAGAAAAGAAAAACAAAAATAAAACTATCAGGAAGGGAGAAAAAGGGAAATTGCATTTCATTGAAATTAAAGATAACAAGGCTTATACATCCAAATGGACGGAACATAGAATCTAAACTACAACCTTGGGATAATCCAGATAAACTGAAAGAAAATCAAAGCACACTACCAAAACTCCTTCCTGGTGGGGAGAGGAGTAGCTTCCCAATTGTTAATCTTTGCACTGGGCTCAACAAATTGCACATCCCCCTTGATAGAACCCTCTCCAGCTTCCACCATGTTCACTTCGTTGAATATCCTCTCAAACGTTTCCATCAATCTCGATCCATATCAACCACCGAACTGGGAACCGTCGTCACTGGGCACTTTCTAATACCAGGCCTGACAAATGATCTGGAAATACGCGGGACTCGCTTTGGAAGGGCCCATGCTCTCTGTTTAATTTTTCTGGCTCTTCTCACGTCTGTGACTGCGGGCTTGAACCCCAGACCAAATGTATCCAAGTTTTTAGGAAGAGAAACCGGTTGTACGATGCCTTGCAGAGATGCACCCAAACTATTGCCCGGTACAAAACCATTTTTC
The DNA here is from genome assembly GCF_000393655.2 of Nicotiana sylvestris. Classification (NCBI taxonomy): domain Eukaryota; kingdom Viridiplantae; phylum Streptophyta; class Magnoliopsida; order Solanales; family Solanaceae; genus Nicotiana; species Nicotiana sylvestris. The sequence continues at coordinate 38,194,699 of NC_091059.1, forward strand.
AACATTTCAACGGCTATCATGACTAATGCAGCAGCTACCTTGGGAATTAAAACGCACTTCCTTTCTGGAATGTTCTCTACCGATACTGTGTCAAAAACCTGATAAACCCATGGCCCCTTGTCGTCTTCAACCTCTATGAGCGGGGCAATGACATCATTGGGAACACATAAATTATCTTTGCCGTGCACAGCAATTTCCTGTCGATCCCACTCAAACTTGACCATTTGATGCAGAGTAGAGGGAACCGCTTTGGCAGCATGAATCCAGGGGTGTCCCAACAAAAGGTTATAAGAGACTGCCACATCCAACACTTGAAATTCCATAGTGAACTCAACGGGATCTATGGTTAACTCTAGTATTATATCACCCACTGAATCTTTTCCCCCGCTGTCGAACCCCCGAACACAAATGTTGTTCGTGTGAATTCTATCATCGTCCACTTTTAGCTTGTTCAACGTGGAGAGAGGACAAATGTTCGCACTAGACCCATTGTCAACCAGTACCTGAGTAACCACAGAATATTCGCACTTCACCATCAGATAAAGGGCTCTATTGTGCTCAGTACCCTCCACGGGTAACTCATCATAAGAAAAAGTGACTCTGTTTACCTTAAATATCTTGTTAGCTATCTTTTCCAAGTGGTTTACTGAGATTTTGTCAGGAACGTGGGACTCGTTCAAGATCTTCATCAAAGCCCGACGGTGCTCGTCTGAATGGATCAATAATGATAATAGTGAGATCTGAGCCAGTGTCTTCCTTAACTGCTCCATAATGGAATAATCCCGCACTTTCATTTTTCACAAGAATTCCTCTGCTTCTTCCTCAGTTAAAGCTTTCTTTACCAACACTAGGTTATCTTTGGAGGTCTTAGCTTTTCTCAACTCTTCGGGGGCAAAGCATCTCCCCGATCATGTCAAACCATGGGTCTCACACACTTCTTCTCTAAACTCTTTCCCCTTGTAAGTCACTATCACTCGTTCATAATTCCATGGGACTGCCTTGCTGTTGATTATCAGTAATTGAGTTACTGGTTTGATAATGACATGATCTGTGCGGGCATCCTTCACAATTACCACAGGCTTGTTTGTCACTCCTAGCACAACCAGTTTCGCTCTTTCATGATTCCCTGCAACGTCACTTGAGGACCCCTTCTTGACCTCCATATATGGTTCATTATTTTCCCTATTCAACTTGATCATAGACTTCTCACTTGTTGCCTTTTCACGTGGCTTAACTTCACTGGTCCGAATCATCATGACAGTTTGCGAAGTCTTCTTAGGCTCCCCTCTCTTATGCACTATCTCAATCATATTCGTCTCATGATGGGCTAGCAATGGGTTCTGGTTTATATTGGGTGCCTCTGGAGCTTGTAACTCAATCCGATTGGTGTCAATAAGCTCTTGAATAGCTGTTTTCAATTTCCAGCATTTCTCTGTGTCATGCCCCGGGGCCCCTGAACAATACTCAACTCACCGAGCGGTCAAGATTTCTTGGAGGGGGATTTGGCAATTTAGCCTCAATCGGATTCAACATACCCAACTGCCTCAATCTGTGGAATAGATTGGTATATGATTCTCCCAATGGAGTGAAAGTCTTCTGCTTCTGCAACCTCTCATTCTTAAAGGCTTGATTTGGCCGAAAACCTGATCCAGGGGGATTTCTGTAGGCTCTTGGGAGTGGATAGGTATTTTGTGGGGCTGGGTATGGATTTTGTGGAGCTAGCGCACACCATTGTGTGTGAGCAGGAGGTTGAGTATAGGTTTGTGCGTGATGGACGGAAAAATGGGGATCTGACGGTGGGTAGTAGTGTTGTGGTGGGCTATATGGAGTGTGGGGGTATGTTTGATGATAGGGTCGAGGCTGGTTGTAGTAATGTGAAGGGACCCTGGACCCAACCCAAGCTCCCGACTCGATTTGTCACAACATCCTCTTTATTCTTCTTCCCGAGTTCACCCCAAGTACCGTTTTGAATGGCTTGGGTAGTCCCTTTGATTGCGGAATAACTCATAATCTTGTTGGACTTGAGTCACTCCTCAACCATGCCTCCCATTTTTACAACCTCATTAAAGGACTTGCCCACTGTTGATACCAAATGACCAAAATAAGTGGGTTCCAAAGCCTGCAAGAAATAATCAACCATCTTTCTTTCTTTCATCGGAGGGTCAGCCCTCGCTGCTTGCTCTCTCCAACGGAATCCTTATTCCCTTAAACTCTCACTGGGCTTCTTCTCAATCTTCGTTAATGACAGACGGTCTGGGATAATTTCAAGATTGTACTGAAAATGGCAGACGATGGCTTGGGCCAAATCGTCCCATGTGTACCACCTGCTGTTATCTTGTCTAATATACCATTCTAATGCCGATCCACTCAGACTTTGGCTAAAATATGCCATTAGCAATTCGTCCCTTCCGCCTGCTCCTCTCATCATGCTACAAAATCCTCTTAAGTGTGCTACTGGGTCGCCATGCCCGTCGTACAGATCAAACTTAGGTATCTTGAACCCTGCTGGTAACTAAACATCTGGGAACAGACATAAATCTTTATAAGCCACACTTACTTGACCTCCCAGCCCCCTCATATCTCTAAATGACTGTTCTAAGCTTTTGACCTTTCTGATCATCTCCTCATGTTCGGGATTTTTGGGTGGCTTCTCGGTCTCTGCCGGGAGATCAAGATGAGGGGTGTAAGAATATGGTTCCGGAACTTTGAAGGTGGGTTCAGGGGGATAATACTGGTTGTCGTGAGTCTGAAACAAAGGTTCACTGGAAGACCGGTGTAATGCAGCAGGTGGGGGTGCCACAAAAACAGGAGTGATTGGTGGAGGAGGGTATGAGACTTGTTTTGGTGGTGGAGCTTGAAAAGTATGGGAAGTGGTGCCATGACATTGTTGGTAGAGGGGAAAGGCTGGAGATGAGTTCACAGTGGGAGTCTCCTAAGGTTGGGCCGATGGTGGGATATAAGCAGGGTTGACGGGATAAACCGGTGGTAGATTCCCCTTTGCCAAGGCTTGGTACATTTCAGCCATTTACTGCTTTAACTTATACATCTCTTCCATCATCGCATTAACATCCAATTCTTCCACCTCTTTTGACGGGTCAACAATACTTGCCTCCAATTCTTGGTTGACCATGTTTAGCTTGTCTTTTGATCGGGTGTTGTATGAGTGAGTTGCCAGAATGCCAATCAACTAACCACCTGCCTGGACTCAATACATCAGCAACAACCTTGTTAGTGATTAGGGCTTTAACAAATTGGTAACCGCACATTTGGGGAATGAATGCACCTAAGCAGTTAACTGTTTCTATCAGGCATTTAATCAGCTGTTTGCGTCATCCCGGCTTTTCCATTTGCAACTTCCTCCCTTTTTTTCTCTTTTTCATTCTGGCCTTTGCTTTTCTTTGTTTTCATCCTCCCATTTCCCTCTAGTTTTGCCATTGCTTCTTTCTCTTAGTTTTCTTATTTTTTCTCTCTTTTTTACTCTTTTTCTCTCTTGTTTTTCCTTTCTTTTTTCCTTTTGTTTATGGTCGAATCTTATGGAGATTGCCTACGTATCATGACCCCGCATGAATCAGACCGAGCATAGTTCTAGAAGATAAGTGTGAAAGTAAATAGTAAAAATATTTTGGGATTTTTAGTTTTCATAAAAATAGGTGCTTCGATTACAAAGACTCAAACTAACAAATTCCAAAAGAAACTAACAGACCCTGATGCAAAGACGAAATACAGGCTCCGAATATAAACTATCATACTTCAACAAAAGAAAATACAGACTCGAAAACAATTGACAAACTCTAGCAGAAAGAAAACACGGACTCAACACAACTGACAGACTCTAACGGAAAAGGGAATACAGACTCAAATGAAAAATCATGAATACATCAATGCTCCTGGTGCCCGCGGGACATCATTCGGTCTCGCCGCGGGCCTATATGCAAGATCCCTTTGAAGTCGATCCAAGTCATTCATTATCTGTTTAACAAATGTCATCACTGCCGCGAAGAAGGTGGTGCGAGTCATATCCTCACAGACTTGGCACTTCACAACAATGTAATCGGCAATGTTTTTAATTCTTTCTCTTATGACACCTTTTTCTTGTAACAGACGCCCAATCTGCTGGGCCCTGGCCTTCAAAGTTTGCTCAGCCACATGGTTCTGCTCCTGAAGTTGTTGCAAATCTAGTTCTAATTGTGCCAATGCTGTATAGCAATGTTCCCTTTCAATCTTGAAGTCTTTCGCCTGTTTGATCATTTTGTTTTCCGTAGCGATGACCCTTTTCTTTAATCCCATGACCTCATTGTTGTTTTCTTTCAACTTCTTAATCAGGCGTGCTCGTTCATCTGTGTTTTTAGCCAATTACTTTCGAGCCTTGGCTAGTTCACTTTCTGCTTTGTTAAAATCAAAACTATAATCATTCACTTTCTGCCTCAGGTTATCTATGAGTTTTTCATCTTTGGCACTTCAGGTGGGGTTTCCTGCCGCAATTTTCATTTTCTGAATTTGGGCTCGAAGGGCCTCATTTTCTTTGGCTAGCTTTTTATTTTCTCCTTCATCCGCCGCGACTTGCAAGCCATTCTCGAATTGACGTTCTCTGACTTGCTTTTCCAATTTTCCTATTGTGGCCCTGTACTTATTCTCCTTATCCAACCAAGCCCACTGTTCTTGCGACGCCTCAACGAATTCCTGAATGTGAGGCTTTTTGGCTAGTCTTTCTAGTTCAGCCCTTACAGTGTTCTTCTTTCTATACCAGGCAAGGTAGGTGGGTGAGACTTCGCCTCTATATAGGTCACGCACTCGAGTGTTCACCGTCAAATACTAGCATTCGTTCCAAATAGAACAAAGTGTTTCTTCATGAAATTGACCATCAGAACTAGCCTCGACCGCATAAACACTAAGATCTTCATCTGGGTGCATCACCTGACATCTTCCCAACTGTCTCATCGCTCGGTATGGAGCATAAGATTGAATACCTCGCAGACCCATCAGGAGGAAGTAAAGACCAATGACGGGCATATACAAAATTTCTTCAATAGGAAGCCAACCCAATGTCCATTCTATTTGTCCCGCAGTAATGGAACGAAGGCGGGATACCCAATCTCCAAACCCCTCTGGCAGCTTGAACCCTGAAATCCTTGTGTCAAACTCTTCAATGCAACTTTTCTTTGTAGATCCATAACTCATATACTGAGGGTGATGACACAGGTGCTCAATCATCCACATCTGTAATAGCAAATTGCATCCCTCGAAGAAATATGCCCCAGCTTTACATGCTGTGAGAGCCCGGTATATCTCAGACACTATCATAGGGGCAAGAATGCTCTTAGTGTTGGCAATCAGGACCTTGACGACTCCAGCCACCCGCAAATCGATATTCCCGTCTTTTTGGGGAAACACCACAAGGCCTAGGAAAGCTACCATGAAGGCGAAACGCATATGCTCATCCCATTTTGTTCAGTTTCCTTTGCTACAAACCCCGCTTTCCAGATCGTTGAACCCTCCTACATGCCCGTACCTCTGATATATAAAGCGTAGAGTGGAAAAACCACCCTCCAACTTGGAGTACGAGACTCCCTTGCTTATCTTTAACAAATCTATGAATTTGTGAGAGTTAACGGCTCTTGGAGCAATCAGATACTTATGTCTCATCCCTTCAGTACTTCCCATATAACCTACTATCTCTTCCAAAGTTGGAGTGAGTTCAAAATTCGAAAAGTAAAATACGTTATCGGTCGGGTCCCAAAACGTAACCAAAGCCTTTATGACATCTCCTCTGGGTCTGATTTTTAACAACCCGGTGAGACCTCCCAAATGTAGATTGACCTTATCTTGCTCCGATTTTCCCAGATCCTCCCACCACATATGTAACTCCAAAGGGATCTTGGTCATGACTGTTATCGGCAAGCTTGGACTCGTGCTCATTCTGCACATTTATTAGGGTGATTAAGCAAAAATCAAGACTCATTTGACTCAAAGACAAAATTGACACTTTTTTCCCTCTTTTTTTCATTTCAAAACTAAAATCCGGTTTTGCAAGTATGGCCTTTCAGCACCTCGGAGACGAAGATTTTAAGGCTGTGTTGGCTAACCAATGAAAACCTTGAAAAAATGACCATAGGCGGCTGTTCTTGCAAAAGCAGTCTTCCGGCGCCCTTTTAGGGACATTCGGCTATTTCTAACAAGAATGGCACCACCCTAATTATTTTCAAATAAAAGTAAAATTTTTGTTCTTTTGGGCTATTTTTGCAAAAAGGAAGTTGAACCCGATGGGGGTTGCCTACGTATCCCACATCCGGTAGGAATCAAACTGGCGTAGTTCGGGCAAATAAAACAAACTATTTTTGAAAACAAAACTCCTTTCTCATTTTTCAATTCGTTTTCTTTTTTTTTTTTCAAAAGGTTCGGCAGAGTTTCAACGCTATTTGGACACTAGTTTTTCTTAAAACAGGTGATTCACTCCGTTAACCCTCTACACTGCTATTTCTTTTCCAAATTCTTTCCTTTCATTCAAAAGCCGGTCAGTATGCTATTCCGAAGCAAATAAATGCGCAAGTAGCAGGTAAAATGCATCAGAATGGTCTTTTTATTTCGGGTGCACCTGTCCTAGACAGACCCAACCCCTGTGTTGAGTCTTCAAAGTCAAAATGCACATGATGCAAACAAACGTTCCTACTAGGGATCCAGCATGAAGTATTATTATACTAGGTTTAAAAACCTAGATTTATTTGTTCTAGACCTGGCTTACCCGAGCGGACAACTCGAGCCAAGGGGGGGGCTGCGTACCGGTAACCAAAAGATCATCCGGCTTTGTAACTTGTCCGAACCTCATTCTATTTGGGATTTGACACTAACAGAAAGAAGTCACGACCAGCGTGCACTCCTCAGGAGGGAGAAGAGAAGGGTTTCGTAGCAGTTTATATACAGTTCAGATAATATCAAAGCGGTAAAAGCATCGCTTAACACATTAGGCCCAAACATGTAGCAAAATTAGATAAAGCCAAATATAACAATTTACCTAAGCTCGAATTCTGAACATGAACAGATATTCTGGGTTTGATCCCTAGCAGAGTCGCCAGAACTGTCACACCTCCTTTTTACCTACATCCCGTAAGGGAGTATATAAAGGACTTTTTTCCAATTTAAGTGACAATCAAAACGGGATTATTTTTATGTAAAATTTAGAGTCACCACTTGGGATAATTTATGGTGTCCCAAGTCACCGGTTCAAATCCCAAGTCCGCAAACCAGAAATCCAGGTAAGGAATTCTGTTAACCCGGGAGAAGGTGTTAGGCATTCCCGAATTCCGTGGTTCTAGCATGGTCGCTCAACTATTACAATTGCCCTATTATCTGATTTTAGTACATGTTTTAGCCTATGATACAATTTTAACTAATTAACCGCTTTTAATCAATTATATCTTTTTAGGAAAATTTCAACGTTGTTCAAAATATGTCTTGAACCGCGTCACATAAATGCACCCGTGATCCTTGACACATTTCATCTAACATTGTTGAGATTTGGATTTGGGTCGCATAAATGCACACCCGAGTTGAAGAAGGTAAATTATTGAAACAATGCGCATAAAGCAACTACGCATTTTTAACTTTGCGAGGGCCATGTAACTTTGTTAAATGGCGCGCCTCGATTTCTAAGAGTAAAACAAAATTAACTAAGCGAGGGCTATGCAATTGAGATTTTGTTTGGCACGGCACACCTCAATTTATTCCAACCAAAAGGTTTCTAAACTAACTGATGAGGGCCATAAATTATTTGTGTTATCTAGTATGGCTCACCTCCACTATTCGAAGAATTTTAATTATCCGAACATTAATGGAGTTGGGATTCTGTTACTTCCTAAGCTAACTAAAATGACATTGCCACTAGAAGGAAAGGCTAATTATTTAAAGACTACTTGGGCTGGGCGCGAGGCCCAATAACCTACGAATGCAAGGCTTCCCCAGATTGACAATTTTATAGTAGAATCACGTCGGGCCCAAATGAGAGCCCAGACTAGGGATAAATCGGCTCCAACAGACTTAGAGACTCGAGATCGAGTCTCCACATATTGCAAAGCGTAAGGCGTTCGAGTTTGAGGTTGCAAGTCACATTGTTGCCTGAGAGTCAAAGCAAATGTTGATCCTCCTTTTCACAAATACCATGGCATATTTAATCCCAATTGATTCCTATGCGAAAATACAATCAGACAGTAGTCCTTTTTATCTAGAATTCATTATTACTCTCAATCTACAACATGCATAACATCATAGTGACAGAATATGAGAAACATATGCTATTCTATACTCCTACAGGAACTCATACTTCAACCTAAAAATTGGACAAAGCTAAAATAAAAAATATAATAGCCAAGATTAAACCCTATTCAAAATCTTTTCAAGATTAAAGATGCTCATTCATTAGCAAAGGCAAAACTGTACTATATGTTAATCTATGCAGAAAACAGATCTGAAATGAACAATGGAGAATAAACTGAGGTTTGCTAAACCAACATCGGGAAGGGTCTAGCATTGCAATTCAAATCACAACTATGAAACATGCATCTAAACCAACATCTCATTATACATAATTCCATCTAACAAAATTAACTGCCATTCACCAAGGTTTTCAGACTCGAGATTTTATATGTAGGAAAGAACCAAACGACAAGATAGCATATAATGTTCAGAATCCCAATTGATAATCACCTATTCAAAGTCGGAAAGATAATAAGTGAACCTCTTTAAAAGATGCATATAGGACATCAGTCATCTAACTTAACTCATCAAGTGCAAGATCAAATAAACTCTTATCCCTAATTTCAAACCTAACACAGCCTACAACATAGTATCTGTCAACAGCTAACAAAATGTCATGTACCATAAAACTAGGAATTAAACAAGTAAACGAAGTAAACCAAGCTATGAACACAACTAATTGTGACTACTACTCAGAAACTCCAGATTCCCATTTCGATTCCAACTCAAGCTCTACATTAGGTGAAATGCAGAAGTGTGTACCTGAATAACAGCAAAATAGACCAAATATTAGTCTGAAACTAAGAGGAAGTAGCAACAATAGGCCAATAGCAACAGAAACCAGCCACAACTTATAATTCAAACCATTTTTCAAACCCAGATGGATCAGAAGCTGATTCAAAAATTGAAAACCTCCAAAATTCATAAGAGGTTCAATGAAAACAGTAATTTTCAGTGAATTTCTAGTTGCCTTTGTTTTTCTGTATTTTTAGCTCTCAAACCCTACCTTGAAAGGCAAGAAAAGATGCCTTTATAGGCAAGGCAAGTAGGGCAGCCATAAGGAAATAGTTTCTGCACTCAGGCCTTTTGTGAATTTTGGTTTTTGCTACTTAGTCCTTGACTAGCTTTTTTTCTTTTTTCTGAACTACCCTTAATGTATTTATTAATTAACACAAACAACCCCTACCCCAGCTTCTAGGAAGCTTTCTAGTTCAGTTAGCATGAGACTCCCTAGGCCAATTTCCTAGACTACCCCTTCATGACCCTGAAAATTACCCCTCAAAACAAATACGGGTCAAGTTGACCCAATAGATTGAACCAGCCCTGGGCTCAAAAGCCATTCGAATCATTTCCCACTTGGGCCTTGTGATTCCACAATTCGAATTCAATCTTGGCCAAACGGCCATATCTTAATAGACTAATCAACATTTCTTATAAGACCAAAAAAACTGTTGAAATGAGGCTCAAACAAAGGAAACATAATAAACGGACTAATCGACTAAACAGAAAAACTACCCTGTCCCTAAACTTATCAATCAAATAAGAAAGAGAATAAAGGAAAGAAAAGTGAACACATCATGAAGAAATGAGGGGAGAAGACAGAACAACACATGTAGTTGAGCCGAGTCAAAGAAAAAGAAGAATGATGCAATAAAAGAAGAGAGAAAGGCCGGAACAGTACCTAAAACTGGACAAATGCAAACTTGAAAACTTCGACGGAATCTTCGATTTGTTGACCGGAATAGACCTTAATCGTGTGTTCTCAATGTGAAAACACACGAATAAAGTCTATTACAATCTTGAATCTTCAAACAGGCCCGGCGATTTGATCATTGGGATTTAGGGTTAAATTTCGATCTAAAATTCGAGAAGTTCCAAGATGATTCAAAGGCAAGTGTTCAAGCATTTGGAATGAGAGGAATGTGGTGGTTCTGTAGTGTATTTTTGGAGTCGATTGGGTAAACTAGGGTTCTGGTCTAACTTTCGATTGAAGATTCGAGAGGCTAGGTTGGGATTCGAGAGTGGGGATTTGGAGATTTGGAAAGAGGAGAAGGAGAAGAGTCGATGGTGTAAAAATGGGGTTAATCAGAGCAACGCCGCCGGCGGCGGCGATTTCCGGCAGGCGGCTCACGGCGGTTCGAGGTGGCGTCTGGTTGGGGTCTCGGAGGGTTTGAAGGAGATGAGAGGCGAGACAGGGAGGGGGTGCGTTAGGACATTTTAATATCAGAATATCCCAGTCTCTCCACTGTTGGATCTGGGAAACCTTGACGGCCAGGATTTGTTTTTAAGGAAACGACGTCGTCTGGTCGCTAGATGGGGCGGAACGGATTGGGGCGGGTATGGGCCAGACATGGGACGGGTAATGAGGCATAATTGTTTGGGCCTAGGGAATTTTAAATAAAAATGGCCCAAACAGACTTCTTATTGAAATTCTTTTCTTTTTCTTTTTCAGTTTCAAATCCTTTTTCTTTTCAAATTAAAATAAAACCCAAAATTAATTTTTAAAAAAAAATTAACCTACCTAATTAGATTAATCACTCATTATAGTATTTACAATAATTAATTAAATCCTAAATTTAGAGAAAAACTATAAAATTCAAAATTAAAGATTTAAAATGCAAAATGAACTATTTTTATGATTTTCATATCTTATAAAACAAACTAATTTACTAATTAATCTAAAAAATGTAAAATTAAATCCTAATTCAGATGCAACATATTTTTGTATTTTTCATTAATTAAACAAAAAAAATGCACAGACCAATACAAACAATTATCAGAAAATGCCACAAAATCCACAAAAATTGCAAATAATGAAAAGAAATTATTTTGTTTTGAATTTATGGGAGTAATTCATATAGGGCAAAAATCACGTGCTCACAGCGACCATTTTCGACCCCGTGGTCATGTACGCCATGCGGTTCCCGCGCCAGGTTGTCGTTTCCTCGAGGGAGATTTGATCGAATAGGTCTGTGGCATTCGGCATCCCTGGTTTCCCTTATGGTTATCACGATGTTCGGTATAGCAATGCTGTGATTATACTCTGACGGGCGAGGTTCCCCTGCTGACCATGCCTCGCCTAATCTGTCTATGCTGAAGATTCCTCGAGGATTTTGCCCTCGAGCTATTTCCCGCTCGTTGCGAGGTAGATTGCATCTTGGGGAGTTCCTCCTATCTGTGGTGCATGGAAGGTACCTCCATCTCTTTGGCGTAAGGTTCTTTGCTGAGAACCTGCTTGGGTATACCGAGCCCGATGAGGCTCTCGGATGGTCATCAACGGTCCTGATTCGTGGCTGATGTTGGGTATGGGCATCCAACCAGATCTCAGCTGGGTATATGATCAAGCTTCATTTGAAATGCCCCAAAGTCATCGGTCATGGTCCGTTTAGGCTTTGGGTAAAGGCCTGTGTTTCCTAGTCATCCGAAACTAGGGGCGATATCGTTCGTTCTATCAGGGAATGAGGCACGACTTCCCGGGGCATTTCGTTCTCCCTTTGTTCGGTCTTAGATGTGTCGGGCTCTCCGAACTCTGCTTCGATGGCATCGGCGTGTGCCTCTATAGAGGAATATGCTAGTACGATAAGCGAGTTCGTGAGGTCAGGTGCTAGGCTATGGCACCACATCATGGTTCCTTTTGAGAGTGTTTCCCTGAACTTTTTCAACGAGACGGGCTCGAACTCATCATCTTGAAGGTTGCTGCCTATTCCCGCACACGTGTAAGCGGTGGTGCACTCATCGGGATCCGAGGTCCTGTCCTACTAAGGGAGTTTCGACATTCCGAACTTCAGTGAAACGGGTTCCGGGACCGCTTTTTTGGTGGACGACTGTTGCATGAACTTCCACGAACCTGACTTGATCCTTTTTGAGAGATCCCCAAGCATCTTCGCTATGGTAGGTTTTGTTACCGATCTATTGTTGCTTGATCTCTCGGGTGTTCGTTCGGGTCGGGGAGATGTTTCTGGTGCTACTGCACTGGGAGTCTTCGGATGGCTTTGCAATTGAGCGATGGCCAACTGTTGTGCCTGCAACATTTTACAAATATTGTAAGGACTAACTTCATGTGTTTCTCGAGCCGGGGTTTGTTGGGCTTCCTATGGGTCGATATACTGTATGCTCCCATCAGTGTGCGAGGCTTCGTCGACTTGTTACGCGCTTTGCGAACCCGCGTGCGCTGGAATCGGCCCAGATGCGTTATCGGGGTTCCGCAGCGTCGCACAAACCACTGAAACAACTACACTATTTTCGTCATGATTTTCGAGGTAGTCGTTCACAACTCTATTTACCGAGCCAGACATTTTGACCTAAAATCAAGAGATCTTTGGACAAGAAAAAGTGTGAAAGATAACTCACGTTTGTGCAATGAAACCAACAAGGAAATAATTACTATTATTTTTAGCCCCACGGTGGGCGCCAAACTGTTTACCGTGAAAATGGTAACAACAATTACATTTGTAAATGGGATTCTAAAAATATGTGATCTATTATCGAGCTAGTTGTTTAGAGCAGTTGATGCTAAGAATACAAAGTTTAGCGATGAAATGCAAGCTAAAAACGGGGCGATAACCTAACCTATAGGTTTATTGCCCAGGTTGTTTTACCAAGGGGATACATGCTAAAACGAGGGGTTGAATGAGCCGAGGAACCTGCTGCCCAGGTGTAGGATCGGTCGATGAGGGGCCTCGGGGTTGACGCCTGGGTCGAGATCGGGCTATCGGGGGCAGTCGGAAATGCGACAACAGTTAAGTATATGATTAAACAAGGCTCTTTATGGCCAATACCAAGTAATATAATGAAGAAAAAGTAAGAAAACAATAAATGCTAAAGTGTCCTCGGGCCAGTGAGGACGAGCAGATTAGAAATAAGAGAGAGAGAGAGAGAGAGAGAGAGAGAGAGAGATAAAGAGAGATATTATTGCACTTGTGGATAAATGGAGCAACATCAGCCCTTCACAAGGTAGCCTGAGTTCCCTTTATATAGGAGGGGAACTCGACTATAGTACAACATGCATTAATTGTTTAAGTATGGAGATGGGACGACTAGACGTGGCGCTTCGACGTAGGCCTTGTATAGGCCGGCTTTGTTAGACTTAGTCGCGTGCATTGGGAGCTTTCCCCTCTGTCCTGGCTTCGATTTCCGTCTTCTATGAGTCGGGCCTTGACGGGCCCCGAGGGAGGGGACTTGGCCTTGGCTCCCCGTCCTCGGGGTCTCGAGGCATTCTTCCAAAATGACTTTATAGCGAGAAATTAAGTCCTCTGATTTCGCCTCGTAGAAGTTCACATATAATCTAGTGCACACACTCGTTACCTCATGTACACACCATATATATAAAATTAATACAATCAAATACAATCCCAAGGAGTAGTTCACTCACACAAAGTTAGACTAGATACTAACCTCAACTAGGACAAATCAACACTAAAATATAGCCTTTCCCTTTAAATTCACCTCCGCTCGGCTCAAATATTGGCAAAAACAACTTAATATCATCAAACAATTCAAGATAAACCACATTCGATTAAAAAAGTTAAGATTTTTACATAATTCCCCAAAAGCCAACAATAGTCAACCTCCGGCCCGGCGGTTAAAACCTGAGTCGAAGAGTAGGTCTCGACTACCCATAGCTCCATGAGTCCATATATGTATTTTTTTTCAAATACGAGTTCAATTCGACTCTCAAATCTCAAATTTTCATTTTTCAAAACATAGTAAAAAATCCCTAAACCTTCCTTTCAAATCTCATGATTTTGATGTTAAATCTCTTAAATAATCATATCATACAATTGAAAATTGATCATAATCACTTACCTAATACTTTTATGTGAAAATACCTCTTCGAGATCGCCTCCTACCAAGTCTACGGTTCAAAATATGATAAACTGAAGCGAAGTCCCAAAATACTCAACTATAAACAAGCTACAAATGTTGCATTTGCGACATGGGATTTGCAAATGCGATGTCCGCAAATGCAACCCCTGATACTCCCAATGATGATCGCATTTGTGATCAAAAGTCTCGCAAATGCAAAGCCACAACCAGTCCCAAAAATAATCTAGAACATCGCTAAGGCGGACAATCCTAGAGTCGCAATTGCGATTCCAATATTGCATTTGCTATAAATGCCCAACTTTGGAAAATTGAGAAGAGACTCGCAAATGCGGTGGTCTCAAATGCGACCATTTTCTCGCAAAATGCGTGGACAACACACTAGCATAATTCTGAACCTTACCAAAAACTCTCTGGAACGCATTCGAAACTCACTTGAGCCCTCGAGGCTCCACACCAAACCTCCACACAAGTCTATAAATATCTTACAAACTCGATCACGCAATAAAAACACAAAATTAACATCAAAACTCATGAATCAAACACCGAACTACATGAAAATTACAATGAACTTCAATAATTGCTAAAAACACAACCACGTGTCTAATTCCTATCAAACTAACTCCAAATGATGTCAAACTTTGCAGACAAGTTCTAAATGACAAAACAGACCTATTCCAAGTCCCAAAATCAAAATCTAAGTTTGATAGCCATAAAGTCAACTTACGGTCAAACTTAAGGAATTTCTAAACCTTCAAATTACCAACTTTTGACAAAACAAGCCAAATCAACCTAGGAACCTCCAAATTCACATCTAGGCATACACCTAAGTCCAAAATAACCATCTGGACCCAACGAAACCATCTAAACTCTGATCTGAGATCAAATATGCAAAGTCAAACTTGATCAACTTTTCAATTTAAAGCTACTAATATGGGAATCATTCTTCTAAAATAATCCTAAGTCGTCAAAAATCAAAATTGACTATGCACACAAGTCGTAATACATGATATGAAACTTCTCAAGACCTTAAATTACCGAACTGAATGCAAATAATCAAAATGACTGGTCGGGATGTTACAGATTTTATCCAAACTTTAATAATGAATATTCCTATAAACAAGATTCATGTAATAGAATTAATGCTACACACTTAGATATTCAATGCAAATCATGGAATTGAATAAATGAGTAAAAAGGATAACAAAATCTCATCCAAAATCTTCAAATCTTTAATCCCCATGTATGGTGCAAAACCCTAGCTCCAAAACCTTGTATTTGCAATCAAGAATGACAAAGATATCTCCTAAAATAAGGTGATTCGAGTATTAAATGTTTTGGGTGCCAATAAAAAAAATGATGGTTCTGTCCAGATTTCTTGTCCAGTTATCTGAATCACGATCACAAAAATAACTATTGCAATTTCAATGAACAATAACGCAAAGATACACAATCGCATACTGCACCTTGCATTTGCAAAAAAAATTTGACCAGCCACTGAGCAGGCTTTCCTGAATCGCGTTCGTGTAACAGTATTCACGTTCGTGATGGATATCTTCTAGGTTGACCATGATTGCATCACTACACCTCACAATCAGATAGAGTACTTGACCATCCTCTGACCAACTCTTCCTTCTTCACATTCGCAGCCCATCCTCAGTGTTCACGACACCAATTTTTCTTAATGTTCACTATCGCATCATGTCCCTCCGCGATTACGAAGAGAAATGACTAGAAGCAGTAAACATTTCCATTTTAACTTGTTTTGACTTGTTTTCTTCCGTATCTTCTCTAAATCATGTATTATCTGAAATACGCTAATAAATCTCAACAAATGCCTTAGTTTCTCAACAAAATCATATAAAAGTATAAGTATTTGGAAGAGTTAAGTTGGTAAATTACCAACTTATCTACTCTACATTGGAAGTGCACTGAATGAAGACTGCACATAAGCTCCTTGACAAAGATGACTCAAAGGGTCATCTTTTGTTTTAGAATCCGGATCCGAGTTCCTAGGCCATGAAAATCTCATTATCTTTCTCTTCGGTTTGCGTACGTAGTCCAGGTGTATTTTCGGAAATCCTTAATGTGAAATTTAATAAAAATATTGAAATTTGCCTTTAAAATTGATTAAAGTTGATTTCGATCAACCTTTTTGGTAAACGGACCCGAACCCATAATTTGACGATCACATAGATTTCGTAGTAAAATATGAGACTTGGGCGTATGCCCAAAATCGAATTCCGAGGTCCCTAGCCCGAGAAATAAATTTTTGAGGAAAAAATTGTTTGGTGGAAAATATAATGATTTTTAGAAATGGAATAGTATCTGATCTTGTTTGTATCGGGCCCGTATTTTGGTTCTGAAGCCCGGTACAAGTTTGTTATGGTATTTAGACCTTATCTATGAAATGTGGTGAAAAACGGAAGAGATTTGATGTAATTCGGACCCTTGGTTGAGAAAATAGAAATTTTAAACTATCTTGAGAATTTCATGGGTTTTGGTGTTAAATTCGTTGCTTAAGATGTTATTTTAGCAATTTAATCGTATGAGCATTCGTATGATATTTTTAGACTAGTGTGCATGTTTGGTTTGGAGCCCAGAGTGCTCGGGTGAGTTTTGGATAGGCCACGGGGTGTTTTGGACTTAGGAAAAATATTGTTGGTATGCTTCAGCTTTTGCAGGCCTCTGATCTCGCAATTGCGAGATCAGGCTTCGCAATTGCGAGCTTCACATGCTTTGTAATTGCGAGCCTTTGCCGAGTTTACTGTTGAAATGAGATTGGTTATTGTTGATTCTGTTGTCGGGATGTTATTGTTTCAATTTTTTGGGTGAGGAAGAGTGTAAATTACGAATGGTGATGTCGTGCATGATATTGTGAGTGAGTGTTAATGCACGAAGGGTGATGCCATGCCATATTCTGTGAGTGTTAATGCACGAAGGGTGATGTTGTGCCATGATATTGAGAGTTAATGGACGAAGCGTGATGCTGTTCCATGATTATGAGAGTTAATGCATGAAGGGTGATGCCATTCCGTTTCTGTTATTTCTTATGGTAAGGATGAGAGTAAAAGCACGAAGGGTGATGTCGTGCACGTGTTACTATTTCATTATTTATGTTGGTTCAAATATGGTTTTTACATTGCTTCTCTATTGAATTACTGTCAGAATTAGATATTCTCGTAGCATGCTTCCCCTTCCCGTCTTTATCTGTTACTTTTATGTTATTATTATTCATCTCGTATGTGATTTAGCTACACATGTTTATATTATGGTCGTGTCCTAGCCTCGTCACTACTTCACCGAGGTTAGGCTTGACACTTACCAGTACCTGGGGTTGGTTGTACTGATACTGCACTTTGTACTTTTTGTGCAGATTTTGGTGCCGGACCTTGTGAGTAGAGTTGAGGTTGCTGCCTTCAGTCCAGGGAGACCCAAGGTAGATCAACGTTCGCAGAGCCTGGAGTCCCCTTTCTTATATTTTAGCTTTTCCTGTCTCTTTCTATTTTGAGAACAGATGTACTTCTTTCAAACCAATATTTGTTGAATTTCTTAGACGTTCGTGGATTGTGACACCAGATCATTGGGGTAGTTATGTATTAGAGTTGTTGAACTGTTATATCATTTCCAAATTTTATCTATGTTTGGTTTTTAGCTATTGTCTATTTCTGTTTGATTAATGATAAATGGGGTAAAACTGTAATTGTCGGCTTGCCTAGCTTTCAAGAGTAGGTTCCATTATAATTCCCGATGGTGGAAAATCCGAGTCGTGACAAGTTGGTATAAGAGCTCTAGGTTGCCTAGGTCTCACAATTCACGAACAAGCTAGGTAGAGTCTGAGGGATGGGTACGGAGACGTCTGTGCTTATCTCCCAGAGGCTATAGAGTTTAGGAAAAATATCACATCTATTCCTTTCTACCGTGCGATTTGATTTCTCACTGCTAATTGAACTCCCACTATGTTCCTTTGCAGATGGTAAGAACACGTACCGCTTCATCAGCTGACCAGCAGCCCAAGCCCCTAGTGGTAGCTCCTACAAGGGGAAAAGGCCGAGGCCATGCTATAACCGAAGCAGAGGCAGGGCTCAGCCCAGAGCTTGAGCAGCAGCACTAGCGGCGGAGCCTCGAGTAGAGTTTGAGGATGAGGTTCCGGCCCAGACCGTTCCAGCGGGGCCAGCTCAGGTTCCAGAGGGTTCATCGCCACCCTGGTACTCTAGGATGCTCTAGTCCATCTAGTGGGCCTTATAGAGAGTGTCACTCAGGCGAGCATACTTCTTGTAGCACCAACTATCTCTCAGGCTGGAGGAGGAGCATAGACTCCTGCTACTCACACTCTGGAGAAAATGGCTCCCTAGTTTCAAACTCCAGCAGCTCAGCTAGTTAGGGTAGTTCCGTCGGGTGTTGTAGCACAGACCAGTGATGGGTCAGACATGTCTTCTGATGCCTTGTGGAGGCTGGACAGGTTCACCAAGCTTTTTACTACTACCTATGGCGTTAGAACTTTAGAGGATCCCCAATATTATTTGGACAATTGTCACGAGGTTCTACGGAACATGGGGGTAGTGGAGACCAATGGGGTCGACATTGCTCCTTTTCGTCTGTCAGGTTCCACCAAGAAGTGGTGGAGGGATTGTTGTTTGGCAAGACCAGCTAGGTCACCAACTCTAACATGGGACCAGTTCTCTTAGCTATTTCTCGAGAAGTTTCTTCCTGTCACTCAGAGAGAGGACTATCATAGGCGGTTCGAGCATCTTCAGTAGGGTTCTATGACTGTCACCCAGTATGAGACTAGGTTTGTTGATTTGGATCGTCATGCTCTTCTTATACTCCCTACCGACAGGGAGTGAGTGGTGAGGTTCATTGAGGGACTCGCTCAGCCTATTCGATTACAGGTGGCTAAGGAGACAGGGAGTGGGATTTCTTTTCAGGGTATGGCCAATATGGCTAGGTGGGTTGAGATGGTTCTAGCTCAGGGGAGAGGTCAGGGGTCTGATAAGAGGCCTCACCATTCTGGTAGGTTCAGTGGCACCTCGTTTGGAGGTAGGGATTCTTTTGGTAGGGGACATTCTCCCAGGCCATTTTATTAAGCACTTTTTGCTTCTCACGGTGTTCCAGATGACCATGGTTCTCATATGCAGTATTTTGATCAGCTACCCTATAGTGCATTGCCAGCTCCTATTAGTGCAGCTCTGCTTTAGAGTTTTTAGGGTGGCTACTCAGGCCGTCAAGGTCAGTTTCAGGGCCAGTAGTCCTAGCAGCTAAGGACTTGTTATACTTGCGGTGATTCGAGGCACATTGCTAGATTTTTCCCTCGAGCATCGAGCAGTTCTCAGCATCAGGGTTTCGTGCCATGGTTCAGGCACTAGGTGTCCCACCGACCACTCATCCAGCTAGGGGCAGGGGTCATATAGCTAGAGGTTGAGGTAAATGTGTTAGAGGTGGAGGTCAGGCCGCTAGAAGTGGAGGCTAGCCAGCAGGAGGCTATCCTAGGGATGTAGTTCAGAGTGGTGGGGCCCAACCCCGATGTTGTGCTATTCTAGCTAGTCTTGAGGCTGAGGCCTCCGATGCAGTTATCACAGGTTCGGTCTCAGTTTGTATTAGAGATGCTTCAGTTCTAGTTGATCCAGGGTCTACATACTCCTATGTGTCATCTTATTTTGCCCCATATCTTGTTGTGCCTCGTGATTCTTTGAGTGCTCCCGTGAATTTGTCCACGCTAGTATGGGATTTAATTGTTGTAGACCGTGTCTATTGTTCGTGCGTGGTAGTTATTGGGGGTCTTGAGACTAGTGTAGATCTCATACCTCTAGATATAGTTGACTTCGATCTTATTTTTGGGATGGATTGGTTGTCACCTTATCACGCTATTTTGGACTGTCATGCTAAGACTGTGACCTTAGCTTTGCCGGGGTTGCCTTGATTGGAGTAGAGAGGGACTCCTGGTCATTCTGTCAGTAGGGTTATTTCTTATATGAAGGCTTGACGTATGGTCGAGAAGGGGTGTTTGGTTTACTTGGCATATGTTCATAATTCTAGTGCTGAGGTTCCTTCTATAGATTTTGTGCCAGTTGTTTGGGAGTTTCCAGAGGTATTTCATGCAGACCTGCTAGGGATGCCACCCGACAGGGATATCAACTTTTGCATCGATTTGGCTACGAGCACTCAGTCCATTTCTATTCTGCCAAATCGTATGGCCCCGCTAGAGCTGAAAGAATTAAAGGAGAAGCTGCAAGATTTTCTTGACAAGGGCTTTATTAGAGCTAGTGTCTTGCCCTGGGGTGCACGGTGTTATTTGTTAAGAAGAAGGATGGATTGATGAGGATGTGTATAGATTATCGGCAGTTGAACAAAGTCACCATCACAAACAAGTATCCATTGCTGAGGATTGATGATTTGTTTGATCAGCTTCAGGGTGCCAAGGTATTTTCGAAGATTGATTCTAGATCTAGCTACCACCAGTTGAGGATTAGGGCATCCGATGTCCCTAAGATAACTTTTTGCACTCGGTAGGGGCATTACAAGTTTCTAGTTATGTCATTTGGGTTGACAAATGACCTAGCAGCGTTTATGGATTTAATGAGCTGAGTGTTAAAGCCCTATCTGGATTCCTTCTTGATTGTTTTCATTGATGATATTTTGATCTACTCCCGCAGCCGAGAGGAGCATGAGCAGCATCTTCGAGTCGTTCTTCAGACTTTGAGAGACAGTCAGTTGTATGTTAACTTTTTAAAATGTGAGTTTTGGTTGAGTTTAGTTGCTTTCTTGGGTCACGTTGTATCAGCAGAGGGTATTTGGGTGGATCCTAAGAAGATTGAGGCAGTCAAGGACTAGCCTAGACCCATATCAGCTATAGAGATCCAGAGTTTCTTAGGTTTGGTCGGTTATTACCGTCGATTCATGGAGGGGTTTTCATCTATAGCATCCCCGATGACCCGGTTGACCCAGAAGGGTGCCTCATTTAGGTAGTCGGACAGGTGTGAGGTGAGCTTTCAGAAGTTCAAGACAACTTTGACTACGACACCGGTGTTGGTTTTGCCCTCAGGTTCAGGGCCATATAAAGTATATTGTGACGCATCTCGTATTGGACTTGGTGCGGTGTTGATGCACAATGGCAAGGTTATTGCTTATGCTTCGCGACAGTTGAAGATTCACTAGAAGAATTATCCAGTTCATGATTTGGAGCTAGCAGCCATTGTTCACACGCTGAAGATATGGAGGCATTATTTATATGGCGTATCATATGAGGTGTTCACGGATCACAAGAGTTTGCAGTATTTGTTCAAGCAGAAGGAGCTAAATTTGAGGCAGAGGAGGTGGTTGGAGCTATTGAAAGACTATGATATCACTATCTTGTATCATTTTGGGAAGGACAATGTGGTGGTCGATGCTTTGAGTAGAAAGTCAGCTAGTATGGCTAGCCTTTCATATATTCCAGTCGATGAGAGACCGCTTGGTTTGTATGTTCAGGCTTTGGCCAATCAGTTTGTGAGGTTGGATTCCTCTAAGCCCAGCCGTGTTTTAGCTTGTATAGTCGCTCGGTCTTCATTATTTGAGCGTATCAGGGATCGACAGTATGATGATCCTCATTTTCTTGTCCTTAGGGACACACTGGGGCCCGGTGGTGCCAAGCAGGTTACAATTGGAGACGACGGAGTTTTGAGGATGCAGGGTCGTCTTTGTGTGCCTAATATGGATGGACTTCGTGAGTTGATTCTAGAGGAGACCCATAGTTCCCGGTATTCTATTCATCCGGGCACCGCCAAGATGTATCAGGATTTGCGGCAGCATTATTGGTGGACAAGGATGAAGAAGGATATTGTTGCATATGTAGCTTGGTGTTTGAATTATCAGCAGGTAAAGTACGAGCATTAGAGACCTGGTAGTTTTTTCAGAAGATTGAAATTCCTGAGTGAAAGTGGGAGCGTATCACTATGGACTTCGTTGTTGGACTCCCATGGACTCAGAGGAAGTTTGATTTAGTATGGACTATTGTTGATAGGCTGAATAAGTCAGCATATTTCATTCCTTTGGTAGTTTCCTATTCTTTAGAGCGATTAGCTGAGATCTATATCCGGGAGATCGTTCGTCTCTATGGTGTGCCCGTGTCTATCATATCTGATCGGGGCACGCAGTTTACCTCGCATTTCTGGAGGGCAGTTCAGCGTGAGTTGGGTACACGGGTCGATTTGAGCACAACATTCCATCCTCAGGTAGACGGACAGTCCGAGCATACTATTCATATTTTGGAGAATATGCTCCGCGCTTGTGTTATTGACTTTGGAGGTTCTTGGGATAATTTCTTGTCGTTAGCGGAGTTCGCCTACAACAATAGCTATCAGTCGAGCATCCAGATGGCTCCTTATGAGGCATTATATGGTAGGTAGTATCGATCGCCAGTTGGGTGGTTTGAGCCAGGGGAGGATCGGTTGTTGGGTACGGATTTAGTATAGGACACTTTAGACAAGGTTAAGATCATTCAAGATAGACTTCGTACAGCTCAGTCCATGCAAAAGAGTTATGATGATCGTAAGGTTCGTGATGTGGTATTAATGGTCGGAGAGCGAGTGTTGCTTTGAGTGTCGTCCATGAAGGGCGAGATGAGATTTGGGAAGAAGGGCAAGCTAAGCTCTAAGTTCATCGGGCCTTTTGAGATTCTTGATTGAGTGGGAGAGGTGGCTTATAGACTTGCATTGCCACCAGGTTTATCAGTTGTGCATCCAGTGTTTCATGTGTCCATGCTTCAAAAGTACCACGATGATCCATCCCACGTGTTAGACTTCAGCACTGTCCAGTTAGACAGAGATTTGACCTATGAGGAGGACCCGGTAGCTATCCCAGACCGGCAGGTTTGTGAGTTTAGATCGAAGAGTTATCCTTCGGTTTGTGTTTAGTGGAGAGGTTAGCCTGTCGAGGCAGCTACTTGGGAGTCCGAGTCCGATATTGCGGACCCAATATCCCCACCTTTTCATCGACTCAGGTACTATTCTATATTCGTTCAAGGACGAACAGTTGTTTTAGAGGTGGAGAATGTGATGACCCAAAGGGTCATCTTTTGTTTTATAATCCGAATCCGGGTTCCGATGCCTTGAAAACCTCATTTTCTTTCTCCTCGGTTTGTGTGCACAGTCAGGGTGCATTTTTGGAAAGCTTTTATGTGAAATTTAAGAAAAATATTGAAATTCGCCTTTAAAATTGATTAAAGTTGACTTCAGTCAACGTTTTAGGTAAACGGACCCAGACCCGTGATTTTATGATCCCGTGGGGGCTATAGTAAAATATGGGACTCGGGCCCGAAATCGAATTCCGAGGTCCCTAGCCCGAGAAATGAACTTTTGAAGAAAATTACTTGTTCAAAAAATATAAGAATTTTTAGAAATGGAATAGTGTGTGATCACGTTGGTATCTGGCCTGTATTTTGGTTTTGGAGCCCGATATAGGTCCGTTATGGTATTTAGACCTTATCTATGAAATTTGGTGAAAAATGGAAGAAGATTTGATGTAATTCAGACCCTTGGTTGAGAAAATAGAAATTTTGAACTATCTTGA
This sequence comes from Nicotiana sylvestris, assembly GCF_000393655.2. Lineage (NCBI taxonomy): Eukaryota > Viridiplantae > Streptophyta > Magnoliopsida > Solanales > Solanaceae > Nicotiana > Nicotiana sylvestris. The sequence goes on from NC_091059.1 coordinate 38,218,315, forward strand.
GAATTTCATGGGTTTTGGTGTTAAATTCGTTGTTAAAGATGTTATTTTGGCTGTTTGATCACACAAGCAAGTCTGTATGATGTTTTTAGACTTGTGTGCATGTTTAGTTTGGAGACCCAAGGGCTCGGGTTAGTTTTGAATAGGCCATGAGATGTTTTGGACTTAGGATAAATATTGCTGGTATTCTTCAATTGTTACAGGCCTCTGATCTCGCAACTGCGAGATCAGGCTCCGCAATTGTGAGCTTCATTGGCTTGGCAATTACGAGGGCCAGCATAGTTTGCAAATGTGAACAAACCTTCGCAAATGCAAAGGCAGTCTGGGAGGAGAACTGATCGCAAATGCGATCATTTGATCGCAATTGTGAGGTCTGTGATCGCAAATGCGGCACTTTCCTCGCATTTGCGAAGGCAGCAGGAATTGTGAAGGCTTCACAATTGCGATATCCCTTTTGCAATTGCAACCTTCGCATCTGCAGCTGTGTAAAACATATCTTAGACGGGATTTTGAACTCATTTCTCAAATTTTCAAACCCTAAGCTCCCATATGCGATTTTTCAAAGGAGAGTTCTTCCCCAAATCATAGGTAAATGACTTGAACTCATTTTCTTCAATCTATTTCATCTTTTTACCTGATTTCATCTCAAAATCTAGGGTTTTTTCACGAGAAATTGGGCGTTCTTAGGTAGAATTTAGGAATTTTGAAATTTGGGGATTTGGACCTCAAATTGTGGTCAGATTTCAAAACCAATTTCATATTTTGGTTCGTGAGTGAATGGGTAGTCGGGTTTTTGTTCGAACTTAGAGTTTTAACCAAGTGGGCCAGGGGTCGATTTTTGACTTTTTGGGGAAAACATTGGGAAATCTATACCCATGCATTAGAATTGGTTTATTTAGCGTTAATTGATGTTAATTAGTTAATTTTGCATAGATTCAGGTGATTTGGAAGTTGAAATCAAAGGAAAAATGGTATTTGAGGCTTGAGCTTGGTCGTGGAATCGAGGTAAGTGTTTAGTCTAACCTTAACTTGAGGGAATAGGTGTTGTTTTCCTATTTTCTACGTGTTAGTATTGAGTTTGACGTATAGGTGTGGTGACTAGTATCTATACGTTGATGTTGAGCATGCAAGCGAGTCTTATACATTGACTGTTGTGTCTCTTATCACGTATTGTTCATGCCTAAATTGATGATTCTCTATGTTGAACAAGTTTTATGATATTCTCTGGGTATTTGATCATTGTTGAGTATTGACTCAAGTTGAAACTTATTTTGTGAACTTAACTATTGAAATGAGTTTGGTTATTGTTGATTCCATTGCCGGAATGTTATTGTTTCTATTGATTGGGTGAGGAAGAGTGTAAAGCACGAAGGGTGATGCCGTGCACAATATTATGAGTGAGTGTTAATGCACAAAGGGTGATGCCATGTTATGATATTGAGAGTTATTGCACGAAGGATGATGCTGTGCACATGTTACTCTTTCATTATTCCTGTTGGTTCAAATATGGTGTTTACTTTGCTTCTCTATTGAATTACTATTAGAATTTGATATTCCCCACAGAATGCTTCCCCTTCCCATCTTTATCTATTACTTTTCTATTATTATTGTTCTTCTCATATGTGATTTAACTACACAGGTTTATATTGTGGTCGTGTCCTAGCCTCATCACTACTTCACCGAGGTTAGACTCGACACTTACCAGTACATAGGTTATGTTGTACTGATACTGCATTATGCACTTTTTGTGCAGATTTCAGTGTCGGGCTTTGTGAGTAGAGTTGAGGTTGCTGCCTTCAGTCCAGGGAGACCCAAGGTAGATCTACTAGCATTTGCAGAGCCTAGAGTCCCCTTTCTTCTATTTTAGATTTCCTTTCTATTTTCAGAACAGATGTACTTCTTTCAAAACAATATTTGTAGAATTTCTTAGATGTTCGTGGATTGTGACACCAGATCATTGGGGTAGTTATGTATTAGAGTTGTTGAACTGTTATATCATTTCCACCTTTTATCTCTGTTTGGTTTTTAGCTATTGTCTGTTTCTATTTGATTAATAATAAATGGGGTAAAATTGTAACTGTCGGCTTGCCTAGCTTTCAAGAATAGGTGCCATCACGATTCCCGGTAGTGGAATATCCGGGTTGTGACATTGCTTGGGTGATGGTGTATAATAAGATGTCCTATTAGAATGGCCTCTCCCAAATTGACCTCAAACTCCAGATGAGGCCCCACTAAAGAAACCTAAATTTCGGGACCTCTTGTCCCTACCATGCATCATCTCTCTAGTCTCGATGAGGATGCGCTCTATCAGATGCACTATCTCCACAACCTCATAAAATAAAGTCCTGGTCTCTACCTCTAGCCATAGAAAAGGAGAATACTATGGTTAAGACCATAAATGAATCTCCTCATAGGGAATCAAAATAGTAGCATAACGGGACAAATCAATAAACCTCATCTCATACTCGGTAACTGACATGAGACCCTGCTGAAGGTACTCAAACTACCTCCTCAACTCCTCTCTCCTAGTGAGGGGCACAAAATGATCCAAATTGCATAGAATCTTATGAAAATAATCCAAAAACCCCTAGGAATCCTTTGAAGGTTGTATACGGTAAAATCGGAGGGTCCAATTTTCCGTCATTACGATTCCTCATTAGCACGTTTTCAAAAACTTGAGGCTATGGTCGAGATTCACCCCCGAGGGGCTATTGACGCCTGACCTCGAGGCAGTATAAATCAGCGGTTATGGTAAAAAAGTGGAAAGTTCCAAAGGCACGTAGCTAGAGATGACAAAGTCTGTCAGGCTATTCTAAGCCCGCATCATGGCATTGACTGGTGGTACAAGCTCTATATCTTTGTAATAAATTTATTTGTACAATGTTAGAATTCCCCCTCATATAAAAAGGGGATGCTTGTCATTTTGTAGACACCTGATGCTCAATCTTAAATACATGAGAACATTCTCTCTGCTCTCTAATATATTCTCTTGATCTCATTACTTCTATTTATTGCTAATATTCATCGTGTTCTATTTATTGTTCTTCATTTACTGCTTATCATTTGTCATAAAGAGCCATCATTGCAGCTCTCAGAACTGTTCTTACTCCCTCGATTGTTTTAAGTCAGCCAGCTGTGTGATGACCCGACCAGTCGTCTTAAGAATTAACGCCCTGATCCCTTATTAACTGCTTCCCCGATTTTATATCTGCTATTTTGGTTTGTCGGGACGTTCAGTTTTGAGTTTTGGAGGGTTTTGGGACACTTAGTCCTTAAATGAGAGCTTAAGTGTTGAAAAGTTGACCGTAGTTGGAATAGTGTGAAGACGACCTCAAAATGGAAATTTGATGGTTTTGTTAGCTCCGTTGGGTGATTTCGGGCTCAGGGGCGTGTTTGGATTGTGTTTTGTAGGTCCGTAGCTAATTTAGACTTGAAATGCCGAAAGGTCGAATTTTGAACTTTCCGATGTGATAGTGAGATTTTGATCCGAGGGTCGGAATGGAATTCAGGAAGTTTTAGTAGGTCCGTAGTGATGAATGTGATGTGTGTGCAAAATTTCAGGTTATTCGAATGAGGTTTGATAGACTTTTTGATCGAAAGCATATTTTTAGAGTTTTTGGGATTCTTAGGCTTGAATCCAATAAAAAATAGGTGTTGTGATGTTGTTTTGAGCGTTCCGAAGGTTGGAACAAGTTTGAATGAAGTTATGGGATATGTTGGTTGGTTTGGTTGAGGTCCCGGGGCCTCAGGATGATTTCGTATGGTTGACGGAAGGATTTTTGGAGTTTGGGAGTTGCAGCTTCAGCTGGTTTCTTTCATAACTGCACGTGCGGTTTGGGTTCCGCAGGTGCGGAAAAGGAGGAAAGACAACAGGGACCGCAGAAGCAAGGTCTTTACCGTAGAAGCGGCCACGCATCTGCAAAAAGATAGCTGCAGATGCGTAAATTGAGCCTTAAATGAGAAGTCGCAAATGCGACAATGGTTCCGCAAAAGCAGGACCGCAGATGCGGTAACAACTAGGCAGAAATATGAAATTTCGAAGGTTTAGTTTCAAAAGTTGGAAATTCGATTTGGGACTCGGGAGAGGGCGATTCTGAGAGGAAATTGAAGAGGAGATCATTGGGTAACAATTCTTTAACCCTTTCTAGTTATATTCCAGCAATCTATAGTTAGTTTCATCATCGAGTAGGTCCCTGACCTTCCTCGTCACTACCCAATCGAGGTTAGGCTTCGCACTTAATGAATACCACTGTGGTGTCCTCATGCCCTTTCTACGAATGTTTTTCATGTGCAGATCCAGGTACATCGACTCAGTCCTACCACCTGTGAGGTGAGGCGACTACTCTAGAGACTTCGAGGTACATCTGCCGCGTCCGCAGACTGAGGAGTCCCTTTCTATTCTAGCTTTTAAATATTTTCCCTTCTGTATTTCTTTTCCTTGTTAGATATTTTGGAGTTAGACACTGTTAGACATTCAAAGACTTGTGGTTCTGCGAGTTTTCATATTTTGGGATAGTGTATTAGATTCTGAGAAGTTGTGTTGTATATGCCGAACTGCATTTTAAATATTGTTTCATTCGGATATTTTTTGGCTTTTGATTATTTCTTCTGCAAGTTTCATTTATTTCCTGCATTTGTTAGGCTTACATAGTCGTAGAGACTAGGTGCCATCACGACAGTTCACGGAGGGCGAACTAGAGTAGTGACAAGTTGGTATCAAAGCTCTAGGTTCATATTAGTCATGGATAACAAGCCGGTGTATTAGAGTCTCGCTGATCAGTACAGAGACGTCTGTACTTATCTACGAGAGGCTATGTAACTGTTAGAAAAATTCCACTTCATTTGATTTCCTTGTCGCGTGATATTTTGACATCAAAATTCTAAACTTCTGTCTTCTATTCTCTCACGGATGGTGAGTACTCGTACTACCCGAGATAATCAGACACCCACACCCCTACTGCAGCCGTTAGAGGCCGGGGCTGGGGTAGAGGCCTAGAACGCGCACGTGGTGCAGCTAGAGCACCTGCGCGAGCTGCCGCCAAGGTACCACCAGCAGTTCCAGCCGGAGTCCAGGCACCTGATATGCCTACTGCTACTACTACTCCAGCTCTTCAGGAGACTCTGCACAGTTCATGAGCATGTACTCCACTTTGGCTCAGGCCGGGTTGATTCCCCTTGCTACTACTACGTCTTAGGCCGGGGAAGGAGCACAGACTCCCACCGCCCACACTCTTGAGAAGCGCGTGCATGTTAAGTAGGTCCCTAAGATTATTCTTGTACCACCTGCAGTGCCAGTTCAGCCCGAGGGCAGGGTAGCGGCTACCGAGGAGGAGGAGCTGAGGCTTTAGAGGTTCAAGAGGTACAAGCCTCCTGTATTTAGTGGTCTAGCATCGGAGGATGCTCTGGGATTTCTAGATGTATGTTACCTCATTATCTGTACCATGGGTATATTAGGATCGAGCGGGGTTTCCTTCACTTCCTTCCAACTTCGAGGAGCCGCTAGAGTGGTGGCGCACCTATGAGTTAGACAGTCTGGATAAGGCTGCTTCACTGACTTGGACTCAGTTTTCAGATTTGTTCCTGAGAGAGTATGTTCCCAGAGCCTTAGGGACACATGGGGCGCAAAGTTTGAGCATTTGCGCCATGGTTCTATGACTATCTCAGAGTATGCTATCCGTTACACTAGTTTGGCTAGGCATGCACCAGCCTTAGTTTCTACTGTTTGTGAGAAGGTTTGCCGATTTATTGAGGGCCTTATTTTCACCATTAGGTTTAGCATGACTCGTGAGTTGGAGATGGATATTTCTTATCAGCAGGGGGTGAGCATTGCTAGGAGGATTGAGGGTATGCATTCTTGGGAGAGAGAAGAGAGGGAGGCCAAGAGGTCTCGAGAGTCGGGCCATTTCTCTGGTGCTCGTGCCCCAGTAGCAGGTCATCATGGTAAGGGTTATATGAGTTGCCCCGTTCATTCAGCTCTTCCAGCAGCCAATGGTATTACAGCTCCTCCTAGGCCTTAGGAGCCTTTTTATGCACCGCCGGTTTCTAGTGCGCCTCCTACGTGGGGTTCTTTCAGAGGTCAGTCCAGCTGACCTGACCCGTGCCAGTGACAGCCACCACATCCTCCCAAAGATTGTTTTTAGTGTGGTGACACATGCCATATGGTGAGGGATTTCCCCAGACTTGGGAGGTGTGCACCTTCATAGACTTCCCAGCCACAGCGTGCCCGCAGAGTTCTCAGGCTATGGTTACAGCTCTAGTTGCTACCCCACCTGCTCAGCCAACTAGAGGTAGAGGTCAGGGAGGTAGAGGTCGCCCTAGAAAGGGAAGCCAGGCCTGATACTATGCCCTTCCTGCCCGTACCGAGGTTGTTGCCTCCGATTCTGTCATCACATGTATTATACTGGTTTGTCACAGAGATGCATCGATTTTATTCGATCCAGGCTCCACTTACTCTTATGTGTCTTCTTACTTTGCTCCGCATTTGGGTGTACCTCGATATTCCTTGAGTTCCCTTGTTCATGTTTCTACTCCCGTGAGAGATTTTCTTGTTATGGACCGCGTTTGTCGGTCATGTTTGGCTGCTCTTAGTGGTTTTGAGACCAGAGTCGATTTATTATTGCTTAGAATGGTAGATTTTGATATTATCTTGGGCATGGACTGGTTGTCGCCCCAATATGCTATTCTTGATGGTCACGCCAAAATCGTGATGCTGGCTATGCTAGGTGTGCCGCGTGTTGAGTGGAGGGGTACTTTAGATCACACTCCCAGTAGAGTTATTTCTTTACTTAAAGCTCAGTGTATGGTTGAGAAGGGGTGTGACACATATTTAGGTTTTGTGAGAGATGTCAGTATTGATACCCCTTCAGTTGATTCAGTTCCAGTAGTATGGGATTTTCCCGATGTGTTTCCAGCTGATCTTCCGGGCATACCGCCTAATAGAGATATTGATTTTGGCATTGATCTGTTACCGGGCACTCAGCCCATTTCTATTCCTCCTTATCGTATGGCTCTTCCTGAGTTGAAGGATCAGTTACAGGAATTGCTTGATAATGGTTTTATTCGGCCCAGTGTATCACCTTGGGGTGCTTCTGTCTTGTTTGTGAAGAAAAAAGATGGTTTTATGCATATGTGTATTGATTATCTCTAGTTGAACAAGGTTACAGTGAATAGCTGTTATCATTTGCCTCATATTGATGATCTGTTTGACCATCTACAGGGCACAAAGGTGTTTTCTAAGATTTATATGCGCTCAGGTTACAATCAGTTGAAGATTCGGGAGCCAGATATCCCGAAGACTACTTTCAGGACTTGGTATGGTCAATACGAGTTCCTTCTCATATTATTTGTGCTGACCAATGCCCCACTAGCCTTTATGCATTTGATGCACAGTGTGTTCCGGCCATATCTTGACTCGTTTATCATTGTCTTATTGATGATATTCTGGTGTATTCCTGGAGTCGGGAAGATCATGAGCAGCACCTGAGTATTGTGCTTCAGACTTTGAGAGAGAAGAAGTTATATGCTAAGTTCTCGAAATGTGAGTTTTGGTTGGATTCAGTGGCATTCTTATGCCACATGGTATCGAGTGAGGGTATTCAGGTGGATCCGAAGAAGATAGAAGCCGTGCAAAGGTCGCCCAGACCATCCTCAGCTACAGAGATCCGCAGTTTACTTGGTTTGGCGAGCTACTACCGTCATTTTATGGAGGGGTTTTCATCGATTGCAGCCCCTATGACAAGGTTGACCTAGAAGGGTGCTCCATTGCAGTGGAAGGAGGAGTGTGAGGCGAGCTTCCAGAAGCTCAAGACAGCTTTCACTATAGCCCCAATTTTGATACTGCCTACAGGTTCGAGGTCTTATACTGTCTATTGTGATGCCTCGCGGATTGGCCTCGGAGCGGTGTTGATGTAGGACGGTAGGGTGATTTCCTACGCATCCAGACAGTTGAAGATAAATGAGAAGAATTACCCTGTCCACGACCTTAAGTTAGCTGCCATTGTTCACGCATAGAAGATTTGGCGCCATTATTTATACGGGGTTCCCTGTGAGTTTTATATTGACCATCGGAGCTTGCAGCACCTGTTCAAGTAAAAGGGTCTAAATTTGCGCCAGATGAGATGGTTAGATTTGCTGAAGGATTATGATATCACTATTTTGTATCACCCGGGAAAGGCCAATATGGTGGCCGATGCCTTGAGTCTCCGAGCGGAGAGTTTGAGGAGTTTTTCATATTTACCAGCATCAAAAGGCCTACGGTGATGGATGTTCAGGCCTTAACCAGCCAGTTTGTGAGATTCAATCTTTCGGAGCCTAGTCAGGTTCTAGCTTGCGTGGTTTCTCGGTCTTCCTTATTTGATCGTATTAGGGAGCGGTAGTATGATGACCCTCATTTGCTTCTCCTCAAGGACAAGGTTCAGCACGGTGATGCCAGAGTTGTGACTATTGGTGATGATGGGGTATTGAGGATGCAAGGTCGGATTTGTGTACCCAATGTTGATGGGCTTTCAGAGTTGATTCTAGAGGAGGCCCATAGTTCACGGTATTCCATCCATCCGGGTGCCGCGAAGATATATCAGGATTTGAGACAACACTATTGGTGGAGGCGGATGAAAAAAGATATAGTTGGAATCGTAGCTCGGTGTCTCAACTATCAGCAGGTGAAGTATGAGCACTAGAGATCGGGTGGGTTGCTTCAACAGATAGAGATTTCGGAGTTGAAGTGGGAGCGGATCACCATGGACTTTGTAGTTGGGCTCCCACGAACTCTGAGGAAGTTCGATGCTATTTGGGTAATTGTGGATCGGCTGACCAAGTCCACTCATTTCATCCTGTGTGTACTACTTATTCTTCGGAGCAGTTGGTGTAGATTTTTATCTGGGAGATTGTTCGTCTGCATGGTATTTCAGTGTCCATCATTTCAGATAGAGGTACTTAGTTCACATCATGATTCTGGTGAGCCGTTCAGCATGAGTTAGGTACTCGGGTGGAGTTGAGTACAACATTTCACCCTCAGACGGATGGACAGTCCGAGTGCACTATTCAGATTCTTGAGGATATGCTCCGTGCGTGTGTGATCGAGTTTGGAGGGCCTTGGGATCAGTTCTTTCCATTGGAGAAGTTTGCTTACAACAACAACTATCAATCCAGCATTTAGATGGCACCGTATGAGACTTTATATGGGAGACGCTGTAAATACCAGGTGGGTTGGTTTGAGCTGGGTGAGGCTAGATTGTTGGGCACAGACTTGGTTCAGGATGCCTTGGAGAAGATTAAGGTGATTCAGGATAGACTCCATACAGCCCAGTCCAAACATAAGAGTTATTCGAACCGGAAGGTTCGTGATGTTTCCTATATGGCTGGAGAGCGGGTTCTGCTTCGGGTTTCGCCTATAAAGGGCGTTATGAGATTTGGGAAGAAAGGGAAGTTGAGTTCGAGGTTTATTGGCCCTTATGAGGTTGCCTTACCTCCCAGCTTGGCCGGAGTTCATCCAGTATTTTATGTTTCGATGCTCCGAAGGTATTATGGTGATATGTCGCATATGTTGGATTTCAGTTCAGTCCAGTTCGACAAGGATCTATCCTATATTGAGGAGCTAGTGGCAATATTGGACATGCAGGTTAGAAAGCTGAGGTCAAAGAACATTTCATCAGTGAAGGTTTAGTAGGGGTTCAACGGGTCAAGGAGGCAACCTGGGAGACCAAGCAGGATATGCGCAGCCGTTACCCTCATCTTGTCACTACATTAGGTATGTCTCTATGCTCGTTCGAGGACGAACGAATGTTTAAGTGTAGGAGGATGTGGCGACCCGGCCGGTCATCTTAAGAATTAACGCCCCGATCCCTTATTAACTGTTTTCCCTGAGTTTATTTCTGTAATTTTGATTTAACCGAGACGTTCGGTTTTGAGTTTCGGAGAGTTTTGGGACACTTAGTCCCTAAATGAGAGCTTAAGTGTTGGAAAGTTGACCGTAGTTGGAAAAGCGTGAAGACGGTCTCGGAATGGAAATCTGATAGTTCTGTTAGCTTCGTTGGGTGATTTCGGGCTTAGGGGCATGTTCGAATTGTGTTTTGGAGGTCCATCGCTAATTTAGGCTTGAAATGCCGAAAGGTCGAATTTTGAAGTTTCCGGTGCGATAGTGAGATTTTGATTCGAGGGTCGGAATGGATTTCCGGAAGTTTGAGGAGCTCCATAGTGATGAATGTGACGTATGTGCAAAATTTCAGGTAATTCGAAGGATGTTTGATAGATTGTTTGATCGAAAGAGTATTTTTAGAGTTTTTGGGATTCTTAGGCTTCAATCCAATGAAAAATATGTGTTTTGAGTGTTCCGAAGGTTGGAACAAGTTTGAATAATGTTATGGAATATGTTGGTAGGTTTGGTTGAGCTCCTGGGGGCCTCAGGATGATTTTATATGGTTGACGGAAGGATTTTTGGAGTTTGGGAGTTGCAGCTTCAGCTGGTTTCTGTCATAACTGCACATGAGGTTTGGGTTCCGTAGGTGCAGAGCCGCAAAAGCGGCAGAGTAACCGCAGAAGCGGAAAAGGAGGAAAGGAAGCAGGGACCGCAGAAGCGGGGTCTTCACCGCCGAAGCGGCCATGCATTTGCGAAAGGATAGCCGCAGATGCGAAAATCGAGCCTTAAGTGAGAAGTCACAGATGCGACAATGGTTCCGCAAAAGCGGGACCGAAAAAGCGGTCCCAGGACCGCAGATGCGGTAACAACTGGGCAGAAATATGAAATTTTGAGGGTTTAGTTTCAAAAGTTAGAAATTTGATTTGGAGCTCGGGAGAGGGCAATTCTGAGAGGAAATTGATGTGGAGATCATTGGGTAACATTACTTTAACCCTTTCTAGTTATATTCCATCAATCTATAGTTAGTTTAATCATTTAAATTCGGATTGGAGATGAAAATTGGGGAAAAGTTGGAAGAATGTGTTTAGACCTAGAATTCGACTTTTGGTTGGGAATTTGACATTCGATTTGGATAATTTTGGTATGTATGAACTCGTGAAAGTATGAAGATTTTGAAAATATAGATTTTATCCGATTCTGAGATGTGGGCCCGATGGGCATTTTGGTCATTTTACCTAATTTCGCGTATTAGCTTAGAATTTCTTTTTAGAATCAGTTACTTAAAGTGTTATTTACATTATGAAATTGAATTGAATAGATTCGGGCCATTTGGAGTCAAGTACTCGTGGCAGGAGCATGGTTTCAGATTGATTATTGAGCAGGTTCGAGGTAAGTAGCTTGTCTAACCTTGTGTGGGGGACCTCCCCTTAGGATTTGGTATTGTTGATAACTGAAATGCCTTGTACGTGAGGTGACGAGTGCGTACTTGTGCTACATGTTGGAATCCGGTTTTTCGTTAAGTAATTACTAGTATGTTTTCTCTCCTATTTTTATTACTTGCAGTATTAAGCATGTTGTTAGTTTAGGAAAGCATGTCTAACTGATTTAGTTGCTTTATTGGTCAAACTGCTTTACCTGAATTCTGTGCAGCATGCTAGGCTAGACTTATTTGTTTGCCTTAATATGAAATTTGACATTTCTGAATACCTTCCTATTGCTGCTGTGTATTTATATTGGGACTACGGATGTGGGATTCCAACAGCTCCCCCTTGTCTGTTTATATTTTGGAGTACGGATGTGGGATTTCGGTAGATCACCCTGCACAGTTATATGAAACTGTGGGACTGCACCCGGTAGATTCCCCCCAGTGTTAGGTATTTACATTTGGGACTACAAAATGGGATTCTGGTAGATCCCCGCGTACTATGAGTTGGACTACGAGACGGGATCCCAGGAGATCCATTGGATATGTATATTTAGGACTACAGGACGATATCCTGGGAGATCCCCAATTGTTATTTTGGTGCTAAGTTGTATTTCTTTCTGTGTTTACCTTGTCTCTGTAATAGTTTTTGTTTCCCTTTTATATCATGTGTTACTTTTACTGCTGCATTTATTTATATTGTTTTGTTCTACACTATCAAACTTTATATTTTATTTAACCTCAGTAGGGCCCTGAACTTCCTCATCACTACCCGACCGAGGTTAGGCTTGGCATTTATTGAGTACCGCTATGGTCTACTCATGCCCTTTCTGCGCATGTTTTTCATGTGCAGATCCAGGTACGTCGACTCAGTCCTACCACCCGTGAGGCGAGGCGACTGCTCTAGAGACTTCGAGTTACATCTGCCATGTCCGTAGATCGAGGAGTCCCTTCTATTCTAGCTTTGAAATATTTGCCCTTCTGTATTTCTTTTCCTTGTTAGATATTCTGGAGTTAGACACTGTTAGACATTCAAAGCTTTATGGTTCCGTGAGTTTCTAGGTTTTGGGATAGTGTATTAGATTCTAAGAAGTTGTGTTGTATATGTCGAGCTGCATTTTAAATATTGTTTCATTCGGTTATTTTTGACTTTGATTATTTCTTCCGCAAGTTTCGTTTATTTTCTACATTTGTTAGGCTTACCTAGTCGTAGAGACTATGTGCCGTCACGACAATTCACGGAGGAAGAACTGGGGGCGTGACAATCTGACTCGACCTCGAGGCCATATACGCGAGCTTGAGGCCCAGATCTCCAGCCATTTGGTTTGATTATCATTTCACCTCCAAGCTGTAATCTTTCTTTCTAATCTTTCACTTAGCATCCATTACCTACCAACTAGCATAAAAATAGATCACGTATTTTTAGAACCACAAAATAAAATTAAATTGTTATTACCATTTTCACGGTAAACAGTTTGGCGTCCACCGTGGGGCTAAAAATAATAGTCATTATTTTCTTGCTGGTTTAACTACATAACGCAGGTTACCTTTTCACACTTTTTCTTGTCCAAGATCTTTGATTTCAGGTCAAAATGTCTAACTCAGTGAATAACAATCTGGAGGACCATGGAGAGAATGGTGTGGATGTTCCAGGTGTTGGTGTACCACCACGAAACCATAAGAACACACCAGAACCAATTCCCGTGGACGCGGTCTCACGCGATGCCCAACACGTCAATATAAGCTCCCACACTAATAGGAGCGTACATCTAGGAGATCAACAAGAAATCCAAAAAACCCAGCTCGGGAGAAACATGAGGTCAGCCTTCACATTATTTTTGAGATGTTGCAGGCACAATAGCTGGCAATCGCTCAGTTGCAGAGCCACCAAAAAACCCCAAGTACAGCGGCCCAGGGAACAGCCCCTCGGACCGAACGGGCACCAAAAAGATCAAGTAACAACGGGTCGGCAGCCGACCCCTTCATCATAAAGATGCTCTAAGACCTCACAAAGAGGATCTAATCGGGCGAGAAAAAGATAGAAGCCAACGAAAAGAAGGTCAAGACCTACAATTCCAGGGTCAACCAAATTTCGGGCGCACCCCACTATCTTGAAGGGTGTGGATTCAAAAAAGTTCATACAGAAGCAGTCCCCGCAGGAAGCAGCTCCAAAATCCATTCTGAAGAAGTTCAGGATGCCAGACCTTCCAAAGTACAATGGAACCTCGGACCCCAACGAACACGTCACTGCTTACACTTGTGTAGTGAAGGGCAACGAACTAAAGGACGACGTGATTGAATTTGTCCTATAGAAAAGGTTCGTAGAAACACTTTCAAAAGGGGAAATGATGTGGCATCACAACCTAGCCCAAAAATTGATAGATTCATTTGCCATGCTGGCAGATTATTTGATAAAGGCACATGCTTGTGCCATCAAAGTAGAAACAAGGAAATCCGACATCTTCAAGATCAAGCAGAGGGAGAATGAGATGCTAGGAGAGTTCTTATCTCGCTTCCAAATGGAACGAATGGAACCACCAGCAGTTTCGGATGACTGGGCGGTGCAAGCTTTCACTCAAGGTTTGAACAAACGAAGCTCGGTGGCTTCAAAACAGTTGAAGCTGAATTTGGTTAAATACCCTGTCGTGACTTGGTCAGATGTTCACAACTGATATCAATCAAAAATCAGGGTAGAGGACGACCAATTAGGAGCCACCTCGGGCTCAGTATACCCAGACAGGCTTCTAGCGAAGGAGTCAAAGCCAAACAAAGAAAGGTACCAGCCATACACCGAAGACAGGAGAAACACCCCGAGGCGCAACATGCCCCAGAATGATTGAAGAATGGACCGAGGGCAGAACCCTCGAGGACTCATCAACAGAGTCGGGTTCGATAGGCACACAGGGCCGATGGAGGCACCCTGCCTATCGAAATACAACTTAAACATCGATATTTCAGATATCGTGTTCACCATCAGTAAAATAAGAGACCCCAGGTGGCCAAGGCTTGTACAATCAGATCCTTCGCAAAGAAATCATAATTTAGTGTGTGAATTTCACAACACGCACATCCACCTGACTGAGGATTGCCACCAGCTCCAGGATGAAGTAGCCCGACAACTCAGTAAAGGTCACCTTCGAGAATTCCTCAATGACCAGGCCAAAAATCAATTTCGGGAAAGAGAGGCGACCAAGATGAACAAAACAAATGAGCCACAACATGTCATCCACATGATCTTGGGAGGCATCGATGCCCCACAAGAACCCATGATCAGAAGAACAAAAATATCCATCACCAGAGAAAAGCAAACTCAGGGTTACATACCCGAGGATGATCTCACATTCAGCGACGAGGACATAGAGACCTTGTCTCAGCCTCACAACGACACACTGGTAATCTCTTTCCTTGTAAATACATTTCAAATTAAACGTGTACTTGTGGATACAGGTAGCTCGACAACATTATCAGGTCGAGGGTGGTAGAGCAGCTCAGACTGCTTGACCAAATCGTGCTTGTCTCTCGAGTCCTCAATGGATTCAATATGGCGAGCGAAACAACGAAAAGGGAAATCCCCTCCCAGTCAACGTGGCTGGCACAACCCAAAATGTCATATTCTGTGTCATCGAAGGAGACATGAGATACAATGCCTTGCTCGGAAGGCCATGGATACACTGTATGAGCGCAGTACTATCAACCCTTCATCAAATGATGAAGTTCCTAACAAAGGACAGAAAAAAAATTGTGTACTGGGAACAACATGCAACAAGGGAGATGTTTGCAGTACACGACGTGATGCCAACACCAGTACCTCCACCTTCGAAGGAGCCAAAGGATAAACAAAAAGTAAAATAGCGATAACAAGCTACTCTCTCAGCTACACCTGACTAAACAAAACAAAGGACCGTATCGAGTCCTCATAACAAACGATTGAATCACATCGAGATCTGAAGCGCCGTCAGCACTAAGGTATGGCCATATCCCCTTTTTAGTTACATTTTTTACTAACTTAAATGCAGGTATCCGATCGAAACGGCCGAAGCGCTTCCCAACTCGAAAGCCTTAGGTTTCAAAACCATGCGTAGCACTCTTTTCCTTCGATCGGGTTTTATCCCAATAAGAGTTTTACCGGCGTGATTTTTAACGAGGAAACATCTATATGCTACCTAAGGAAGACCCAACAAGTATGCAAGGCTTCTTTTGCAAGCAACCTCAAATACTATGGGGCATCCCCCCAGAAGGTCACCTACTCGGAGAATCCAAGATGCACTAAATGAAGTCTCGGAGAAGCCAAGATACACTAAGTGGGGTCTCGATAAGAAAATAATGTATCGGGCCAAACGGTCGAACGAGCCATGTTCGCATAGAGCAACCGAGACTGTAACAGTAAAAACGTGTATACTTGTACCAAGTAATCAAAGAACACTTTCCCCTCCATCAAAGCATTTCGCATTTCAAGGAAGCTCGGTATTTTTTGCAAAAAATGGCACTAGAGCCAAAAAATGTCCCCAATACTCGGGGACTGGCGTCAATAACTCAAAGCCGTTTGACCCCCGAGTCATAGCTTCAAACTCATAAGCCCTCAATGAGGCAACATCAAGATCACAAAATAGCGTTAGAGCCAAAAACGTCCCGAACACTTGGGGACTGGTATCGAAATTTCAAGGATACATGACCTCCGAGTCGGAAACCCTGAAATCCTAAGCCCTCAATGAGGCAATACCAAGTTTACAAGTAATGGCTCCCGAGCCAAGAAACCCTCGATGACTCGAGGATTTCCACCAATCGCCCCCCCATCGACTTATCAAAACCCGAGGCCACAAGACCACGTGCGGGCAACCTAAGTCTCGTAAGACCTATCTAAAGCAATAACAATATCTGTAAGACCTCAAGAAAGGCATGAACCACACTTATACCAACTGATAATATCTTTAAGACCTCAAGCAAGGCATGACCCATACTTGTACCAAGTAGCCAAAAATGTAAGATCTCAAAGGCATGTAAAACTCGTAAGACCTTACTAAAGGAATAAACTTAGTGTTAAAGTTAAGGCTAAATATCGAACTTGTAAGACCCCTAAAAGGCATATCCTCGATATAGACGCTGAAACTACTTCACTCGGGGATTGAAAGGCTCCATCCAAACACAAATGACTATGGTCACAAGGCTGTACCAACCAAACTAACATGACTCGGGGATGCTCGACCGTCGCTTTTTATTGAAGTACAAAGTTTTTGTTAGTAGCGAAGCAATTTTTAGAAAAAAAAGATCGTAGAAAGTTAATTTTTTGACTAGATATTTGATTGAAATGATTTAAAATATCAATAATAGCATGACAGCTTTGCATGTTAACTACAGAAGCATGAGATCGTCAGCGAAGAAAAGGTGGGATATATGCGGGCCATGTTTGGAAATGCGCATGGGATGCCAATTTAGGTAGTCAACTGACTGATTAATCATACGGGAAGCATGTCCATGCACATAATAAAGATGTAAGGAGACATGAGATCCCCTTGACGAATTCCTCGTGTAGGAGTGAAGTAGGAAGTACGTGTTCCATTAATGAGTATTGACGTGGTTGTAGTGGTAACATAGGACATGATTAAATCCATTAAAATCACATGCCTTCAATTACTTCAAAAATACTTCGAAAAGAACCGGTTAAATAGGCTACCCTCAACATAGGCAAAAGAGCTTCGACCATGTCAGCTCCAAACTATAAGGCTTCGAGATACTCAGCCACCGTGCCAAGCCTCCCTAGGTGCTCGGTCATTGCCATATAACGACTCACAATTGAGGTTTCTATCGAACCGTAGAAGAGCGAGGCAAACATAATTCCAAACGAGGGAAAAATAAAGCCTATATAAAAGGTCGTACCAACCCAACACGAAAGAGACACTATTGCCAACCCATACAAAAGGTCGTACCGACCCATCGCGTAAGAGCCACCGTTGCCAGCCCATACAAAAGGTCGTACCGACCCAATGCGTTAGAGCCACTGTCGCTAGCCCATACAAAAGGTCGTACTGACCCAACGCATAAGAGCCCAAGGGCCAGCCTTAAATTCAAAAACTTGAGGGTCGAATGAGCTCGAGTCGATACCCGACTCAGAGATTGAACCCAAAACAGTTAACTAAATATGCCTAGGTGCAGAAGCATAAGAGCTCAAACACTGGATTATACTAAAAGGTCATACCGACCAAGAGCGTAAGAGCTTACGGGCCAAAGCAATGAGCCCCAGGGCCATACCATGAATCTGAGGGTTCCTTTTAACTCGAAGACCAGTTCATCTGGATAAAATCAAGGCAAAGAGAAATGCGTGAAAAATAAAACCGCGAGGCTTCCTTTTATACATATATGTGAGAGAATAAAAGCTTTATTTACAAAGTCCTTTGAAAGCACTCTACGCAAAACAAGGAAGGAAAGGCCTAATATAATCCATGTCCCCCTTGGGGACTATGGTCCGTCGACCTCTTTCTCGCCATCTTCGGCATCAGACAGAAGGAACTTGGCATCATATTTTTTCGCCTTCCCCTACATTATCTCTTCCGAGAGATCGAAGCCCCTGGCATGAATCCCTCGAGGGTTTCTCTCCGAGATTTACACCTCACGTAATCTTTATTCCTACTCTCCTAGTCTAGAGCCCTCCTTAGCTCAGCACAAGCATCGGCAGCATCCTGCAAATAGACAACCACCTTTTTATCAACCTTAGTTCGGATTGTTACGGCTTTAGCCTAGGCATTTACGACTTCGGAATTTATCTTCAAGAGCTCGGACTCGAGCCGAGGAATCATATCTATTCGGACCAAATTATTCTCGTGAGCATTGTGAAGTTGCACTTCGAGGATGTAAGCCTTGGCCAAAGCAAACTTCTTAGCCGATACCTGGGTGTCCACCCGAGCCTTTAGCCTATTGCGCTCGAACTTGGCTTGACCAACTTTGTTCCTAAGGCGTTCCAGTTCCTCCGTATTTTTCTTCAACTAAAGTAAACGAAATATTAGCCTTGGAGGATAGAAGAAGAAATGCGCACTCCTTTGAAACGGAAATTACCTATTCCTCGAGGTAGCTTTCGGAGTTCAGACTGCCACACACCTAATGTTTTAAGCGGCAATACCACACAAGAGGGGGGTGATTTGTGTGGAACCCAATTTTCACTATAGAAGAACCTGGTTCTTCTACGTGTTCTAACTACTACTATTTGCAGAATCATAAGTACATAAAATAAAGAACGTAGAGATTTTTACATGGAAAACACCTAGGTCAAAAGGTGAAAAAACCACGACCTACTACTCAGTAGGATTTTCCCAAACTTCCACTAAAATCACTAAGCCAATACAACATTTACAAAACTCTTTGTAAACCTAAGGATTAACTCTAATCCCGTTGTGGCACACATCCTTAACTATTTCGACAACTTCAAGTTAGCTATAACTTGAACACTCTAGGTACCTAATACAATTGCTTCTATGAAAGCTGAAAGGTACAACTTTAAACCACCTACTACAATTGAACTAGAGTAAAAGATAGACACAATAGAACTGGTTCTTCTATCTCATTCAAGTAGCTTCGGGAGTGCACACACAATCACACATAAATTGCATGCAAAATCGCCTTGCTTTTTGCTCTCAATTTAGTTTATGTGCAATACTTGTAAAAGAGAGCAATCACTGTCATTTAATAAGTTAATAATCAGAGTTTGATCGGGAATCAATTGCTAAACTTCTATCGTAGAAGAGTTTATGATGATCTCAAACTCTAACACTATCTTTATCCTGGATCGTGTTCTCTTCATATAAGGAGACTTTCTCCCCTTATCTAATATGCAATATTTCCGAAATGATCAGGAGATATTATTACTTGATCAGTATGACATATCTCTTTCACATGCATATATTGATCATGACTGTGCTTCACAAGATGGACTTGGTCCATGGCTGAGTTCATTTGTCATTCTTCAAAACTTCACCTGTTCTTGGGCCAACAAATTCCCCCTTTTCGATGATGACAAACTCTGTGCTTTTAACTGATTTGAATCCTATAAGAACTCAGCTTAACCATCAATACTAAACTTAGAAAATTCACTTATCATCAAGGACCAGGTTAATTAGGTTATAAATATCACTTATTTTCAGAATGTGTAAAGCACAATATACAATATCTCTTCCCCCTTTTGGCATCATCGAAAAGTTGCATACGAAGTGTGATACCCCAATTTTAATAAGTACTCATGGCCACTGGGGCAACTGCAAGTGCAATCAAACAAACATATTTAAACTATCAAGGATATATTAATCATTGAACAAGAGAAAACAACAGTTATCATTGATAAAGATATGTTGCCACCTAAAATCCACAAAAAGAAAGAGAAACATTCAAACCATGAGCGAAAAAACAGAAAAATCCCTAATCTGGGTCACTGGGGGTACTGAACAAGTTCAGGAGACAGAAGCTAGGAATCCTAAGGCTTGGAGGAACTGGAGGGTTGGGTTTGAGTTTGGAAAAGATTCAGCATGTTCTGAAGTATTCCATCATTCTTCTCCTTTTCTTTGGCAAGCTCAGTTCTAAGTCCATCCCTCTCAGTTTCCACTTTAACCACACGAGCCTTGAGCCTAGAAATTTCAGTATCCTTGGATGCACATTCCTGAACCAGAGTCCTAACTTTGTTGTTGATGGGTGTCTTTTGGGATGAACCAGGTTCAATGGGGATGGCATTGACTTAATAGTCACATGCAAGAAGAGTTTTTATGCCAAAGTGTTCCTTGCTCGAAGCAATTTCCCATTTCTTCAGAGGCACATTTATCATGTACGAAATTGTGGTTAGAATGAAGCCATATGGAGTAGCATGAGCTCTAGAGCCATTTATGACTTTGTCTAGCAGTTTGATAATGAAGGCAGGCCAGTTGATTTGCTTTCCTCTCTCTAGGCACTCTATAAGAACCAGATCCATGTAGTTAGCAGTATGTCTTCTCTCATGTTTGGGCAATAAGCACTTGTTGACAAATTCAAATACAACCTTGTGCTCAGGCCTCATTTCACTTTTCCGCATAGCCTTGGCTTCAGTCACCTCTTCTGAATCACAAAACCTTTTGGTGATTTCAAGGGAAGTAGGGAGGGAGTCCAGGCATGTCCACCTTTTCCTTGAATAGTCCTCAAACCCTTCAGAGGGTTTGTCTAGAATCTCTCTTAGCTTTTTGCATCAAACTGCACTTGAACTCCTTTCACCAGGCTACTAATGACTCCATCTTTAACAGAAGCATTGGCCATAAATTCAATCAGCTCATTTCTGGCTAGCCTACCATCCATCTGAAGGACCATGTCCTTCCATCCCTGAGCAACTAAAGCATCCACCAATCTCATCATTCCTGGTTCCACCAGGTCCTTCAACAGTCTACCCTTTAAAATCTTTCTTCTGCCAAAAATTGCAAGCTTGTCTTGCTCCTTCTCAGAATCATTTTATTCTTCTTCTCCACTCTAGTCATCATCATCAGAAACATTTAATTTTTTGATTTTCACTACAGATCTTGTCCTCTTGGCTAGTGTGGGTTCAGCAGCCACAGGCACAGGAAGACTTCTTGGAAGAGGTCTTGGGATTTTTAGGCTTGGGTGTAGGAACCTCCACTGTTGTACCCCTTTCTTGATGGACCAGTTCCATCTCCTTTTCCTCAACAGCCTCTAAGGATTATGCAATCTTTCCCTTTCCTTTATCCTTTTTCTTTTTCTTACTTTCTTCTAAGGCCCTTTATAGATCATCTTCACTTTGTTTCACCCTGCTTCTTATGGCTCTACCCCTTGGAAATGAGGAGGCAGTAGGTGTTAGAGATGAAGCCTTTATTTTTTTGGAAGGCTTAGAAACATTTGGGGCTTTTGTTGTGGGAGTTATGCGTTTCTTAGGGTCATAGCTTGCCCCAACCTTTTTCAGTAGATCAGTTAGGGTCTCTTCAGTAGATGAAACAGGTTCATCTCTCCGTGTGCTCATATGAACCAACCCCTCAGCAGCTTCCCCAGAACCACTTCCCCCTGACTTCATGTCACTCTCTTCTACCCTTTCATGTTCAACCCCACAGATGGCAGGCACTATAATTTTTCCAATTCCCCTCTCAGCACCACACGCACCTTCTCTCTCTTTTTCTTTTTCAAAATTCTTTTTACCTCCACTCCAACATTTCTCAGGCACTTACCTCAAAAGGAGATTCTTGAATCTTTTCAAAGTCAGAAGACCCATGTCCTTCCCCCTCAATTACGGATTGAAAGGATTCAGACTCGGAGTTGGAGTCGAAATTTGGAGCTTGGCATTCTTTCACTTGGATTGCTTTCAACATTTCATTTAAAGCCTTCCTCAGAGCCCCAGATGCTAGTCTTTCGAGCAAGCATTTTCACCTTTCGTAGTCTAGGTTTTGGGGATACACTGGGTGGAGTAGATGAGGATGAATTTGAGAGAGATGGTGTTGGAGGAGTTCCAGAATTTTCTTGTGGGTTAGACATGATTGTTGGTTTCTTGAGAGAATCTGGGAATTTTGGAGAAGAGAGCAAGCAAAAGTGAAGAAGAGCTTTTGACGGTTTGGAGTTATGATGAAGTTTGTAGAAAAAATGTGTATTTAAAGGAATTACACATTTAATAAGTAACGACAACCTTTTGCAGTGGTCAAATAGGAGTCTAATCAACCTGAAATTCAAGATTTTGAATGATCTATTTGGCTTCCCTAGATATTAGGCAAAACTTACGGGTTAGGGTTCTAGGTGGACGGAACTGGTTCAATGCTAACGGATAGAATTTTATAGAAATTTGATAAGTATAGGACTTCTACCCATGATTAAATTATTAATCTTTCTAATTGTGCAGAGTATAGAAAATATACCTGAGCTTTCATATGAACCCATACTGATGAACCAGGTTCTTCATTTAGAACTCTCTTGAGCATGCCCCAAATGCTATAATAGAGAAAATTTTGTAAGAGATCACTGAGTCATATAAACACATGTACAGGAGTATACTAATTAAAGTATGAAGCTGAGTAAGAATTAATTGAGATATTTACACAAGTTTAGAATTCCTAGCCAAAAATTTTTTTCCATTTTTTTTGCATTCTGAGCTGGACCTATTAGGTAATCTTAATCATCCCTCATTCCAACCTGTTCCTCTCAAAGTTTTCTCTACTCAGTGCTTTAGTGAAGATGTCAGCAATTTGCTTATCAGTAGCACATAATTCTATGGAGATCAATCCTTTCTCGTAGTCTCTTAATAAGTGGTGTCTAACATCTATGTGCTTAGTCCTCTTATGATGAACATGGCTCTTTGTCATACTTATAGCACTAGTGTTATCATAGAATATAGGAATGCAACCAACTTCAATGCCAAAATCTACCAGCTGCTGTTTGATCAAAAACAACTGAGCACAACAAGATGCAGGAGCAACATATTCAGCCTCAACAGTGGATAAGGCCATTGAATTTTGCTTTTTAGTGGCCCAGGATACAATACATGAACCAAGAAAGTGAGCTATACCTGAGGTGCTTTTCCTATCCACAAGGAAACCTGCATAATCAGCATCAGCATATCCTACTAGACTGAAATTACTACCTTTGGGATACCAAAGACACAGATCAGTGGTGCCTTTCAAGTGTCTTAGTATCCTCTTGATAGCAGTTAAGTGAGACTCTTTTGGATTGGCCTGGAAACAAGCGCAAAGCCCTACACTGAAGATTATGTTAAGTCGGCTAGCAGTTAGATACAAGAGTGAACCAATCATACCCCTATACAACTTTTGATCAACTGATGAACCAGGTTCATCAATGTCTAATTTTGTGGCAGTTGTAATGGGGGTGCCTATTTCCTTTGATTCCTCTATTTTAAAGTTTTTGATAAGCTCTTTTGCATACTTCTGCTGATGGATCATGGTTCCATTTGGTCTTTGTTTGATCTGTAAGCCTAAAAAGAAGTTAAGCTCACCAATCATACTCATTTCAAACTCACTTCCCATTAATTTTGCAAAATCCTTACAGCTTATCAGTGGTGGCCCCAAAGATTATGTCATCAACATATATTTGTACCACAAGGAGATCATTACCTTTTTCCCTTATGAATAAGGTACTATAAATTTTACCTCTTTTGTACCCATGTTCAAGTAGAAATTTGTACAGTCGTTCATACCATGCTCTTGGAGCCTGCTTGAGTCCATAGAGAGCCTTGTCTAATTTGTACATATGCTCAGGACATTCCTTGCTCTCAAACCCTGGAGGTTGTTTTACAAACAGTTCTTCTTTTAGGTAGCCATTCAGGAAGGCACTTTTGACATCCATCTGATGAAGAGTGAATTTCATGTGTGCTGCAAAGGCTATGAGGAGTCTTATTGCCTCTAGTCTTGCAACTGGAGCAAAAGTCTCATTATAATCTATGCCCTCCTCTTGGCTGTAACCTTGGACCACCAGTCTTGCCTTGTTTCTTATAACTGTTCCATCTTCATCAAGTTTGTTTTTGAAGACCCATTTCGTACCGATAACTGATCTGTCATTGGGTCTTGGAACTAGATATCAGACTTGACTTCTCTCGAACTGATTGAGTTCATCTTGCATTGCATTCAACCAATCTGCATCCTACAAAGCCTCAACAACATTTTAAAGTTCAATAAGAGATAAAAAGGCATCAAAAGCACACAAATTCTTTAATTGTGATCTAGTTTTGACTCCAGGTGTTGGATCAGTGATAATGTTCTCAATAGGATGAGAACTTTGATACTTGTAAGGTTTCACAACCAATTGGATTCTTCTAGACGTTTCTCCCATGCTTTGTTGCTGAGGAATAGGGTTATAAACAGATTCTTTTAGGGGTTTTGTTTCAATTCCTCTTTGATCAGTTCCTCCTATCAGGTTGCCCTGAATGGAAAAACCTGTTCCATCACATGTTCCTTCTTTTGGTGCCACTTTAACTTATGCTAAGGCTTCTATCAAATCTTTCACCAATCCAATAGCTTCCTCTTTATGTTCCTATCTCTTAGAAAGAATGTTAGTTTCATCAAACACTACATGCGCACTTTCTTCTACACACAAAGTTCTTTTATTGAACACTTTATATGCTTTGCTATGTGAAGAATATCCCAAGAATACTCCCTCATCACTTCTGGGATCAAACTTACCTAGGGAGTCCTTTTCATTATTGTGCACAAAGCACTTGCATCTAAATGCCCTAAGATGGGATATATTTGGTTTTCTCCCTTTAAGTAACTCATAGGGAGTCTTCTCTACAAGAGGTCTAATCATGCATCTATTGATAATGTAACATGCAGTGTTTACAGCCTCTGCCCAGAAGCTGTGGGGCAGTTTACTAGAAAGAACCATAGTCCTAGCCATGTCTTCAAGAGTCCTTTTCTTTCTTTCAACTACTCCATTTTGTTGAGGAGTCTTAGGGGAATAGAAGTTATGATCTATACCATTCTCATCATAGAATTCAACAAACTTAGCATTTTCAAATTCAGTTCCATGATTAGACCTAATGGATGCAAGTTGATTTCCTAATTGTTTCTGAGTTTTTTTGACAAAAGCAATAAACATGTCAAATGCTTCATCTTTAGATGTTAGAAATAGTACCAAGGTAAATCTAGAATAATCATCAACAAGTACCATTACATATTTCTTTCCACCTCTGCTCATGGTTCTCATTGGACTACAGAGATCCATATGGACCAGTTCCAACGACTTGGTTGTGCTTACCATTTTCTTACTTTTGAAGGATGATCTTACCTGATTCCCCCTTGCATAGGCCTCACAAACTTTGTCTTCCTTGAACTTGACATTAGGTAACCCTATCACCAAGTCCTTATAGACTAATTTGTTTAGCTGATTCAGACTAGCATGACCAAGTCTTTTGTGCCACAGGAGGGGATCATTATACAATACACTTAGACAGGTGAGTTCATTTTCTGAAAGAGTAGACAAATCTACAATGTAAATATTGTTAACTCTTTTTACTTGTAAAACAATCTTGTCAATGGTAAGGTTAATCACAAAGCATTTAGTAGAGGTAAATGCTACAAGGTTACCTCTGTCACACAGTTGTGACACACTGATCAAGCTGTATTTCAAGCTATCTATCAAGTAGACATTCTCAATGGAGTGATAATATGTCATACCTACCTTTCCAACCCCAATAATCTCACATTTCTTCCACTTTCCAAAGGAGGCATTACCTCCCTTTAGGTCCTCAAGTGGAAGGAACTGGTTTTTGCTTCCAGTCATATGTTTTGAGCAACCACTATCCATGTACCATATTTGGCTACTTCCCTTCATTTGGACCCGAAATCAAGGGTTAGTCTTAGGAAACGAAGCTAGTTTGGGTCACTTTCTATAGGCAAAGGGATAAATCAAATTAGTTTTAGCCTACCTAGGTAGCCTATTTTTCTCTTGAACAAAAGTTTTGTTCTTTTTACTCGCCTTTTCTTTTACATTACATTCATTTTTGTAATGGCCAGTCTTACCACAATGTGTGTAGATTTTGTTCTCAAGAAGAGTGAGACACTTGCTTTTAGGATCCCACTTAGGTGCTTGAGTTCCATAGCCAAGTCCTCTTTTGTTGCTACTGTGATGTTCTTGTAGCCAGGAAAGTGCATAAGAAGCCTTGTTCCATTTGCAAGTTCTATCTAGTTCATGTTTTACCTTCACTAGATCTTCTTTTAAGACTTTTATCTGTTCATCCTTCCTGTACAACTCATCTTTCTTTTTTCGCAAGTTTTCTTCTAGAGTGAGATGTGTGTGGTCAGCTTTCTTGTTACCTGTTCCTAGTTTCAGTTTTATGTTCTCAGACCTAAGTTCTAGGATACTGATGTCAAGTTCAAGAACCTGGTTCTTTAACTTAGCATTTTTACTCTCACTCTCATTAGCCCTACACTCTAGGTTTTTGCACTTGACTTTTAGGATCACGCATTCCCTAGACAGATCTTCCTTCTCATTGTTAATTATTTCAGACTCATCAATGAAGTCTAGCAATAGCTCAGACAACCTTTCTTTAGACAGAAATTTAATCTTGTCTTTGAGATGAAGGATACTTACCTCTTGTTCATCATCTGATTCTCTGATGGCCATAAGTGATTGTTCATATCAAGTTCATCTTCGAAGTCCTCATCTGATGTTTCTCCCTAGGCAGCAACTATAGCCTTTGTTAATCCTTTGATCCTTCTTGGTTGAACCGGTTCCTTCTTCCTGTTACTTCGTTCGGCCCTTTCCTTCTTCCACTCAATTTCCCATTAAGAACAGTTCTTGATCATGTGATCAGTCTTACCACATTTGTAGCAAACATCATTGGTCTATTTCTTAGGAGCCCTTGGTTTGTTGAAAGTTGTACTTCTTGAAGAACCCTTTCCTCTCATCAGGTACTTTTTGAAATCTTTTGTGATCATATCCATTTCATCATCCTCCAAATCTGAACCTTCAGCAATTTTGAGAGCCAGACTTCTTTCCTTCTTCGGTGCATCCATTTTCATGGTTTGCCTTCTCAGTTCATAGGCAGTGAGGTTTCCAATTAGTTCATCCAGCTTGAGGGTAGCAATATTCTCTGATTCCTGAATAGCAGTGATTTTGCTTTCCCAAGAGACTGTCAGAACCCTTGTCAAAATCTTCTCAACTTTGTCTTCTTCAAGGATAACCCTTCCAAGAGATTTAAGTTCATTTGTCAGTGTGGTGAACCTTGTATACATCTCTTGGATGGTTTCTCCTTCCTTCATGGTAAAATTCTCATATTGAGAATATAGCTTTGTTCCTCTGGACCTATTTACTTGAGGTGTTCCTTCATGGGCCACTTGCAAAGTGTCCCAGATTTTCTTAGCAATAGTACAACTTTGAATTCTACTGTACTTGTCTGGACCCAGTCCACACACAAGCCATTTCTTGGCCTTGGCATTCTTCTCCTATTTTTTCAAGTCTTTAGTAGTGTAGTCAGCTTTTATCTTTGGCACATCCACTCCTTCAACATTCTTCTTTATGGTTTCTAGAGGACCATCAGTGACTATGTCTTAGAGTTCATAGTCTTCTCCTATGATGTGATCCCTCATCCTGTTCTTCCACCAAGAATAGTACTGACCATTAAAAAGTTGAGGCCTAGCAATGGATTGCCCTTCCCAGTTCCCAGGTGGTGCACTCATTTTGATCTTTTCCTAAGGTGTTAGCCTCTTCAAGGATAACCCGCTCTAATACCAATTGATGTTTTAAGCGTCAACACCATAAAAGAGGGGGGGTGATTTGTGTGGAACCCAATTTTTGCTATAGAAGAACCTGGTTCTTCTAGGTATTCTAACTACTATTGTTTGTGGAATAATAAGTACATAAAATAATAAATACAGAGATTTGTATGTGGCAAACACCTGGCTCAAACGGTGAAAAAATCATGACCTACTACTCAGTAGGATTTTCCCAAACTTCCACTAAAATCACTGAGCCAAAATAACATTTACAAAACTCTTTGTAAACCTAAGGATTAACTCTAATCCCGTTATGGCACACAGCCTCAACTGTTGCTCCAACTTCAAGTTAGGTATAACTTGAACACTCTAGGTACCTAATACAATTGCTTCTATGAAAGCTAAAAGGTACAACTTTAAACCACCGACAAGGGTTATCCTCCCGAACTCTTCTGTAAAAGATAGACACAATAGAACTTGTTCTTCTATCTCGTTCAAGTAGCTTCGGGAGTGCACACATAAATTGCTAGCAAAATTGCCTTGATTTTTTCTCTCAATTTAGTTTCACTTCTGCATATGTGCAATACCTGTAAAAGAGAACAATCACTGTCATTTAATAGGTTAGTAATCAGAGTTTAGTCCAGACTCAATTGCTGAACTTCTATTGTAAAAGAGTTCATGATGATCTCAAACTCTAACATTATCTTAATCCTAGATCGTGTTCTCTTATTATAAGGAGACTTTCTCCTCTTATCTAATATGTAACCTTTTCGATCGGATCAGGAGATATTGCTGCTTGATCAGTAGGACTTATCTCCTTCACGTGCATCTCACATGCATAGATTGATCATGACTGTGCTTCACAAGATGGACCTAGTCCATGACTGAGTTTATTTGTCATTCTTCAAAACTTCACATGTTATTGGGCCAACAACGCCTCATACCGCAAGTGTGCCAACTCGTCTTCCCTTTCATCGCAAAGAAGCCTAAGGTATTTCTCCCCATCTACGGCTTTTTGGAATATGGCCTCACGGCGAAGCAGCTCAGATTTGAGCTTATTAAAAGCCTGTGGAAGAGAAATTTGGTAAGAAAGTGAAGATTACAAAACTATAAAACCAGTACGAACAGCCAAAACCTACCTCCGAGTAAAGCCGCTGAGCTTCCACGAAAGTTGAGCGTACATCTACTGGTCAAGCTCCATCTACCCTGGTAGAACCGCCCTAGTTTGGGACACGGTCGCCCAATATACGCACCCCTTGGCATCGAACATCCATCGAAGTGCCTTCGACGAGAGAAGAAGCCAGCGACAAAGAACCCTCTTTCCTCAAAGTACTTTCGACGGTAAAGGAAGATGGTAGCGAAGGAGGGATCGTTTTTCTAAAGCCAGAGATCTTGGGTGCTGCAGGATCGGCCGATACGCCTCTCTGAGCCTTCGGGTCAGACTCGTCTTGCTACAATCAGTGTCGTCCTGCAAATGCCTTTTCTGCTTATGGTTATTATTATTATCCCTCGGTCCTGGAGCCGACGGTCTTTCTCCCTCTCATAGAGGGCATGACTTCTAAGGGACTCCCCAATGCCTACGATGACAAAGTTAGTACGCAGAAAGAAAAAGTGCCCTTCCGAGAGAAGGGGGAGCAAATCACATAGCACGTACCGTGGTGTTTTGCCTCCCACCTATCCTTGGACAAAGCTCGCCACTTACGCTCATTGTAGACCGAGTGGTTTGCCAACTTCCGAGCCCAATCTAGAAGATTGGGTACCTCGCACGACATCTATGAAGTTGCTATAGAAAGGGAAAGGAAGGCGCATTTACGGAGGCCGCCTTAGCCATAAGAAAAACTATGAAGGCGCAAGTGTACCACTTACGTTTAAAATTCCATTCCTCAGGAAATGGCAAAAACTCCACATGGATAATATCGACAGTCTGTACTTGGACTAATCGGCTCATCCATCCTCGATTTCTATCTTCTTCATCGTCAATGACAAAAGGCGTGGTGGATCAGCATCGCAGGGTTAGCAGACCTCGATGGTGAAAGGGCCAATACAGCCTGATGAGTTGACTAAGAGTCAATTCAAGACCTGTTTCTTCCTCAAAAAACCTCATAATCAATACTATTCGCCAAAATAACGGGTGAATCTATGCCAAGGTAACCTGGTACTTTCAATAGAAGTCGAGCACAACCCTATCAGGGGGGGGGCAACGTAAAGGGGTGCGTGTACACGTTCAAAAATGCCTCGGCATGGTCCATAATGATCTTCTCTAGGGAAGGTATGCACAATACTACCTTTTCTCCCCATCCACAGTCCTTCCTCGCCGACTCAAGGTGCTCCTCTCTAGTTAAAGAAATAAACTTTGAGGCATGCTCCCAATGACCTCGAACGTTGGGAGTCTTTTCTGATAGAAGATCCCCCCTCGAAACAAAATGCCCAGAGACGGAACTCTCTTCCCTTTGCCGAGCGGACCCTGACGTAGCATCCATGACTTTGGTAAAACTAGAGAATTTGAGCGGGAATTTGAGCAAGGGCATCAAAATTGGAATTATGGAAAACCTAACGCAGGAAAGGAGATCTCAATAAAAGATGATTACTACTCAGAATAACAGAATCTTCAAAAGGGCAAAGGCAACCCTATATATGGAAAAAGCGGCGACTATCTGCCTACCTTAAAAGCCAATTAAAAATACCGGCTAAAGCTTTTATCGCTTTGGGAAGATGTGTCGGTGGGATCGCCTCGTCCATTTCGTAACCATTTCATACACTTAACGCCGCCATATGACGTTTTGGGGTCAGAGACCCCCGCATCTACCAAGCCTCGAGATGGTACCCGATCTCGTGGGCCTCCGTCAAAAAGAAGAAAGGCTTTAAGGAGCCATCTATATCATTGCAGGCCTCGAGATGGTACCCGATCTCGAGGACCTTCACCAAAAAGAAATAGGCTCCAGGAAGCCATTGGCATCACTACACATCCCGAGATGGTACCCAATCTTGAGGACCTCCACCAAGAAGAAGATATGCTCCAAGGAGCCATTGACACCATCCCAAGCCTCGAGATGGTACCCGATCTCGAGGTCCTCTGTCAAGAAGAAGATAGGCTCTAAGGAGCCGTTAATATCATTACGAGACTTGAGATGGTACCCGATCTCGAGGACCTCACTCAAAAAGAAGATAAGCTCTAAAATCCTACTCATATGGGCTTGGCCTCCAGGTACCATCTAAACCCGGGTAAACCCTTATCCGGGATCTAGCTGCAACGCCTTAAGGCTATCTACACTGAGTTCAAAACAAGTCTCCAGGTAGCCCAAGCTTGAGTGAACCCCCACTCGGGGACTGCTCCCGAAAGCCTAAAGGATATCTTTATTCTCAGGCATCCGGACAAATCCCTCCATCAAGGACTATCGCGGGGTCTAAAAGGCTACGTCTCGTACTAAAAGTTCGGAGCCCTACTCTCATTCAACTCGAAGTCGGGGATCCTGACGACCCGAGTTTATCAATCCAATCCGGGCTCGGTCCAAGGAACGACAAAGAGTTCTACGGGGAATCGTGTTAATCAATCAAGAGCTAGCAAAAATACTTGCACACGGGCTGGATATTTTTACTCCAATTTGTCGAGTCATGCATTCAGATTCATCACAAATGCAGATAAAAGGAAATATAGCATAAATCAGAGACAAATTGAAGAAACATCTTTGTATTCATAAGCACATGATTACAAAAGTCCACGAAGGGTCCTTACATATGATTCAAATGCCCACAAGTGGTCCTTACACAGAAACAAAGAATCAAAAAGTACATATATAATAAAATCCAAGAGTCTAATATAATCTCGGGGGTGCATCCTCGGTGGCAGCATCTTCGAGCACCATCTCCTAGGGAGCCTCATCTTGATCTTCCAAAACGGAATCTTCAAGGGAGAATATGAAGAAGAGGAAAGTGATGAAGAAGAAGCACAAAAAGATGAAGAAAAAGACGTAGCCCGCCAAGGAGTAAAAGCTTTTGCCAGGCCAAGGAAATCACAGCCTGATAGAAGACTTGGCGAGCGTCGGCCTTACCTGCACAGCTACTTTGAGTCCACTTCTTGGGACATTGTGTTGTGCAAGTTAGTGGCCGGTAGTGCCACTTCACCCCATGAAAAACAAAAGGGATGAAGTGCCACACCAGGCTGGAGTAGGGAAGTGAGCAGCGGTGTAAAGTCCAAACATCCTCCTGAGCAGCGGTGTAGAGCCTAAATATCTTCCTGATTCAGAAGAAATCGACGCTCCTATCTCGTCGCCTTGAGCCAACGACGACTGCATTAGCAACAATAACAACAACAATAACAACAAGTTAGTGCAATCTCGCTCAGAGAAAGACAGCTTTGAGAAAGGGCCATTGCGTAGCCAGTGAAAACGCTGCCGCGTGCCCCTACGGCCACAAGCGTTAGACATAAGAAATAAAATTGGATGGAGGCGATGAGAAGAAAGGAATTGAAAAATGGTGGAGGATGACTGAGCAAAGTTTGATTCGAAAAAGCTTCCATTTATAGAGAAAAGGTAGCGCAACTGAGAGGCACAATCAATACTCTTTGTAAAAAGTAACTGACGGCGCCATCAATGTCTTTGAAAGACGTATTGGCAGATGCAATCAATGTATTTCGGGAAAGATTAACCGACGGGATGCCTCAATTATCACAAAGTCTTGTGTCATAAGTATGACATCATCGTTGGTAGTTCAAAGAGATGGATACCAAAGTCATTTCTTATCGTTCCACTCTAAGAAATGAGGGGACTATCTGTATACGGTAAAATTGGAGGGTCCAATTTTCCGTCATTACGATGCCTCGTTAGCATGTTTTCAAATGATCAAGGCTATGGTCGATATTTACCCCCTAAGGGGCTATCGGCGCCCGACCTCGAGGCAATATAGATCAGTGATTATGGTGAAAAAGTGGGAAGTTCCCAAGGTGCGTAGCTAGAGTCGACAAAGTCTGTCAGGCTAGTCTAAGCCTGTATCATGGCATTGATTGGCGGTACCAGCTCCATATCTTTGTAATAAATGTATTTGTACTATGTTGGGATTCCCCCTCATATATAAAGGGGATCCTTGTCATTTTGTAGACACCTGATGCTCAATCTTAAATACACGAGAACATTCTCTCCGCTCTCTAACATATTTTCTTGACCTCATTACTTCCATTTATTGCTTATATTCATTGTGTTCTATTTATTGTTGTTCATTTATTGCTTATCATTTATCATAAAGAGCCATCATTGTAGCTCTCATAACTGTTCTTACTCCCTCGATTGTTTTAAGTCATCCATTTGACTCGACCTCGAGGTCATATATGCAAGCTCGAGGCCTAGATCTCCAGCCGTTTGGTTTTATTATCATATCGCCTCCAAGCTATAATCTTGATTTCTAATCTTTTACTTAGCATCTGTTGCCTAACAACTACCATAAAAATAGATCACGTATTTTTAGAACCACAAGATCAAATTTAATTGTTATTACCATTTTCACAATAAACAAAGGCATACTACTGAAGTGAGAAGGATGCAACTTCATCAAGTTATCTAGTCTCCAAGCTCATTAACAGACATCACGGGCCTCTCCTCAGGCTACGCGACAGTAGTAGGATGAACTCCCCCAACTGGTAAAACTCTAGGGGTTTAATTAGCATGGACCACCTACTCTAGTGTACAAGTAGCTGGAGTCTATGCTCTGCCCCCTGCCTGGAAAGTATCTGGTGTAGTAGGAAATCCTCCGGCTTGAGACAAACCCTCGAACCAACTAACCATATGAGCCAAAGCATCCTGAACAGCTGGAAAAACAAATAAACCCTAGGGAACCTGAGATGGTACATCGGGGTCAGCATAATCATGAACTTGCTCCTCAATAGGAGCTATTGGTGGCTCCACAGCAGTTGCTCGAGCAGAGCCCCTAACTGCGACAGTGCGTGCTCCACCCATGTCCATACCTTGGCTTCTTGCGGACCTTACCTATGGTAGCAGCTCCTTCTCAGCTACACCAAATGATCGTGTTTTCACCATCTGTGAGAGAATAGAAGAGAAAAGATTCAGAGTTAGAGGTAAACAAATCTGCATGACAAATAATGAAAGAAAGAGATGTTTTCTAACATTTTTGTAGCCTCTCGAAGATAATTACAAACGTCTTTATACCGATCCGTATGACTCTACTAGACTTGTTCATGACTTATGAGACCTAAGCAACCTAGGGCTCTAATACCAACTTGTCACGACCCACAATCCTACCAGAACCATTACGGCACCTAATATCGATTGCTAGGCAAGCGAATAACCAATGTGCATTAATAAACTTAATAATGGTATTAAATAGTCTCCAATATGGAATAATATATAAATAACTGAAGTCAAATAACGGGACAACCAAAAACCATCCCAAAATGTGGTGTCATCGAGTATATGAGCTATATAGAGTAATAATCACAATATCTAATCAATATACAACATTGTCTGAACGACTAACGATAATAACATGAAATAAGAAAAGGGACTTCAAGGCCTACAAAGGAAACAATAGTGCTACCTCCGAGTCTCCAATATGAACAGATGCTACCCTTTAGCAATCAGCATTATAAGAAACACCTAGATATGCACATAAAGTGCAGAGTGTAGTATAAATACAACCCACCACATATACTCAATAAGTAACAAGCTTAATATCGAGCTTAAAGTAGTGACGAGCTTGGTAAGGTCCAATACTCATTTTCAACAACCAACAACAACAATAATAGCATAATAATAACAAAGGAAGAGAATCTCAAAAATATCAAGTTCAACTCTACCATATTAAGAGAAAAATAAACATGCTTCTAAATAATTCAATTAAGGCATCAGCTTATTAATACATCATGTATCAATTAGCATGAAGAAATTACCACTCTATGCCTACCTGACAAGTATTCATGCAAAAACAAACAATATTGTTGTTTAAATTTTCAAGTAAGAACAACCTCAGCACATACATAGTATTTGGCATGAATACCCCTCGATCATCACACAACCACACCAAGCATAAAATGGTACCTGGCAAGCCCCTCTCTAAGCATGTATCAAGTTCTTGCACTCACAATGACCAAAGCAACATGGGTTACTACCTAATTCCGTGTGGGAGGATCCTAGCCCAAGCGTTGATCAGAACAATGGACAACGATCATCATAACTCAGCCCAAATGAGCTTGGCACACGTGTCACTTCCCTATCAATACCATTTAGCCTAATATGGGGCCTATCATACGCATCTTCTCACTATCCATATCAACACGGCTTTATTTCCCATGTTTAGTCATTAATCCACTCAAATCTCAATATGCCATCATCTCACAGTATTAAAATTAATATACCACATGGATTATACCAATGTACCACAAATTTGCTCAAACTTATGTCACACAAATAAGGACACTAACTATATATAAGAGAATATATAATAAGTGTACAGATATGGTGACATAACATGAAGATATTATGGCTGGAAAATGTGACTACAATCAAGGCAAATAGCTCAACATAACAAAATAGCTTTATCATGTCTCAAGCGGATAAGCACATAGCCTAAACATGATTTTTAGTATGAATAATATCTCACGCAGTACAAGTATAGAAAATATTGTAACAAGGAGGCTGATAGTAAAACAAGGCACATAAATAATCTAAAGTCTACCCAGATCCATGAATACTCATAGTGTACGCATATACACTCGTCACGTCACACGTGCCTAATCCCCCCAACATATATCAAATACCATAGACAACAGAAAGCTTTCCTCAAACCAAGCTTAGGCAAGATACTTACCTCAATGTGTGAGAATCAATACTCCAAAAATCCCTTGCCTCTCAAATCGGCCTCCGAACGAGCCAAATCTAGCCAAAACAACTCAATAACGCCAAACAAAGTGATAAGAATCATTTCCAAACAATTAAGCTTCAGTATTTTATTTATTTGCCAGAAAGTCAACCAAAGTCAACCCAACCTACATGGTCGAAACATGTTTCAAGAGGTAGATCACGACTACCCATAGACTCACGAGTCCAAGTATGTTATTAGATTCCAAAATTGAGTCCAAATTGACTCTTAAATCCCCAATTTCTACTATCTTAATTTATAGGGAAAATTCCCCATGTTTCCCTTAAAATTTCATGTTTTAGGTGTTAATAATCCATGTAGATTATTAAAATAATACCAAAATAAGTAGAAATCACTTATCCCAAATTCTTGTATGAAATTCTCCTTCAAAAACACCAATCTCAAAGTCTAGGGTTCAAAATATGAGAGAATGGGCTAAAATTCCAAAAATAGAACTTAAATGAGTCTGCCCAGCACTACCCTTCGCGAATTTGACCCAAGCCTTATGTTCCCGAAGCACAACCTGATGCTTCCTTCACAAGATCCTACGCAGATGTGGTGAAGTCCTCGAGAAAGTAATTCACTGGCGACCACCTGCCTACGTGAACGCGTTACGCTTCACGCTCTTGTAAAAACCATCCTTCATGCAACCCCCATCCTGACTCACCTCTACGCGAACGCGACAAATCGGGCGCAAATGTGAAGACGATAGAGTATAACCCATCGCGGACGTGACCTGCTATCCCGGGATAAAAATAACAAAAATCCTCTAAATAATCTTCCGTGATCGTAAAGCACACCAGACACGAGCAGAAAATCTACTATCTCGGCCAAGCTCTGGGTATCCGAAACACACCCAAGCCACCGAGGATCCCAACCAATCACACCAGCAAGTCCATAAACACTACACACCCCTATCCAAAGTGTACAAACACATATGATAAAATCACATCTATGAATCAATGATCAAATTACAAATTGAACTTATCTTAAGCTCATAAGCTTCCAAACTTCAAACCAAACGTTTTATTCATGCCTAACCAACCTGGATTACCTGCAAACTTTGTACAGAAGTTCCAAATAACATAACAAACCAATTCCAAGACCCGAAACAACCATCTGAACCTAATATCATCAAAGTCAACCCCCGATCAAACCTATGAAACTTCTAAACCTTTAACTTTTCAACTTTTGGCAATTAAAGCAAATCACCCTAGGAACCTCCAAATCTAAATCCGGACATACGCCTAAGTCAAAAATCACCACAAGAATTTATTGGAACCATCAAATAACCAATATGAGGTCATCTACACAAAAATCAAACCTTGATCAATACTTACAACTTAAGCTTCAAACAATAGAACTAAGTATCCCAATTCACTCCAAAAGCTTCCTGAAATCAAACCAACCATCCCTGCAAGTCATAAAATAATACAAAAATATACGAGAATCATCAAATAGGGGAACGAGACTCAAATACAAAAAATGATTGGTTAGGTCTTTACATCTCCCCAACCTCAATATTCCTACAATATCCAAAATCATGATGACTCTCTCTCCAAATCACCTGGCACAATATGCATGTTCCCTATTCATTCAGAGTTTATGGAAGTAGGTATATCATCGTCTTCTAATATGTGCTTTTTTCATCAGTATTGTGTCGTCCTCCTCTTTGATGCACTTCACTTGGTCCAGATTCGGGGCCTTCCTCTCCTTTATCTTGGCTACCTTATATAACTTCCGTTCTCACTTTTGTTGCCATGTTCTTTGTACAAGCATCAAAATGTTGTTGTCTTTGTTACTGTAATCGCTAACTTCACCTCCTTCTTAGCGGTCTTATACCACTCCTTTTTCTTCTTCTTTTCTTCCTTATCCTTACCTCCACTATCTTCAAATATGACATTTTCTTGTCGTTGTTGTACTGCTAAACTGCAAGTGAACAATAAATTGGAATGTTGGGGTTTACACCTTGAATTACTACTGGTTGCGAAGGATAATGAAGGAGAAGATGTTCATCTGAACAGGAGTAAAGAAAGTAATATAAAGGCTCCTATTAGGGTTCGTACTAG
Source organism: Nicotiana sylvestris (assembly GCF_000393655.2). Lineage (NCBI taxonomy): Eukaryota > Viridiplantae > Streptophyta > Magnoliopsida > Solanales > Solanaceae > Nicotiana > Nicotiana sylvestris. The sequence continues at coordinate 38,255,680 of NC_091059.1, forward strand.
TGGGAAGGTAGTCGGAAACCCTAACCATCATGGTAGATGGAATTAGGTATAGAGAAATAGGATAACAAATATGTGTAATTCCAATCAAGCTAATAATGGAACAGGGAAAGAGCTTGTACCAATAGAACCTAGAACTCCTACTCTTGTATCACTTGTTAATAAATTTGCATTTCTAGATGATGGCAGTAGTGAGAATGAGCAAGAGAATCAGTTGGCTTTGGTTGAAGAAGTGGATGCATCTCAATTAAACCTTAACTAAGGGCGGATCCATAGTATCGGGGTGTGGGTTCCCGGGAACCCAGTAACTTGTAAAAATTGCATGGGGCGCCCTATTTGGTCACCCCCATTTAACCTATACCCATTTTTTTAAAGTTTTAACTTATACCCACTTTTTAAATAACTTTAGCCCCCTTTTTCCTCCTCCTCCTCCTCCTTCGTTTTCTTAGTCTTTTTCTTTTTCTTCTTTTTCTTCTTCTTCTTCTTCTTCTTTCTTCTGCTGGTGTTGGTGCTGCTATGAAACTTCGGTTCATGGGGATGATTGCCATAAGTATATGTATCAGATTATTTAAAAACAAATTTCAAATAAAACTATTAAATGAAGGAATAATAACTAGAAATTATATATATGAAGAGGGAGTTTAGCGAAGAACAAGTTAATCTTCTTGAACAGAGCTTTGAGGACGAACACAAACTGGAGATAGAGAGGAAGGACAAGCTTGATTTTGAGCTTGCCCTTGATCCTCACCAAGTTGCTGTTTGGTTTTAGAACAGGAGGGCACGTTATAAAAATAAGAATCTGGAGCAGGAATATTCTAAGTTAAAGACTGAGTATGACACTGCCATTGTTGAGAAATATCGCCTTGAATATATAATTTGAACCTTCTCCATTAATAATATAAAACTTCAGCTAAAACATGCTAAAGTTAAGCAAATAAAGAACAAAATTTCTACTACTAGAATGCTTAAGTTCAGCAATTACAAATAAAAACTTCAACCAACACTAAGTTTAGGTGAAAAACTTCAGTTAAAACATGCTGAAGTTCAGCAATTACAACCAAAATTTTCAGGAAATAGAAAACAAAACTTCAGCTACTAGAATGCTTAAGTTCAGCAGGTACAAACAAAAATTTCAGCAAATAGAGAATAAAACTTCAGCTACTAGAATGCTTAAGTTCAGATACTAGAATGCTTAAGTTCAGCAATTACAAATAAAAGCTTCAGCAAATAGAGAATAAAACTTCAGCTAACAAATAAAAACATCAGCACACTTGGTTCAGCAATTTTTGCTACTTCAGGCCCGTCTACTAGAATGATGAAGTTTGCGTGATTGCCTTTGCTACTTCAGCCCCGTATGCTGAAGTTACGCGAAAAAGTGGGTACGCTTGTAATTGTTTTTGCAAAGCGGGTACAGGTTAAAACGTTACCCAAAAAGTGGGTATAGATGCAAATCCCCCAGTAACCTTTAACCGAGCCTTATATTTGTACTGATACATATATTAAATGTATAAGTATTTTTAATTTGGAACCCATAAGCAAAATGAGGTGTTGGTCTAGTGAAAAATGAAGGGACCTGCTTAAGCTATATTCCTGATTATTTGGCGGGGGTTCGAATCCCTTTGAAAACTTCTTATAGTTAGTTTTGTTTTTTCCACCAAACAGCACCCATAGGCACCTTTCCAGCCAACATTAAAAAACTTTCTCACTTGCTTAAAGTATTACTTTTGCCCAAATACTGGGAACCCATAAGGTTCAAATACTAGATCCGCCTCTGACTTTAACCCTAACCTTAGTGTAACTGGGAAGCCATTAAATGGTAATGCACATGTTTTCAAGCCGGAAGGGCATGGAAGTAGATCTGCAGACACAAAGGATAAAACTTTTGAATGAGTAAATAAGACATTTTTTAAGGGGGCCAAAGAAAAATCATAAGCTATGGCAATAATCTTACAAAGAATGCAAGAGCTGGAGGAAATATTTGGGTGATAAAATTGAAGAGAAAAGTGAGAAGGGTGAGATTTGTGGTACAAAAGATGGTTCTATGACTCAAGTATCTGATAGTGAGCAATCATTAGAGATTATTGGTGAACACGGGAAGATAAAAAAGAATACAGATTAGCAATTAAATTCTAATACTGTTAAACAAAATGCATATATAGTAAAAAGTGATATGTATAGTAATGCAGCAACAAGCCTTCGGGGGCAAGAGGAGTACAAATGAGGCAATGAGAATGTATACTTGCAATTAATGGAGATAACAACCATTACAATAGTAAACCCTAGTCCTATAGTAAACTTTAATCCAAAACATAACCTAGCCCAATTGGAGATCCGAATTAAGGAGAGGTAGAAAAGGATGAGAGCAGTAAGAAAATATAGTGCCAGAAGATAGTAAAGAACAACATTTGTAATCAATAACTGGACTTCTTAATCAAACTCTAGTAGTCCTAGAACTAACTGTAGCAGAGAAACCTATATTTGCTAATTAGGTGGTTACTCAAGATACTTACCTAAGAGGAGATGAACTGACTGAGCATAAAAAAGTTGATCGTGATCATGATTTCACTTGCCGAATTTTAACAATATATCCAATCAAGGTGACACCTCTCCAAGACAAATAGAAAATGACAAATCTACAGGCAGAGAGAAAGAAACAACAAAGGGATACCGATGTACCTCTAGCAGCTGGTGCTCAAACAAGGAGAACCTTATCTACATATTTAATGTGCAGTCATGAATAATGTTTTTAGTTGGAATACACGGTTAACAAATACAAATAAAACTTATCAAAGGTTTTGTACAATGCATAAAAAGTACCGTCATATCTTATTAGCTTAATGGAACCAATGCAAAATGCAAACAAGATTGAGATGTACGGGAGAAAGTTAGGATTACAAAGTGCTTTGGTCATTGTGTCAAATAAAATTTGGGCTTTTATTGATGAGATATTTGAGGTGACTGTGTTATTTAATAGAGGAATTTTCATAAACCACTATAGTTTAGAGCCTAGTAATTATAAATTGCCTATCATCCGTAGTGTTTACCGTGGAAATGGTAACAACAATTAAATTTGTAAATAGGATTCTAAAAAAACGTGATCTATTCTTGAGCTAGTTGTTTAGAGCAGTTAATGCTAAAAATAGGAATTTTAATGATACAATCCAAGCTAAAACGAGGTAATAGTCAAACCGAGGGTCCTGTTGCCCGGATGTAGGACTGGTCGATAAGGGACCTCGGGGTCGATGTTCGGCTCGAGCTCGAGCTATCGGGGGCAATTTAAAATGGGATAACATTTAAGATATGATTAAATAAAGCTCTTTATGGCCAATACCAAGCGATAAAATGAAGAACAAGTTAGAAGGCAACAAATGCTAAATGGCGTCGAGCTAGTGAGAACAAGAGAGCTAGAGAGAAGAAAGAGAGAGAGATATTATTGCACTTGAGTAGAATAGTTGGAGCTCTGCCTTACAAGGTTTTAGTGACTCCCCTTTTATAGAAAGGGGGAGCCCAAACTTAGTGCAAGATACGTTGCGTGATAAAAGAAATGAGATGTGACAACCGGCTAGCTTTATGACGCACGCGCGGGCTGATGTCGAGCCGCTCGAATAGAACTGATCGACCTCAGGTGCATTCCTCGGGAGATTCCTGCATTCATTGAGACTTCGGTCAATATTATAGTTGGCAGGGCACCAGCCGATCTTGAGTGAAGTGACTGGCATGAGATCCCGGGCTTCCGGGATCACCCTTCGAAGCATTTTGTCAAGGAGAAATCGGCCTCCCAGATTTCACCGCGCACAGATAGTCTCCGCGTTTCTTATAGGGAAGGGATAAGAAATGATTTTGACACCCCACTTCTCGGTCTCCCATAACGACGTTGTGTTGATGGTGCAGCCCCCCTTTTACAAGTGTCGAGGCGCTTCGCCTTTTCGCTTCTCCAGGATCACCCGAAATGTCGCGACTCTTTGTTCTTCTGAGTTATTTCGTTGCTATCGGTTCAACTTCCATGAACGCATTGATTGCACCTGCTGTTACAATTTTCGAGGGCGGTAATGGCGCCGTCGGTTACCTTTGCCCTCCCTATAAATGGGGCTTTTTGTGGTTGACTTCTTATTCAAACTTACTTTGATACCCATATTTTCTTCCTTTCCTGCTATCTTGAGTCTCTGTCGTCTTGTCATGTTTGAGGCCCGTAGCCTCAAGATATTACGCCATGTGCACCTTGGCCCAACTCTCGATCCCTTTTTGGTTGGACGAAGTTGTGCCGCTGTGATGCTGCTGTTTTTGTTGTTGTTGTTGTTGCAGTCGTCATTGGCTCGGGGTGATGAGGCAGAGGGCTAATTTCCTCCGACCCTGGGAGATACTTGAGGATTATGCATCGCTGCTCAAGAGGGGGCTCGGATTATACACCGCTGCTCACCCTCCTCCCTCAGCTCAGCGTGTTATATCCCTTTTGGATTCCTGAGGGTACGGCGGGGGTCTCTACTGGCTGTTTCCTCCTGGGCCGAGGTAACATCTCAAAAAGTGGTTTCGAAATGGTAGTACTGGCGGAGTTCATACTAGCCAAATTTTTCACCCAGCCACTTCTTGTTTTCTTCCGGCTTCTCCTTCGTCATTTTGCTCTTCTCCCCCGCCTTCCTTTTCTATACCCTCCTTTTTGAGGATGCCATTTTGGTAGTATTAGGATGAGGTCCCTGAGGGGATTGGACTTGGAAGATATTGTCTTTGAGGTCATACACCTAAGAGGATGATGATGGAGATGCAGCATTTCAGGGAATAAGCTATATCCTTAGGCTCTTGTTGTATGCATACAGTTTGTGCTTCTTTATTTTTATGTAAGGACCCCCCCTGTGGGCTTTAGTAATCATATGTAAGGACCCCTCGAGGGTCGTTGTAAGCAATCACATTTATAAATACAAAGATATTTTCTTGATTCCTTCCTTCGACACTTGCTGTATCTCTTTATATTTTTGGTAGATCCGAATGCATGATCTTGTTTTATCGCCTGTGATACCGACCTTGAGCACGAGTATTCTTCCCGACCTTTGGTTGATAAAAAGGCTTCGCGCGGGGTCCTTCGTGACTTCTCGAACTGAACCCGTATAAGGCCAATATCCTCGGGTCGCCGGGAACCTTTCTTTGCGTGAAAGCGTGGATAATATCTTCGGGCCGCATAATAACCTTCGAGAAGAAACATGCCTGAGGATTCGCGGTCCCAGGACGCCGGTGACTTTCTGAAGGCGATCTCTGATCGGAGGCCTGGCCGTGCTTCAGGCCATCCTGGTCATCACCTGGAGCATATTTTGCATGGGTGTTTGTTAGAGATGCCCATTTCTTCGCAAACTAGTCTTCTTTGGCGGAGGCCTTTGAATCTATATGCCAATCTTGTGTTGGTGAAGGAATTGTTGGCCTTCAGGAGCACTGTCTTGCTATGACGGAGGTCTTCGGGGTTGAGCATTACCTCGAAACTAGTTGGTGCCTTTGGTTGGCGTTGAATCGTTGCAGCCCCACCCACATGTAACGTGATGCTGCTTTCGCTTTCTAGGGGTCCTCAGGTTTTGTTGATTCCATGGTGCCAGTGGGCCATGCCCTTAGCGGCTGTTTATTCGGGGAACGGCAGAGACCGGGTATAGTGATAAATGAGATGTGCACTTCATAACATGATGGAGCTTTTATAGGGGCGAGACGGGCTCGTGCTTCTGAAGAGAGTGCATCATTCGAGCCTGATGTTCCTGGAGTCCTTGGTTCCAGAGCAGCAGTTCTTTCGGGCCAAAAGGGTTGGTCTACCAGGAGTGTGCTCGGCCGTCGAGTAGGTTTGTCGGCTTCACTTCATGGTGAGTTTCAACATGATTCCTCCATATCTCGGATCTTCCCTTTATTATCAGGTTTTCCCTCCGTAAGACTACGATAGACCCAGGCTTTGAGCTGCTCCGCCAATGGGCTATACTTCGGGGGGCCCTGGATGAGGGTAGGCTCCTTAGGCTTCTTGGCGAGGAGAAGGAGGTGTCGAGTCGGTGTTCTGGCATTTCGGTACATATCAGAGCTCGCATTAGAGAAGCCTTTTGATGAGGCAGAAGCCTTCTTGTGGTAAGTGTTTCACCTTTTCAACCTTTGAGTTTAGACTTTGCTTATTTTTTAGCTGCAGAGAAAAGGCGAAGGCTTAGGAGTACCTTAGGGGCAGAGCCGATCGAGCCAAGAATGCCTGTGGTGAACTGAAGTATCAAATGCAGGCTTGAGCTTCGATCTAAGTGGACATGATAGTGAAGTGTAGCTTGATTCCTCAAAAGTCCGGGTAGAGAATAACCGATGCCCCGACTAGTATAGTACCGAATCGGACCGAGGATGATGAAGGAGTGGTGACCTGTTCAAAGGATGTCGCTGATCTCCAAGTCGAGTTGGAGTGGGCCCTCGATCGTGAGAAGAGTAACGAGGGACACATTCATTGTAGATCTTAGGATAGGCGCTTAGAGAGACCTACGCCAGGGGTTTCGTCCTTATAAAAGGATTTGCTTGAGCGAAGGTGGTCGAACGTGATGCTCAGTTGCTTATTGCCGATGCCACGGAGAGCGAGGTTGGGGCTGGTAGGCCGTAACATTTTGGGGTGAAGCTTAGATTTTGCCACTTTGTATTTGCTATTTGTAGAGCATGCCTGTAGATGGAGAGCGCACCTTTCGTGCATATATAAAATGAGAGAAATCTTGAAGCTTTACCTCCTTTGTTTCTCTTCCCGTATTGTTTTTGACCAGGCAGGCTAGTTTCCGTGTTTGGCGGGAGCCCCATAGGTCCGTAACTAATTAGGCAGGCCCGGAGGTTTTTAAGTGCAGTCTTTAATGTGAGGAGGCATTGGGGCCTCTATGCTTTGCCCAACTATTTAGGCTCAGTCTTCGAGTCACGCCTTGACTTGAGCTTGCCTGGCCTTCAATCTTCTATGACCGTACGGACAGATAGTGATTGTTCTCATTTCTTTCCCTTGGGCATTCGCTGTTTCAACTATTTTGGGTCCAGTCTTCGAGTCCCATTGCGATACAAACTATAATTGACCCTTAAGTTCTTTTCTTCCTGCATGGGCAGATGACGGTGGCCTTTATTTCTCGCCCTCGGGCATTTGTTGCTTCAACTATTTCGGGTCCAGTCTCCGAGTTGCGTTGCGATTTGAGCTTTAATTGGCCCTTAAGTTCTTTCCTGCCTGCATGGGCAGACGATAGTGGCCTTTATTTCTCTCCCTCGGGCGTTTGACGTTTCAACTATTTTGGGTCCGGTCTCCGAGTAGCGTTGCGATTCGAGCTTTAATTGACCCTTAAGTTCTTTCGATTTTCAGACCGGCGAGAGAAGCTCTTACATTGTTTTGGTCATTGAGACCTTTTAATATGTGGCCCGGAGGCTGGTACAGTTAACTATTTTGGATTCGGTCTCCGAATCGGGTTACGACTCAAGCTTATTTTAATCCTCAATTTGTCAATTTCAAGTTGGCGACAGTGGCTCTTACGCTGTTTGGTTGTTGAGACCTTTTAGTATGCGTCCTGGAGGCTCGTTCGGTTGGCGACAATGTCTCTTACGCTTTTTGCCCATGGGCTTTGTGTAGGCTTTGTTTTCCGCTCGTTAAGGTCTTTTTTGAAATAATTTTGCTTGACCCGTCGTCGGTTCGGGAAAAACCTCGATCTCAAGTCGTTAGCGGCGATGTTTGAGCACCTCGAAAGGTTCATAGCTCGTAGGCTGAGTAGGTTGAAGCCTTGTGATTTTGAGCTGACATGGTCGAAGCTCGTTTTTGCCTGTTGAGGGAAGACTGTTTTAACCGGTTCTATCTGAAGTATATTCGAAGTAGTGGCCTGCAATATTTATTTAGCGACGGTCGGGCATCCACAAGTCATGTTAATTTGGTTGTATCAGTCGTTTTTACCATAGTCTTATGTGTTTGGTCGGAGCCATTTTTTGATCCCGAGTGATAGTTTAGGTGACTACACCGAGGGTATGCCTTTCGAGACTCTTACAAATGCGACGTATAGCCTAAACTTCGGGATTTTAATTTCATGCCTGTTGAGGTCTTACAGTTTGTCATGACTGTTGAGGTCTTACAGTTTGTCATGACTATTGAGGTCTTACAGTTTGTCATGCCTATTTAGGTCTTACAATTTGTGTTGCTTTGTAGAATAGATCTAGTTACACCGAGTCTGCCCGCTCAGGGTCATATAGTTTCGGGTTTTCCAGTGCATGGCGATTGGCGACAGTCTCCGAGTTATTGAATTCGCTTAGGCTCGAAGGCCACTATTTGGCTCAAAGGCCGCTATTTGTGATCTCGGAGTTACCTTGCTATGCTTCATGAGTCCGGAGTTCTGACCCTGGGGTCGTGCGGGTAACAAATTGTTGATGCTAAGTCCCGGGCATTTTCTGGATGCATTCGGTGGAAGGGTTCCTACCGAGAGTACATTGCGATTTCCTTGTTTGGAGAATGAGATGCTTGAAGGATATTCTTCGATCCATTGACGTAACATATAATGTTGTGTTTAGTCGGTCTATACTAGGTCGAATTCGATCGCCCGGAGATTTTCCTTGCTTGAAGTTTTTGTGACTACAGAGCTTTGATCCGGAGGCCATCTGAGCGTTTGAACTGCTGGCATCCGTTCTCGAGTTTTCGGGACGTTTCTGGTGAAATAATTTTTTACCCTACTCTGAGAAGGAGTCCCCCCCCCCTCCTTTTTTTGACAAAAGGGTATTTTTTGATTGCTCGATACAATAGTACATGCCTTTGCCGTCTGGGCTTGACTATATCGGCCGTTCGGTCTGATACATTATTTTCCTATAGGAAACTTATTTGGCATTTCCAAAACTCCTACGAGCGGGCAGCTTTCTGGGCGAGTGCTCCTCGCTTATTCAAAAGTCGGCCGCAAGGAAAGTCTTGAATGTTTTTGCGGAGTTCCCCTTTAGGCGGCTCGCAAATGTTTCCTCGTTAAAAACCTTGCCGGTAAAAACCCTTCTTGTGGGATAAAAACTTTGAAGGAAAAGAGTGCAATGGGTGCGATTTTGGAACCTTGAGGTCTTGCGATAGCACTAGCGTTCCGGCAGCTCCGATCGGGTGCCTGCACGAAGGTTAATTCCAAATTCGAAATAAAAAAGGGTTGGTCGTACCTTGAAGATAGATATGTTGGCGATGCCTCGAGATTTGTCCATTATAACTGCCCGGGGGCGGAGACGCGACGTGGATCTCTACTTTGTTTTGTCAAGCTCGACTGGGGGCGAGTCCCGATTTGCTTGTTGGTTTATTTGGGGGCGAAGGCATGAGCATTGGTACCACGACGTGTATTGCGAACATTTCCCTTGCCATGTGTTGTTCCCCTTAGATGATTTTGATCCTGTCCACGAGGGTGGATGCTACTGCTCTCATGCACTGTATCCATGGCCGCCCAAATAAGGCGTTATACCTCATATCTCCCTCAAAGACAAGGAATTTGGTGTCTTGGGATGTGCCGACCACGGTAACCGGAAGGACTATTTCTCCTTTCGTCGTTTCGCCGCCATGTTGAATCCATTGAGGACTCGAGTGGCGGGCACAATTTGTTTGAGCAGTCTGAGCTGTTCTATCACCCTTGACTTGATAATATTTGCCGAGCTACCTGGATCCACGAGTACATGATTTATCTGAAAAGAATTTACAAGAAAGGAGATTACCAGGGCATCGTTGTGGGGTCGAGACAGGGCCTCGGTGTCCTCTTCCTTGAACGTGAGGGCGTCTTCAGGGATATATCCTCGAGTCCATTTTTCTCTGGTGATGGATATTTTTGTGCTTCCCATCACGGGTTCCTTCGGGGCATCGGCGCCCCCCATGATCATGTGGATGACGTGTTGCGGCTCGTTTGCCTCGTTTTTCTTGGTTGCCTCCATTTCTCAGAACTGATTTTTGTCCCGATCGCTAAGGAACTCCCGAGGATGTCCTTTGTTGAGTAGTCGAGCCACCTCCTCTCGTAGTTGATGGCAATCCTCGGTCCTGTGACTGTGCATGTTGTGGAACTCGCATACTAAGTTGTAATTTATCTGCGAAGGGTCCGACTATATCGGTTTGGGCCACTTGGCTTCTCTGATCTATCTGATAGCGAACACGATGTATGACACATCGACGCTGAAGTTGTATTCCGAAAGGTGGGGCGCGTTTGTTGGAACTATGTTTTGATCGAACCTGGTTCTGTTGATAAGCCCTCGAGAGTCCTGTCCTCGATCTATCCTCCGATCATTGCGAGGTAGGTTGCGCCTTGGGGAGTTTCTTCTGTATTCGAGGTACGGCCGGTACCTTTCTTTGTTTGGTTTCGATCTTTTTGCCGGAGCCTATTTGGGTACACTGAGCCCGAAGGGGCCCCCAGGTGGTCATCCTCGGCTCTGATCTTTGACTGATATCGGCTGTGGACGTCCGTCCAGGTCACTGCCAGATATTCAATAAGGTTCTGCTTCAGCTATTTCGAAGCCATTGAGCATCTTTCGTTCAGGCCTTGGGTGAAGGCCTGCACTACCCAGTCATCGGAGACTGGCCGTAGCTCCATCCGTTCCATCTGGAAGCGGTACACGAATTCTCGCAGCATCTCGTTCTCTCTTTGCTTGATTTTCAAAACGTCAGACTTCCTTGTTGCCACCTTGATGGCTCCAGCATGTGCCTTTACGAAGGAGTCTGCTAGCATGGCGAACGAATCTATGGAGTTGGGAGCCAAGTTGTGATACTACATCATTTCCCCCTTCGAAAGCGTTTCTCCGAATTTTTTCACCAATATGGACTCGATATCTTCATTCTTTATATCGTTGCCTTTTACTGTGCAGGTGTAGGTAGTAAAGTGTTCATTAGGGTCGGTGGTACTGTTGTACTTAGGGAGTTCCAGCATTCTGAACTTTTTTGGAATGGGCTTCGGGTCCGTTTCCTCGGGGAACGACCTTTGTACGAACTTCTTCGAATCCAAACCCTTGAGGATCGGGGGCGCACCTGAGATCTGATCGACCCTGGAGTTGTAGGTCTCAACCTTTTTATCCTTGGATGCAATCATTTTCTCACCCGATTCGATCCTTTTGGTGAGGTCCTCGAGCATCTTCACTATGGAAAGGTCGACCACTGACCCATTATTGCTTGACCTTTCAAGTACTTGCTCGGTGGGGGAGCTGTCTCTGGTGCTGCTGTGTTGGGAGTCTTCGGATGGCTTTGCAATTAGGCAATGTCCAATTGTTGTGCCTGCAACATTTCGAAAATATCATGAAGACTAACTCCTTATTCTTCCCCGACCAGGGTTTTTTGAGCTTCCTGTCGGTCGCTGTGTCGTATGCTCCTGTCGGTGTAAGAAGTTTCGTCGACTTGTTGTGCATCCTGTGAATCCTCATCCACTGGAATCGGTCCAGGAAAGTTATCGGGATTCTGTGGTGGTGCTCCAGCGCCCAGGACAGCTACGTCGTTTTCCCCGTGGTTTTCGAGGTTGTCGTTCTAGACTCTATTTACTGAGCCAGACATTTTCACCTGAAATCAAAGGATCTTGGACAAGAAAAGTGCGAAAGATAATGTGCATTTGCGCAATGAAACAGGCAAGAAAATAATCACTATTATTTTTAGCCCCACGGTAGACGCCAAACTGTTTACCATGAAAACGGTAACAACAATTAAATTTGTAAATGAGATTCTAAAAATATGTGATCTATTCTCGAGCTAGTTGTTTAGAGCAGTTGATGATAAAAATATGAAGTTTAATGATGAAATGCAAGCTAAAACGAGGCAATAGTCAAACCGAGGGGCCTGTTGCCCGGATGTAGGACTGGTCGATGAGGGATCTCGGGGTCGATGTTCGGGTCGAGCGAGCTATCGGGGGCAATCGGGAATAATAAAAGTTAAGAGATGATTAAATAAAGCTCTTTATGGCCAATACCAAGCGATAAAATGAAGAACAAGTGAGAAGGCAACAAATGCTAAATGGCGTCGAGCTAGTGAGAACAAGCGAGTTAGAGAGAAGAAAGAAAGAGAGATATTATTGCCCTTGAGTAGAATTGTTAGAGCTCTGCCTTACAAGGTGTTAGTGACTCCTCTTTTATAGAAAGGGGAGCCCAAACTTAGTGCAAGATACATTGCGTGATAAAAGAAATGAGATGTGACAACCGGCTAGCTTTATGACGCACGTGCGGGCTGATGTAGAGCCGCTCGAATAGACCTGATCAACCCCGGGTGCATTCCTATATTCGTTGAGACTTCGGTCGACATTATCCTTGGCAGGGCACCGACCGATCTTGAGGGAAGTGACTAGCTCGAGATCTCGGGCTTCCGGGACCACCCTTCGAAGCATTTTGTGAAGGAGAAATTGGCCTCCCAGATTTCACCGCGCACACATAACTACTATTTAATTGCTACTAACTTGTATCACTTGTATTTAAATGCGTAACGAATACAACCTAAGTCAACTCTATTCGTTACAATGTGTATCAATTGTATTTGTTTGCACTATTATATTCATTCATGTAACGAATACAATATGTATCAATTCTCTAATCAAGGCGAAATACACGGGTATATACAAATTATACAACTTGTATCGACTAGATGTATGGGTGTATACAATAGATACAACATGTATCGATTGTATTTGTTCGCGCAATGAATACAACCAAGGAAAAATATTGAAATATAGGAAAATAAAACATTTTTGTTGAGAGTCAAACTCAAGACCTTCGTTAACTAAGCGGGCGCTCTAACCAAGTGAGCTATAAGAGCTTATTGATCTCTAATTTTAGTTTGGAACAATTAATCTCTTATTTCATGAATTTCTATAAAAGTCAAATATAGCTACAAATGATAAATTTGCTAAAAGTATAGCTACGAATGAAAATACAATATAAATATTTGATGTGTCACGTAATTTTTCCTATTTAATATGGAGCAACAGCTAACAATCAAACATAGCAAGACAACGCTTGGCAAGGAGCTCATTGTGACTCTTGTCTATGCTAAATGTACATCAGTTGAGAGGATTGATTATGGATTTTTTTTATTCACTTTTTAATGTTATGGTTGCTCTTTCGCTATTAGGTAATGTTCTAATATGATTATGGAATTGGAGGAGAAGTATGGAGGTCTATCAGTTTCAATATATAGGTGGGAGATTTCAGATATGTATATGTAGATAATGAAATTTTAACAGATTAAGATAATTCATAAATTCAAGAAGACTCTTGAAATATTAAGAGTCTATTAGGGTTACTTGGTGGCTACTCCACCCAAACCCTAATGTTTGCCTATAAATAGGGCTACATATGTCCTTCAAAGAGAATCTCAGTAGTTTCATGAACTCTCGGAATATTCATTTAGAGATAAAAGATATGTCAAATATGTCTTGCCTAAAGTCCTGCATTCGCGAAATACGTTGTTAAGGCCCTCGAATCATGTAGAATAAATTGGAGGGAAGAATCAAGGGATAAAAAGAGTTATAACCTGCAATGTTTATCAATAAAATTCTTTTTTCCGTACGGTTGTTTGTGATTGTAGTTTTATTTTTCTCTAATTTATTGCAAACAAATTAGCACGCCCAGCGGAACCAGTCATGCCCTTCATCTCTTCCTCTTGTGATGGTCGGGTACTTCAAGTCTCTTCTTCAAGTTTCAGCAAGCCTACACCTCAACAAACCTTGAAGTAGGGGTCATTTGTAGACACTGAAATTTTAATAGATCAAGATAAATCTTAAATTTAAGACGACTCTTGAAATATTAGAAGTCTATTAGGTTTACTTGGTGGCTACTCCACCCGAACCCTAATTCATGCCTATAAATAAAGATACATATGTCCTTCAAAAAGGATCTCAGTAGTTTCATAAACTCTCGGAATATTCATTAAGAGACATGTGAAATATGTTTTGCTTAAAGTCTTACGTTCGAGAAATATGTCGCCAAGGCCCTTGAATCACATAGAATAAATTGGAGGGAATAATCAAGGGATAAATAGAGTTGTAACCTGCAATATTTATCAGTAAAACTCTTTTTTTTTCTTTATACTTATTTGTTATTGCAGTTTTATTTTTCTCTGCATAAATTTGTTGCAAATAGTATATAATCCTTGTAGCTTGACTGATTTGGGAATGTCACGACCCAAACTTCGCCTGTTGTGATGGCTCCTAACGTGGTACTAGGCAAGCAAACATTGCAAAATATTTTTAACACTTTTAAATGAAAGATGAACTAAAACAGTTTTAAATAATTAAAGGTCTCATAAGCTGGATAGAAAATCAAAACTCAATACGGAAGTTCCTAAAACCAGGGTGTCACTGAGTACATGAGCGTCTGGAAATACTATCTATGAAAAAACTGGAACTAAATACATAAGGCTGAAAGATAGGGAAGGAGAGTTAAGGTCTGCGAACGCCCGGGGCAGCTACCTTGAAATCTTCGAATGATCAAGCTGCCCAAATAATCAACACCCACTATGTCCAGATACACCTGGATTTGCACACAAAGTGCAGGGTCTAGCATGAGTACAACTAACTCAGTAAGTAACAAGACTGACTACTGGACTGAAAGTAGTGACCGGCTTCATGGATACGGTTCAATTACTCAAATTACAATATAGGAAAATAGGCATGTTTTCATGTTCGACAATTAAAGCCGAAAAAGTTAATTCATGTCAGGTTCAATTGAAACATGATATAGTATCCCTTAGAAATTATATGATAGTGATATACATCGGTTAAAGCAAAAATAGTAATGAAATCAAGTGCATATTCTCAGAGTAACAGTCACTCAATCCTCCCGTTCACTCCAACCTCACAGTCACTCATTCCTCACAGCCACTCAATTCTCCCAGTCGCTCGATACACTCAGTAGGTACCTACACTCACTAGGGGTGTACAGAATCCGGATGGACTCCTTCAGCCCAAGCGCTATAATAAGCTAATCATAACATAAATCAATAAAACATGCTGCAACGTGCAGCCTGATCCCATAAATATTATCACAGTCAGGCCCTCGGTCTCACTCAGTCATCAATCTCTCCAGTCTCTCAAGCTCTCAATAATCATGATAATCAGCCCAAACATCGATGATATAATGTATCAATAAAGAACAGTAGAGACTAAGATATAATATGCAAGTAAAACTATGACTTGAGTACAAAATGGCAATTTAGCAGATAATTCAACATGTAACACGACCTTTGTGGGTTCCTACAGTACCAACACATAGCCTAAACATGATTTCTAACATGATTTACAATTCAATTCCTATAGCACATGGAGAATATACAGATAACAACAGATTATTCAACTATACAAGTCCATGGAATTGACCAAGTCATAATTCCTACGGTGCACGCCCACACGCCCGTCACCTAGCATGTGCATCAACTCAACACCAATCACATGACACGTACTACGGGGTTTCATATCCTCATAACTAAATTTAGAACTGTTACTTACCTCAAACCGTGCAATTCATTACTCTAACACACCCTTGCCTTGCGAATCGGCCTCCAAATGTCTTGAATCTAGCCAAAAACAGTTTGATACAATCAACACGAGCTAAAGGAATCAATACCATAAGAGAATGCTAAGTTATTAACCAAAAGTCAAAAATTCGACTCAAAAGTAGGGGCCCACGTCTCGACATCCGATAAAATTCATAAAATCCGAAATCTCATTCAACCACGAGTCCAACCATACTAAATTTACCAAAATCTGACACCAAATCGTCACCCAAATCCCCAAATTAAACTCTCCAAATCCCTAGCCTCAAACTCTCAAATTCCACCTTAAAAATACATAAACTAAGGAAAATTCAATGGGGAACAAGATCATTGAATAAAAATGAGAACAAGTGACTTACCTCAAGAAAACCTTCGAAAATCCTCTAAAAAATCGCCTTAGACTGAGTTTTCAAAGTCCAAAATGAGAAATCATGAAGCCCTCGAATTTAACATTCTGCCAAAAGCTTTCACTTCTGCGGATCATTTAACCGCACCTGCGAATCCGCTCTTTCGGACATTCTTCCTCTTCTGTGGACTTGCCTCGATAGGCCCCTTTTGCTTTTGCGATGCTTTCTCCGCATCTGCGGACTCGCAGGTGCGGAAATTCCCTTCGTACCTGCGCAATTCCCCCAGTTGGCCAATCTCTGCTTCTACGCCCAATGCATTGCATCTGCGACCATGCAGGTGCAGAAAATAACCTCGCACCTGCGACCTCTGCCTACTTCCTTCCAGACCGCTTTTGTGATTCCCATCTTGCTTCTGCGAGCACGCACCTGTGATCACCACTCTACAAGTGCGATTGCACCATAACTGGCGAGCTTCAGCATTCCTTCAAACTCCAAATCGATCTGTTAACCATCCGGAATCAACCTGAGGCCCCTAGGACCTCAACCAACTATACCAACAAGTCGTAAAACACAATAGTAACTTAGTTGAGCCTACAATCACATCAAAAACGCGAATCGTACCCCAATTCAACCCTAATGAAAACTAAAAAAATTCCAACTTCTACAAACGATGTCAAAACCTATTAAATTATGCCTGATTGACCTTAAATTTTGCATACAAATCGTAAATGACTCCACGGTCTACTCCAACTCCTGGAACTCAATTCCGAGCCAGGTAACCATAAAGTCCACTCCTGGTGAAACTTCCAAATTTCCAACTTTTGCCATTTCAAGCCTAATTCCACTACGGACCTCCAAATCACAATCTGGACACGCTCTTAAATCCAAAATTGGCCAACAGAGCTAACAGAACCCTCAAAACTCCATTCCGGAGTCGCTTACTCATAAGTCAACAACCTAAAAACCTTTCCAACTTAAGCTTCTAACCTTGAGACTAAGTGTCTCAATTAATTTTAAAACCTCTCTGTACCTGAACCAACTACCCCGCAAGTCACATAACAATTGTAAAGCATAAAATGAACAGTAAATGAAGAAACAAGGGTACAACTCTCAAAATGACCGACCGGATCTTTACGGGGAATCAACGAAAGTATCTTTATTTGGTGGAATGGAACGTCAGGTGAGGTTTGTCTTTTTAAGAGGTTGGATAGGTGTTTTGGTAACTTTGAGTTCCAGCAGCTATTTCTTGGAATTGATGTTACACATCTATCCAAGATTGGATCTAATCACTCTCGTATGATCCTGGCATGTGAACTGAATGCAACTACAATTAAGAAATCTTAAAGTTTCTTAATTTTTTGATCAAACATAAGACATTCCTAGATTTGGTAAGACAAAACTGGTATACATTGGGGAAAATTCATTTGTATTATTCAATCACAAGCTAAATATGGTCATAAGGCACTTACATTTGTATTATTCCCAGATACTTTTGGAGATATTTTTCAAAAGATAACTACTTTGAAAGATGTGGTTATGGTGCATGAAACACAATTTGAACTTAGTCACACACATCATAATAGAAAAAATTAATTAAAGTAAAAACTGAATTGAATAAGGTTCTACACTTGCAAGACGAATTTTGGAAGCAAAAAAACAGGCATGAGTTGGTTTCAAGATGGAAATAAGAATACCAAATTCTTTCATGCTCAAGTAAAAATTCAAAATCTATTAGAGATTAGGCCGAATCTACTGAAGATGTGGTAGCTGAAGTTGTAAACATCTTTGAAATGCAATTTACTGAGGAGATGGTTCCTAACATATTTGATATTTTGATGCATGTTCCTAGTATGGTATCTAATGAATAGATGCCAACTAAAGATAAATAAAAGAAGCTTGTGTTTGGATTAACTGGTGAGAGTGTTGGAGGTTCTGATAGTTTCTCTTATATATTCTTTTAATCATGTTAGGGATAATATCGGGAATGATATTTTTTTGATGGTTTGGTATTTTTTAGAGGATATGAGCATCCAAGGTACAAACCTAGTCCTTTTACCTAAGAAGTAAGAAGTGACTACATTCTTAGATACGAGGCCTATAAGCTTAGGAAACTTTATTAACAAGGTTTTTTCAAGGGTGATACACGAGAGATTGGTTGACCTTCTTCCCGGATTGATCTCACATGAGCATACAGCTTTTGTGAAAGGTAAAAGCATTATTTAAAATATTTTTGACACAAGAAATTGTCATTGGTAAAAGGTTAGTGACTAAGGAAGGACCTAATGTGACCTAATGTGGTGATAAAATTTGAATACGACAAAAGCCTATGGTAGATTATAATGGTTATTGTTAACTAATATCTTAAAGAAAAATGGCTTTCACGAGAGATACATCAGCCTATTTTTTTGCGTTATATCCAATAATTGGTTCATAGTATTACCAAAAGGCCAGCATTGTAGATTCTTCCAATCATCTAGATTGTAAAGAAAGGAGATGATTTGAGTCCTACCTTATTCATATTAGTTACTGAGGGTTGAGACGATATCGACGGCCTTGAATGCTTTGAACGTTGATGCGAGGTTTTTTGGATTTCAAACACTAAAATGGACCCCAAGGATTAATCACCTAGCATATTCATATTATACCATCATTTTCTCTCCCTCTGGCTCCAGATCATCGAGTTTGAGCATGAATATTCTAAGTGATTATGAATTTGCATCAGACCAGATGATCAACAGGGAGATAAGTTCACTTTACATGCTACATTTAGTTGATCATCCTGTTGTGAATAGAGTTGTCACGACCCCATTCCATTATAGGCCGTGATGGCGCCCAACATCGATGTTAGGCAAGCCAACGATGAACTGTCCATTTAATTATTCATTTTATTATTTTTAATTCATGAATTTTATTTAATAAAGAAATCAAAAATAAGTAGGCATTGTGATGTAAAGCATAAAATAAAACATAAGAGAGAAATAGTGATATTAATAGACAAAAACCATAAATATCTACTACCAATTCCCAAAGTCCAGCGTTACAAGTGCACGGACAATCTAGTAGAATATACAGACCACAACAACTACTGTCCGAAATAAAATATACAAAAATATAAAGGAGAGTACAACAGCGAGGGGACTCCGGGTGCTGTGAATCAGAGCATCGGTGAGCAACTCACCACTAAGTCTTCGGGTAATGAATATGCGCGCCTGGATAGACACCAGATGTACTCACCTTAGAACTTGCATAATTTGTGCAGAAGTTTAATGTGAGTACATAAAACAGCACGTACCCCAATAAGTTTCTAGTCTAACCTTGAAGAAGTAGTGGTGAGGGGTATACTTCGACACTTGCTAGAGGTTAATAAATAAAGTGCAAGATTTATAAATAGGCAGTAGATACAACAGTAATAATAGAATAAAAAGCATTAAATAAATGATTCCAAAATAAAATTCAATTTAAAACCCAAAATATCACATGCCAATTTCAACAAATATACGTCATCAAGTATTTATTAATTCTCAAGTCATGAAGGAAATATCAAGTACAATTCGACTCCTAGTGACATCACGCATGAGTTATGCCGATGTTACACCCCATGTCTTCGTACATGAGAGTATTCGTAAGGCAATTGATGTAAGCTTAGAAATGAGATCAACTTTGAAAGTACATAAAGCAAGTTAATAATGTTACAATGGAGGTTACAAATATTTAACATCATGAATACCAAGTACCAAGAGGGTTTAAAGGCATAGAAGTTAAATAAACTGAAAAAAATAAGTTTCGTCGAAAGTCGACAAGTTGGGAATGTTGTAACATGTACTTTTGGGGCGATAATAGGGTGTTTAAAATTCTAAGGAGATTAGGTTATGAGTTATTTTAGTCGTATGATAAACGTGTGTTATGATTTGAAGTCAAGCGAGTTGTGAAACAAAAGCTGGAAAAAATCATCACAAGTTACATTCATAAATGTGTTGAAACTTAGGTCAAATATAACCACGATTTTCTCCCAATATACTTAGAGCCCATTTGGATTGGCTTATTATAAGTTCTTTTAAGCCAAAATAGATTTTAATCCATTTATAGTATTTGTATAAAGTAAAAAAGTGCTTTTAAGTACTTGTTTTTAAGCTAAAATGACAAAAATAAGCCAAAAGCTTGAATTTCTAACTTATGGCTTTTGGCTTAAAAGTCACTTACAACAAGCCCATCCAAACGGGCTCTATTTTGTAATGCATTAAACTGTATATCAATACAATATTAGAATAGAAAGATATATGCATTTTTGCGTGACTACGCGGGCTACTAGGAGACAAGTAAGTGTCACCTACTTGGTTAAATGAGAGCCCAAAAAGAGGTAATTTCGGATCAGCCAAAGATCCCATTTAAGGGCTTATCTCCTGAAATATAAACCACATTATATATCACAAATAACCAGAGCTAAACCCCTGCAAACTTCCTCCTAAAAATTACCCACAAACCCTAATTGATTTTCTCTGCCTTTCAAGTTCTAATTGGGAGTAAAACCTAGAGTTTGAAGAACATAAGGGCTGAGTTCTCCAACAAAAAAGATAAGTTTAATTCTCTATTTCATACATCTTTTCTTGCTATAATTTCATGGTAAATGGTTCTATACTTGTAAGAACTTACGGGACGGTGATTGGAAGCCATGAGTTCGAGTTATTCACTTGTAGCGGACTGTTTTATGGACTATTTTTGTTGTTGTTGGGTTGCGTGTTTTACTACTATTTTGTGGAGTTTTGGAGGAGTAAGGGTGTGGAGAAACACCATATAGATTTAGGGTGGTAGGATGGTCGCTCGTCGTAACATTTCCGGGTCGTTTGACACTAGTACGGTGGTCGTTTTGTGTATGAAAAGATTGGAGTGTGTTGGGCTATTTTATAGTATTTGATGGTGTAATATAAGGCTTGAAAATAATGTATATATGTTGTTATTGTTGTGTTATTGTGTTGTTGGATTTATCTTGAATTTGGAGGAAGTAAAGATTATAGGGGAGATGATGCCCGTTTTTATACAAAATAAGCTTATCGTTCGTTGTCCGATAGTTGTACCGTTCATCACTTGATGATAGTATTATTTTAATTGTTGTAGATTAAGGTGTGAAGAGGCAAGTTCAACTTGGTGATTGGAAAGATTGTGATAAGGTATGTTAAGACACTTCCTTCTTTCTTTTCGCATGATCTAAAGTGAAGTGAATACGCTATTTCATAACGGATCTACTCCTAGAAACTAAGGTTGTCCATGTTGTTCATTCCTTATAAAGTTATTCTTATCAAGTATGTATGATACTTGAATCCTACTGAGGTTCATATTGAGGGTATGGATGTCCATAATGTTAATCAAATATGCAATGAACTTAAGTCGCTCGAAAGGTTTAGAACGTAATTCTATGAGTCTAGCATGCATTATATATGGTATCAATTTTACTCTACCGAGTCGTGCTATAGTCGGTCGGGTGAGGCAACTATTGTGCAACCACTAATCAGTTGGGTTTACCAAGCTCCACGTGCCGGGTACGATTCTATAGAGCCTTATAATGGCCGGGTACGTTTTAACCGAGTCCTCTTTAAGGCCGAGTACGATATGATGATGATGATGCCCATAGAGGTGAATGTTTTTAAAAGTTTATGTATAGATATGTATTATGTATTTCATATCAGTAGCCCCCAGAGGCACTCAGATGTTACATGTTGTATCTCTTTTATCTCTCTTTACATTATTGTTCTTGTTTATGCTTTCCTGCCTTACATACTCAGTACATTATTCGTACTGACATTCCTTTTGCCTGGGGATGCTGTGTTTCATGCTCGTAAGTCCCGATTGATAGGTTGACAGTCTTCCTAGTAGGCTATCATATTAGCGGAAGGTGTTGGTGCACTCCACTTGCTCCGGAGTTGCCTATTTGGTCAGTATGCTTTGGATATGTATTGATTGGTATGGCGGGGCCCTGTACGGACCTTTATGATGTGTATGTACTCTTAGAGGCTTGTAGACAGATGTCATGTATATGAAAGATTGTATAGCCTTGTCGACCTATATTTAGTGTACGTGTGTTCTTTTGGTCTTATAGGACCGTATGTCACATGTATAAGTTTGTATTACCTATTGGGTCGTCTTATGTCAAGCATTCCCTTATGTTTTATTCTGGTTATATCATGAAGGCCCTTCCGGCCAATTTACCCATGATGGTATGATAAGAAAGATACGTTACGTTGGTACTCGGTTGAGTAAAGTACCGGGTGCCTGTCGCGGCCCTCCGATTTGGGTCCTAACAAAAGTAGTATCAGAGTAGTTCTGTCCTAGGGAGTCTACAAGCCATGTCTAGTAGAGTTTTGTTTATGGGTGTGTTCTGCACCACATTTATAAGCAGGAGGCTACAGGGCATTTAGGTATGTCACCCTTTCTTCTTACTCTAGATCGTGTGGTATAGGTCAATTTTAAGAATTTAAACTCCTAAATTCAATTTTTTTCGTAATACAATGATACCTACATCCAAAAAGACAGTTGGTAAGAGATCGAATGTGGTTGTGGAAGAGTTGATCAGAGGAACTCGATTTTGCATCATGCTTATAATGAGTAAATGTGAGATCTTCAGTAGATCATGTGTTTACTAAGATGTGTAAGCTTCTTGATAAGGAACCTTAAGGAATGAATATTTATCCATCAATATGGTAAAAAGCAATAAGAGAATCAGATGGTAGATACGAGTTTCAACAAGTAAAAGAAGCAAGATGAAGAAGGATACGACGTCCCAATTAGTGAAGTGTTTACTGTGAAAATGGTAACAACAATTGAATTTGTAAGTGGAATTCTAAAAATACGTGATCTATTTTTATGTTAGTTGTTAGAGTAGTTGATGCTAAGAATGTGAAGTTTAATGATGAGATACAAGCTAAAATGGGGCAGTAATCAAATTGAGGGGCTTGTTGCCCGGGTTCCGGACTGATCGATGAAGGGTCTCGGGGTCGATATCCGGCTCGAGCTCGAGCTATCGGGGGCAACCGAGAGAGGGATAATAGTAAGAATATAATTAAAGAAGGCTCTTTATGGAGGAAACCAAGCAATAAATGAAGAACAAGTATGAAAGCAATAAATGCTAAGAGTGGCCTCAGGCAAATAAGTTAGAGAGAAAAAAGAGAGAGATATATTATTGATCTTTTGTAGAATAGTTGGAGCAATAGCCGCCCCTTACAAGGTGGTGAGGGTTCCCTTTATATAGGAGGGGAACCCGGTTATGATCCAACATACATTAATTATAAAAGCATGGAGATGGGAAGGTTAGAGGTGATGCCTCGATATAGGCTTTGAGTAGGCCGGCTCTGTCAGACGTAGTCGTATGTCTTGGGAATTACCCCTTTTGCTCTAGCTTCGATCTTCGTCTTCTTTGAGCCGGGCCTCGACGAGCCCCGAGGGAGGGGACTCGGTCGTATTTCCATGTCCTCAGGGTCTCGAGGTGTTCTCCAGAAGTGGCTCGGTAGCAAGAAATTAAGCCTCTGATTTCGCCGCATACAGATAGTCTCCGTGTTTCCCAGAACATAGCGATGAGAAATAATTCTGACACCTGACTCCACGAGCTTCTCGCGGTGACATCATACTGATGATGCGACCTGTGGCACTAGTTTTTGCAACAACTGGTATGTCCCATGGACTTGTGTTTTCGACATCATTCAATACACTGTCGATTCCCGTTCTCCAAGGTGAAAGTACTGTTGTCGATTTGTCTCTTCAAGAAAGTAGTAATTGCATCTGCCGGTTAGTCTTCCAAAGCCTCGATGACCATATTGTTACCCCTTATAAATAGGGGTGCTCTGGCATTGTTTTTCTATCCAAGTACCTTCATCTGCTCATTCGCCCATTTCTCCTTATCATCTCCCTCAACCATTGTATATCATGTTTGGGGTTTGTGGCCTCAAGGTCGTTTGGAAGAGCTCCCGTATGTTGTGTTGCAACCTCTTGCCGGAGCTTCCTTTTGTCTAACACGAATATGACGTCCTATCTCTGCTGTGGTTGATGTTACGTCTGTTGTTGCTGCCCTTGTTTGCTCGAGATGATTACATACGGGGGTCAACTTTCCTAACTCGTGAAAAGCTCTTCGGATTATATACTGTTGCTGAAAAGGGGGCTCAGATTATACACTGCTGCTCACCTTCATACCCCAGCTCGATGTGGCACTCTGCCCCGAGCTGGTAGCTTGCACAGCTAAGTGTTCCAAGAAATGGATTCTAAGTAGTCGTGCAAGCGAGGCCGAGGCTCACCCGGTCCACTATCTCTCCAAGGTTCTCTTGTCCAGCGAGAGTCCTCGACCTTCGCGAGCTATGGCATTTTTTCATCCCTCCCTACTTCTCACCGTATCCTTTGGGGATATCAGTGTGGAAGGCCGGGATGAGGCTTCTAAGGATGCGTGCCCGGAGGATCTTTTTGTATGAGATGGACCCTCGAGAATGGACCGTGTTCTTAGGTTTTCATCACATGTACATCCTTTTGCTTTTTTGTTTTTGTGTAGAGATCCTCTATAGGCTTTTGTAATCATATGAGAGGGCCATTCGAGGGCCATTGTACATAAATATTCATGAATATAGAGATATTTTATTGATTCATGTTTTTGATACTTGCCCTATTATTGTATGTTCTTCTGCGCTCCGAGGCTTTTGAATGTTTTCCTTTGCTTCTGTCTTTGATTTTTGTCGTGTTATCGTATACTCATGTGCATTCACGGAGATTTTGAATGTATGCCTCTATTGAAGATTGCTGATATTTTTCTGGCCCTTGGTCGATAGGAATGGCTCTTTTTTGAGCTCATCGTTGTTCCCAAAATCAAGCCCGAAGTTATCCGATAAACCTGGATCATCGGGGCCCTTGAGCCTCATAGAGATAGAACATTGAAGCGAAAGTCAACTTTGGGTGCTCGGAGCTTTTACTTTGAGCTTGGAATAGATAACCTTTTGAGGTGTTGTAGGCCCCTGCTTCAGTCTGCCAATTCTACCATAGCTATGGAAGCTATTTCAGGACCGGCCCGGCAGGGAGGGGAGAGTTCCACTCCCAATGCTCAGGATCTGCGAGATCTTATCCTGAAGACTATGTCTTAGATAGGAAAGGAACATCTGGAGATGGTGAGGAGACACTACGAATGGGGCGAGGGGATAGCGTTGAAGGCTCTTTCCCCAGATGAGAGAATTACGAACTCCGCTAATGGATTCCTGAACGTATACTTATACCTTTTTCGCACTAAGCCCCCTTGATAGGGTCGTGCTTGATTTCTGCCTGAATTATCGGGTTACTTTGGCTCAGATACATCCATCGTTTTGGCAAGTGGTGCTAATGATGCAATTCTTTTCGGAGAAGGCCGGGCTTAAATTCATGCTTAGTCACCTCGTCAGGCTGTACCGGCCCTTCCACCATCAAGGCCTGTTGACCCTGCAGTGCCGTTTGCCCACGCCCTTTGTTGTTGATGATGAGGAAGATAAGGATCAAGAGTGGGTCAGTCAATTCGTCCGGCTTCGAACAACTCACATTATCCCCGTAGGGCTCATGCCATTTCCCGAAGGATGGAATTATGCGCGTGCGTGGAGTATCTCGTGCCTTCTTAGACCTGCTTATAGTGAAAACCAGTTGAGTAATTGTGTTTCCTCCTTTTCTGTAGCAACTTCATGGACACGAAGTTCCCGATATGCCCAGCTGGATTCGTAGGTTGGCGATCCATTCGACTTGCGACGAGCGTAGTTGGCGATCCTGGGGCAGATGGGAAGCGAAACAACAATGTATGCGCGTATTCTGCTTTTACCTTGGTCTTCGTATGTTTGAGATGACATCTTTCTCTTTCTTCTGTACTGGCTTTGCCGTTGCAGGTATCGGGCAGTTCATTGGGGAGAGGTTGTGTCCCTCCGAAAAGGGGGAGGAGTCGTCTGCCTCTGAGCTAAGGGACGATGGCAATAAAATGGATTTGCACTCGTAGTACGATGGAGCTTTTAGCGGGGCTAAATGGGCTTGTGTCTTCGAGGAGAGAGCATCGCCCGAGCCTGTTATTCCCGAAGTCTTTGGTTCTGGAGCGGTGGTTCCTCTAAGTGATTATGCCTCAACCGAGGTTGGTTCTTCTAGGACCGGAGGGGCTGGACCAATAAGAGTGTGCTCGGACATTGAGGAAGTTTGCCGACTTCACTTCGCGGTGAGTTTCGGCGTAGTCTTTCTGCATTTCATGTCTTCCTTTTCTTCTCAAGTTTTTCTTCTGCAGGCCTTTGATAGGATTAGGTCTGAGCTGCTCCATCATGGGGCTAGGCTTCGGAAAGCTCTGGATGAGGGTTAGTCCCTTAAGCTCCTCAGCGAGGACAAGGAGGTTGAGTTGATACACTGGCGATATGAGGCGTACCAGAGCTCGAATTACGAGAGCTATTTGATGGAGTAGGTAACCTCTCGTAGTACACATTTCGACTTTTTGACCCTTAAGGTTAATCCTTTTGCAAAAGATGGAGGCTCAGGAGTACCTTAGGGGTGAAGACGACCGAGTTAGGAATGCTTGTGGTGAACTCAGGGCTCAGGTGCAGGCTCGAGCTTTAGTGGAGAAGGATGTCTTGGTTAAAGTTCCCATCTTTGAGTCCCAACTCCGCTTGGCTCGTGACAATGTTTTAGTTCAAGTGGATATGATTGCGAAGCTCGAGTCTGATCTCTCGAATGTCAGGGCTGAGATAATCGATGCTCGGGCTGAAGCAACATTGAGTCGGACTAAGGTTGATCAGGGATGGTGATTCATTTGAAAGATGCTACTGATGCCCAAGCCGAGTTGAAGCAGAACCTCGATCGTGAAAAGAGGATCGAGGAATATGTTCTTTGCGGATCTCGAAGAGAGGTACTCGAAAATATTGGCGCCAGGGGCTTCGTTCTCTCGGAGGAGTTGGCTAGAGCGAGGACATAGGAGCCTGATGCTTGGTCACTTCTTGCCGATGTCACGGAGAGCGAAACTGGGGATGGTAAGTCGTAGCCTTCTGGAGCGGAGCGTAGACTTCGCTATTTTGTATTTTATATTCGTAGAGCATGTTTGTAAATGGAGAGCGCACCTTTTGCGCTTGTAAAAAAGAAAACTTGAAGCTTTATCTCTTTTGTACCTCTTTCCGCATTGCTTTTGACCAGGAGGGTTGGTTTTGGAGTTTGGTGGGAACCCTTAGATTCATAATATGGCTACGGAGCTCATCAGGCAGACCCGAAGTCTTTTGTACGCTCGGTAGACCCCGTCTCTAGTGAAAACTGGCACTATAGCTCTTCTGCTTTGCCTAGCTGTTTCGGGCTGAGTCTCCGAGTTAGGCGTTGATTCGAGCTTACTTGACCTTCAATCTCCTGTGCCTGCACATGCGGACGATAACAGCTCTTGCGCCTATCCCTTGGGCATTTGCATTTTAACTATTTTGGGTTCAGTCTCCGAGTCATGTTGCGACTCGAGCTTTAATTGACCCTCAAGTTTTTGTGCCTGCATAGGCAGATGAAAATGGCTTTCCTATGCCTTGGGTCGAAGCAACCTTTTAGGTTTGCGGCCTTGAGGCTCGTGAAGCTGGCGACAACGGCTCTTACGTTGTGCCCTTAGGCATGTATAGTTAAATATTTTGGATTCGGTCTCCGAATCGGGTTACAACTCGAGCTCATTTTAATCCTCAAGTTTTCAATTTTCTTTAGCTGGCGGCAGTGGCTCTTATGCTTTTGGTCATTGAGACCTTTTAGTGTGCGGCCTTAAGGCTCGTTTGGCTGGGGACAATGGCTCTTACGCTTTTGCCCGTGGGCATTTTGCAGGCATTATTTTCCTCTTGTTAAGGTCTTTTTGAAATAATTTTGCCTGACCCGTCGTCGGTTCGGGAAGAACCTCGATTTCAAGTCGTTAGCGGCGATGTTCGAGCACCTTAGTAGCTTTAGCTCGTAGGCTGAGTAGCTCAAAGCCTTGTGATTTGGAGCTGACATGGTCGAAGCTCGTTTGCCTGTTGAGGGTAGCCTGTTTTAACCGATTCTTTTCGAAGAAGATTCGAAGTAATGGCTTGCGATTTTGTTAGCGACGGTCGGGCGTTCCGAGTCACGTTAATTTGGCTGGTGCATCCATTTTGACCGTAGTCATATGTGTTTGGCCGGAGCTATTTTTTGATCCTGAGTGCTAGTTTAGGCGTCTACATTGAGGGTATGATCTTTCAGGAGTCTTACAAATGCGACATATAGCCTAAATTTCGGGATTGAGTTTTATTCCTATAGTAAGGTCTTACAAAATTTTCATGCCTGTTGAGGTCATACAGTTTGTCATGCTTGTTGTGGTCTTATAGTTTGTCATGCTTGTTGAGGTCTTACAGTTTGTCATGCCTGTTGAGGTCTTACAGTTGTTGTTGCTATGTAAAATAAATCTGGCCAGACCGAGTCTGCCCGCTCGGGGTCTTACGGCGTTGGGTATTCCAATATATGGCGATTGACATCAGCCTCCAAGTCATCGAGTTTGCTTAGGCCCGAAGACTGTTACTTGTGAGTTTGGAATTACCTCGTTAGGGCCTTATGAGCCCGGAGTCCCGACCCTGAGGTCGTATGGGTGCCAAATTGTTGACGCTAAGTCTCCGAGTATTTTGGGACGTATTCCGTTGAAGGAATCCTTGCTGTGAGCATGCCAAAATATTTCTTTTGTTTTTGGAATACGAGATGCTAAAAGATATTCTTTAATTGCTTTGCGTAAATACATGTTGTTTCATTGTCGTGGGCTTGGCCCGTGCGGGCATGGTTTCTTTGATCGTTTGTCCCGGTACATGATTTCCCATTGGGACTTCGTTTGTCCTTTCCCTGTACGTGGTTGATTGCGAAGAAAGTCCAGTAGGCTTGTTGAATCCTTCCCAGAAGGCATGTCGCTCTGCTAAGTACCTCGCTATTGAGACCTTCTTCGGGGTGGAAGTCCGGCTGAGGGAAAAAAGTACGACGGGTGGTGTTAAGGCCTTGGGATCTTCGGGTAGAGTTTACACTTTCGGACGCCCTAGTTGGGTTTCTGCATGCAGGTTAGTGTAAAATAATGAAGGAGGGGGTAGTTTTAACTTACCGAGAGCTGCGCGGGTGATGTTCCCATGTCCGATATGTCCCTGCCATTTTGGAGCGAGGACTCTAGTACAGCCTGCCACTGTGTTCGATCGGGCTTGGCCGAAAACATGGTTCACTTAGCTTTTGACTCTTTCGAGAGTAGAGATGTTGGTACCGTCGATGCATTATGTGGTGCGGACTTTTCCTCTTGCCGCATGTTGCTTTCTGCCGATGGTTTTAATTCCATCCCCTGCGTGGAATTTTATCCTTTAGGCGAAGGGGGGATAGTACTGCCCTCGCGTGGTGTGTCCATGGTCGTCAGAATAAGGCATCTGTGCCTTGTGCCTCATTTGATAATACGGAACTTGGTGATCTGATCGGGGCCAGCCGCGCCAAACGGATAGAACTGTCTTTCTCCTTGTTGTTGTGTCCGCTGTTTGGAATCTGCCAAAGATTCGAGAGGCGAGAGTGATTTGACAGGGCGGTCCGAGCCACCCTATTACCCTCCCGACAGCGTTGATAGAGGCACCTGAATTCATGAGCATATGTTTTATTTAAAATGGATCGAGTGTGGAAGAAAGTTACCAGTGCATCAGTGTGAGGCCGAGGCAAGGTCTCGGTGTCCACTCTGCTGATTGTGAGGGCATCCTCGGGGATATATCCCCATACTTTCCTTTCTCTGGTGATAAGTATTTTTGCTCTCCCTTTTACTAGTTCCTGGGAAGTGTCGTCGTTCCTCCACTATCGTGGTAACACGCTGCGGCCTGTTTCCTTCGTTCTTCCTGGCCGCTTTCCCTACTCGGGACTGAACTTGAATTCGGTTGCTCGTCAGTTCTCGGCGGTGATTTTTTGTTGAGTGACATGGCTTTTTTCCTTCGGAACTGGTGGCCATACTCGGCCCCGCTGCCATACTTTTTATACAGTTCATGCACCAAGCTGTGATTCCTCTGAGAGGGATTCTACTAAATAGGTCTTGGCCATCTGGTATCCCTAGTTTCGCTAATGATGAACACGATGTCTGATACAGCGATGTTGAAATTGTATCTTGATGAGCGAGGTGCCCTTGCTGGCATTGTGTCCCCATCAAATAGGGTTCTATTAACGATTCCTCAACGATATTGTCCTCGATCCATTCTCCGATCGTTGCGAGGTAGATTGTATCTCGGGGCGCTCCTCCTATCTGCGGCTTACGGGCGGTGCCTTTCTCTGTTTGGAATTGGTTTCTTTGCCAATAGCCTATTTGGGCACACTGAGCCCGAGGGGGCTCCTGAATGGTCATCCACAACCCTGGTTTACGACTGTTGCCAGATATGGGCATCCGACCGGATCTCGGCTGGGTACCCGATCAAGTTTTGGTTTAAATGCGTTGAAATCATCGGGCTTGGTTTTTTTAGGCTTTGAGTGATGTCCTGTACCGCCCAGTCACCTGAGCCCGGGGGTAATCCCGTTCGTTCCACCTGGGAATGAGATGCGAATTCACGCAGCATTTCTTTCTCCCTCTGCTTGGTCCTAGATGTGTCGGGCATTCTCACCGTTGCTTTGATGGCACCGACGTGTGCCTTTATGGGGGAATCTGTCAGTATGGTAAGTGTGTTTATGGGGTCGGGCGCTAGGTTATGATGCCAAATCATGGCCCTTTTTGAGAGTGTTTCCCCGAACCTGTTTAATAAGACAAACTCGATCTCATCATCTTTTAGGTCATTGCCTTTTACCACGCATGTATAGGCAGTGATGTGTTTGTTGGGATCTGAGGGTCCGTTGTACTGAGGGATTTACGGTGTTTTGAACTTTATTGGAATAGGTTCTGGTGTTGCTTACACCCTTCAGGACCGAGGGCGCGCCCGGGATTTGGTCGACTCTAAAGTTGTAAGTTTCGACCTTCTTATCATTGGCTGCTATCATCTTCTCGCCTGACTCGATCCTTTTGGTAAGGTCCTCCAGCATTTTCACAATGGAGGGATCGGCTACCGATCCATTATTTCTCGATCTCTCGGGTACCCGTTCGGCTGGGGAGCAGTTTCCGGCGCTACTATACTGGGAGTCTTCGGGTGGCTTTGCAACTGAGTGATAGCCAACTGTTGTACCTGCAACATTTCAAAAATAACATGAAGACTAACTTCCTATTCTTCCTGGGATGGGGTATTTTGGGCTTCCTGTCGGTCGCCATGCCATGTGCTTCTGTCAGTGTATGAGGTTTTGTCGTCCTGCTACGTGTCTTGCGAACTAGCGTTCGCGAAAATCAGTCCGAGTACGTTATCAGGGTTCTCTGGTGGCACGCCAACGACTGGAACAGCCACACCATTTTTGCCATGATTTTCGAGGTAGTCGTTCTCACCCCTGTTTACCGAGCTAGACATTTCGACCTGAAATCAAGAGATCTTGGACAAGAAAAAGTGTGAAAGATAACTTGCATTTGTGCAATGAAACCAGCAAGAAAATAATCACTATTATTTTTAGCCACACGGTGGGCGCCAAACTGTTTACCGTGAAAATGGTAACAACAATTGAATTTGTAAATGGGATTCTAAAAATACGCGATCTATTTTTATGCTAGTTGTTAGAGCAGTTGATGCTAAGAATGTGAAGTTTATTGATGAGATACAAGCTAAAACGGGGCAGTAATCAAACTGAGGGGCTTGCTGCCCGGGCTACGGATTGATCGATGAAGGGCCTCTGGGTCGATATCCGGCTCGAGCTCGAGCTATCGGGGGTAACCGGGAGAGAGATAAATTTAGAATATAATTAAAAAAAGGCTCTTTATGGCCAAAACCAAGCAATAAATGAAGAACAAGTACGAAAGCAATAAATGCTAAGAGTGGCCTCGGGCAAATGAGTTAGAGAGAAAAAAGAGAGAGAGTTATTATTGATCTTTTGTAGAGTAGTTGGAGCAATAGCCGCCCCTTACAAGGTGGTGAGGGTTCCCTTTATATAGGAGGGAAACCCGGTTATGGTACAACATACATTAATTATAAAAGTATGGAGATGTGACGGTTAGACGTGATGCCTCAACATAGGATTTGGGTAGGCCGACTCTGTCAGACTTAGCCGCGTGTCTTGGGAATTCCCCGTTTTGCTCTAGCCTCGATCTTCGTCTTCTTTGAGTTGGGCCTCGATGAGCCCCGAGGGAGGGGACTCATTCGCAATTCCATGTACTCGGGGTCTCGAGGGTTTCTTCCCAAGTGTCTTGGTAGAAAGAAATTAAGCCCTCTGATTCCGCCGCATACATGAAGATTATCAGTATTTACAATTCAAGTAGAAAAATATAAACATTTTGAGTTACTTTCAACAGTAACAAAGATATATAGAATTGACCACATCCATCTCAATTACGCCCTATGGGATCTAACATATATAGTTTAAGAGAAAGATGGGATATCAGGATCCAACTTAGGTTAGAGTAACCCAAAATGGTGGATTGAGCCGCGGGAGCCAAAGGTGAAACAATGTTTTTTTGAAGTTTTCAGAATAATGTGATAGACAAAAGTATTAGTAGAAGAATAAGAATAGAGTAAATGAAGCATTATGAGTAAGGTATGATAAATGGGTGATAATGGTAAATCAAATAATGGTAGGATGATAGAGTCTATGGTCAAGTGAAGGAAAAGATAAGAGATGACAGGCTTTGAGACTATAAAAGAATATATGCCAAAAAGTCATATCCTTATTTCGAGAAATGACTTGGTGACTCCAACATGAATACTAGAAAGCTAAGTTAGACCCCCCGGATTAATAGAAATCAACATAGGCTAGTAAACAAAAAAATAGAACATGATAGGGACCAGAGGATTCGATAATAGTCGACATCGCGAGATCGTCAGAGACCATGTTCCAACAAAAATAGCATGGACAATGGAAGATAACATTTAAAGGTCATTCATAAAGACGCTTCCCTAAAGTAAGGAATGTGAGCAAAGTTATGCTTAAGGGATTAAGTGTGCCAGTTACATTAGGTGTCACCCTCGTGCATAAGGAATTTAGTTATCCCTAGTAGAGAAGGGTTGCCTCAAGGCGAGTAAGATACAATGAAGACGTAAAAAAAAGTCAAAGATGAAGAGGTAAATCATATATAGGTAAATCTTCATAGCATTAAATGCTAGTACTCACCTAAGGGGGGGGGAAGATGGTGTGATATGGTAGTAAGTCGGAGTTATGTAGTTCAAGTAACTATGAAATAGTAAAGAAAGAATGCGGTAAAAAGGTGAAAGGAACGAGATTACATTTATTCAGATCCTACAGATATGTTACGACTCCAGAACATTATTGAACCATGATGTCGGGGAGAGGCAGTAAGGGTTCCCGACCAGGATGTTATTAATACTAAGTGCGAATGAACACTTGATACATAAGGATCCAGTGCGAGAGGTAAGTTAATACAAAGGAAACAACCCAATAGAGATTGTGCGGAATATAGATATGAGAATGGATCAACGAGTATTTAGTAGTTGATTCAGGAAGAGCCTAGTTATGGCTAGACAAGATGACAAAAATAAATCAGCAGATCATGCAAGATAAACCTAGTGAAACATAGCATAAGGAATTCAGTCTCACAGATACGACATCGTAATCCTTGAGAAATATTCCTATAGGAGTTGAGGTAGTTATAGTTGCCGTAAAAAGTGTTGCGTAAATAAAAGAGAGTGCCACTAGGGAGACAAAAAAAAATTGAGTTCAGAAGTAACCCTGCGAGAACAAGGGACGAAGATATATAACTGAGGATATTATAAGTAAGTAAGAACATAAAAAATTTTGTCAGGTATATGATGGGATTAACTCACAACTTTACAAGGGTTAGAGAGTCTTCCATAAATGGTACAATGAAAGACTAGCTGAGGAAATAAGGAAGAAGGCTTCAAATAAAGCATAGTGACCTAAATAAATAATAGTCTTGTAACAATAGTCTCACTACAACATTGTATGCTCTCCATA
This sequence comes from Nicotiana sylvestris, assembly GCF_000393655.2. Classification (NCBI taxonomy): domain Eukaryota; kingdom Viridiplantae; phylum Streptophyta; class Magnoliopsida; order Solanales; family Solanaceae; genus Nicotiana; species Nicotiana sylvestris. The sequence continues at coordinate 38,289,439 of NC_091059.1, forward strand.
ACAAAGTGACACCTTTCGTAACTGAGGAACGAGAAGTAAAATCCAAAGTAATATTCGAGATCATATGAGTTTCACAAAATTCCAATATATGTGGGCACTAAGATAAGCCAAGTATTCATGCAACAAGTGGAAGAACGACCAAGAAAGGTAATTGCTTACGTTTAACGAAAACCGAGAAGGAACGAAAGGAATTATTCGATCTATGACCCAGAGTTAGTTATGTTATGAACACACTTAAGATTTCGGAGTGTTATCCATGTAGCATATATGTTGATAGTGATACAGCTATAGGAGACTTCAGTATAAGTTAAAAGAAAGAATTGACTCCACGTCACAGACAAAAGCTTGAATTGCTAAAAGGTTATATCATGGATGTTCTATAGCATCGACGAGGGGCTAAAGTAATAACTAGTACCCTGAGTAAGCCTACTTAAAGTCTGAGATATAGAAGGAAACTAAAGAGTTACATCAGCAAAGTGAATTAGGAGTCTGATTATTAGACCCCGATGAGTATAGAAATCGTGATCCAGAACATTGTAGAATCACTCTAAATATCAGAGGTACAAAATAGATAGTACAACGAACATATTTTATAACGCCTCTATGAGAAATCTAGTTAGAACAGTACCAACCTCATAAGAAGTCGGTATGAAGCTTTACGCAGATTGTGTATGCATATGATGTGCAAGTATTATAGTAGAGCTTTAAGGTGTGGATGTGAATTCCAACTATGTGGAAGGGAGGTTATGAAAGATATAGAAGATACGATGCAAGATTTAAAGGTAAGTAAGGTACGTATGAAGAAGGTACGAGATTCCCAAGTACAGAAGGTTACGAATAATATAGATATCAGATAGAGGGATGGAAGCGCCACAATTCTGTATCAAGAAATGAAAGTGGTGTCATTGGTGGCATATTTTTTAGCATGCGGTTTCCAGATATAGAGAGGCCTAGTTAAGAGAGTAAATAATAGTTAGAGACGATATGATGTCTCGATTGAGGTTCTAGAATAACATAAGGAAATATATGGTGCTTGCAAGTTAAAGGAAGTTTGCGAGTAGTATAAATAGATATACGCAGGTTGCAAGCTAAAGTATGGTAGATCGACAAGGTTTTATCTAGAAAGGAGTAAGGGTAAGAAAAGGTAAGTGAGAAGGTGACGAGAATAGGTAAGTCCTCAGGATTAAACCCATCACAACAAGAGAGATTATGGTTTCCATAAAGTTATGAAAAGCTCAGTATATCATGAGTGAACTCAGAGGATTTTAAGACTAGGAGAATTTAGAAAAGATGGAATGTTGCCCTAATGGTAGAATAAAGGTGTAATTGTGATAGATAAGAGGATGACATTTAGACCTTTGATTGGGTGATAATTCAAATAAAAGGGATTTCATGAATTGTACAGGATTAAAATACCCCCATAAGGTGAATCACGTTGGAATGCTATGAAATACAGTTAATGAAGTATTGTATCGTCCCTAGGTAGATCAGGAAAATAACTTCAGATGTTCCCCGATGCAACATGAGCCCTAACGACATGTATTACAGAAGAGGTTTCAAGTGATCAATGATAGATTATAGATCAACATTAAGGTGAATCAAAAATAGATGGGTACAAGTTCCCAAGTACGAGATGAGATTAGTTTGTTATTCTTAAGATGAATAGTAATGAGGAAGCACTAAAGGACTTAGATTTATACATATAGGATAAGCAGCGAGAGAGTAACCGGGAGTTGGGTAGCAAACCTCGGTAATAATAAACTGAAGTAAGTGTTATGGTATAGTATAACCTACCTAGATATATTAAAGCCATAAGGATAGATATACAAGGCTATGAAACAAGAGATAGCAATAGTCGTAAGTTCGATAAAGTACTAAGCGAATGACTTCAGTGCACCTATAGATACCTAGAGGGACAACTTGTCATAGTTCAATATATATTCATAAAGTGAGGCCTAGAAATTGGCTAAAAGCTGAAGGAAGTAGTATAGAAGAGTTGCATAGGCGCACATACAGGCTGCATGATAGAAGGTCGCAACAGCTTTGAGATTTGAAGAATTCCGATGACAAGTCATGGTGTGAGAAAGAGACCTAAGGGGGGAATGCCCTAGCCTTTGAATTTATAAACAAAATAGTTGTCTAGATGGCAAGGATAATATTAAAATATTCGTAAGAGCTATGGGTTATGAGAATAATAGGCGCATCAATCAACATTCGAGGACGAATTCCAAAGGGATGAATGGTGTTACACCCCATGTTTTCTTACATGAGAGTATTTGTAAGGCAATTGATGTAAGCATAGAAATGAGATCAACTTTGAAAGTACATAAAGGAAGTTAATCATGTTATAATGGAGGTTACAAATATTTAAGATCATGAATACCACGTACCAAGAGAGTTTGAATGCTTAGAAGCTAAATGAATTGAAGAAAATAAGTTTCGTCGAAAGTCGACAAGTTGGGAATATTGTAACATGTACTTTTGGGGTAAGAATAGGGTGTTTAAAATTATAACGATATTAGGTTATGAGTTATTTTAGTCGTATGATAAACGTGTGCTATGTTTGATGTCAAGCAAATTGTGGAACAAAGGTTGGAAAAGGTTATCACAAATTACATTCATAAATGTGTTGAAACTTAGGTCAAATGTAACTGCGATTTTCTCCCAATACACTTACAGTTATGGGGTTTTGCACCCATCAAATTGAATCTCTATGAGTCTATTTTCTAACGCATTAAACTGTTTAAAAATACAACATTAGAGTAGAAAGATATATATAGTTTTACCAGACTGCTCAGGCTGCTAGGTGACAAGTAGGTGTGTCACCTACTTGGTTAAATGAGAGCTCAAAACGAGGCAATTTAAGGTCAGCCAAAGAGGTGATTTAAGGTATTTTCTCCTGCAATATAACCCTCTTTATATATCACAAATAACCAAACCTAAACCTCTACAAACTTCCTCCCAAAAATTACCCACAAACCCTGATTGATTTTCTCTTCCTTTTACCATTTTCAATAGGGAGGACCCTTAGTTTATTATAAGTATTATAAGCTAAAGGTTTTTTCATAATATTTTGCGGCTAGCGGAATTAACCTTGAAATTTGTTTTATATTTTCTCCCGTGTATTCTAAGTATTGGATATCTTGGGTTTTTTGATATTCTTCTATATTTTCTCTTAATAATTTTTCTAATAAATTTATATTTTCTAAAGTTCGTAACCAGTACTGCAGATATTCGTAGCTGATCATTAATCTGAATATAAATCTAGTTCATATAAATATAATTCGTCTATTTTCTCTGATAGAATTAGTTCTGTATATACTTGTTCCATTATGTTTATTATTTCAAAAGTAACCAAAATATCGTAAATATTTCTTCTAATATCGTTATTAAGTTGGTTAAAAGTATATAATATGAGTATTTTGTAATCATCATTGTCATCTAGTAGATATGTGTGGTTGCTCATTAGATCTATTTTTATTTATTCTTATCATGTGTTTACTAAACATATTCCCTCTAACCTCTTTGTTTATCATAGGGTTTATGGACAGGTTCATGTTCAATTGGGTAAGTATGGCGTCCGATTTCATGGACAGGTTCATGTTCAACACAAAAAATGCGCCAGATGTGTTCTAAATTCAGAACCTAAAGAATAAGCCCACAGAAACATTCTGCGAGTATGCTACTCGTTGGAGATCCGAAGCTACTAAAGTCAGACCTGCCTTAGAGGAAGAACGGATGAACAAATCTTCATCCGGGCTCAGGACCCGCAGTATTACGAGTGACTAATGTTGATTGAAAGCCATAAATTTTCTGACATCATCAAGCTGGGTGAGAGGATCGAAAAGGGCATCAAAAGTGGTATGGCCATGAACTTTGAGGCCTTGCAAGCTACAATCAAGGCCTTACAGTCTGGTGGTGCGACCAAGAAAAGGGACGTATGGGTCATAATGATTGCACAGAGAACCAAATCTCCCATCAAATACCAAACCTATCCGATGCCTCCACTCATATATCAGCCGACACCAAATTACCAAGCACCCTTACCCATCTTACCAAACTCCACCACCCACTTATCAATCACCTCCAGCTCCCACATATCAGTCTAATTCACCCAAATACTCCCAACCCGCACCTGTTTACCAAGACTACAATGCTCAACCAGCCCACTATCAATCACCTCCTACACCCCAAAACTTCCCTAGACCTCGACCAAATTTTGATCGCAAACCTCCTAAACAGTATATAGCCATTGTCGAACCCATTGACCAGTTATACGAGAGACTCAAAGCTGCTGGTTATGGCAACCCTATCCCTATCATAACCCCTGAGAACCCTTCTCAATGGGTCAATCCAAACAAATCCCGTGCATACCATTCCGGCATGAAGGGACACACCATCGACGAATGTTGTTCTCTGAAAGACAAGATCTAGGCACTAATTGACAACAAAATTATTGTGGCAAAGGAACCTGCTTCAAATTTCCGCAATAACCCTCTGCTAGACCATACGGGTGGAGGCGTTCACATGATCGAAATAGAGGATGATTGGGATCCCAAGGGGTCGATTGGGTTGAAAACATAAGGTGATGATCCAAAGAAACCAATAGTTACTGTTAACCCAATCATAGTCCAGATTCAGCCATTGGGGACGCTGAGGACAACATGTATGTGCCACTTGAGTTCGAAGTAACTGCAAAGACATCAACTCCAATTGAGGTCTAATTCGTGACTCCAGCAAATGCACATCCACCATTTGAAGTTGCAGTTTTACCTCCCAAAGCACATGCTCCGTTAGGAGTGAAGATGTTCACACCGATCCTAGTGGCGATTTCGGCCGTAACACCATTCCATACCAAGGATATACCATGGGACTATACAGCTGAGGGAAAGAGGAAGGGAAAGGTTAGGTTCGAGGAAACTGTTGTCGCACAGGGTATGACGAGGACCGGCAGGGTCTATACCTCGGAACACCTAGCTGAGTCAAGCAAGCAGGCCTCCAATCGGTCGCCCATCATTAAGATAGGTCCAGACGATCTTTGGAGAAAGATACAGGCCAAAGAATAGTCGGTCATCGACCAGTTGAACAAAACACCGGTGCAAATCTCCATACTTGCTTTGCTACAAAATTTTGAGGCACACAAGAATGATTTGTTGAGGGTGCTAAGTGAAGCATACATGCCAAGCAACATTACTGGCAGAGAAATGGATAACATGGTCGGATAGGTATTGGAGAGACACAAAATTACTTTTCATGAGGATGAGCTACCACCTAAAGGGTTGGGGCACAACAAAGCACTGCACATCACTATGCAATGCGAGGATTACTTTATCACCAAGATCTTGATTGATGGGGGTTCCAGCCTCAACATTTATCTGCTCGTAACACTCAAGAAGTTGGGTAAGGGACTGCACGAGATAAAGGATGAAGCCATCAACGTGAAAGCCTTCGACGGTTCCTAGAGGTCCACTATTGGGGAAATTAGTCTGTGTTTGCAAATGGGACAAACTTGGTTCGATGTCGATTTCCAAGTGATAGACGTGCTGACATTTTACAATCTATTGTTGGGACAGCCATGGATCCATGCCGCTAGGGCTGTAGCATCAACACTGCATCAGGCAATAATATTTGAATAGAACCACCAGGAAGTGATCATTCACGGCGACAGTAGCAACCCCATATACAGTCGTCAGACCATTCCATCAATCGAAGGGAGAAAAAAGCTAGGTGGAGAGATTTACCATCACATTGAATGAGTGAATGATGTTGACAAAGACAAATGGTGGGACAAAAAGATCGAGAGTATACTAAATTGGTGTGGGTACGAACCTGGCAAAGGGCTCGACAAGAATCTCCAAAGAATCGCTAAGCCTATAAAACTCAAGAAACATGGCACCACTTTCGGTCTGAGATATGAATACACCTGGGAGGAATTCAATAGTTGGTCGCCACCATGGCGTGGTCCTTACTATCCGATGGAGCAGCCTATACCACATTTGGAGAGGACTTTCCAACTGGCCAATATTATTTATGGCTAGAAGAAGAGGAAGCATTGGCAGCGGTGAAGAATTTGTTCTTAGAAGACAGTGATATGGATTGCTGTGTCATTCTCGAGGAGGATGGAGAGCAAGGACCTTCCATACAAGCCATAAGCAGAGGAGCCCACCTCAATAACTGGACCATCAGGACAACTAGAGCCCGATGAGCCTCGGGGTAGCAAGGCTAAAACAAGCACTGTTTTGATTTACCAAAAGATTGTTATTTTTTCTCTCGCATGTTTTCAATTCCTGCAATAAGAACTTCAATGTTCAAAACAATTATACAATTTATCAAAGCATTCTGACTTTTCTTATGAATCAATACTTATTACTATTGTTTTCTCTCATTACTTTACATATACAGCATTACTATTACTTATCTTGATGAACTAATAATTGTGACAAGCAACGAGAAAACGCAACAAACGGACACAGATTCAAAGGAAGATGAAATACCAGAAGAGATTGTTAAGGAAGTTGAGAATTTTGAGAATAGACCTAAGTCCAACCTGGACGAGAACGAGATTGTTAACCTGGGAGATGCAGAGAATGTCAAAGAAACGAGAATCAGCGTCCACTTATCGCCACCAAAAAAGAAGGAATACACCAAATTTCTAAGGGAATATGAAGACATATTCGCTTAGACATATGATGACATGACTGGTCTGCATACATCTATTGTGGCTCACAAACTGCCAACCAATCTAACATGTCTGCCGGTAAAGCAAAAGCTCAAAAAGTTTAAGCCTAACATGAGTCTGAAAATTAAGGAAGAAGTCACTAAGCAAGTCAAAGCCAAGGTTCTTAGGGTAGTAGAATACCCAATATGGTTAGCCAACATCGTGCCAGTACCAAAGAAGGACGGAAAGGTCAGAGTCTGTGTCGACTACCGGGATCTCAACTGGGCCAGTCCGAAAGATGACTTCCCCTTTCCAAACATACATATCCTGATCGACAATTGTGCTAAGCATGAATTGTAGTCATTTGTGGATTGTTTCGCTGGGTATTATCAGATCTGGATGGTTGAAGAAGATACTGAAAAAATGGCTTACATTACGCCGTGGGCACTGTATTGTTACAAGATGATGTCGTTCGGCCTGAAGAATGCAAGGACCACCTACATGAGGGCCATGACTACCATCTTCCACGATATGATACACAAGGAGATAGAGGTGTACGTAGATGATGTTATTATCAAGTCCAAGAAAGTCGCTAACCACATAAAAGATTTGAGGAAGTTCTTCAACAGATTACGGAGGTACAACCTAAAACTAAATCATGCGAAGTGTGCATTTGGGGTTCCTGCCAGAAAAATACTTGGGTTTATTTGAGTCGCCAAGGAATAGAACTGGATCTATCAAAGGTCAAAGCTATTCAAGAATTGCCACCTACAAAGAATAAGAAGGACGTGATGATTTTTTTGGGGAGACTTAACTACATCAGCCGGTTCATAGCACAATCTACAGTTATCTGTGAGCCGATCTTTATGATGTTGAAGAAGGATGCAGCTACCAAATGGCTTGATGATTGCCAAAAAGCTTTCGACAGAATCAAGGAATACCTATCAACACCACCAGTCTTAGTTTCGCCTGAGCCAGGTAGACCCTTATTACTCTACCTTGCAGTATTGGATGGAGCATTCAGTTGTGTTTCGGGGCAGCATGATGAAATGGGGAGGAAGGAGTAGGCCATTTATTACCTCAGTAAGAAGTTCACCCCGTACGAGGCCTGGTATTCTTTGTTAGAGCGCACCTGCTATGCTTTGACTTGGGTAGCTCAGAAGTTGAGGCACTACTTCTGTGCCTATACTACATATCTCATATCAAGGACGGATCCTTTAAAGTACATATTCCAGAATCCCATGCCCACTGACAAGCTAGCCAAGTGGCAAATCCTGTTGAGTAAGTTCAACATTGTCTACTTGACTCAGAAAGCAATCAAGGGTCAGGCATTGGAGCAGTCTTGGTAACAGAAACCAGTCAGCATTATCCGGTGTCCACCAAACGCAAGTTCCTGTACACCAACAATTTGGCCGAGTACGAAGCCTGCATCTTAGGGCTCAAAATGACATGAACATTCAAGAGTTTCTAGTGATCGGAGATTTGGACGTACTTATACATCAGGTCTAAGAACAATGGGCAACCAATAACTCCAAGATACTCCCGTATCTGCATTATGTACCGGAATTGTGAAAGAGGTTTATAAAGACAGAATTCCAACATGTTCCCAGTGTCCAGAATGAATTCGTCGATGCATTGGCTACCTTATAATTCATGATACAACATCCAAACAAGAACTTCATTGATTCCATTGCGGTAAAGATCCATGATCAGCTAGCTTATTGTGCTCATGTTGAGGAAGAATTAGACGGAAAACCTTGGTTTCGTGATATCAAGGAATATTTGGCGAAAGGAGAATACCCAGAACATGCAAATCCTACTCAGAAACGCACCCTTCGGAGGTTGTCCAACAATTTCTTTCACAGCGGAGGGATCCTGTATAGGAGGACTCCTGATTTGGGGTTACTAAGGTGTATCGACGCAAAGGAAGCATCCAGTCCACTAGAGGAAATTCACGCGAGGACCTGCGGTCCGCATATGAATGGCTTCGTCTTAGCAAAGAAGATACTCCGAGCTGGTTACTTTTGGATGACTATAGAAACGGACTGTATCCAGTATGTCCGAAAATGCCACCGCTGCCAGATACATGCAGACATGATAAAGGTACCTCCAAACGAGCTTAATGCAACAAGCTCACCATGGCCCTTTGCCGCTTGGGGAATGGATGTTATCGGACCAATCGAACCTGCTGCTTCCAATAGGCACAAGTTTATCCTAGTAGCAATTGACTATTTCACCAAATGGGTCGAAGCAGCATCTTACAGAGCAGTAACTAAGAAAGTCGTGACAGACTTTGTTCGCGACCGCATCGTTTTTCAATTCGGGATTACGAAGTCAATCATCACTGATAATGGTTCCAACCTCAACAGTGACTTGATGAAAGCCATGTGTGAAACCTTCAAGATCAGACACAAGAATTCTACAGCCTACAGACCTCAGATGAACGGAGCAGTAGAATTCGCAAATAAAAATATCAAGAAGATATTGAGGAAAATGATAGAGAAGCATAAAAGTGGCACGGGAAGTTATCATTTGCTTTACTGGGATATCGCACCACAGTTTGCACATCAACCGGGGCAACCCCCTATATGCTGGTTTATGGTATAGAGGCAGTCATTCTGGCCGAAGTGGAAATTCCCTCCCTAAGGATCATATAGAAAGCTGAGCTCGACGATGCAGAGTGGGTGAAGAGTCGTTACAAGTAGTTGGCTCTTATCGATGGAAAGAGAATGAATGCAGTTTGCCATGGTCAAATTTATCAGAACAGAATGCCCTGAGCCTTAAACAAAAAAGTCAAGCCGACATAGTTCACACTGGGGCAACTAGTGTTAAAGAAAATTTTTCTGCATCAAGATGAAGCCAAGGGGAAATTCTCTCCCAACTGGCAGGGTCCATACATGGTTCACCGGGTTCTGACAAGAGGAGCTCTCATACTCGCAGAAATGGGCGGAGAAGTCTGGCCGAAGCCGATCAATTCAGATGCAGTCATGTGTTACTATGTGTAATCTTTATGCTTTCCTCATATGATGTAATTTGAACTACACCTGACCTGATTCCCATTTAAGACGGGATACATAGGCAGCCCTATGGGTTCAGTCACAATTAAATAAAACTTTTATTTGCCCCCGCAATTGGAAACTGGGGCAGAATTTTGAGGAGGTCCCTCAAAATTCCGAAGTTAATTTCAGCCAATCATCGCTAGCAGCAGTCGAAAACATCAATCCATTAAACTGGGGTAGAATTTTGAGGAGGACCCTCAAAATTCCGTAACAAGAAAAGTTGCAATGTCTTGAACCACGTCGCAGTTGTTGGTTTATCTAAAGAAAACTATTCATAATTATGTATTTATGTATGCCTTTACTAAATCACGCATGTTTATTGCCAAAATTGCCTTGTTTAGCAACGCTACCCCAATGATATGTATAGTATCACCAGATCAAAGTCGAGCAGGTCAAGCAGAGCCAGCGGGGATACGAACTAACCTCCCCCCTTTACAAAACTCACGATTTTTCTTTGGATGCAGGCACTTGAGTTGCAAAATCATCAAATATACTATACACTCACGAGACTCACATTGCTCAGAAATACAACTCTCAGAACCGTTGCACTTACTCACAGCTGGAAAAAAATAAATCATGTGTCATAGAATCCATGAACTGCAACATACGACCCATGACCTTTTAAAATACTGGTGCAATAATTAAATCTGACTGGGGCAGCTCAACTATAGATGCCTCATCCTGCTCCTCAATCACTGGATCCTCCACTAGTGTATAACAAGATAAAACTTAGGACACCCTCATCTTCGGATTGGAGTTGCAGCCCTCTTTCGGCCTCTTCCTCTATCTCTAATGGTTGGGGGAGCGGCCCCTCAACCTTCGGGTACTTCCGTAGAGCATGTTCTCACCAAATGTGAGAGAATAAGAGAAAGATACTCACAACAGTAATTGCACAAAAGGAGATAGACAAAGAGAAGTTTCCTAAAACCCTATAGCCTCTCGAAGATAAGTACAAACGTCTCTACACAGATCCACAAAACTCTATTAGGCCTGCTCATGACTTGTGAGACCTATGTGAACCTAGTGCTCTGATACCAAGCTATCACGACCCAATTCTCATTATAGGCCGTGATGGCGTCCAATGTCATTGTTAGGCAAGCCAACAATGAACTATCAATTTAATTGTTCATTTTATTATTTTGAAAGTCATGAATTGTATCTAATAAATAAACCAAAAATAAGTAGTCATTGTGATGTAAAGCATAAAATAAAACATAAGCGTGAACTAGTGATATTAATAGAAAAAAATCATAAATATCTACTAGCAATTTCAAAAAATGCGGTGTCACAAGTGCACGAGCAATCTAGTAGAATATACAGACCACTACAACTAATGTCCAAAATGAAATAGACAAAAAAGATAAAGTAAAGTGCAATAGAAAGGAGACTCCGGGTGCTACGAATAGAAGCATGGGGGAGAAGCTCACCACTAAGTCTTCAGGTAATGAGGATGCGCGCCTGGATGGACACCAGATGTACCTGCCTCAGAACCTACAAAATGTGTGCAGAAGTGTAGTATGAGTACGTAAAACAACATGTACCCAATAGGTATCTAGTCTAACCTCGAAGAATTAGGAACAAGGAATCGACGTCGACATTTATTAGAGGTCAATAAATAAAGTGCAAGATTTAAAAATAGGCAGGATATACAATAGTAATAATGGAATAAGAAGCAGTAAATAAATGATTCCTTAATAAAATATCAATTTAAAACCTATGAATATCACATGCCAATTTCAACAAATATACGCCATCAAGTATTCATTAATTCTCAAGTCATGAAGGAAATATAAAGGTACAATCGGACTCCTAGTGACATTACGCACGAGTTATGTCGAGGTCGTACGGTCCGATCTATAATAATCGGGTACATACACTACTGAGGTTGTACGACCCAGTCTATGTATGCATGTTATTATATATAAATATTTTTGAGGCATCCGGCCAAATCCACAAGAATGCCACTAAGATAAGCACATAAAGGAAGATAAATTTTCTATTAATAATTTAATATTTTGCCAAAACTCAAAGTAACGAACCTTGGTCTAATATAATCTTCAATCAAGTTTCACATATTAATACAAGTAATTAAGCTAAAAAGTTGTGTTCAAATAGTACAAGTATTGCATAATAAAGTCCTATGTCTATCCGGACATAACATGATTTTTAACTACGTACAGACTCTCGTCACTTCGTGTGCATGTGTCACCCACCAATTATTAGCAAATAATAGTTGAAACACCTATTGGGTTAATTTACTCTTACAAGGTAAGGCAAGAGACTTACCTCATTTTCAAGCTCTCTTCCCGGTCCTCAAATCATGCTAATAGCCTCAAATCGGTGCCGAGAAATCCGAAACTAGCCAAAGATCGTACAAAAATCACTATGTGCTCAAAAATTTATAATTTAACTATTATAGTAATTACTTAATCCAATTTGGAAAATTCCAAAAAGTCACCCCCGGGTCCACATGCCTATATTCCGGAAAGTTTTGTAGATAAATATTAGTCATAACCTTATAAACTCAAATATCTAATTTCTACTCAATTCCATAATCATTTTGGTGGTCTAATCCCATTTTTACCAAAACCTAAGATTTTTGACAAAATCCTATAATTCCTACAATTTACATGCTAAAATCTACCCATAATCTATATATTGAACTCACATTAAATAGAAATCACTTATCTTAAAATGCTAGGTGAAAAATCCCTCTCCAAGACCTCCAAAATGGTCCAACCCAAATTTAAATGAGAGAAAATGAGCCTAAGTCACGATTTAAAACATGTTTCTGCCTAGTGGTCCCTTCTTCGCGATCGCAGAAAAAGCCTCGCGATGACGAATGCAAAACTATTTCTTACCCCAAAGGCATTCTACGTGAACACGATCAGAGGCTCGCGATCGAGAAAGCTAGTCCAACTATAACTATGAAATCGCGACCGGCCCAGCGCGAACACGATGGGAAAAGGCCTTCTGACCCCCAGAACTAGTCTCTTATTTGCGAATGCGGGACGGTCATCACGAATTCGGGACCATCATCATGAACACGAACTCCACAGGTCCCCAACCTTCACGAACATGACCCTTACTTAGTGAATGCGAAGAACAAGATTACCCAACCCCCAATCATCGTGACGGTCATCACGAATTCGGGACCGTCATCGTGAACACGAATTCCACAGGTCCCCAACCTTCACGAACATGACCCTTACTTAGCGAATGAGAAGAAAAGGATTACCCAACCCAACACAAGTAATTAGTTATGTCTGCCTTTGAATGAGTGAGGTTTGGGATTCAGATCGTTTTATGATATCTTTAAGGCATTGCTTTCAAAATAATGGTCGAACTTTAGAACAAAACCCACTCTATGGAGTTCCTTCATATCTAACAAATGTTATGAAAAGCTCAATGAAGTAGTGGTTTCTAGGAAAGTTGTATCACATGTATAGAGTAAAATGCTGGATGTTGGAGATTTGATGGGATCATCCTTATTCTGGTTTGATAATTGAACGGGACTTACTTTATTTTATCACTCATCGATTTCTGCTGTGATGAAATTGTGAATAATGTATACGATATAATGAAGAATGGTAACTGGGATGAACAAGGATTGAGAGGGTGCCTGCTAGAAGAGTTAGTTGATCATATTATCAATAATTTACTACCTCCTAGATATTTAAAGAGAAGAGGACAGAAGTCTGAATAGGATAGAAGTTTGAGGGCAGAAGAGGACTGAAGTTTGAAGCGACTAAGTTCATAAGGATAAAGGGACTACCACTTAATATATATTTCTTCATGTGGAGGGCATGGAAATTTAAGTTTCCTTTGGATGATTCCATTGCGAATAAGGTGTAAATGGCATCCAGATATTGGTGTTGTACCACTCCAAATGAAGAAATAATTCCTCACTTGTTCGTGAGATCACACGTTGCTAATAGGACTTGGTCCTACTTCTCTTATTTTGCATGTATTTCTATTGAAAAGTTTTAATTGTGCCAAATCATTATGAAATGGTAGCATGATCAAGTGGTCTCTCGTGTGTATCCTATATTGCATGTAATTCCCTCCATTATTATAATGAAGTTGTTGAAGAGAAGGAATGTCCATTAAACATGGAGGTATGGTGTCACAAAGCAGTTTGATATATCAAGTCTCCTTCACCATTCAAATGCTTGTTAAGTCCAGGAGTTCGTCTAAGAGCACAGTCCCTCACAAATGGCTAGACATACTTAGCTTGTTGGAGAGCCACATACCTTTAATGGGGTGGTTAAAGTGGAACTGATGGGGTCTCTAAAGCTAGTTCGAGTAGGAGATAATTTGCATTTTGTTTACCTTGAAAATACGAGTAATAATTAAATTTATTTATGATTTTAAAGATATGTTATTTAATTTAATACTGATTAATAACCAAGAAATCTAACCTATAAATAAAATAAATAAGTTGAATCGAACCAATATTAAGCAAGTCTCGACCTCGAACTAAAGTGGCCTCGAGGTTGGTCAGCAAGAATAGCAGAATAAAGATACTAAATTCAAGAGACAGTTCTGATGAGTAAAGAGAAAGAAAGTAAGAGAGTATATTCTTTTGCCAATGATTGAAGATGATTACAAATGATTGGCATCCCATTTATATAATAGGGTAACCCTAAATAAGGTACATTTCTATTTACAGTCAGGAATCTTATTGGGATAGTTGTCTAACCGCCTAGTACGGATTTGTACTAACTCGTACAAATCTAATTCAAAATTTATGCCATGATCTTGGGGGTGTGACGGGAATCTCGCTCTTTATGTTACAAATCCATAACGGCATCATCTCGAGGTTGGTCATACTTGGCTCCAATGTTCCTCGAGCATTTAGATGCCCGATCCTCGTAATCTTCCTTCGAGCTCGAGCTTGGTCTATATTGAACCTGTGCTCGATGTGACCTTTAGAGCCTACAAAATCAGGGTCATGTGATTTTAGCCATATAAATATAGTCCACATGTTTCTTAGAATAAAATGATAAGAAATGACTTGAGCCTCGATTTCTCCAGAGTCCTTGACGATGACGTCATTCTCGTGACGTAAGCGCTCGAGGTGACCGAAACGACCCGTCCGTCCGCTTCCCTAAAACATTAAATGCTTGACCAGTGGTGGTCGGCTATTAGCATCATCGAATCGTCGCCGCTTGCCTATAAATACAAGGTTCAATTTTGAACAAACTTTACTTCAATCTTCATTCCACCTCTATATTCCATATATATCTTCCTCTCTTCACCTCTTATTACTTGTTACCCTTGTTCTCTTAGTGCCAGAAAATATAAAACTCCACCTATCTTCACTTCCTTTATTTTGAATCAATAGCGAAAACTTCTAAAACCATTCCTCAAAAGGAGAAAGCATCCTCTTTCTCTTCCCGGCTGGTTGGTGATAAAGCATCGGCCCTTCACGAGATCATTCCCGGCCCTTGTGTTATAAAGAAGGACTTCAGAGTTGAAAACCCCCCAACTATTCCTGGTCTATGCGAGCATGTATCAACATATGTTTGCTGGATAATGGAGAAACATATCAAGGCCATGAAAAAAGAGTGTGGTTGGGGGGAAGAGGTCGTGGTACAGATCCCCGAACTTGAGGAGAGCATTACCACTCACGTGGAGGGGTTCCTAAGTGTTTACAGTTACCCCTTCATACTGGGCCCCCTCAATCTTGTCGTGATCAAATTCTGCAAAAGATACCAAGTAACCCTCGGCCCGATCCATACCTCTTTCTAGTGTATAGTTAATATGCTTCGGTACTTTTTTGACAAGGCTGAGGGGCTAGAGTTCACCCTCAACCACCTCATCAGACTATATCGGCCTCAGATTTGTCGAGGGCTGATCAAGCTCCAATGCCGGTCGAGCAAGTCCTTCTTCGCCAACAACGATAATGATAATGATCAGGGATGGATGAGCCAGTTTGTGTGGGTGAGGACCTCAAACGTCATTCCCGAGGGTAAAATGTCATTCCCGTAGAAATGGAACCCCAATCGTAAGTGAAGTCCTTCCCCCAGTGTCTTCTTATATTTTGTTATTGCATTGTGTGATGTCTTTACCTTTTTTGGTAATTGTTGCTTGGATGCCCCATGCAATCCACGACCTCAAATATTAGGTTTGGAAATTAGCCGCGGCCTCCATGTACAATGAGCACAAATGACGTGATTTGTCAAAAGGCAAATGGGAGGACAAACATCATGGTAAGTCTTTCGCCCATGTTTTTTATACTTTAGTGAATATGTCACCCTACTCATGCCCGTTATTCATATATGTAGGTATTGGAGATGCCTCCAAAATGAGGCCAGCCCCATTCGGGAAAGAGACTGAGTCCCTAGTTTCCAAAATCGGGGAAAGATAACAAGAGGAAAAGGGCTTCGAAACCTGAAGACCCCCAGGATAAGAGAGCCCCTGCTCGAAGGCAGAGGAGGAAACTCAATCAAGTAGACATAGACTCAATCCACTAATCGAATGAAGAAGAAAAGGAAGAGGGCGAAGAGTCGGTCTTGGTGACCCGAACCAGGACGCCAACTAAGGTCGTCAAGTTTTCTGAACCGGAAACCCTGCCTCGTGAAGAGGAGACTCCAAAGGAAAATGCTGGCAAGGCCCCCGAGTCTCCTAAGATTGAGATTATTCCCCTGTCTTCAACAAGAACAACGAAGGGGGCAAATACCGAGAACCCCGAGGCTGAATAGACTGCCTCGAGCGACTTGCTCGGGGCCATGACTAGGGCTGCTTATCGGGCGGATTGGGTGGTTATTTACTCTTAACGGTTTAGCTTATAAGTTATCGTATTTTAAATGTATTAATCCGCTAGCCACCCGATAAGATATCGGGTGGATTGGTATCGGTTTAGCTCTTATCGGGCGGTTTATCGGCCTAATTCAAACTATATTCATTGAATTACTAGAAAATATGCACCAACAATCTAAATGCTCTCTTGACCAAACCCATTTCATTTCTTTAATTCTCTACCAAGACTCATCATGTAATTAGTAAAAATAAAATAGTATAGGGCATTATCATTATTTTTTTCCTCTAGTAATTGATTAAGTTGCCAAACAAAAAAACAATTTAAGTTGTTTACCTGATATTGGCCAAGAAGTGCTTTCGGACGGTTGTGTTGGATCAGATACTGACGAAAAAATTCCAATTTGAATACAGTGCCTATATAATCTGTGACTGGACTTAATTCTCAACAGAATAGGAAAAAGACAATAAAGAAAATAAAAGAATTGAAAAAAAAGTCCTTTCTTTTTGTTTCAAATAATACCAACTCAAAATTAAGAAAAAAGATAGAAGAATTAAGGAAACACGATTCGGTTTATCCGTTAAGAAAATTGAATAATCCGCCCCCAAATCGATAAGCCGTTAATGAAAAAATTTTAATTCGTTCCCCGTCTGTTAAACCGTTAACCCGATACCAATAAGCCATTAAGCTTCAGTTTCGGTTCGATTTTTGGTTTCGGTTCGGTTTTGAACACCCCTAGCCATGACAATAGGTCACTCCCCTCCTCTACCATCTTATTTTTAGGAGGCAATAAAGGACGCTCAAGCTTTGCGAATGCCCGACCCGAGCAGGTTCCTCGAAGAAGATGCTTTCCAGGATTGTTTTACTAGGGTCAATGATGTCGTTGACCTCAATGACGCATTTACCCTCTTTGAAGAGGCTCATCGTCTCTTCTCTCGGGTAAGCACTAACTCTTATCGTTGCCAATTTTTTCTTCTCCTTTTGCATTAACTAATATCTCTTTTTTCTGTGTAGGCCATTACTAAGTTTGGAGCCAAACTAAGCCAACATGAGGTCGAGCTCAAGAGATCCTCGTAGTTGGGAAGTCTATGAGGCTCCTTTACAGTAAAAAGGAGGAGGAGGAGCTCAAGGACTTACGAGAAGATTTGGCTAATGCTCGTCAAAATGAGACCGAGTTAGACAAGCAAGTAACCCTCGTTTTGTAAGAGTATGGTCTAGTTGACCCAACTGTGGAGGCTAATACTTCAGTGTATCAGCAACAGCAAAAATTGGACAGGCGGCTTCGAGAGGAGGTCGATCAAGTTAAGGTCGACTATAACTAGTTGAAGGAAAACATGGATCGACTTACTGGTGAGAAAGAGGCTGCCCTAGCCAACCTGGACTCAGCAGAGACTCAACTTCGAGGAATCAAAGTAAAAAATCTGGCCCAGGCCAAGAAGGTCGATGAGCTCGAGGCTAAACTTGCCATAACTGGGGCTGAGATTGTTGAAGCCCGGGCCGAGTTTGAGAGGACGGAGGCCATGACTAATAAGACTATTGCTGTGTACCTAAAGGATACCAAGGATGCTCAAATGGAACTGAGGGAAGCCTCCAACCAGGAGAAACGGATCAGTTATTTGGCCAAGTATCAATCCCGGAGGGAGACCGTAGAAGAGATCTATTCTCGAGGTTTCGAACTCACCGAAGAGATAGCCCAAGGAAAAGCACTTGAGGCCGATGCCAAGTTCCTAGACTCCTCCAACGACGATGACGATGATGAAGGCATTCAAAGCGGGTCTGATGATGAAACTGGCCCCAAAGAAGAAGCTGCTCCCGAGGGAGAGACCATCCATGGGCATAGATAGGATTTTCCTTTCTTCTTGTATTGTTCTTTTTTTTTGTAAGACCCTTTATCGGTCCTTTGTATATATATTTCTCAACATACATAAAAGAAGAATTTTGATATTTCCTCCCTTCATCCTCTTTAACTATGTGTTAGAGATTTTATCTCATATGTTTTCTTAGAGCTCATACCAGGTAATGGTAAGTCCTCGAGCCATGATCAAACCATTATTCATTTAGGTTTGGGATAATAGAACCCTTGGGTTCGAATTGAGTGCCTTCGAGGTCTCAAACTCTAATTGTATTGACCTTTTAGCCTTACCAAATCGGCCCTTAGGTTCTTTTATTTCGGCCTTTAGGCTCTTTTTAGGTTGGCCCTTAGGTTATTTAAGTTGGGCCAATTCGGCCTCTCGAACGACTATAATATTTCCCTCTTTTTGGCTAAAAGACTTAGTGAAAATTTCTTTATGCCTTTGCCTGTATTTTTTTTACCCATTGGGTTTTTCAAGGGTTTAATCGATCGGAACCCCATTTGTAATCTGTTTGTGTTACGATAATTTAATACCTCTGAAGGCTTTTTCGAAGGCTGATATTATCGAAACCTTTAAATTATTCGAGGGGATGATTTTATTGAAGCATTTCTTTATTTGCTTTGCCGATGGTAGCCTTATTTAACTAGTTTTTCAAAGTATTAGAAGGCCTTTAACTTATGGCGTAAGTTGGACATCTCCGAGATGCATTACTCCGGTCGTAGACTTTTTATATGACTGTAGTCTTTAATATGGTTGTAGCCTTCGGGTGCGTCTATTAGACTTGTTTCCTGATAACCTTTCAAACTTGTCCAAAAGGTTAGTCCCCGAGTATGGTGTCCTTTCCCTTTGTGTCAGCGGATGCCTCTTTTAGGTCTTATAAATTCGAGTTTTAGATATTTGAATGTGCAACTGTCGATGGCATTCCCCGAGTATTCGAGGTGTATTTGTGTATTGTCCCTTGAGTTGTCTCTCACAGAATTACAAGTACGAAGCTCGTATAATAGTAGACTTCTTTGAGACACAAAGTGTTTTGATATAGAAAGAATGCTTCTTTGAATAAATGATACATGCGTACATGTTTTGCCACTGGGGCTCGACTATTCTATGTAGACACGATTCATCTGATCATTTGGCCCATTACAAAGTTTTCCTATCAATTCCCTCTTTGGCATGAAGTATTTTCCTCAAAAATATAACCTCCGAGGGTGATTCCCCCAAGTATCCGAGGTTGATTTGAAAAGAAGCCTTGAATACTGTTGAATTCTCCTTAGGTAGCACATAATTGTTGCCTCGTTAAAAACCTCGCTGGAAAAACCCATTTGGGATAACATCCGATCTAAGGGGAAAAGAGTGTATTGTGTGCTTTAAAACCTAAGGTCTACGTGTAGAAAGGTGCCATCGACATGTTCGATCAAACGCTCTCAATGAGTTAGTTTTAAATTCAAATGGAAAAAAGGAGAAGGCCATACCTCCGTAGTAATATCGTTGAGTAGTGATACATTCCAATTGTTAGGATATTGTTAGCCTCCCATCGTTCCAAGTTTGTAAGATCCTTTAACAACAACTCCGATGACTCGGTATGGTCTTTCCCAATTCGGGCCTAGTTTCCTTTCATTCGGGTCTCGAGTATTGAGGGTGGCTTTTCGTAGAACTAAGTCCTCGATTCCGAAGTGTCGAAGGTTAGTCCTTCTATTATAATATCTCTCGATTCTTTCTTTCTGCGCCGCAATCCTAGCAAGTGTAGTATCTCATTTTTGTAGCTCGAGGCTAGTACTCATAGCCTCATGATTTGACTCATCCAATGAATGTCAAAATCTGACACTGTGTTCACCAACCTCGACCGAAATTAAGGCCTCAGAGCCGTATACTAACGAGAATGGGTCACCTATATGATAGACTTCGATGATGTTCAATACCCCAAAGAACCTCAGGTAGAACTTCTCTCCATTTTCCTTTTGCATCGTCCAACCTCTTCTTTAAGTTTTGAATGATAGTTTTGTTTTTTTGATTCGGCCTGTCTGTTCCCACTTGGGTGTTACGGTGTTGATAAGATCCTCTTATTTTTTGTTCTTAGAGGAACTATGTTACCTTGTTGCCGATGAATTGCTTCACGTTGTCACATACGATTTCTGTAGGTATCCTGAATTGACACATAATGTGATCCCCAATAAAGTCAATAACTTCCATTTCTCTGACCTTCTCGAAGGCCTGTGCTTCCACCGATTTAGAAAATTAATCAATCATAAAAAATGAATTTAGCTTTACCTGGGGCCGTTGGTAGAGGGCCAACAATGTCCATTCCTCATTTCATGAAACGCCACGGGGACAGGATTGAGTGAATTTGCTCTCCGGGCTAATGAATCATCGGTGAAAGCCATTGGCACTTATAACACTATTTAACAAACTCCTTAGTGTCTTTTTCCATGCTATCCCAATAATACCATATTCTAATAATTTTGCGAATGAAAAACTCGGCGCCGAAGTGATTCCCATAAGTACCTTTGTGGATTTCTCGTAAAACATAATCGGTGTCCCTCGGCCCTAAACATACCGCCAATGGTCCATCGAACGTCCTCTTATACAATGTTCCTTTTTCACGACACAAACCTGAGGGGCAAGATCGGCACCCGGTGCCTCACCTAACCTTGTGTACCAACTTGTGACTAAGGGACTCTGAACATATAATATCATACTTTGTCCATGGGGAAACATTGCAAGACAAATTGTGAAGCAAAATACAAAGCTGAACAGAAACTAATGCTAACTAAACATCAATATAAAGCTGGGCGATAAGCCCGTCATAACTACATCAGCTGACAACCAAACAAAAAATACATATAAGGCCTACAAGCCCAACGTACTGCACTAACTAATGTTTTTACCTTTTTTGCAGTGGTTGCTTGGATGCCCCATGCGATCCACGACCTCAAAGATTGGGATCAAAAATTAGCCGCGGCCTCCATGTAAATGAGCGCAAATGACGTGATTTGTCGAAAGGCAAATGGGAGGCCAAACATTATGCTAAGTCCTTCGCCCATGTTTTTTATTATTTAGTGAATATGTCACCCTGCTCATGCCTGTTCTTCATTCATGTAGGTATTGGAGATGCCTCCAAAATGAAGCCAGCCCCGTTCGGGAAAGAGACTGAGTCCCTCGTTTCCAAAATCGGGGAAAGATAACAATAGGAAAAGGGCTTCGAAACCCGAAGACCCCCAGGATAAGAGAGCCCCTGCTTGAAGGCAGAGGAGGAAACTCAATCAACTGGACATAGACTCAATCCACTAACTAAATGAAGAAGAAAAGGACGAGGGCGAAGAGTCAGCGTTGGTGACCCGAACCAGGAAGCCAACTGAGGTCGTCAAGTCTTCTGAACTGGAATCCCTGCTTCGTGTAGAGCAGATTCTGAAGAAAAATGCTTGCAAGGCCCCCAAGTCTCCTAAGATTGAGATTATTCCCCCGCCTTCAACAAGTACAATGAATGAGGCAAGTATTGAGAACCCCGAGGCTGAACAGACTACCTAGAGCAACTTGCTCGGGGCCATGACAATAGGTCACTCCCCTCCTCTACCATATTATTCTTAGGAGGCAATAAAGGACGCTCAAGCTCTGCGAACGACCAACCCGAGTAGGTTCATCGAAGAAGATCCTTTCTAGGATTGTTATAGTGGGGTCGATGATGTCGCCGACCTCAATAAAGCATCTACCCTCTTTGAAGAGGCTTATCGTTTCTTCTCTCGGGTAAGCACTAACTCTTATTGTTTCCAATTTATTCTTCTCCTTTAGCATTAACTGATATCTCTTATTTTTATGTAGGACATTACTATGTTTGGAGCCGAACTGAGCCAACATGAGGCCGAGCTCAAGAGATCTTCGGATGAAGGGAAGTCCATGAGGCTCCATTACAATAAAGAGGAGGAGGGGCTCAAGGACTTACGAGCAGATTTGGATAAAGCTCGTCAAAATGAGGTTGAGTTAGGCGAGCAAGTAACCCTCGTTTTGCAAGAGTATGGTCTAGTTGGCCCAACTGTGGAGGCTAACACATCAGTGTATCAGCAGCAGCAAAAATTGGACATGAGCAGGTAGCTTGAGGGGAGGTCGATAAAGTTAAGGCTGACTATAACCAGTTGAAGGAAAACATGGATCAGCTTGCTAGTGAGAAAGAGGGTGCCCTAGCCAACCCGGCCTCAGCTGAGGCTCAGCTTCGGGGAGTCAAAGTAAAAAATCTGGCCCAGGCCAAGTAGATCGATGAGCTCGAGGCTAAACTTGTCGCAATCGGGGTTGAGGTTGTTGAAGCCCGGGCCGAGATCGAGAGGACGGAGGCCACAACTAATAAGACTATTGTTGTGTACCTAAAGGATACCAAGGCTGATCAAATAGAACTAAGGGAAGTCTCTAACTAGCAGAAACGGGTCAGTGATTTGGCCAAGTATCAATCTCGGAGGGAGACCCATGAAGAGATCCATGCTCGAGGTTTCGACCTCACCGAGGAGATAGCCCAAGCAAAAGCACTAGAGGTCGATGCCTAGTTCCTTGTTTCCTCCAACGACAATGACGATGAAGAAGGCATCCGAAGTAGGGAAGAAGCTGCTTTCGAGGGAGAAACCAACCCTGGGCATAGAAAGGAATTTCCTTTCTTCTTGTGTTGTTCTTCTTTTTTGTAGGACCCTTTATCGGTCCTTTGTATATATCTTTTTCAACATACATAAAATAAGAATTTTGATATTTCCTCCCTTCATCCTCTTTAACTGTGTGTTAGAGATTTTATCTCAGATGTTTTCTTAGAAACTGCCATGGTCGAGCTCAAATAAGTTCAAGATTTTGGGCGTAGACCTTTACGAGCTCATACCGGGTAATGGTAAGTGCTCGAGACATGATCAAACCATTATTTCTTTAGGTTTGGGATAATCGAACCCTTAGTTTTGAATTGAGTGAGTGCGAGGTCTCAAACTCTAATTGTATTGACCTTTTAACCTTACCACATCAGCCCTTAGGCTCTTTTACATTGGCCTTTAGGCTCTTTTTAGGTTAGCCCTTAGGCTCTTTATGTTGGGCCAATTCGGCCTCTCGAACGGCTATAATTCTTCCCTCTTTTTGGCTAAAAGACTTAGTGAAAATTTCTTTATGCCTCGTCATGTATTTTTTACCCATTGGGTTTTTCGAGGGTTCAATCGATCGGAACCCCATTTGTAATTTATTTGTGTTACGATAATTTAATACCTCTTGAGGTCTTTTTGAAGGCTTATATTATTGAAACCTTTAAATTATTCGACGGGCTGATTTTATCGAAGCCCTTCTTTATTTGCTTTGCCAGGGTAGCCTTATTTAACCGATTTTTAGAAGTATTAGAAGGCCTTTAACTTATGGCGTAAGTTGGACATCTCCAAGCTGCATTATTCCGGCCATAGACTTTTTATATGACTGTAGTCTTTAATATGGTTGTAGCCTTCGGGTGCGTCTATTAGACTTGTTTCCTGACAACCCTTGAAACTTGTCCAAAAGGTTAGTCCCCTAGTATGATGCCCTTGTCCTTTGAGTCGGGGGATGCCTCTTTTAGGTCTTATAAATTCAAGTTTTAAATATTCGAATGTGTTGACTGTCAATGACAGTCCCCAAGTATTCGAGGTGTATTTGCATTTTGTCCCTTGAGCTGTTACACATAGAATTACAAGTATGAAGCTCGTATAATAGTAGACTTCTTTGAGACACAAAGTGTTTTGATATAGAAAGAATGCTTCTTTGAATAAATGATACATGCATACAAGTTTTGCCATTAGGGCTCGACTATTCTATATGGACAAGGTTCATCTGATCGTTTGGCCCATTACAAAGTTTTCCTATCGATTCCTTCTTTGGCATGAAGTATTTTCCTCGAAAATATAACCTCCGAGGGTGATGCCCCCAAGTATTTGAGGTTGATTGAAATGAAGCCTTGGATACTGTTGAATTCTCTTAGGTAGCACATAATTGTTGCCTCGTTAAAAACCTCGCTAAAAAAACCCATTTGGGATAACATCCGATCTAAGGGAAAAAGAGTGCATTGCGTGCTTTAAAACCTAAGGTCTTCGTGTAGAAAGGTGCGATCGACATCATCAATCGAACGCCTGTAATGAGTTAGTTTTAAATTCAAATGGAAAAAAAGAGAAGGTCATACCTCCATAGTATTATCGTTTGAGTAGTGATACATTCCAATTGTTAGGCAATTGTTAGCCTCCCATCGTGCCAAGTTTGTAAGATCATTTACCGACAACTCTGATGACTCGATATCATCCTTCCCAATTCGGGCCTAGTTTCCCTTGATTCGGGTCTAGAGTATTGAGGGTGAGTTTTCGTAAAAGTAAGTCCCCGATTCCGAAATGTTGAAGGTTAGTCCTTCTATTATAATATCTCTTGATTCTTCTTTCTGACCTGCCATCCGAAAAAGTGTAGCTTCTCGTTTTTCATCTAGTAGCTCGAGGCTAGTATTCATAGCCTCATGATTTTAACCTCCAATGAATGTCGAAATCTTGCACTGGGTTCCCTGACGTTGATCGGAATCAAGGCCTCGGAGCCGTATACTAATGAGAATGGAGTCGCCCCCATGCTGGACTTCAATATTGTTCAATACCCCAAATAACCTCAGGTAGGACTTCTCTACATTTTCCTTTTGCATCGTCCAACCTCTTCTTTATGTTTTGAATGATAGTTTTGTTTGTTGATTCGGCCTATCTGTTCCCGCTCGGGTGGTACAGTGTTGATAAGATCCTCTTATTTTGTGTGCTTCAAGGAACTACGTTACGTTGTTGCCGACGAATTGCTTCCCATTGTCACATACAATTTCGGTAGGTATCTCAAATCGACAAACAATGTGATCCCCGATAAAGTCAATAACTTCCATTTCTCTGACCTTCTCGAAGGCCTGTGCTTCCACCCATTTAAAAAAGTAATCAGTTAAAAAATAAAATGAATTTAGCTTTACTTGGGGGAGTTGGTAGAGGGATAACAATGTCCATTCCTCATTTCATGAAAGGCCACGGGGACAGGATTGAGTGAAGTTGCTCTTCGGGCTGATGAATCATCGTTGCAAATCGTTGACGCTTATCACACTATTTAACAAACCCCTTAGTGTTTTTTTCCATGTTATCCCAGTAATACCTTGTTCTAATAATTTTGCGAATCAAAGACTCGGCGCCGGAGTGATTCCCACAAGTACCTTTTGTGGATTTCTTGTAGAACATAATCGGTGTCCGCCAGCCCTAAACATACCGCCCATGGTCCACCGAACGTCCTCCTATGAAATGTTCCATTGTCACGGCACGAACCTGGGGGGCGAGACCGGCACCCGGTGCCTCATCTGACCTTTCATACCAACTTGCGACTAAGGGACTCTAAACATATAATGTCATACTTTGGCCATGAGGCAACATTGCAAGATAAATTGTGAAGCAAAATATAAAGCTGAATAGAAACTAATGTTGACTAAACATCAATATAAAGCTGGGCGATAAATCCATCATAACTACAACCGCTGGCAACCAAACAAAATATACATATAAGGCGTACAAGCCCAACGTACTTTACTAACTGATGTCTTTACCATTTTTGCAGCGGTTGCTTGGATGCCCCATGCAATCTATGACCTCGAAGATTAGGTCCGGAAAATAGCCGCGACCTCCACGTATAATGAGCACAAATGACATGATTTGTCAAAAGGCAAATGGGAGGCCAAACATCAAGGTAAGTCCTTGCGCATGTTTTTGATGCTTTAGTGAATATGTCACCCTACTCATGTATGTTCTTCATTTATGTAGGTATTGAAGATGCCTCAGAAATGAGGCCAGCCCCATTCGAGGAAGAGGCTGAGTCCCCCATTTCCATAATCGGGGAAGGATAACAAGAGAAAAAGGGCTTCGAAACCTGAAGACCACCAGGATAAGTGAGCCCCTGCTTGAAGGCAGAAGAGAAAACTCATTCAAGTGGACATAGACTCAATCCACCAACTGAATGACGAAGAAGAGGACGAGGGTGGAGAGTCGGCGTTGGTGACCAGAACCAAGAAGCCAACTGAGGTGGTCAAGTCTTTTGAACCGAAAACCTTGCCTGCTGAAGAGGAGACTCTGAAGAAAAATGTTGGCAAGGCCACCGAGTCTCCTAAGATCGAGATTATTCCCTCGCTGTCAACAAGTACACCGAAGGGGGCAAGTACCGAGAACTTAGAGGCTGAACAGACCACCCCGAGCAACTTTCTTGGGGCAATGACAATAGGTCACTCCCCCTCCTCTACCATCTTATTCTGAGGAGGAAATAAAGGACGCTCAAGCTCTGCGAACGCCCGACCAGAGTAAGTTCCTCGATGAAGATCCTTTCCAGGATTTTTTTACTGGGGTCGATGATGCCACCTACCTCAATGACGCATCTACCCTCTTCGAAGAGGCTCATCGTATCTTCTCTCAAGTAAGCACTAACTCTTATTGTTTCCAATTTTTTCTTCTTCTTCTTCTTCTGCATTAACAAATATCGCTTTTTCCTGTGTAGGCCATTGCTAAGTTTATAGCTGAACAGAGCAAATTTGAGGCCGAGCTCAAGAGATCCTCGGATGAAGGGAAGGCCCATAGGCTCTTTTGCAGTAAAAAAGAGGAGGAGCTCAAGGACATACGCGCAGATTTGGCCAAAGCTCGTCAAAATGAGGCCGAGCTAGACAAACAGGTAACCCTCGTTTTGCAAGAGTATGGTCTAGTTTACCCAATTGTGGAGTCTAACACTTCAATGTATCATCTGTAACAAAAATTGGACATGATCGGGTAGCTTTGATGGGAAGTCGATCAAGTTAAGGCCGAATGCAACCAGTGGAAGGAAAACATGGATCGCTTTGCTGGTGAGAAAGAGGTTGTCCTAGCCAACCTGTCCTTGACTGGGACTCAGCTTCAGGAAGTCAAAGTAAAAAATGTGGCCCAGGCCAAGAATATCGATGAGCTCGAGGCCAAACTTGATGCAACCGGGGCTGAGGTTGCTGAAGTTATGGCCCAGATCAAGAGAACGAAGGCCACGACTGACAAGATAATTGTTGTGTACCTAAAGTATGGCAAGGATGCTTAATTGGAACTGAGGGAAGCCTCCAACCAAGTGAAACGGGTCAGTGATTTGGCCAAGTGTGGATCCCAGAGGGATACCCTCGTAAAGATCCATGCTCGAGGTTTTGACCTCACCGAGGAGATAGCCCAATAAAAAGCACTCGAGGCCGATGCCAAGTTCATCGTCTCCTCCTCCGACAATGACGATGATGAAGGTAGCCAAAACGGGTCCGTTGATGAAGCTGGGCCAGAAGGAGAAGCTGCACCCAAGGGAGAGACCATCCTTGGGCATAGATTGGATTTTCCTTTCTTCTTGTATTGTTTTTTTTTGTATGACCCTTTTATCAGTCCTTTGTAGATATCTTTTTCAACATACATAAAAGAAGAATTTTGATATTTCCTGCCTTGTAAAATTTATGCAATGAATTCATCCTCTTTATTTATGTATTAGAGATTTTATCTTAGATGTTTTCTTCGCAACTGCCATGGTCGAGCTCAAATAAGTTCGAGATTTTGGGCATAGAGCTTTAAGGGCTTATACCAAGTAATAGTGAGTCCCCGATCCATTATCAAACCATTATTCATTTAGGTTTGGGATAATCGAACCCTTGGGTTCGAATTAAGTGAGAGCGAGGTCTCGAATTCTAATTGTATGGACCTTTTAGGCTTACCAAATAGGCCTTAGGCTCTTTTTCGGTTGGCCCTTAGGCTCTTTAAGTTGGGCCAATTCGGCCACTCGAACGACTAAAATTTTTCCCTCTTTTCGGCTAAAAGACTTAGTGAAAATTTCTTTATGCCTTAGCATGTGTTTTTGGTACACGTTGGGTTTTTTGAGGGTCCAATTGATCGGAAGGCTGATATTATCAAAGCCTTTAAATTATTCAAGGGGCTGATTTTATCGAAGCCCTTCTTTATTTGCTTTGCCGAGGGTAGACTTATTTAACCAATATTTCAAAGTATTAGAAGGCCTTTAACTTATGGCAGAAGTGGGACATCTCTGAACCGCATTATTTCGGCCTTAGACTTTTTATATAACCATAGTCTTTAATACGGTTGTAGCCTTCGGGTGCGTCTCTTAGATTTGTTTCGCGATAACCTTTCGAACTTGTCCAAAAAGTTAGTCCTCGTGTATGATGGCCTTGGCCTTTGCATTGGGGGACGCCTCTTTGATGACTTATAAATTTGAGTTTTAGTTATTTGAATGTGTTGACAGTCGATGACAGTCCCCGAGTATTCGAGGTGTATTTGCGTTTTGGCCCTTGAGCCGTTTCTCATAGATTTACAAGTATGAAACTCGTATAATAGTAGACTTCTTTGAGATATCTTTGAATTAAAAGATCTCTTCTCTCTCCTAAAAGTGCACGACGGCGACTGCCCTTCATGGCCTCCACGGCTAGTGGCCAGCCTCCTCCCAAAGTTGGTTTGTCATCTTCCTCCCCCACTCAGCCGTTACTAACCTCTACAAACCCTAATCCACCTAAATCTTATGCAAATTTATTAAACCCTACTATCATAAATACGCATATGCAAACCCTAGCTATGCTACCATTGAAACCAGTTGAGTTCCTTCATGGAGAACCAGTTGTGAAGTGGAAGAAACAAGAAGTGAAGCAATCCATCGTACATAAGGACTTCAACTTGCAGTTCTTGGAAATTTTAATATGGGAAGCCTATTATTGGTGAATTACGTAAAGTGATTCCAATTCAATGTGAGATTAAAGGTCATTGTTCAATTGGTTTAATTGAAGATAATCATGTGTTGATTAGGCAGCTGTTATTGGAGGATTATGTTCATCTTCTGTCAAAACCAGCTTTTTGTTTAAAGGCTCAATCAGACATGTGGCAGATGCGTTGTACAAAATGGAATCCATGGTAGTCACCTGATGAAGAGACTCCAATTGCCATAGCTTGGATTAGCTTTCCAGAACTTCCTCCAAAATTCTTTGGTAAGGAATGTGTATTTTCATTAGCTCATGTTGTTGGTAATCCTTTAAATATAAACTTCGCAACTCAAAATGGGACTAGACCTAGTTGTGCTAAGGTGAAGGTGGAAGTTAACTTGTTAGGTAAGTTCCCTCAACGTATTAAGATTGTGGAAGAAGTTGATGAATCTGGGCTAGAAGAGTTTAAACCGATTAGGATTAAGTATGATTATATGCCAAAATATTGCAAGCTTTGCAAGAAAAAAGGGCATAGTGAGCCAGAATGCTGGGTAATTCATCCTGAATTACACAAGAGATTTGATGAAGATGTTGAGGTTCAAGGCAAGGAGAAGACAGTTATGGTAAGCACTGATGTTTTTTTTTACAACTGCAAATTCAACAAAGGTTCTTTCAAGTGGAAAGGTGGTTGGTAAGCCTTCTACCAATCATTCCAAGCAGGAATGGATACAAGCACGGAAGAACAAATACCAACGGGATAATAGGGGTCACATTGTTAATAATAAACAAGGTAAGGAAGCTGACAAGGGTAAAGGGAAGGCCAAACTTGAGGAAGTAGCAACCAATAACAAGTTTAATGCACTAGAGGTTGAGAAAGTTCATCAACCTACTCTACAAATTACTGAAGGCAAAGGTGAGGATCATAGCAATGGTAAGAAGAAGGAACATGGGGAAAAGCAATCCCAGAAGGGACATGAGAAGGAAAAGGAAGGCAATACCGGAGTGTCAAGCCCCAATCTTAAGGCTTCCAGGGTTAAGGTTGGGGAAGATGCTAATGTTAAGCCAGCTGGAGAAGGCAATCAATAGGAACTTAAGCGTGTGAAGAAGGAAGCAGTTGAGAAAGTGATAGAAGATCAGCATAATAGGAACTTAGCTAAGGCTAATCCTATTGTTCCTAGTGATCAAAGTACTGATGAAAAGGCTTATAAGGAATCCACAATCGACTAGGTTCATAGAAGGTTTGGAACTAGCAAAGAGGAGCTAAGGCAACTCAATGTGACTACAAACCAATCATGTCAAGATATTCTGTCTCAAACATTTGCAGATTCTTGGCAGCTTGAGGACATTGATGGGGTAAATTCAACAAATGTTTTGCGGAGTGGTGCAATTGAGGTAGAGGATGATCAACTAGGCACGACAAAGACAACAGGAGACAAAGTGAGTGATAGCAGCCCACCTAGCGATAGGCTGGCGACGGCAGGCCTAAAGCCAGGTTCCCCAGGAAATTGGCTGGCGACGCAAGGCCTAAAGCCAGGTACCTCAGGCGATAAGCTGGCAATGTCAGTCCAGGCGTCAGGATCACCTGATGAAGCAACGACATTAAACCCTATCCCTAGAGCAACTGGAAAGATTTTTGCCTATGTAGATGGTGTTCTGGTGTATGCATTGGAGAACAAATTTGATGATAATGTGAAGGTTAGGATGATATAGTAGGGTCATACCAAAACACAGGCAATGGAAAAGGTGGTGATATCAATAGAACAGACATTTTTGAGCAGACTACAACAGTAATTCCTGGGCTAGGCAGTGTATATGAGCATCAATTCAAAATGATGCAGGCTATTGCTTCTTCTATGGTGAATAGCAATGAAAAGGCTAATGAGCAGACAATTGTTCCAAGAGCATCTGGGAAATAGAAGAAATGCCTATGGAATATGGCACTGATCAAATTATGCAGCTGCATCTTAATGTTCCACTGAAGACTCCACTACAACATTTACATGATTTAGTTACACACAATGTGGCACTAATTGATGAAGACTTAATGAGACAAAATCCTATAGAGGATGAGGGAGATGATGAATCAATAGTATAAAACTTCAAACATATGGTTAGGGATGGGGATCTATCACCTACCGCTAGTGCTAAAGGAGGTAAGAAACAAAGAAGAATCATAATAAAGAGCCACAACAACCTTCACGAATTATGCCCAGGAGGGCAACTTCTCTATATAAATGATGATCAAAAAAATAATATGGAACATAAGGTCTGTGAATACACAACAGGCCTTTCCTAGGGTGATCAACATGAATAGGGAGCATAACTTTTGTGTAGTTGCATTAATGGAGCCTTTTCAAAAGAAGAGACTCATTGATAGACATAGAAGAAGGTTGAGTATGGAGACTGCTTGTGCAAATATTAATGGGCAAATATGGTTTTTCTTTGATGCAGTGGTGGAATGGGAATTAGTGGAGGATACTGAGCAACAGGTGACTATAAGAGTGTTTCACCATGACCTGGGTCAGCACATGATGATGACATTTATTTATGCAAAATGTTCAGCAGTGGAGAGGTTGGGATTGTGGGATCACTTGTATTACTTAGAAAGTGATATGAAATTTCCATGGCTAGTAGGAGGGTATTTCAATGTGATATTTCATGAAGATGAGAAAATAGGAGGACTACCAGTACACCCTCCTGAATATAAGGATTTTGCATTTTTTGTAAACTCTTGTGATTTGTTTGAACAAGGATACAAAGGAAGTCCATTTGCATGGTGGAATGGAAAATCTAATGCTATGTGTATATTCAAAATATTGGATAGGATCTTTGTGAATTTGACATTTCAAAACATGTTGCCAACTATTGAAGTTGAACATATAATCAGAACTGGATCAAATCATGCACTATTGTTAATGACATGTGGGGAGAAGACCACCAATTTTGTCAAGCCTTTCTGGTTCTTGAACTTTTGGACTAAACATGCTACATTATGGATGTGGTGAGGTAGAATTGGGAAGCCGATTTTATAGGGGATCCATTTTTTATGTTCAACCAGAAGCTCGAGAAGGTGAAGGCAGCACTATCAAGATGGAGTATCGAAACAGTTGGTGATATCTTCAACCAGTTGGCTATTTTGGAGGACATTGTTAGGGTGAAAGAGATGTTGTTTGAAGAACAGCCCACAATTGAGAACACGGTTGTGCTTCAAAAGGCTCAATTTGAATTGAAAAAAAAACTTGAGTATTGAGGAGCAGTACTGGAAGCAAAAAGCTGGGATGACTTTCTTTGCTGAAGGAGATAGGAATACAAGTTTCTTTCACAATCATGTCAATGGCAAAAGAAAGAAATTGCAACTGAAGAGGATCAAAAGTGGAAGTGGGGTATGGATTGAAAACTAGGAGTGTCACGACCCTAAAACGGAACCGGTCGTGATGGCACCTATCGTGAAACTTGTCCAACCGACACAAACCCCAAAACCAACCAAAACATTATAGTAAGTCATTTAAAGACATTAATAAGATAAAATCCCATAGTATAAGGTAGGATAATACAGTGCGGAAAACAAAACACAGCCCGACATCGGGGTGTCACCAGCATGAGCATCTATAACTCGCCTAGGAATATGAAAAGACAACATAGTCTGATACAAAGCTAGTACAAAGTGAAATGAAGATATGAAGAAGGAGCATTGGGCTGCGAACGCCAAGCAGCTACCTAGTCAACTCCAAAAGCCTGCTGGATGACAAATCAGCACTCGCTAGCGTGACCCGAAAATCCCGGATCTACACACAGGGTGCAAGGAGTAATGTGAGTATACCAACTCAGTAAGTAATAAAAGTAAAGGCAGTTGAACAGTAAGAAAACATGTAAAACACAACATAATGCTACAACAAAACAGTATAAATCCAGAACAATGCAGTAGAATAGTAAAACTCATAAAAATACCTCAGTTCAGTAAAAACCTTTTTAAAACATCTTTAGTAGTTCAAATGAGTGATGAAAACAGTGAGAAAATGATAGAAACATAAATCAGTCCCTCGGGCAAAACAAGTACCATAACCACCCCTCGGGCATAATACCATCAGAACCAGCCCCTCGGGCTACCTCACAATTACTCATATCAGCCCTTCGGGCAATAACATGAAACAACAACAGCCCCTCGGGCAATATCACATCTCACACTAGGTATCCACGCTCACTGGGGGTGTGCAGACTCTGGAGGGGCTCCTACAACCCAAGCGCTATATCAATCCATATCGTGCCTTAATCAACTGGCCCTCGGCCTCATAACAAGCCACCACGTGGCGTAACAAATCCAGCCCTCGGCCTCATAATCATGAATCAGTACAACATTGCTGCAGCATGCAACCCGATCTCATAATATCCTTACAACACAAGCCCTTGGCCTCACTCAGTCAGAAATCTTTCAAGCCACTCGAGCAACAGTAAAACAAGATGCTCAGCCTAAAATATCATTTAAAATATCAAAACAGAGTAAATATGGTTGAGTTATGAAAATAGTAGAATACAACATGAATGAGTACCAATATGAAGTCAAAACAGTAAGGAATAGTAGTAAAAATCTCTCTAAAGGTCCAAACAGTTGATACGAGGCCCAAATATGGCATTCAGCCCAAAACACAATGATATCAAACAGTTTTTAATTAAATACGCAATTTAACAGTCACATGGTACGGACTAAGTCACAATCCCCAATGGTGCACGACCCCACGTTGGTCATCTAGCATGTGCGTCAACTCAAAGTAGCACAACAATGTGAAATCCGGGGTTTCATACCTTCAGGACAACATTTACAATCATTACTTACCTATATCCGGTCCAAACTCTAGCCCGCTATGCCTTTGCCTTTCGAATCGGCCTCCGGATGCTCCAAATCTAACCAAAAACATATTTATACCATCAAAATATGCTAAGAGAATAAAGCCCACTCGAAAATAACCAATTTACATCAAAATACCAAAATTGGCCAAACCTGACCCTCGGGCCCATGTCTCGAATTCTGATAGAAATTACAAAACTAGAATCTTTACACTCCCACGAGTTCATGCATATCAAATACATCAAAATCCGACCACAAACGAACCCTCATATCCTCAAATCAAAGTCTCAAATTCCATGCCCTAACTCCCCAAATTTTAAGCTATAGATTCCACAAATTCCATGTTTAATTAGGTAGAAATCATAATAAGATCGAGTATTAAGTCCATAAATCTTACCTCCAGGTGTTTCCCCTTGATTCCCTCTTCAATCCTTCACAAAAAGATCCAAAATCACTCAAAAATGGTAAAAGTTAGACCCAAAATTAAAGACAATGGCTATTAAAACATTCTGCCCAAGTGACCCTTTCCTTCTTCGCAAACACGGTCAAAGCCTCGCATTCGCGAAGCACAAAAATGTTGACCACATAAATCCTTCTTTGCGAACGCGACATCCTGAATGCGAAAGCGAAGCTTCCGCTCCTCAACCCATCGCGAACGCGGCCTCTAGCTCGTGAATGCAAAGCGCAAATGAACCTGGACCCAGTTGTTCCCGTCTACTCTATGCGAATGCGGGAAACTCATCACGTTCGTGATGAACACTGAACCTAACCCTTCGCGAACGCGAAGGCCAAATGTCTGCAACACCGACAGTAGATTTTCTGCAACTTCCCACAACAAGATTTGATCTGTTCAACCACCCAAAACTCACCCGAGGCCCTCGAGACCTCAACCAAACATGCCAACATATCCCATAACAACCTTCAAACTTGTTCCAACCCTCGGAATGCTCAAAACAACATCAAAACAACAAATCATCATCGGATTCAAGCCTAAGAATTCCAAAAACTTCCAAATCCCGCTTTTGATCAAAAAATTTGTCAAACCTCATCCGAATAACCTGAAATTTTGCACACACGTCACGAATGAGACAACAGACCTACTCCAAATTTCGGAATTCCATTCTGACACCTATATCAAAATCTCACTTATCAACCAGAAAATGCCAAAATTCCAATTTTGCCAATTCAAGCCTAAATCTACTTCGGACCTCCAAAACACATTCCGATCACGCTCCTAAGTCCCAAATCACCTCACAAAGATATCTGAACCATCGAAATTCACATCCGAGCCCTTTTTCACATAAGTCAACATCTGGTTGACTTTTCCAACCTAAGCTTACACAACAGAGACTAGGTGTCTCATTCCTTTACAAAACCTCTCCGAACTCGAGCCAACCAACATGATACCACATAGACATAAAGAAGCAAAATTGGGGGAAACAGAGCGGTAACTCATGAAATGACCGGTCGTGTCATTACCTCCTCCCCCTCATAAACAAATGTCCGTTCTCGAACGGGTCAAGAAACATACCTGAAGTCTCAAATAGGTGAGGATATTTGCTCCTCATCTCCTGCTCGATCTCCCAGGTAGCCTCCTCCACAGGCCGACCTCTCCACTACACTTCCACTAAAGCTATATCCTTTGACCTCAACTTTCGAACCTGACGCTCCAAAATAGCTACTTGCTCCATATCATAAGTCAAATCATCATCTAACTGGACCGTGCTAAAATCCAAAACATGAGACGGATCACTAATATACTTCCGGAGTATAGAAACATGAAATACCGGATGCAAACTCGATAAGCTGGGTGGAAAAGCAAGCTCATAAGCCACCTCCCCAATCCTCCGAAGCACCTCAAAAAGCCCAATGAACTGAGGACTCAATTTACCCTTCTTCCCAAATCTCATAACACCCTTCATGGGTGAAACCTTCAACAGAACCTACTCACCAACCATGTAGGATGCATCCCAAACCTTCCTGTCAGCATAACTCTTTTTTCTCGACTACGCTGTACGGAACCGCTCCTGGATCACCTTCACCTTGTCTAAAGCATCCTGCACCAAGTCTATACCCAAAAGCCTAGCCTCACCCTACTAAAACCAACCGACCGGAGATCTACACCGCCATACAAAGCCTCATATGGAGCCTTCTGAATACTCAACTGGTAACTGTTGTTATAAGCAAACTCTGCGAGTGGTAAAAACTGATCCCATGCCCCTCCAAAATTAATGACACAAGCGCGCAACATGTCCTCCAATATCTGAATAGTGCGCTCGGACTGCCCATCCATCTGAGGGTGAGTAGTTGTGCTCAACTCAACCTGAGTACCCAATTCTCTCTGCACGGCTCCCCAAAACTGCAAAGTAAACTGAGTACCTCTATCTGAAATGATGGAAACTAGGACACCATGCAAACGAACAACCTCCCGATTATATATCTCTGCCAACCGCTCTGAAGAATAGCTAGTACACACAGGAATGAAGTGCGCGAACTTGGTTAGCCGATCCACAATCACCCAAATAGCATCCAACTTCTTCAAAGTCCATGGGAACCCAACTACAAAGTCCATGGTGATCCATTCCCATTTTGACTCTGGAATATCTATCTACTGAAGCACGCCACCCGGTCTTTGATTCTCATATTTCACCTGCTGACAATTGAGACACCGAGCTACAAATCCTACAATGTCCTTCTTCATTCCCATCCACCAAATAATGTTGTCTCAGATCCTGATACATCTTCGCGGCACCCGGGTGAATGGAATACCGCAAGCTATGGCCCTCCTCTAGAATCAACTCCTGAAGCCCATCCATATTGCGCACACATATCCGGCCCTACATCCTCAATACCCAATCATCACCATTAGTCACATCTCTGGCATCATCGTGCTGAACTATGTCCTTGAGGACATGAAAATGAGGATCATCATATTGGCGCTCTTTGATGCGATCAAATAAGGAAGACCGAGAAATAACACAAGGTAATACCCGACTGGGCTCCAAAATATCCAACCTCACGAACCGATTGGCCAAGGCCTGAACATCAAGTGCAAGAGGTCTCTCCCCAACTAGAATATATGCCAAACTCCCCAT
Source organism: Nicotiana sylvestris (assembly GCF_000393655.2). Lineage (NCBI taxonomy): Eukaryota > Viridiplantae > Streptophyta > Magnoliopsida > Solanales > Solanaceae > Nicotiana > Nicotiana sylvestris. The sequence goes on from NC_091059.1 coordinate 38,326,418, forward strand.
ACTCACCGCCTTCCAGCTCAAAGCATCGACCACCACATTGGCCTTCCCCGGATGGTACAAAATGGTAATATCATAATCCTTTAGCAACTCCAACCATCTCCGCTGCCTCAAATTGAGATCGTTCTGCTTGAAAAAATGCTAGAGGCTACGATGATCAGTAAACACCTCACAAGACAAACCATACAAATAATGCCACCAAATCTTCAACGCGTGAACAATGGCAGCCAACTCCAAATCATGAACAGGGTAATTCTTCTCATGGGGCTTCAACTGATGAGAAGCATAAGCAATAAATCTACCCTCATACATCAACACACATCCAATATCAACTCTCAAAGCATCACAATACACGGTATATGAACCTGAAGCTAATGGCAAAACTAATACTGAAGTTGTGGTCAAGGCAGTCTTGAGCTTCTGAAAGCTCTCCTTGCACTCATCCGACCACATGAAAAAAGCACCCTTTTGAGTCAACTTGGTCAAGGACGATGCGATAGATGAGAATCCCTGAACAAATCGGCAGTAATAACTAGCCAAACTAAGAAAGCTGCAAATCTCTATGGCTGAGGACGGTCTGGGCCAACTCTGAACCGCCTCTATCTTCTTCGGATCAACCTAAATACCCTCACTGGACACCACGTGCCCCAAGAAAGCCACTGAACTGAGCTAAAACTCACACTTGGAGAACTTTGCATAAAGTTTCTCCTCCCTCAATCTCTGCAACACAACTCTCAAATGCTCCGAGTGCTCCTCCTAACTACGCGAGTATACTAGAATATCATCAATGAAAACAATCACGAACGAGTCGAGATATGGCCGAAACACGTTGTTCATCAGATACATGAACGCTACTGTGGCATTGGTCAGCCAAAAAGACATCACTATGAACTCATAATGACCATATCGGCTTCTGAAAGATGTCTTAAGAATATCTGAGTCCCTGATCTTCAACTGGTGATAATCTGAACGAAGGTCAATCATAGAGAACACTCTCACTCCCTGAAGCTGGTCAAATAAATCATCGATACGAGACAAATGATACTTGTTCTTGATTGTTACTTTGTTCAACTGCCTATAATCAATACACATCCTCATCGTGCCATCCTTCTTCTTCATAAATAGAACAGGCTCACCCCAAGGCGACACACTAGGCCAAATAAACCCCTTATCAAAGAGTTCCTAAAGCTGCTCCTTCAACTCCTTCAGCTCTGTTGGTGCCATACGATACGGTGGAATAGAAATGGACTGAGTGCCTAGCACCAGATCAATACCAAAATCAATATCCCTGTCAGGTGGCATGCCCGACAGGTCTACAGGAAACACATCGGGAAAATCCCTCACAATAGGAACAAAATCTATACTAGAAGTCTCTGCACTGACATCCTTTACGAAGGCTAAATATGAAAGACAACTTTTCTCACGACCCTAAATGCGGAACTGGTTATGATGGCGCCTCTCGTGAAGACAAGGCCAGTAGACACAACTCCTAATTCATTTTAATAATTATAATAACACAATTTAAGTCATTAACATGATAATAATCCTAAAATAAAAGTGAAATAGTGCAATTTGTGAAAACCAACACAGCCCGACAACGGGGTCTCACCAGTCATGAGCATCTAACTTAAGTCTAAGAGTATGAAAGAGTTTATATAGTCTATTACAAAACTAGAACAAGGGAAGTAACATAGGAGGGACAAACACTAGGCTGCGAATGCCGAGCAGCTACCTAGTGGACTCGGAATAGCCTGATGGGAGCAATCAACCCTCACTGGCGGGACCCAAAGCTACTGAATCTGCACACATGGTGCAGGGAGTAAAGTGAGTACTCCAACTCAGTGAGTAATAAAAATAAATGAAGACTAAGCGATAAGAAAACATGTAAAACACAGCAAAATGCTACAAGAGGCAGTGTAAAACCAATACAATGCAATAAAATAGTGAAATCTTATAAAAAAACCTTAGTTCAGTATAAGCGTCTTTAAAACACCTTTTTAACAATTAAACAAGTAAATAAAAAGCAGCAAGAAAGATAAACACATAAAATCAGCCCCTCGGGCACAATGACAACAGAAATCTGCCCCTTGGGCAATAACCTGGAACAACCTCAGCCCCTCGGGCTATATCACATATCATACTAGGTAACCGCGCTCACTAGAGGTGTACAGACTCCGAGAGGGTCCCCTTACGGCCCAAGAGCAATATCAAGTCATCTTGTGGCATAATTTATAGGCTCTCAGCCTCATATCAAGCCACCTTGTGGCGTACAACTCAGGCCCTCGGCCTCATAATCATAATCAGTACAACACTATTGGGGCGCGCAGCCCGATCCCATAATAATCCTCACAACACAGGCCTTTGGCCCTGCTTAGTCAAAATTCTCTAAAATCCACTCGGGAACAGTAAAATATGATACTAAGCCCCAAAATATCATTTAAGATGTCAAAACAGAGTAAACATGGCCGAGTTATAAAAACAGTAAAATATAGCATGACTGAGTACAAGTATAAAGTCAAAAAATGAGGAAATAGTAGTAAAAATTCCCTACGGGTCCAAAACAGTTGGCACGAGGCCCAAATATGGCATTTAGCCCAAAATATGAAGATAGCAAACAGTTTTCAATGGAATATGCAGTAAAACAGTCATTCAGGGAGGACTGAGTCACAATCCCCAACAGTGCACAACCCCACGCTCGTCATCTAGCATGTGTGTCACCTCAAAATAGCACAACGATGTGAAATCTGGGGTTTCATACCTTTAGGACAACATTTACAATCATTACTCACCTCTATCCGGTCCAAACTCTAGCCCGCGATGCCCTTGCCTCTCGAATTGGCCTACGGATTCTCCAAATCTAACCAAAAATCTGTACATAACCATCAAAATATGCTAAGGGAACAAAGCCCACTCGAAAGTAATCAAAATACAATGCAAATCCCGAAATTAACCAAACCCGACCCCCAGGCCCACATCTCGGAATCCAATAAAATTTACATCAATGGAATCCTTATCACTCCACGAGTTCATTCATATCAAAAAGTACCAAAATCCGACAACAAATGACCCCTCAAATCCTCCAGACAAGGTCTCCAATACCAAGCCCCAATCCCCCAATTTTCTTCCTTAATATCAACTAATACCATGATTAAACAATGGAAAATGATCATAAACTCAAGTAATGAAGCTTAGGGAACTTACCCAACTGATATCCCTCGATTTCGCCTTGAAATGCATTGTCTTAGCTCACTTCCTGTCTTCAAAAATGGAGAACTTAGCAAAAATTCACGAAGGAAGTCTTATATACTTTCTGACCCAGGTCTTTTGCGCCTGCGGTCTCCTCCTCCGCTTCTGTGCTACCGCTTCTGTGGTTTCCACTTAAATCCCATTTTTGCTTTTGCGATGTTATGCTCGCACCTGCACCATCGCATGTGCGCTTCCTTAGCCACTCTTGCGATCCCAGCCCCTCATGGCCAATTCCGCATATGTGACCATCTGGGCGCTTCTGCGAGCCCGCACCTACGGTCCCCTAGCCGCAGGTGCGGTTATGACAGCAATGGAACATCTTCAACTACCAAAACCAAACTCAAATCTTTCGTCAACCATACGAAATCACCTCGAGACCCCCGATATCTCAACAAAAAGCACACGCAAGTCATATATCACTATTTGAACTTATATCAATCTTCAAAACAACATCGAATCAACCAAAACACATCGAAATCAAGCCTAAGATTCCAAAATCTTCCAAATTCCGCTTTTGATCAAAAAATTTATCAAACCACTTCCGAATGACCTGAAAGTTTTCACACACATCCCAAATGACATAACGGACCTACTGCAACTCCCGGAATTCCATTCCGACCCCTATATCAAAATCTCACCTATCAACCGGAAAATGCCAAAATATCAATTTCGCCAATTCAAGCCTAAACCTACTACGGACCTCCAAAACACGTTCCGATCACACTTCTAAGTCCCAAATCATCTCCTAAAGCTATCCAAACCATCAGAATTCACATCCGATCCCTATTTCACATAAGTCAACATCCGGTTGACTTTTCCAACTTAAACTCACCCAAAAGAGACTAAGTTTCTCAAACCTTGCCAAACCTTTCCGAACCCGTACCAACCAACCCGATAATGTATAATACCGATAAACTAGGCAATACGAAGCAGAAATGGGGGAAAAAGTAGTACCTCATGAGACGACTGGCCGGGTCGTCACATTCCTCCCCCTCTTAAACAAATGTTCGTCCTCGAACGAGTCAAGAAACATACCTGAAGCCTCAAATAGGCGAGGATATTTGCTCTACATCTCCCGCTCAGTCTCCCAGGTAGCCTCCTCCACGGGCCGACCTCTCCACTGCACTTTCACTGAAGCTATATCCTTTGACTTCAACTTTAGAACCTGACACTCCAAAATGGCTACTGGCTCCACATCATAAGTCAAATAATCATCTAACTGAACCGTGCTGAAATCCAGAACATGAGAAGGATCCCTAATTTACTTTCGGAGGATAGAAACATGAAATACTAGATGCACACTCGACAAGCTGGGTGGCAAGACAAGCTCATAAGCTACCTCTCCAATCCTCCGAAGCACCTCAAAAGGCCCAATGAACCGAGGACACAATTTACCCTTCTTCCCAAATCTCATAACACCCTTCATGGGTGAAACCTTCAACAGAACCTTCTCACCAACCATGAAGGACACATGCCGAACCTTTCTGTCAGCATAACTCTTTTGTCTCGACTGCGTTGTATGAAGCCTCTCCTAAATTACCTTCACATTTTCTAAAGCATCCTGCACCAAGTCTGTCCCCAATAGCTTAGCCTCCCCCGGCTCAAACCAACCAACTGGAGATCTACACCGCCTCCTATACAAAGCCTCATATGGAGCCATCTGAATACTCGACTGGTAGCTATTGTTATAAGCAAACTCTACGAACGGTAGAAACGGATCCCATGACCCTCCAAAATCAATGACACAAGCACGCAACATGTCCTCCAATATCTGAATAGTGCGCTCGGACTGCCCGTCCGTCTCAGGGTGAAAAGTTGTGCTCAACTCAACCTGAGTACCCAAATCTCGCTGCACAAACCTCCAAAATGCGAAGTAAACTGAGTGCCCCAATCTAAAATGATGGAAACTGGGACACCATGCAAGCAAACAATCTCCCGGATATAGATCTTTGCTAACCGCTCTGAAGAATAGGTAGTATACATAGGAATGAAGTGCACGGACTTGGTCAACCGATACAGAATCACCTAAATAGCATCGAACATCTTCAAAGTCTATGGGAGCCCAACTACAAAGTCCATGGTCATCCGCTCCCACTTCCACTCTAGAATATCCATCTGCTGAAGCAAGCTACCCGGTCTTTGATTCTCACATTTCACCTATTGACAATTCGAGCTACAAATACCATAATGTCATTCTTCATCCTCCTCCACTAATAATGTTGTCTCAGATCCTAATACATCTCTGCGCACCCTGATGAATAGAATATCGTGAGCTATGGGCCTCCTCTAGAATCAACTCCCGAAGCCCATCCATATTGGGCACACATATCCAGCCCTGCATCCTCAATACCCCATCATCACCAATAGTCACATCTCTGGCATCATCGTGTTGAACTCAGTCGTTAAGGACAGGGAAATGAGGATCATCATACTGGCGCTCTCTGATGCGATCAAATAAGGAAGACTGAGAAATAACACAAGTTAATACCCGACTGAGCTCCGAAATATCAAACTTCATGAACCGATTGGCCAAGGCCTGAACATTAAATGCAAAAGGTCTCTCCCTAACTGGAATATATGCCAAACTCCCTATACTCACCGCCTTCCGACTCAAAGAATTGGCCACCACATTGGCCTTCCCCGAATGGTACAAAATGGTAATATCATAATCCTTTAGCAACTCCAACCATCTCCGCTGCCTCAAATTGAGATCCTTATACTTGAACAAATGCTGGAGGCTACGATGATAAGTAAACACCTCACAAGACACACCATACAAATAATACCTCCAAATGTTCAACACGTGAACAATGGCAACCAACTCCAAATCATGAACATGGTAGTTCTTATCATGGGGCTTCAACAGACGAAAAGCCTAAACAATAACTCTACCATCCTGCATCAACACACATCCAATACAAACTCTCGAAGCATCACAATACACGGTATATGAACCTGAAGCTGATGGCAAAACTAACATTGGAGTTGTGGTCAAGAAAGTCTTAAGCTTATGAAAGCTCTCCTCACACTCATCCGACTACATGAAAAAAGCACCCTATTGAGTCAATTTGGTCAAGGGTGATGCGATAGATGAGAATCCCTGAACAAATCGGCGGTAATAACCTGCCAAACCAAGAAATCTGTGAATCTGTATGGCTAAGGACGGTCTGGGCCAACTTTTAACCGCTTCTATCTTCTTCGGATCAGCCTGAATACCCTCACTGGACACCATGTTCCCCAAGAAAGCCCCTGAACTGAGCCAAAACTAACACTAGAGAACTTTGCATAAAGCTTATCCTCCCTCAATCTCCGCAACACAACTCTCAAATGCTCTGCGTGCTTCTCCTGACTACGTGAGTATACCAGAATATCATCAATGAAAACTATGACAAATGAGTCGAGATAAGGCCGGAACACGCTATTCATGAAATGCATGAACACTGCTAAGGCATTGGTCAGCACAAAAGACATCACCAAGAACTTATAATGACCATATCGGGTCCAGAAAGCCATCTTAAGAATATCTAAGTCCCTTATCTTCAATTGGTGAAAACCTGAACGGAGATCAATCTTGGAGAAACCCTTGCTCCCTGAAGCTGGTCAAATAAATCATCAATGTGAGGCAGAGGATACTTGTTCTTAATTATAACTTTGTTCAATTGCATGTAATTAATGCACATCCTCATAGTGCCATCCTTTTCTTCACAAATAGAACATGCGCACACCAAGGTGACATGCTAGGCCAAATGAACCCCTTATTAAGGAGTTCCTGAAGCCACTCCTTTAACTCCTTCAACTCCTCTGGTGCCATACGATATGGTGGTATAGAAATGGGCTGAGTTCCCACCACCAGATCAATACCAAAATCAATATCCATGTTCGGTGGCATGCTCGGCAGGTCTGCAGGTAACACATCGGAAAAATAACACACAACAGGAACAGAATCGATACTAGGAGTTTCTGTACCGACATCCCTCATAATGGCTAGATATGAAAGACAACCCTTCCCAACCATCCGTTGGGCTTTCAAGAATGAAATTACCCTACTAGGAACATAATCAATCGTACCTCTCCACTCAATCCGCAGCACACCCGGAATAGCCAATGTCATTGTCTTAACATGATAGTCAAAAATAACATGACACGGAGATAGCCAATCCTTGCATAATATAACATCGAAGTCTACCATACATAATAACAACAGAACCACTCGGGTCTCCAAACCCCCATTAGTCACCATACTTGACCAGTACATATGGTCCATGATAACAGTATCGTCCACCGGAGTAGATACACGAGCAGATGAAATAAGAGACTCACGGGGCATATCCAAATAACGAGCAAAGTATGATGACATATAAGAATTAGTGGAACCGGGATGAAATAATACAGAGGCATCTATGTGGTAGACTGACACAATACATGTGATCACAACGTCTGAAGCAATAGCATCGGGTCTAGCTAGAAGTGCATAGAAACGGGCCTGACCCCTACCTGATTTACCCCCCCTCTAGGGCGACCCCTAGCTGACTGACCTCCACCCCTAGCTGGCTGGCTGGATGGTGGTGAAGTAACTGGTGCAGAAGCCGATTGCTGACTCCTCTGCTGAGATGAACCCCCAAGATGACGAGGACACTACCTTCACATATGGCCCAACTCTCCACACACATAACAACTCTCAAGTGCTGGAGATGGGGACTGAAGGGAACCCCTAGCACCGGAATGACTAGCAGATGCACCTTGCATAGAAGAGCCCTGAACTAATGGAGTACGGGACGAACTCTAAGCTGGAAGGCCACTAAGTGATGACTGGCCTTGATGAGAACTATGAGAACCATGATCTAATGATGCCCCACGATAACCCGGGCGAGTTGGTTTTGCATGCCTGAATGGACGGCCTCTACCCTATTGTAACTGACCCCTCGAAGGAGCACCACCACAACTACCAGATCCCCGAGGCCTCATGGACTACCTCTCATCTCGCTCCTGGCAAGGAACTAACTCAATCTCAAGAGCAATGTCTACAACTTCCTCAAAAGTAGCACCAGACACATTCTCCCTGGTCATGAGAATACGAAGCTGATACACGAGGCCATCAACGAACCTCCTGATCCTCTCTCTTCTATTGGAACCAACCAAACAGCATGACGAGCTAACTTTGAGAACCTCATCTCATACTGCGTCACAGTCAAATCTCCTTGATGCAACCACTCAAACTGTCTATACAGCTCCTCTCTGCGAGACTGTGGCACATACTTCTCCAAAAAGAGAACGGAGAACAGCTACCACATAGGGGTGCTGCACCAACAGGCCTACGCCTTTCATACGCCTCTCACCAAGTGAAGGCAGCACCAGAAAACTGAAAAGTAGTGAAAGCGACCCTGCTGGTCTCCAGAATACCCTTTGTACGAAGAATCCTCTAAAACTTGTCCAAGAAACATTGGGCATCCTCGCCCTCTGCACCACTGAAAGTCGGAGGCTGAAGTCTACCAAACCTCTCCAACCTGCGCTGCTCATCCTCTGTCATGGCAGGAGCTACATAGTCGTGAGCAGTTGTAACTGGCTGGGCTGGATGTGCCCCCGTGTCTGAAGTCCTTGCACGACCTGCTCAGGTGTGCGAGCAGCGGGAGTCTGAGTGCCTCCCGTGGACTGAGAAGTAGTTGCGACTGTGGTAACTGAGACCGCCTGAACTAGGCCAGTGCATACTGATATAATCTAATCCAGGGCCTCCTGAAGACCTGGAATCACAATGGGAACAACTGGTGCCTAAGGTGGTGCTGCTGGAGCGTCCACAACTGGGACTTGATCCTAAACTGGGCCGGTTGGTGGATCTGCATGTGCTACCCTAGCTGTTGTGCGGGCTACACCTCTGTCCCTACCGTGACCTTGACTGCGTCCTCAGCCTCTAGTGGCCACAGCTGGTGGTACTGGTGGTCGTCTATCCTACCCAGTCACTCGTGTCCTCTCTAACTGTGAGAGAATAGGAAAATAAAAATTTAGTACTCGGATCAATAGATTCGCACGACAAGAATTTTAAGAATATGAAGTTTTTCCTAAAGGTTCTACAGCCTCTCGAGGATAAATACAGACGTCTCCACACCGATCCACAAGACTCTACTAAACCTGCTCATGACCGTGAGACCTATGTAACCTTGTCTCTAATACCGACTTGTCACGACCCTATATTCGGACCCGGTCGTGATAGTGCCTCTCATGAATACAGGGTCAGCCGACATAACTCCCAATTCATTTTAACAATTATAATAACACAATTTCAGTCATTAACATGCTTATAATCCTAAAATAAAGTGAAATAGTGCAATTTGCGGAAACCAACACAGCTCGACATTGGCGTATGACCAGTCATAAGCATCTATCATAAGTCTAAGAGTATGAAAGAGTTTATACAGTCTATTATAGAACTAGAACAAGGGAAGTAACATAGGAAGGAGAAACACTGGCCTACGAACGTCGAGCAGCTACCTAGTGGACTCCAAATAGCCTGCTGGAGCAACCAACCCTCACTGGCGGGACCCGAAGCTCTTGAATCTGCACACAGGATGCAGGGAGTAAAGTGAGTACTCCAACCCAGTGAGTAATAAAAATAAATGAAGACTGAGCGATAAGAAAACACGTAAAACATAGCAAAATGCTACAAGAGGCAGTGTAAAACCAATACAATGCAATATAACAGTGAAATCTTATAAAAACACCTTAGTTCAGTATAAGTTTTTTTCAAAAATCTTTTTAACAGTTAAACAAGTAAATGAAAAGCAGCGAGAAAGATAAACACATAAAATCATCCCATCGGGCACAATGTCAATAGAAATCTGCCCCTCGGGCAATAACCTGGAACAACATCAGCCCCTCGGGCTATATCACATATCATATTGGGTACCCGCGCTCACTAGGGGTGTACGGACTCCGGGAGGGGCCCTTTACGGCCCAAGAACAATATCAAGCTATCTCGTGGCATAATTAATAGTCTCTCGGCCTCATATCAAGCCATCTTGTGACGTACAACTCAAGCTCTCGGCCTCATAATCATAATTAATACAACACTATTGCGGCATGCAGCCTGATCCCATAATAATCCTCACAACATAGGCCATCGGCCCTACCCAGCTAAAATTCTCTAAAAGCCACTCGGGCATAGTAAAATATGATACTCATCCCCAAAATATCATTTAAGATGTCAAAACAGAGTAAACATGGATGAGTTATAAAAACAGTAAAATATAGCATGACTGAGTACAAGTATAAAGTCAAAACAATGAGGAAATAGTAGTGAAAATCCCCTACAAGTCCAAAACAGTTGGCACAAGGCCCAAATATGGCATTCAGCCCAAAACATAATGATAGCAAACAATTTTCAATCAAATATGTAGTAAAATAGTCATTTGGGGCGGACTAAGTCACAATCCAAAACAGTGCACGACCCTACGCTCGTCATCTAGTATGAGTATCACCTTAAAATAGCACAATGATGTGAAATCTGGGGTTTCATACCCTCAGGACAACATTTATAATCATTACTCACCTCTATCCAGTCCAAACTCTAGCCCGCAATGCCCTTGACTCTCGAATTGGCCTCCGAATGCTCCAAATATAACCAAAAATCTGTACATAACCATCAAAATATGGTAAGGGAAAAAAGCTCACTCGAAAGTAATCAAAATACAATGCAAATCCTAAAATTAACCAAACCCGACCCTTGGGCCCACATCTCGAAATCTAATAAAATTTACATCAATGGAATCCTTATCACTCCACGAGTTCATTCATATCAAAAATACCAAAATCCGACAAAAAATGACCCCTCAAATCCTCAAGTAAAGGTCTTCAATACGAAGCCCTAATCCCCCAATTTTCTTCCTTAATTTCCACTAATACCATGATTAAACAATGGAAAATTATCGTAAAATCAAGTAATGAAGCTTAGGGAACTTACCCAACTGATATCCCTCGATTTCCCCTTGAATTCACTACCTTAGCTCACTTCCCGTCTTGAAAAATGGAGAACTTAGCAAAAATTCGCGAAGGAAGTCTTATATACTTTTTGATCCAGGTCTTTCGCACCCTCGGTCTCCTTCTCCGCTTCTGCGCTACCGCTTCTGTGGTCAAACTACCGCTTCTGTGGTTTCCACTTAAATCCCATTTTCTGCATCTGCGATGTCATGCCCACACCTACGCCATCGCAGGTGCGCTTCCTTAGCTGCTCCTGCGGTCCCAACCCCTCATTGCCAATTCTGCATTTGCAACCATCTGGGAACTTCTGCGAGCCTGCACTTGCGGTCCCCTAGCCACAGGTGCGGTTATGACAAAAATAGAACATCTTCAGGTGCCAAAACCAAACTCAAGTCTTCCGTCAACCATTCGAAATCACCCCGAGGCCCCCGGAACCTCAACCAAAAGCACACGCAAGTCATATACCACTATTCGAACTTATACCAATCTTCAAAACACCTCAAACAAGATCGAATCGACCAAAACACATAGAAATCAGGCCTAAGATTCCAAAAACTTCCGAATTCTATTTTTGATCAAAAAGTCTATCAAACCATGTCCGAATGACCTGAAATTTTGCACAGACATCCCAGATGACATAACAAACCTACTACAACTCCCAGAATTCCATTCCGACCCCTATATCAAAATCTCACCTATCAAACGGAAAACGCTAAAATACCAATTTTGCCAATTCAACCCTAAACCCACTACTGACCTCCAAAACACGTTCCGATCACACTCCTAAGTCCCAAATCATCTCCCGAAGCTATCCGAACCATCGAAATTCACATCCAAGTCTTATTTCACATAAGTCAAAATCCGATTAACTTTTCCAACTTAAACTCACTCAAAAGAGACTAAGTGTCTCAAACTTCGCCAAAACCTTTCTGAACCCGAGCCAACCAACCCGATAACGCATAATACTGATAAACAAGCCAATATGAAACAGAAATGGGTGAAATAGAGCGGTAACTCATGAGACGACTGGTCGGGTCGTCACAACCTTTCCCAACCATCTGTTGGGCCTTCAAGAACAAAATCATCATACTAGGGACAAAATCAGTCGAACCTCGCCACTCAATCTGTGGCACACCCGGCATAGTCAACTTCACTATCTTAGCATGACAGTCCAAAATAGCACGATATGGAGATAGCCAATCCATGCCCAATATCACATCAAAGTCCATCATACAAAGCAATAACAGGTCCACTCTAATCTCTAAACCCCCCAATAGTCACCACACACAACCTGTACACACGGTCCACAATAATAGTATCACCCACCGGATCAGATACACGAACAAATGAAACAAGAGACTTACGGGGTGTATCCAAATAATGAGCAAAATATGATGACACATATGAAAAAGTGGAACTGAGATCAAATAACACAGAGGCATCTCTGTGGCAAACTGAGACAAACATGTAATCACAGCATCTGAAGCAATAGCATCGGGTCTAGCTGGGAATGCATAGAAACGGGCCTGACCACCACTTGATCAACCTCCCCATCTAGGGCAACCCCTAGTTGACTGTCCTTCATCCCTAGCTGAGTGGGTGGGTGTTGATGAACCAACTAGTACCGAAACCGATGGTTGACTCCTCTATTGAGATGAACCCTCAAGATGACGAGGACACTGCCTCCACATGTAACCTAACTCTCCACACTCATAACAACTCCCTGGTGATGGAGATATGGATTGAAGGGAACCCCTAGCACCAAAATGACTAGTAGATGCACCTGGCATAGAAGAGCCCTGAACTGATGGAGCACGGGACGAACTCTGGGCTGGAAGGGCACTGAGTGATAAAAGGCCCTGATGAGAACCGTGAGAACCATGACCCAATGATGCCCCATGATAACCTGGGCGAGCTGACTGATCATGTCTGATTGGACGGCCTCTGTCGTGCTAAAACTGACCTCTCAAAGGAGCATCACCAAAACTACCAGATCCCCGAGGCCTCTTGGACTCCTTCTCATCTCGCTCCTGGCGATGAACTGACTCAATCTCGCGAGCAATGTCAACAACCTCCTCAAAAGTAGCACCAAACATCATCTACCTGGTCAAGAGAATTCGAAGCTGATATGTAAGGCCATCAACGAATCTCTTGATCCTCTCTCTCTATCCGTATGAACCAACCAAATAGCATGACGAGCTAACTATAGGAACCTCATCTCATATTGCGTGACAGCCATATCTCCCTTATGCAATTGCTCGAACTGCTTGCGTGGCTCCTCTCTATAAGACTGTGGCACATACTTCTCCAAAACGAGAACGGATAACTACTGCCAGCTAAGGAGCGCTGCACAAATAGGCCTACGCCTCTCATAAGCCTCCCACCAAGTGAAGGCAGCTCCAGAAAACTAAAAAGTAGTAAATGCTACCCCACAGGTCTCCAGAATACCCGATGTACGAAGAATCCTCTAACACTTGTCCAAGAAACCCTAGGAATCCTCGCCCTCTCTACCACTAAAAATCGGAGGCTGAAGTATACCAAACCTCTCCAACCTGCACTGCTTGTCCTCTGGTATAACAGGAGCAACATAGTCTTGAGCAACTGCAACCAGCTGGCTAGAGGTGCCATCGGTGTCTAAAGTCCCTGCATGACCTGCAAGAAAACAAGTAAAACACAACATAATGCTACAACAAAACAGTATAAATCCAGAACAATGTAGTAGAACAGTAAAACTCGTAAAAACACTTTCAGTTCAGTAAAAACATTTTTAAAACATCTTTCAGTAGTTCAAACGAGTGATGAAAATAGTGAGAAAATGATAATCCGCCCCTCGGGCAAAACAAGTACCATAACCGCCCCTCAGGCAAAATACCATCAGAACCATACCCTCGGACTACCTCACAATCACTCGTATCAGACCTTCGAGCAATAATATGAAACAACAACAGCCCCTCGGGCAATATCATATCTCACACTGGGTACCCACACTCACTAGGGTGTGTAGACTCCAGAGGGGCTCCTACAACCCAAGCCATCTCGTGGCATAATCAACTGGCCATTTGCCTCACAACAAGCCACCACATGGCGTAACAAATTAGGCCATCAACCTAATAATCATGAATCAGTACAACACTACTGCGGCGCGCAACTCGACCCCATAATATCCTCACAACATAGGCCCTTAACCTCACTCAGTCAGAAATCTCTCAAGCCACTCGGGCAATAGTAAAACATGATGCTCAGCCCAATATATCATTTAAAATATCAAAATGGAGTAAATATGGCTGAGTTATGAAAATAGTAGAATACAACATGACTGAGTACAAATATGAAGTCAAAACAGTGAGGAATAGTAGTAAAAATCTCCCTAAGGGTCCAAAATAGTTGGCACGAGGCCCAAATATGGAATTCAGCCCAAAACAGGATAATACTTTCCAAAACACAATGATATCAAATAATTTTCAATCAAATACGCAATTTAACAGTCATACGGGATGGACTAAGTTACAATCCCCAATGGTGTACGACCCCACGCTTGTCATCTAACATGTGCGTCACCTCAAAGTAGCACAACGATGCGAAATCAGGGGTTTGATACCCTCATGACAGCATTTACAATCGTTACTTACCTCTATCCGGTCCAAACTCTAGCCCGTGATGCCTTTCCCTCTCGAATCGGCCTTCTGATACTCAAAATCTAACCAAAAACAGATTTATACCATCAAAATATGCCAAGGAACAAAGCCCACTCGAAAATAACCAATTTACATCAAAAATCCCGAAATTGACCAAAGTCGACCCCCGGGACCACATCTCGGATTCCAATAAAAATCACAAAACTAGAAACCTTACAATCCCACGAGTTCATACATATCAAATACATCAAAATCCGACCACAAACGACCACTCAAATCAAAGTCTCAAATTTCAAGCCCTAACACCCCAAATTTTAGGCTTTAGATTCCATAAATTTCATGTTTTATTAGGTAGAAATCATAATAAGATCGAGTGTTAAGTCAAAAATCATACCTCCGGGTGTTTCCCTTTGATTCCCTCTTCAATCCTTCTCTAAAATCTCTAAAATCTCTCAAATATGGTGAAAGTTATTCCCAAAATCGCTGACAATGGCTATTTAAACATTCTGCCTAGGTGACCCTTTCCTTCTTCGCCAATACAGTCAAAGCCTCACATTTGTAATGCACAAAAATGTTGACCACTTAAATCCTTCTTCACGAACGCAACATCCTGAACACGAATGTGGAGCTTCCGCTCCTCAACCCATCGCAAACGCGACCTCTAGCTCGCGAACGCGAAGCACAAATGAACCTGGACCTAGCTGTTCCCATCTACTCTATGCGACCGTGGGAAACTCATCGCATTCGCGATGAACACTGAACCTAACCCTTCGCGAACGCGAGATCCCTCTCGCGAACATGAAGGTCAAATGTCTGCAACACCAACAACAGATTTTCTACAACTTCCCACAACAAGATTTGATCTGTTCAACAACACAAAACTCACCTGAGGCCATCAGGACCTCAACCAAACATGACAAAATATCCCATAACATCATTCAAACTTGTTCCAACCCTCAGAACGCTCAAAACAACATCAAAACACCTAATCATCATCGGATTCAAACCTAAGAATTCCAAAAACTTCCAAATTCCGCTTTTGATCAAAGTCTCTACCAAACCTTGTCTGAATGTCCTGAAATTTTGCACACAAATCATGAATGACACAACGGGCCTACTCCAACTTCCAGAATTCCATTCCGACCCCTATATCAAAATCTCACCTATCAACCGGAAAATGCCAAAATTCCAATTTCGCCAATTCAAGCCTAAATCTATTCCAGACCTCTAAAACATATTCCGATCACACTCTTAAATCCCAAATCAACTCCCAAAGCTATTCAAACCATAGGAATTCACATCCGAGCACTTTTTCACATAAGTCAACATCCGGTTGACTTTTCCAACCTAAGATTACTCAAAAGAGACTAAGTGTCTTATTCCTTTTCCAAACCTCTCCGAACCCGATACAACCAGCCCGATACCACATAATATAGTTGAATAAGACATAAAGAAGCAAAAATGGGGGAAAAGAGTGATAACTCATGAAACGATCGACCGGGCGTTACAAGGTGCAATTGGCTACAACTGTAGTGGACTTCTATCAAAAAATAGTTCACAAATTAAGGTGATACATATGAATTTTCCTTGCTCAATATTGTAACTTTGATGGTCACTATGAAACAGAATTTGGAACATAGCAGATTGCCAACAATTGAAGAGGTAAGGACAACAGTTTTCGAGCTTAGTGGGGAGAGTGCTAGTGGTCTAGATGGATTCACTGGCCTGTTTTATCAAACATGCTGGGATGTTATTGGTACTAATATACACAACATGGTGCTACACTTGTATGGAGGAGTTGTACTACCTAAATCCATCAATCACACCAATCTAGTGTTGTTGCCTATGAAACCTAGAGTTGAGACATTTTCTTACTTAAGACCTATTAGCTTGAGCAACATTATTAACAAGGTCTTGTCTAGGGTGTTCTATGATAGATTGGAAAATTTTTTGCCTTCTCCAATATCTCCTAACCAATCCGAATTTGTGAATGGTAGGAGTATATTTGAGAATATTTTATTGACTCGAGAAATTGTCACTAACATAAGGTTAAGTGCAAAACCAGCTAATGTGGTGATCAAACTTGATATGGCTAAGTCCTATGATAAGGTTTCATGGAAGTACTTATTGCATGTACTAAGGAAGATGGGATTTTCTGAGCACTTCATCAACATGGTGTGGAACTTGGTGTCAAATAACTGGTATTCAGTATTGGTGAATGGGCAGTCCTCAGGGTTCTTTAAGTCTACAAGGGTGTGAAGCAAGGGGATCCTCTATCACCACCATTGTTCATTCTGTTAGCTAAGGTACTTTCCATGTTTTTAAATAAGCTATTTGAAGACAGGTCATTTGTGGGATTTGGAATACCTAAGTGGTCTGATCCTTTAAACCACTTGGCATATGCTGATGATAATATAATCTTTGTTTCGGCTCATCCTCCATCCTTGAGCAAAATTATGGCAGTGTTGGCAAACTATGAGAAGATATCGGGCTAGATGATTAAAAAAGATAAGAGTTCGTACTATATGTATTCAAAGATTTCCAATGGATTGTGTCAGGCGGTTGGAGCTATTACAGGAGATGCAAAAAGTAATTCCCTTTCACATATCTAGGGTGTCATTTTCTACACTATAAGGAGGAAGGAATATTATGAGGATCTCATCAAGAAAGTAATGGCTAAATTGCATTCATGGAAAGGAAGGCTGTTATCATTTGGAGGAAAGGCAACACTTATTTCTAGTGTGTTGCAAAGTACGCCAGTCCACATGCTATCAGTCCTTCATCAGGAAAAAAATGTCCTGGAGCATCTTCATAAGATTTTTGCTAGGTTCTTTTGGAGCACAAAGGAAGAAGGGAGAAGCAGACATTAGGCCTTATGGAAAAATCTTTGCCTTCCCAAAGAGGAAGGGGGCTTAAGTTTTAGGTCCTTACATGATGTGTCGAGGGCATTGTTTGCTATACTATGGTGGAGGTTTATGACCGCAAAATCTTTGTGGTTTAATTTCATGTGGAATAAGTGTTGCAAGAAAGAGATACCAACGATGGTGCAGTTTAGAAGGGGGTTTCATGTTTGGAGACAAATGTTGAATACTAGGGAAGAAGTAGAACATAAAATCCTATGGGAATTAAAGAGTGGAACAACTAATATTTGGCATGAAAATTGGACTGGATTGGGTGCACTTTATCACGTATTATCTGAATACTTCCCAATCATTGAAGATCTTCAGGATGTGGAAGAATTACTGCAAGGTGAAGCATGGGATGATCACCTACTAGATCAAACCTTCAATGAGGAAATTGTAGAACATATAAGGCTAAATGTGCATTATGAAGGCAGTGAGGGATACTGGAATAGGCCATACTAGATGCCAACTCCTACGGGCAAGTTCAGTGTTAGTAGTGCTTGGCAAATATTAAGGCATAGGGCTAATCCCAAATCAAGAATTCAAGTTAATGTGGATTAAAGGCTTCTCATTCAAGATATCCTTTTTCTTGTGGAGATTTTGGAGGCAGAAAATAGCCACTAATGACATATGGAGGAGGCAAGGGCAAATGGTGATGTCTAGGTATTGGTGTTGTCAGCAGCACCAAGAGGAATCTATTAAGCATATATTTGTCACAAGTCCTACTGCCTCTAAAGTATGAAACTTGTTCATGGGGGCTGCTGGAATTACTGTGCCATTGATTCAATTGAAGAAGGTTATAAGGCATTGGTGGTATGCTCAATGTTGTCCAAAGTTAAATCCATTATTTCACGTAGTACCAGCTATCATCGCTTGGGAACTTTGGAAGAGAAGAAATACAGGTAAACATGGGGGTTTAGTGTCCATAAATAGGGTGATTCATGAGATAAATAGGAAATTGCATCAACTGGCAAGGGTGAGGTATGCTTGGATGTCTAATATTGTATTGTTATGGCCAGACATAATTAATATTTTGAAACATATAAACCTATATTGATAACTACAAGAGTAACACGACAGCTTCCTTTTCACGGTTGGTACAAATGCAATACTGATAGAGCCTCAAAAAAATTCTGGTCCTAGCTCATTATGTTTTTGTGTGAGGAATGATGAACGTGATGTGGTGTATGCAAGGGCAGTAGACCTGGGGGTGACAACTAATGTGGTGGCTGAAACTAAGGCTATTCTTCAAGGATTGGAATACTGTGTGGAGCATGATCTTCACCCTCTAATATTGGATATTGATTCATTAGTGACGAAGAAAGTGATATAAGGGGACTTAGATCCTCCTTGGGTAATTGCAAATGATGTGAAGAAAATTATAGAGTTGAAGGGCAACTTCAATGTGATTTTTCAACATGTGTTTGGAGAAGGTAACTCAATGGCGGATTTTATAGCTAACATTGTGTTTTCTTTTGCAGGTACATCTGAGTTTCACTCTTTCTTTGAACTTTCTAGTACAGGGAGGAGGTTGATTAATTTAGACAAGTCTCAAACTCCTAACCCTAGGGTTAGAATAGCAAAGAGAAGAGCCCCAGACTGATGGCTTCAAAGGATTGGAATCTGCACATACCGGCGAGTTTCTTTTATGTCTCATTTTGTATACTATTAAGGTACTTTCCAGTGGTATTAGCATGGTCACATGCTCATTTTGGAGGTGCTTTGATAGTGTACAAGACCAATGTGATAAGCAGGTATTGGATGATGCAATTTAATCTAATGCTGATATGTTCAAATCTTAAGGAAAAGGTTAAATCTGTTATGTGGAATTTCTGGAGATTCTTGAATCATTTATCAGTGGTATTAGCATGTCTTCATGCTCAATCTGAGGATGGTTTAGCAATTTTTAGAATGATTTCTACATTAAAGGTTCGAGAAGAGAAGGATCTGAGCTTACAATATCATAAAATTGTGACGACCCGTCCAGTTGTCTCATGATTTACCGTTATGTTTCCCCCATTTCTGCTTCTTATTGCTTTATTTATCGGTTCTATATGTGATCGGGTTGGTTGGCTCAGGTTTGGAAAGGTTTTGAGAAGGTTTGAGATACTTAGTCTCTTTTGAGGAAGCTTAAGTTGGAAAAGTCAATCGGATGTTGACTTATATCTTAGAGGGCTCAGATGTGAGTTTTAATAGTTTGGATAGCTTTGGGAAGTGATTTGGGACTTAGGAGAGTGATCAGAATGTGTTTTGGAGGTCAGGAGTAGATTTAGGCTTGAATTGGCGAAATTGGATTTTTGGCATTTTTCGGTTGATTGGTGAGATTTTGATATAGGGATCAGAATGGAATTCCGAGAGTTGAAGTAGTTCCGTTGGGTCATTTAGGATGTGTGTGCAAAATTTTAGGTCATTTGAACGTGGTTTAATATACTTTTTGATCAAAAGCGTAATTCGAAAGATTTTGGAAACTTAGGCTTAAATTCGATGTGTTTTGGTTGATTTGATGTTGTTTGAGGTGTTCTGAAGATTGGTACAAGTTTGGGTGGTATATGATGTG
The DNA here is from genome assembly GCF_000393655.2 of Nicotiana sylvestris. Classification (NCBI taxonomy): domain Eukaryota; kingdom Viridiplantae; phylum Streptophyta; class Magnoliopsida; order Solanales; family Solanaceae; genus Nicotiana; species Nicotiana sylvestris. The sequence goes on from NC_091059.1 coordinate 38,346,724, forward strand.
TTTGTTCCATTGGTAGAGGTCCCAGGGGCCTCGGGGTGTTTTCGGATGGTTGACAGAGAGTTGGAATTTTCGGTGAAGCTGCAAAATTTTCTGCTTCTGTTGTTTCCACACCTGCGGATTGGGGACCGCAGGTGCGATGCCGCATATGAGAGGAAAGGGCTGCAGAAGCGGTCAAGGATGCGAAGGGCAGGAGCCGCATATGCGGTGTGCTGAGTGCACCTGCAATGGCGCAGGTGCGGTTATTTGGCCGCAGATGCGGAGATTGGTCGAGTAATTAGAAACCACAGAAGCGCTTCAAGGACCGCAAATGCGATACCGCAGAAGTGTGATTTTGTCCGTAGATGAAAAATTCTTAGACTAGAAGGTATAAGCTATGTCCTCCACGATTTTTGAGCTATTCCACCATTTCTATGTCGATTTTGGAGCTTTTTGGGTGATTTGAAGGAGGATTTCAAGGGGATTTCATCAAGGTAAGGATTTTGGACCTAAAACTCGCTTCTATGGTATTATTGCATGGATTAGAGTTGTAATTAATGGAATTAATGGCTAAAATTGGGAATTAGGGCTTGAGATTAAGAGACCTTAAAATGGGAGTTTAAGGGGTCATTTGGACTTAATTTCAGTGTTTTTGGTATGTATGAACTCATTGAAGGATAAGGATTCCATTTATATGAATTGTATCAAATTTCGAGATGTGGGCCCGGAGGTCGGGTTTGCCCAATTTCGGGATTTGTAGTATAATTTGATTTATTTCGTACGGGCTTCATCCCTTTAGCCTATTCTAATGTTATGATTCTGATTTTGGGTAGATTCGGCACGCGTTGAGGACGAGGCGAGAGGCAAAGGCGTCGTGGAGTAGTATTTTCATCCGGTTTGAGGTAAGTAACCATTGTAAATCTGGAACTGAGGGTACAAACCCTGGTATTTCGAATTTGTTTTGACAAATGAGGTGACGCACATGCTAGGTGACAAGCGTGTGGGCGTGCACTAGTAGGGATTGTGACTTGGTCCATCCCGTAACGACTATTAAGTCGCGTATTTGATTTGAAATTTTATAATATTACGTATTTTAAACATTTACACTTTAGTAATGGTTGTATGCCATGTTTGGGGCCTTGTGCCGACCAGTTGAGACCCTTAGGGGCATTTTTACTGTTTTTCCTTACTCTATTTGTTTGAAAGCATATCCTCAGTCATGTTTTACTTGTTTATTGTTTAAAACTAGTTTTATCACTATACTTCTTAAAATATGAGAACTGCTCGGACTAAGTTCCCTGATTACTACTATTATGCCCGAGCGGCTGTGAGATTAATGACTGAGAAAGGTTGAGTACCTAATGGTGAGGATATATATATATATATGGATTGGGTTGCACACCGCAGATATATATATATATATATATATTGGATCGAGCTACGCACCGCAGGGATATGACGTTTGGGTTGTAGGAGCCCCTCCGAGTCTGAACAGTCCCAGTGAGCGTAGTCGACTATAAACTATGGATCGGGCTGCACGCCGCAGTGGTTACTATGATTATTACTATTATGAGATATTATTGAGCCTGAGTGCTAAGAGTGAGTACTAAGTGATGAGAGCTGAGTCACGAGTGACTGAGAGGCTGCCCAAGAGGCCATATTCTGAGTCATACCTTGCCCGAGGGGCCCATTTATGATATTTTCACTGATTTCACTATTCTTTTAAAATAAGCCTCTATTCAAAAATTGATAAGTAAATGATTTCAAGTATTCCAATTGAAGCCGAATGTTTTATGATGAGACTGTTTTTTAAACTGTGGAGTTTGATCTGTTATTCTGATGTTTACTCCTTTATATGATTTTAACTGCTCGCCACTGCTCTCAGACCTTATTTACTTTAGTTTCTTACCGATTGGCGTACTGACGTTACTCCCTGCACCTTGTGTGCAGATCTAGGTGCCCGAGCGACAGAGTGAGGGTCCCCAGCATTATCAGAGCTTGTCGGAGACTGTAAGGTAGCTACATGGCGTCCGCAGCCCTGCTTTCCTCCTTCCTATCTTGTACTTTTTTGTATTTTAGACTTATGATGTATTAGATAGTCGGTTGTATATTTAGAGGCTCTAGACTCGTGACACCAGATGTTTGGGCTATATTGGTTTATTGTTTTATTGATTTCAGCACATTTTTAGTTGTTTTATACATTTCTTATGAAAAATGAGATTTAAACCTGTGTTAGAAAATGGTTTTATAAAAGAAATTTGTTGTGTTTATGTTTGGGTTAACTTGTCTAGTAATGTGATAGGCGCTATCAGGACCGGCTATTTGGGGTCATGATAAGTTGGTATTAGAGCCTAGGTTACATAGGTCTCGCGAGTCATGAGCCGGTTTAGTAGAGTCTCGCGGATCGGTACGGAGACGTCTGTATTTATCCTTGGGAAGCTGCAGAACCTTTAGGAAAAACTTCATATTCTTGAAATTCTTGTCGTGCGAATCTATTGATCTGAGTACTAAACTTCTGTTATTCCATTCTCTCACAGATGGTGAGGACACGTGCTACCGGTCAGGATGGACGACCACCACTACCACTAGCTGGGTCCACTAGAGGCTGAGGACGCGGTCGAGGCCGTGGTAGGGGCAGAGTAGATAGGGAAGTACCTACAGATCCGCCAGCTACCCCTGTTTAGGATCAGGTCCTAGTTGTGGACGCTACAGAAGCACCCGCTCAGGCACCAGTTGTGCCTATTGTGATTTCAGGCCTTCAGGAGGCTTTAGATTAGATTTTATCGGTGTGTACCAGTTTGGCTCAGGCGGTCTCAGTTCCTACGGCCGCAGCTACTTCTCAGGCCCGGGGAGGCACCCAGACTCCCGTTGCTCGCACACCTGAGCAGGTTGTGCAGGGACTTCGGACACCAGGGGAATCTCCAGCCTAGCCGGTTACACCAGCTCAGGAGTATGTGGTATCAACTATGCCGGACGATAAGCAGCATCAACTAGATAGGTTTGGTAAACTTTAGCCTCCGACTTTCAGTGGTGCAGAGGGCGAGGATGCCCAGGGTTTCTTGGATAAGTGTTAGAGGATGCTTTGTACAATGGGTATTCTGGAGACCATCGGGGTTGCTTTCACTACCTTTCAGTTTTCTGGAGCCGCCTTTACTTGGGGGGGAGTCTTCTAAGAGGCGTAGACATGTTGGTGCAGCGCCCCTTACCTGGCAACAGTTCTCTATTCTCTTTCTGGAAAAGTATGTGCCATAGTCTCGCCGAGAGGAGCTACACAGGCAGTTTGAGTAGTTACGTTAGGGAGATATGAATGTGACACAGTATTAGATGCGGTTCTCTGAGTTAGCTCATCATACAATCTGGTTGGTTCACATAGATCGAGAGAGGATCAGGAGGTTCGTTGATGGCCTCACATATCAGCTTCGCATTCTCATGACTAAAGAGAGGGTGTTAGGTGCTACTTTTAAGGAGATTGTTGACATCACCCGTGAGATTGAGTCGATACATCGCTAGGAGCGAGAGGAGAGGGAGGGCAAGAGGCCATGGGGATCTGGTAGCTTTAGTAGTGCTCCTTCGAGGGGTCAGTTTTAGCATGGCAGGGGTCGTCCATTTAGTCAGGCTCAGTCAGCTCGCCCAGGTTATCGTGGGGTATCATCGGGTCATGGCTCTCACAGTTCTCATCAGGGCCATTCATCACTCAGTGCCCTTCTAGCCTAGAGTTTGTCTCGTGCTCCATCAGTTCAGGGTTCTTCTATGCTAGGTCCTTCTACTGGTCATTCCAGCGCCAGGGGTTCCCTTCAGTCCACGCCTCTAGCACCGGGGAGTTGTTATAAGTGTGGAGAGTTTGGGCATATGAGGAGGCAGTGTCCTCGTCTTTTTGATGGACTGTCACAGCAGAGGGGACAACTCTCGACTTTGGCTCCAGTTACTTCACCACCCGCCCAGGCAGCTAGGGGTGGGGGTCAGTCAGCTAGGGGTTGCCATAGAGGGGGAGGTCGATTAGGTGGTGGTCAGGCTCATTTCTATGCCCTCTCAGGTAGACAATATGATGCTTCTTCAGATGCTATAATTTTAGGTATTGTTTCAGTCTGTTAGAGAGATGCCTCTATATTATTTGATCCCGGTTCCAGCTTTTCTTATGTGTCACCATAATTTTCCCATTATTTGGATACACCCCGTGAGTCTTTTGTTTCACCTGTTCATGTATCTACTCTGGTGGGCGATACTATTGTTGTAGACTGTCTGTACTAGTCCTGTGTGGTGACTATTGGGGGTTTGGAGACCAAAGGGGATCTTTTATTATTGTGTATGGTGGATTTCGACATTATTTTGGGCATGGATTGGCTATCTCCGTGTCGTGCTATTCTGGACTGTCATGCTAAGACAATCACATTGGCGATACCAGGTGTGCCACGGATTGAGTGGCGAGGTGTGACTAATTATGTTCCTAGTAGGGTAATCTTATTCTTAAAGGCCCAGCGTATGGTTGGAAAGGGTTGTCTTTCGTATCTAGCCTTTGTGAGGGATGTCGGTGCAGAGACTCCTAGTATTGATTGTGTTCAAGTTGTGAGGGATTTTCCCGATGTGTTTTCTGCTGACCTGCCGGGCATGCTACCGGACAGGGATATTGACTTTGGTATTGACCTCGGGCCGAGCACTCAGCCCATTTCTATTCCGTTATATCGTATGGCACCAGCGGAGTTGAAGGAGTTAAAGGAGCAGATTCAGGAACTCCTTGATAAGGGGTTCATTTGGCCTAGTGTGTCGCCAAGGGGTGTACCGGTTCTATTTGTGAAGAAGAAGGATGGCACTATGAGGATGTGCATTGATTATATAGGCAATTGAACAAAGTAACATTTAAGAACAAGTATCCTTTGCCTCTCATTGATGATTTGTTCGACCAGCTTCAGGGAGTGAGAGTGTTCTCCAAGATTGATCTCTGTTCAGGCTATCACCAGTTGAATATCAGGGACTCGGATATTCTTAAGACAACTTTCAGGACCCGATATGGTCATTGTGAGTTATTGGTGATGTCTTTTGGGCTGACCAATGCCCCAACAGTGTTCATGTATTTGATGAACAGCGTGTTCTGGCCTTATCTCGACTCGTTTGTCATAGTTTTCATTGATGATATTCTGGTGTATTCGCATAGTCAAGAGAAGCACGCGGAGCATTTGAGAGTTGTGTTGCAGAGATTGAGGGAGGAGAATCTTTCTCCAAGTGTGAGTTTTCGCTCAGTTTAGTGGCTTTCTTGGGGCACGTGGTGTCCAGCAAGGGTATTCAGGTTGATCTAAAGAAGATTGAGGTGGTTCAGAGTTGGCCCAGACCGTCTTCAGCCACAGAGATTCACAACTTTCTTGGTTTGGCCGACTATTATGGCCGGTTTGTTCAGGTATTTTCATCCATCGCATCGCACTTGACCAATTTGACTTAGAAGGGTGCTTCATTTGTATAGTCGGATGAGTGTGAGGAGAGCTTTCAAAAGCTCAAGATAGCCTTGACCACGGCTTCAGTGTTAGTTTTGCCATCAGCTTCAGGTTCATATAACGTGTATTGTGATGTTTAGAGAGTTGGTATTGGTTGTGTATTGATGTAGGAGGGTAGATTTATTGCTTATGTTTCTCGTTAGTTGAAGCCCCATGAGAAGAACTACCCTGTTCATGATTTGGAGTTGGCTGCCATTAAGCACGCGTTGAAGATTTGGAGGCATAACTTGTATGGTGTGTCTTGTGAGGTGTTTACTGATCATCGTAGCCTCCAGCACTTGTTCAAGTAGAAGGATCTTAATTTGAGGCAGCGGAGATGGTTGGAGTTGCTAAAGGATTATGATATCACTATATTGTACCATCCGAGGAAGGCCAACGTGGTGGCCGATGCTTTCAGCCGAAAGGCGGTGAGTATGGGGAGTTTGGCATACATTCCAGTTAGGGAGAGACCTCGTGCAGTTAATGTTCAGGCCTTGGCTAATCGGTTCATAAGGTTAGATATTTCGGAGCCCAATCGGGTATTGGCTTGTATGGTTTCTCGGTCTTCCTTTTATGATCGCATCAGAGAGCGCTAGTATGATGATCCACACTTGCTTATCCTTAATGATAGAGTTTAGCACGATGATGCCAGAGATGTGAGTACTAGTGATGATGGGGTGTTGAGGATGCACGACCGGATTTGTGTGCCCAATATGGATGGGCTTCGGGAGTTGATTCTGGAGGAGGCCTATAGCTCGTGGTATTCCATTCATCCGGGTGCCGCGAAGATGTATAAGGATCTAAGACAGCATTATTGGTGGACGAGAATGAAGAAAGGCATTGTGGGATTTGTGGCTTGGTGTCTCAATTGCCAACAGGTGAAATATGAGCATCAGAGACCGGATGGCCTGCTTCAGCGGATGGATATTCCAGATTGGAAGTAGGAGCGGATCACCATGGACTTTGTAGTTGGGCTCCCATGGACTTTGAAGAAGTTTGATGCTATTTGGGTGATTGTGGATCAGCTGACCAAATCCGCATACTTTATTCCTTTGTGTACTACCTATTCTTCAGAGCAGTTGGTAGAGATCTATATTCGGGAGATTGTTCGTTTTCATGGTGTCCCAGTTTCCATCATTTCAGATAGGGGTACTAAGTTTACTTCACAGTTTTGGAGGTCTGTGCAGCTAGAGTTGGGTACTCAGGTTGAGTTGAGCACAGCTTTTCACTCTCAGACGGACGGGCAGTCCGAGGGCACTATTCAGATATTGAAGGACATATTGCGTGCTTGTGTCATTGATTTCGGAGGGTTATGGGTTCAGTTTCTACCGCTTGCAGAGTTTGCTTATAACAACAGCTACCAGTCGAGTATTTAGATGGATCCATATGAGGCTTTGTATAGGAGGCGGTGTAGATTTCCAGTTGGTTGGTTTGAGCCGGGTGAGGCTAGGATATTGGGTACAGACTTAGTGCAGGATACTTTAGATAAGGTGAAGGTGATTCAGGAGAGGCTTCGTACAACGCAGTCGAGACAGAAGAGTTATACTGACAGGAAGGTACTGGATGTGTCCTACATGGTTGGCAAGAAGGGTCTGTTAAAGGTTTCACCCATGAAGGGTGTTATGAGATTTGGGAAGAAAGGGAAATTGAATCCTCGGTTCATTGGGCCTTTTGAGCTGCTTTGGAGGATTGGGGAGGTGGCTTATGAGCTTACTTTACCACCCATCTTGTCGAGTGTGCATCCGGTATTTCATGTTTTTATGCTCCGAAAGTATATTGGGGATCCCTCTCATGTTTTTGATTTCAGCACGGTTCAGCTGGATGGTGATTTGACCTATGATGTGGAGCCAACAGCTATTTTGTATCATTAGTTCGAAAGTTGAGATCAAAGTATATAGCTTCAGTGAAAGTGTAGTACAGATGTCGGCCTGTGGGGGAGGCTACCTAGGAGACCGAGCGGAATATGCGGAGCAGATATCCTCACCTATTTGAGGCTTCAGGTATGTTTCTTGACTCGTTCGAGGATGAACGTTTGTTTAAGAGGGGGAGGATGTGACGACCCGGCTAGTCGTCTCATGATTTACCGCTCTGTTTCCCCCATTTCTACTTTTTATTGCTTTGTTTATCGGTTATTTATGTGATCGGGCTGGTTGGCTCGGGTTCGGAAAGGTTTGAGAAGGTTTGAGACACTTAGTCTTTTTTGAGGAAGCTTAAGTTGTAAAAGTCAACTCGATGTTGATTTATATGTTAGAAGGCTCGGATGTGAGTTTTGATTGTTCAGATAGCTTCGGGAAGTGATTTGAGACTTAGGAGCATGATCAGAATGTGTTTTGGAGGTCTGGAGTAGATTTAGGCTTGAATTGGCGAAATTGGATTTTTGGCATTTTCCGATTGATAGGTGTGATTTTGATATAGCAATCGGAATGTAATTCCGGGAGTTGAAGTAGTTCTGTTGGGTCATTTGGGAGGGGTGTGCAAAATTTCAGGTCATTCGGACGTGGCTTGGTATACTTTTTTATCAAAAGCGTAATTCGGAAGATTTTGGAAACTTAGGCTTGAATCTGATGTGTTTTGGTTGATTCGATGTTGTTTGAGGTGTTTTGAAGATTGCTACAACTTTGAGTAGTGGTATATGATGTGTTTGTGCCTTTGGTTGATGGAGAGTTGGAATTTTAGTGAAGCCGCAGAATTTTCTGCTTCTGTTGTTTCCGCACCTGCGAATTGGGGACCGCAGGTGCGATGTCGCAGATACGAGAAAAGGGCCGCAGAAGCGGTCAAGGATGTGAAGGGAAGGAGCCGCAGATGCGGTGTGGTGAGCGCACCTGCGATGGTGCAGGTGCGGTTATTTGGCCGCAAATGCGGAGATTGGTCGAGTAAGTGAAAACCGTAGAAGCGGTTCAAGGACCAAAAATGCGGTACCGCAGAAGCGGGATTTTGGCCACAGATGCGAAATCCCTGTGCCAGAAGGTATAAACTATTTCCTCCGCAATTTTGAGCTATTCCACCATTTCTAAGTCATTTTTGGAGCTTTTTGGGTGATTTAAAGGATGATTTCAAGGGGATTTCATCGAGGTAAGGATTTTGGACCTAAAACTCGTTTCTAGGGTATTATTGCTCGGATTAGAGCTGTAAATAATGGAATTAAGGGCTAAAAATTGGGAATTAGGGCTTGAGATTGAGAGACCTTAAAATGGGAATTTGAGGGGTCATTTGGACTCCGATTTCAGTGTTCTTGGTATGTATGAACTCGTGGGAGGACAAGGATTCCTTTGATGTGAGTTGTATCAAATTTCGAGATGTGGGCCCGGGGGTCGGGTTTGGCCAATTTCGGGATATGTGGTATAATTTGATTAATTTCGCATGGGCTTCGTCCCTTTAGCCTATTCTAATGTTATGATTCTGATTTTGGGTAGATTCGGTGCGAGTTGAGGCCGAGGAGAGACGCAAAGGTGTCGCGGAGTAGTATTTTCATCCGGTTTGAGGTAAGTAACCATTGTAAATCTGGAACTGAGTTCCCTGATTTCTACTGTTATGCCCGAGCGGCTGTGAGATTAATGACTAAGAGAGGTTGAGGACGTAATGGTGAGGATATATATACATATAATAGATCGGGCTGGATACCGCAGCGATACTTATATGGATCAGGTTGCACGCCGCAGCAATATGTATATATTAGATCGGGTTGTGCACCGCAACGATATGACGCTTGGGCTGTAGGAGCCCCTCCGGAGTTTGTACACTCCCAGTGAGCATAGTCGACTATAAACTATGGATCGGGTTGCACGCCTCAGCGGTTACTATGATTATTACTATTATGAGATATTATTGAGCATGAGTGCTGAGAGTGAGTACTGAGTGACGAGAGCTGAGTCACGAGTGACTGAGAGGCTGCTCGAGAGGCCATATTCTAAGTGATACCTTGCCTGAGGGGCCCATTTATGATATTTTCACTGATTTCACTCTTCTTTTAAAATAAGCCTCTGTTGAAAAATTGTTAAGTAAATGATTTCAAGTATTCCAATTGAAACCTAAGGTTTTATGACGAGACTGGTTTTTAAACTGTAGAGTTTGATCTATTATTCTGCTGTTTACTCCTTTATATGATTTTAACTGCTCGTCACTGCTTTCAGACCTTATTTACTTTAGTTACTTACTGAGTTGGCGTACTCACGTTACTCCTTGTACCTTGTGTGCAGATGTAGGTGTCAGAGCGGCAGAGTGAGGGTCCCTAAAATTATCAGAGTTTGCCAGAAACTGCATGGTAGCTGCATGGCGTCCGCAACCCTACTTTCCTCCTTCCTATCTTGTTCTTTTCTTTATTTTAGACCTATGATGTATTCGACAGTCAGTTATATATTTAGAGGCTCTAGACTCGTGACACCAGATGTTTGGGCTATGTTGGTTTACTATTTTATTGATTTCCGCACATTTTTAGCTGTTTTATACATTTCTTATGAAAACTGATATTTAAACATGTGTTAGAAAATGGCTTTATAAAATAAATTCGTTGTGTTTATGTTTGGGTTAGCTTGCCTAGTAATGTGATAGGCGCCATCATGATCGAGTATTTGGGGTCGTGACAAAAATCATCCAGCACCACAGGCCTGGCGGTGCCAGGCTAAAGCCTGAATACCCTGGCGTTACCCTTGCATCACCAGCATAAAGCCATCCCTAGCCTGGCTTTTGCCTTGCAAAGCTAGCCTAAAGCAAGGACCAGCCTGGATTTTGCCTGTCAAAGCCTGCTTAAAGCCAGCCCCAGCTTGGGTTTTGCCTTGCAAAGCCAGCCCCACCCTGGCTTTTATCTTATAAAGCCTGCCTAAAGCCAGCTTCAAGACAGGTGTAGCCAAGCTCTTTTACATGATAATATTGATGATCGACCACATAATTTATACTTGGATAGAGTCAGTACATTGCCTATGGGGATCATATTGTAGCAACGCTAATGATTGGAAGACTATGTTGGCTTCAATTCTGTGGTGGAGATGTTTGAAATTCATTTTAGCCTATAGACTGCGTACCCTGGCTCCTGGTGAGAGCTTGATAGGTGCTTTTTGGTATTTACCACTGCCAATTGGATTCACATACACTGATAGGAGAAGGAAGAATTTAGCGGACAATGTTGTAATAGCTAGTTCATTAAACTTTAGCTTTTTTATCTTTTTAGTAGCTAGTAGCTTCATGCAACTTATATTTTGGTTTGGGATTTTGTATTCTTTGGACCCATTTTGGTATTTTAATTACATACTAGCCACTAGGCAGCTTGCCTAGTGGTGTATTTGCTAAAAAAATGCTTCTTTGAATAAATGATACATGCGTACATATTTTGCCATCGGGGCTCAAGTATTCTATATGGACACGGTTCATCCGACCGTTTGTCCAATTACAAAGTTTTCCTATTGAGGCCCCCTTTGGCATGAAGTATTTTTCTCGAAAATATAAACTCCGAGGGTGATGCCCCCCCCCCCTCCCAGTATTCGAGGTTGATTGAAAAGAAGCCTTGGATACTATTGAATTCTCCTTAGGTAACACATAGTTGTTGCCTCGTTAAAAACCTCGCCGGAAAAAACTATTTGGGACCGTGAGCATATAATTTATACCCTATTAAAATATTCCTACAAAATTAATAAATAAATTAGCCTTATTTAATTTTAGATTTGTTTTTAGGATTTTTTGGTACACATTTCTAATCGAATTTTTTAAAGTTATAAAAACTAACAAAAATATTTAAACCTTCATCATCTTGCATTTATTAGGTTTTTAATTTAATGCCTAATTACATAATTTAATTACTTCATTAAAAGAAAATCACAAAAATTATTTATTTTTGATATTTTTTTAGTTTTAGTATTAAATTACTAATTTTTCCTTTTTAAATTGAAGATTGACTAATTATGTAAATAATACAAATAGATAATTAATTAACTTTTACAAATTAAGATAAATTAGTACTTAATTTAGGATTTATTTAAATTAATTAGTTTTTAAAATTAAAGAAAATGGGGTCTTGGCCGAATTGGGCCAATTTAGACTAGTCCAAACCTCAAACTTTACCCAAAATGCCCAAGCCCAATCCCCTTAAAACCGGTCTAGCCCCCTTCTACCCTAAATCGGCGTCGCCCCCCAGTTATATCAAGTCATGTTCTTTATCATTTAAATGAAAAGACGAGTGAAATATAAACCATGATGTAACCTTTTAATATATATATATATATATATATATATATATATATATATATATATATATATATGTCATATTTGTCCTTCCTACCCCCCTCATTTCACATTCCGCCCTCTCTCACATCTTACTCTCCTTAGCCCCTCCCCCCCTCCCCAAATCCTAGTCATCCTAACACCCATGTCCCAAACCCTAGCCGTCTCTCCACCCTCTGCCTAGAGCCGCCGGTCGGACTTAACCAAATAACCCCAAACGTACATTAATCAGCTCCTCTTCTTCTCCTCTACCTCACCCCACTAACCAAACCCACAAAATAAAATTAACAAACCTATATCTAGAAAGTGGCCGAGACCCTAGCACCGACACACGCCGCCCGCCGAAAATCGCCTACGGCGACGGTGGACCTCCAAAATCCATCAAACTCACACCATACACTCTCCTCACCTCCCTGAAGCTCACCCTACCAACCAAATCCCGAAAAACTCCACCAAAATCCCTAGATCTTAAATCTAAAAATCCAGAAACCCTAGATCTGTCTGCTTTTCAATTTTTCTTATTCGTTTAAAGATCCCCCTGCCAAGATCTCCCACCAAGAATCTCAGATTCCATGTGGTGTCTTGGTAAGAGAGTTTTTAGCGGCTAGATTTGATCTTTTTTTCCAAAAAAAAAAAGAGCTTAACCTAGTTTGTATAATAATTCTCGCGACAAGATCTCTCACTCAGGATCTTAGATTCTGAGAGAGTGTCTTGGCGCGAGGGCTTTTAGCAACTAGATCTCAAAAAAGAGGTTTCTTTAGCTTTAATTTTCTTTTCCTGTCTTTTCTGTTTTTCCTTTATTATTATTATTATTATTATTATTATTATTATTATTATTATTGTTGTTGTTGTTGTTGTTGTTGTTGTTGTTGTTGTTGTTGTTGTTGTTGTTGTTGTTGTTGTTGTTGTTGTTGTTGTTGTTGTTGTCGTTGTTGCTGTTGTTATTATTATTATTATTATTATTATGTGTTTTATTATTATTATTGTCTGTGTTTATTTCCAGTATTGTTGCTTTATTTTTTGTTTACTGTTATTTTATTTTTGTTATTTTTTTACTGTTTTAAATTTTCTTATATTAATTATTATTTTCAGTTATATTCTTTTCAAATTAATTAATTAATTAAAATTGAATTAATTATTAAATAAAATCAGGGCTTAAATGCATTCTGTTAATTTTTACATCATTATGTGTTATTTTGTTTACATTAATTAATTAAAACGGATTTAATTAAGATAAAGGGAAAAACAATGTTAAATTAATTTATTTTTCCTTTTTTGCTTTCTGCCTATTTTTAATATCATTATATATGTTATCTCCATTAATTTTGCATTTTTTTGTTTGTTTTGGTTAGCATGTACTGTTTTGTTTATTCACTCGTTTTCTTTATTTAGTTATTGTTTGAGAATTGGGCCTGGCTGGATAGGCATGCCCACAACTTTGTTAAAAAGCTTAAGAGCCCAAACTCTTCAGGCCAAGAGTCACCTGACTCAGGCCCAAAACCAATCTGGTTCCGAGGTAATTCCAAGACCCTCAAGGTTCAGTATTGGAATCCTAATTCCGAAAATCATTCAAAAATGCTAGAAACTTCTAGAATAGAGATAAATGTCCCAATGCTGAGTAGGACAATAGGGATAAGATCCAAAAATATCCAGAACTGGGACACTTGTCCATTTTGTAAGATAAGGAAGGTACTATAAATTGGACAACTGTCCATTTTTGTCACGACAGATGCCTTTTCCCTGATTTTTAGGGAATTCTGGCAGATTCTTTGTATCCTAATTTTTATCTCTTTTCACTCCCTCACTCTATAAATACACTGTTTTTTACACACATAGATAGAGATAGACAAACGTGAATACACCTGATATAGATCTGAATAATTACACACTGAACAACACAGAAAATATCCTTTAAAAATATACTGATTCTGCACTACTTTTGAAGTCTTTCTCCTTCATTGTTGAGCAAAGAACTCCTAATGGTTTTATATTTTTGCTGGGATTTTGGGGTTTAAATTTAAAGTTGTATTGGATTTCCTGTTTGGTTATTATTGCTGTTGCTTCTTACTCGAGTTTTCAGAGACATATTTTCTTTATCTGTTTATTTTTCTTGCTGCTGTCAAGGTCTTTTTTTTAACAAATTTAAAATTTCATTTTTGCTGAATCATGACCCAGACCCCACTAGTGGGATTTTACTGGGTTGTTGTTGTTGTTGTTTTGCTGAATTGTGACTTGGATTTATTGGTTATCATAAATCTGTATTTTGTTTGAATACTACATGAATCATGTTGTTTGAAGTTGTATGGTTAAGTTTGTGTAGAGTTAATTATTTACATTGTTAGGTGATTTATGTCATGTTAGCTTTATATTAAAGTATTGCAAAGATCTGTTTAAAGCTTCATACGTTCATGAAAATGTATATGTAAGAACAAGAAAAAGCATTTTTCGAAATATTGTTAGAGTAGTAATAGGCAGATTTTATCCTTGTCCAAGTTAGTAAGATGTAATAATTTAGCTCTACTCTTCTTATGCAACATGCTGGTTTAATTAGTAATTTATTATGTCGTCAAATAATCAAGTGTAGTAATTCTGATGCTATTAGTTTAAAATCATAAAAAAGAAAAAATCAGAGTTTACAAGTAAACCAAATAGTAACCATAATACATTTTCAGGCAAAACCAATTGGGTTCATGGAATTGTATTCTGATTTTATAGTAAAAAATGAATTGATCAATGGCCTTTACACTTTAAGATTTTCAAATACAAATGAGTTTTATACCTAGCACTTTGACAAAAGAAATAAAATACTTAGGCAAATCAATAGGAAAATTGTCCAAAAATTTTGATTTATTTTATTCTATTCAAAAACCCTTTTACATCTGTTTTAAAAGATAAACAAAATATAGGTAAACTTTACAAATATTATTGCAAATTTTATCTCAGACTCATTCACAAAAATATGTATTGGGATAAAGTTCACTTGGACTCATTATCATCAACCCAAATCTTTTCTTTTAAATTCATTTATTTGTCCCCAAATGGATACTAGGCCAGAGTCATTTGGACTCCTTAGTAGGCCCAAATCTTCCTGAATTTAATGTGTTTGAATGCTCAATAACTTTGTTTTGAGCTAGATTCATCTAGACTCAGTCAGGCCCAAGTTTCTTTAGATTTAACTTCATTTGTTGTTTGAGTAACAGACAATATATGTCTTAGGTTAGAGTTAATTTAGACTTAGTCCTTATCAGGCCCCAAACTTTTAAATATGGGCCTATTTGGCAGTTAATGCATATGTTGCCCCATTAATTAAATAAATGTCTCACATAGTTTTAGAACCTTTACACCTAGTTACACGACATAGGGTAGAGACATAATCATAATTTTAGGTGTACCTTAAATCGAACTAACTATTACAGTTATGTATGCGCATGCGTGACATAGTTGTGATGCCCAAAAATAAACTAAGGTATACGTTCACGTGACCATGGTCAAACGTTTTAGCGATTAAAATGCCTTAATAAAATATCCGTACAAATGCTTTAGGCATGATTTTTTAATTGCTATCATGGTTCTATTTCTTTCAAATAAATTAAAAGTATGTGTTCGTGCAACTTTGACCAAACCTTTTTCTTAAAAACACTAAGTGTTAGGAATTGAGTATACGTACACGTAACTCATCTCAAGTTAATTCTTTAAATACGGATTATCAAGTGATTAATAGCGGTAAAGGGTAAAATAAACATAAGTCCTAAAAGGAGTAATTAGACAAAATAATCCAAGTATAAATTGCTAACGATCATGCTAAAACCACAAAACTCGAGAATGCCTAACATCTTCTCCCGAGTTAACAGAATTCTTTACTTAATTTTTTCTAGTTTCACAGACTTTAAACGAAGTCAAATTTTCCTCGATTTGGGATTTAAAATAAACCGGTGACTTGGGATACCATAAATTATTCCAAATGGTGACTATGAAATAAATAAATAACCCCATTTCAATTAATATCACTTCAATTGAAAAAACTCTCGTATATCCCCTTCGGGTAGAAAGGACGTGTGACAGCTCTGGTGACTCCGCTGGGGATTAGAACCCAGAATCTCTGGTTTAGGGTTCAAGAATTCGATCTTGTTAATGTGATTTTTTACTTGGCTTTATTAATTGTAATGTGCTAATTATTACTTATTTACCACTTTGATATTATTTAAACTGTATTAAATTGTCTTCTTACGCCTCCCTTCCGAGTCTTCTAAAAAATGGTGCACACTTTCGTGTGGTCCACTTTTCTTTTAGAGGTCGTACCAAATAGAACGAGGACGGATCAACCACTAGACCAGGTAAATTTTCGTGCTCTCGGTACGTCGCTCCCACCTCTACTTAAGATGTCCGCTTGGGTAAGCCAGGTCTAGAACACATCCCTAGGTTTAAACCTAGAATAACAAAACCTTATGCCGGATCTCTAGAAGAAACGTTTGTTTGTATCACGTGCATTTGAATTTGGGGACTCAACACAGGGGTTGAGTCCGTCTAGGATAGGTGTACCCAAAATGAAAGACCATCTTGATGCATCTTATGTGCTATTTGTACCTTTATTTTCTTCGGCTTGTATGTTGACCGGCTAAGAAAAGAAAAACAACAAAAAAACCAAGAGTGAGGTAGGATAGAGAATTCACCTGGTTCTAAAAACCCCAATTTTTAAAAAATACCTCGAAACACTCTGCCAAAATTTTTGAAAAAAAAGGAAGAGAAAATGTATTTCAAAATAAAAGTGAGTAAATGTCATGTTTTTTGTTTAATTATGTCAAAACTGACCGAACTACGCGGGTTTAATTCTCACCGGATGTGAGATACGTAGGCAAACCTCATCGGCGCCAGCCCCAATTTTTCAAACCAAATAAATAAAATATGTCCATTGGTCAAAAATAAAGCCGACCCAACTTCGGTTAAATCTTGCGCCATTTTTGTCGGAATAGACTTAGAACATCTTACGTTGTCTAAGGGCTATTTTTACTTAGAACGGACATGTCTGTCAATAAATCATCACTTTTCCTACAAAAGTGCCTTACTTCGGCCTCAAAACTTTATTCAAAAGTAAGAAAGGGCCACTATTGGAAAAATGAACGTTTTGGTCGATGCTGCAAAAATAGCCACCTTTAGGTGATTTCTCTTTAAATTAAAAACTGGTTCTTACAAAAAGAGTCCATTGGTCTATCTTTCAAACTAGAGTCAACCTTAACCCTACCCGTTCACAGGTACAGAATGAATACCATCCAGACTCTACCATTAAATGTCATGGAACAAGCTCCACTACAGCTTCAAATGTGGTGGTATGATTTGGACCAAGAAGGGCAAGAATGGGTAGTTGAACATCTGGGTGTTTTGAGGGATATAATGAAAGTCAAGCCTCAGAATGATCTAATCAAGGCTTTAGTGACTTTTTGGGATCCTGTCCTCAATGTCTTCCGCTTCTCGGACTTCGAGCTCACTCCTACCCTAGAAGAAATAGTTGGGTATATAGGTTTCAGCAGGGACTTAAGAAATCAACAGCTTATATTCCCGAGGCCTATGTTAGTACGTCGTTTCTTTGATATTATGAACATTAATAAGCAAATAAGAAAGAATCGTGTAAGCAAGGGTTGTTGTTCATTCTATTCCTGTACTCCAGGTATGGGCATCTGGAGGGGTTTGAAACACATGAAAAAGGGTTGACCAACAAGCAAAGCAAAGATACTTGGAAAATTCATCGTCGCTTTGCCTTCATAGTGGCATTTCTAGGCATCATGGTCTTCCCAAATGAAAAGGGGACAGTTGATATCCGCATGGCTTGAATTGCGCTAGTCCTAACTGCCAAGGAAGATCATACACTTGCTCCACTAATATTGTCGGATATCTATCGGGCACTGACATAGTGTAAGTCGAGGGTGACATTCTTCGAATGTTGCAATATTCTTTTACAAATGTGGTTAATTGAACACCTTCATCGTCATCCAAAATTTATGAACTATGGCCCAAGTAAGAGCAACTTCATTTAAATCTATGAAGAAAGAGTGAAAGATTACGACTCTCCGGAAGGGGTTGAAGCTTGGATTGTCCACTTGGACTATCCCTTCTTTCTTTTTTGGCATGATCCAAGTTATATAAAAAAAGAAACGAGCAAACGCACATCTTTCATAAACGACTCTATTCATCAAAATACTAGAGGTCTCTATGTTCTTGATTCCCCATGTGACATATTATTATATCTTCTGTTCTCTCAGAATAATACACAGTTGACAAAAGTTTATCCTAAAGAAATATTGAGATTATTGACATATTTTCATGTATTTCATTCATTTATACATGTACATTGACCCATGACAATATGGCGTTATATACACATATTTATATGTATATATATATATATGGTATATGGGAAAAAGGTTACGGCATTATATACGTGCCACCACCTGATCACCTGGTATACGTTGATGATTTTGCCCACAGTGGCTGAGATGATATGATGGGATGCCTTCAGAGGCTTGATGATGTTATGAAATCATGTACTTGTACACGACATGACATTCATACGCATATGCATTACACTATAGGTATTTACTCTATATCTCTTCCATGTCGATAGATAGGTCGAGAGTCTCGCAAGTAGGCTATCAGCTCAGCGGAAGATGTTGGTGCGCTCTATTTGCTCTGGGGTTGCTTATTTGGTCAGTATAATTAGGATATGTATTGTTGGTACGGCGGGGCCCAGTCTCGACCTTTGTGATACTTATGTACTCTTAGAAGCTTGTAAATAGATGTCATGTATACGGATACTTGTATGGCCTTGTCGGCTATGCTTAGTTTACAAATGATCATGTTGGCCTTATAGGCCCGTGTGTCACATGTATAAGTTTTTATATCAGGTTGGTTCGTCCTATATTAAGTATTCCTTTATGTTTATTCTTGTTAGCCCATGACGACCTATTTTACCCATTTGCCAATGAGAGTACGATAATAAATATATGTATGTTGGTACTTAGTTGAATAAGGTACCAGGTTCCCGTTGCGGCCATAGGTTAGAGTCATGACAAAAATGGTATTAGAGCAGTTCTGTCCTAGAGAGTCTACAAGCCGTGTCTAGTAGAGTCTTGTTTATGGGTATGTCGTGCAACACACTTATAAGTAGAAGGCTACAGGGTATTTAGGATTGTCACTCTTTCTTCTTACTCTAGATCGTGTGGTAGAGCTCAGTTGTAAGAACTCAATTTCCTACACTCTATCTTATTCATAATACGATGATGCCTACATATAGAAAGACGGTTGGTAAAGGATTGAATGTAGTTGTGGAAGAGTTGAGTTAGAGGAACTCGAATTTCGCATGATGTTTATGATAAGTAAATGTAAGGTCTTTAGTAGATCATGTGCGTACTAAGACGTGTAAGCCTCTCGATAAGGAGCCTTGAGGAAAGAATATCTATCCACCCTATGGAAAAAGGCAATGAGAGATTCAGAAGGTAGATACAAGCTTCAACATGTAAAAGGAGCAAGATGAGAAGGGTACGAGGTACCCTATTTAATAAAGATTATCAGTATTTACAAATTCAGGCAAAAGAATATAAGCCTTTTGAATTACTTTCAACAATAAGAGAGGCACATACAAATGGCCACACCCATCTCATTTATGTCCTATAGAAGTTAACAGAAGTAGTATAAGAGAAGGATGGGATATCAGGATCCAGCTGGGGTTAGAGTAACCCAAAATGGTTAATGAATTGTTTGCATTAGTTGACATTTACGAAGGATAGTACAAATATGTTAATAGGT
This sequence comes from Nicotiana sylvestris, assembly GCF_000393655.2. Classification (NCBI taxonomy): domain Eukaryota; kingdom Viridiplantae; phylum Streptophyta; class Magnoliopsida; order Solanales; family Solanaceae; genus Nicotiana; species Nicotiana sylvestris. Next base: position 38,366,169 of record NC_091059.1, read on the forward strand.
TTCCTTGTGAGACACCAATATGGTGAACTCTAAAATGGTGTAGCTAGATATGAGTACTACAAAGATAGGCACTGGAAGCCTGGAAGTGATAAATATTATCTTAGTGTGTATCTCATCCCTAGTAGAGAAAGAATATTAGACATTTTGAAAAGCCAATGGATGGGGCAGGGGGAGCTAAAGGAAAAAGAATGTCTTGTTAGAGTTTATCGAATAAAGGGATAGAAAGAGATGTTAGCGGGAAATAGGAAAAGAGTTAGTGAAGTATTATATGTAAGAAGTGAAACCTAGATGACAACGATAGAAGAATAAAAATAAAAATGATGACAGTATTACAGAGTCTATAGTTAAGTGAAGGAAAGGACGAAAGGTGAAAGGCTTTGAGACAACAAAAGAGTATAAGCCATAAAGTCATATCATAATTTCAAGAAATAAGTTTGCGGCTCTTAGTGATTACCAAAAAGAAAAGTTAGACCCCAAAGTAATAAGAAATCAGCATGGACTGGTGAATAAGATTAACTAAACATGAACTAGGGATTGAGTGTTTTGATAATGGTCGGTATCATGAGAATTTCAAATTACATTCCAGCGATAATAGAATGGACAATAGAAGAATAATCATTAGAAATTCATTCATTCAGGAAACCGCTTTCCTAATGCAACCAATTTGAGCAAAGTTAAGCTTACTGGACTATGTGTGCCAGTTACATTAAGTATCAATCTCGCGAGTAAGGAATTTTGTTATCATTGGTACAGAAGGATTATCGCAAGGCGATTGAGGGTCATCAATGATATGATAAGATGCCAAAGATAAAGAGGTAAAACATCTACTGGTAGATCATCATAGTAAATATTAGTAATCCCCTTTAAGGGGGGAATGTGGAGTGATGTGATATTAAGTTAGAATTAAGTGGTTCTAGTAACTATGGAATGGTAAAGGAAGAATGCGATAAAAATAAGAAAGGGATGAGATTTCACTTATCCAAATTCTACGGATATGCTGCAACTCCAGAACATAATGTAAGCACGATGTCAAGGAAAGGAAGTAAGGCTTCCAGCCCGAGTTATTTTTAATAAATAAGGAGCAAGTGCGAGAGGTTAGTTAAGACAAAGGGAATAATCTAAGAAAGACTACTCGGAATATTGATATGAGAATGGGCCAACGAGTAGTTAGTAGTTGATTCAAGAAGAGCCCAGTTATGGCTAGACAAGAGGATAACAGACAAATCATCAGATCGTGCAAGATAAACATAGTGAACACCAACATGGGAATTCAATATCGCATATACGACATCATGATCCTTGAGGAATATTCAGTTAGGAGTTGGGATAGTTAAAGGCACTGTATCGGTGTTATGGGAGTAAAAGAGAGTGCCACTGGGAAGACAGTCAAAATATCAATTCAGAAGCAACCCTTCAAGCACAAGGGCATTGAGGTAGGTAACAACGGATAATTATAGGCAAGGAAGGACATCAAAAGTTCCGTAATAAGCTAACAACTTTACAAGAGTCAGAGGGTCCTCCCTAAGTACTACAATGAAAGACTAGCTGAGGAAATAAAGAAGATGGCTTCAACTTAAACATAGAAACTCAAAGAAGAAATGGTCTTCTAATAGTAGTCTCACTACAACATTGTACGCACTCTATAAGAAAGTGGTCTGGCACCTATTGTGGCTAATAAGCGGGAAGTGAAGCCAAAAGTAATGGTCGAAATCATATGAGTTGCAAAAACAAATCTGGCATGTATGGGCACTAAGATAATCCAAGTATTCATGCAACAAGTGATAGAACGACCAGGAAAGGAAATTGCTCTCATTTAAGAAAAGTTGAGAAGGGACAAAAGGAATTATTCGATAAGTGATCCAGAGTTAGTTACATTATGAACGCACTTAAGATTTCGGAGTATTACCCATGCAGCATATATGCTGAAAATCATAGAGTCGTAGAAGACTCTGGTATAAGTAAAAGAAAGAATTGAGTCTAGGTCATAGACAAAGGATTGAATTGTTAGAAGATTGTACCCCAAATATTCCACAGTGTCCATGAAAGTGTTAAGTAATAACTAATACCAGGAGCCGCATATCAAAAGATAGCTTAAACCTACATAAAGGTTGGTCAGAGGGAAAAGGAAACTAAAGAGTTAGATCAACTAAGTAAATCAGGAGTTTGAGTACTGGACCCGAAAAATTATAGACCTCATGATTGAGAACATTGTAGGATCACTCTTAAATATTAGAGGTATAAGAGAGATAGTTCAGTAGCCATATTCTATAGGGGCATTAGAAGAATACAAGACTCACAAGAAGTTAGTATGAAGCTCTCAGCAGATTATGTATACACTAGAGGTGCAAGTATTATAATAAAACTTCAAGTTATGGATGTGAATTATACCTATGTGGGAGGAAGGTCATGAAAGGGATACAAGATGTGATGCAAGATTTTAAGGTAAGTGAGGTAAAGGTGAACAACGTATGTGATACTCAAATGCAGAAGGTTGTGAATTGTCCATACTTCGAACAAAAGGCTAGAAATACTGGGATTTAGTGTCCAGGAATGATAGCAACGTCGTCAGTGGCAAATCTTTCAACCTATGGTTTTTAAGTATCGAGAGATCTAGTTAAGAAAGTAAAGAGGAGTTAGAGACGATGTGAAGTCTCGCTTGATATTCTAAAATAACATAAGGAAATCTATGGTACAAGGAAGTTTAAGGAAGGTGTAAGTTAAAGTATGATATGGCGACAAGGTTTTAGGAAGACATGAGTAAGGATAAGAAAGGGAGAGTGAGAAGGTGACGAGAATGGATAAGTACTCGGGATTAAGCCCATGAAAACAAGAAGAGATGATGATTTCTCCAAGTTATGCAAGGCCCTTTATATCCTAAATGAACCCAAAGGAGTCTAAGACTAATGACATTTAGAATAGATGGAATGCTGCCCTGGTAGGAGAATAAGGGTGTAATTGTGGTAGATAAAGGATAATGTTTGGGTCTTCGGGTGATTTATAATTTGAAAAGAAAAAAGGAATTTCATGAGTTGTACGGGATTAGAATGACCCCCAAAGGATGAATCACACTGGGATACTATGAAATACGGTTACGGAAGTATGGTATCGCCCCCAGGTGGATCAGTCTAATCACTTCAAATATCCCCCAATGAGACGTAAGCCTCAGTGACAATGTATTACGTAAGAGGTTACAAGTTATCTATAGTAGATTGCAGATCAACATTGAGGTGAATCAATGATGGATGGATAAAAGTTGCAAAGTATGAAATAAGATTAGGCAAACATTCTTAAGATGAATGGTAAGGAAAAAGCAATATTCGTAAATTTGACAAAGTACCGAACAAAGAACTTCAGTACACCTATTTATGCCAGAGGGACATCTTGTCAAGTTCTGTATACCTCAAAAGTGAAGCCTAGAGATTGGATAAAAGCTAAAGTGAAGAGCGCATAGGCGCACATACAAGGAACACGTCGTACAAGCTGCATGACAGAAGATAGCAACAGATTCCGACCACAAGTCGTGGTGTGAGAAAGAGGCCTAAAGGGAAGAATGCCTTGGCCTTTGGATTTATTCAAAGTACAGTTTCATAAATGGCAAGAAGAGTATTAAGGAATTCGCAAGAGTTATAGGCTATGAAAATGATAAGTGCACCAGTCAACATTCGAGGACAAATGTTCCAAAGAGGGGAATGATGTTACACCCCATGTTTTCATACGTAGAAGTACGGCATCAGTAAATTGATGAAAGCTCAGAAATAAGATATTACATCCTGCATTGTCGTACATTAAAGTTTCATCGTAAGTTAATCAATGTAAATTCGGGAATAGGATTATTTTGAGATTACAAGAATTATGATATTTTAAACAAGTGATGAGTAAATTCGTGAAGGTGAGAGGGTAAGCAAATTGAAGAAAATGAATTTTGTCGAAGTTTGACATTTTGGGATAAAATATGGTTCGAGCTAAAATATTCGGTATTTATAGACTAGTACCATACAAGGTACCACACGACCGCGAGAGTAAGGTGTATAAGGTATGTTAAAAGTGGGTAGTATTTTAAGTAATTTGAGATAAATCTTAATTATGTGAATAATTGGGAGATTAACAAGTTAATCAAGTGATTAGTGGATAATTAATCAAAATATTTGAATAAGTGTTACATCTCCAAACGTGGCAGCCAACGCTTGATGGAAGTATGACTCTTAAAAACATAGAATAAGGTGGAATTTGAGAGTCTTTTTGGTGGCTTAGTCATTATGAAAGTGTGGCCCACATCCTTGTATAAGAAATATTAAACTTAAGAGACTATAACTTAAGAGTCTTATACTCACATTATTGTCCACATACCAAATCACGTTGTCATCAATAACTTAAGAGTCGTTGTCATCAATAACTTAAGAGTCTTATGACTCTTAAAAGAACCTCATCACATTATTTGGTTCATTTAATATGAATATATCATATAAGAAATGCAATACCTTCTTCAATTCAAAGCAAAGTGAGATTTTGCAATTACAACAGATTACGGTGCAATCTTTTTTAAGAATATCATACGAATATTTCCCTACTTCGATCATTCCATTACATGTTGTCGTAATTGTCGTGTATTAGAGGGATTGTCAAAAGAATCGACTCAAGTATATTAAGGTCATCCCTTCTTTCTTTTTTGGCATGACCCAAGTTATACAAAAAAGAAATGAGCAAACGCACAACTTTCATAAACGACTATATTCATAGAAATACAAGGGGTCTCTATGTTTTTGATTCCCCATGGGAAATATTATTATATCTTCTGCTCATGGGTCTCAGAATAATATGCAGTTTACAAAAGTTTGTCTGAAAGGAATATTGAGATTATTGGCATATTTTCATGCATTTCATTCATTTATACATGTACATTGACCCATGACCAGATGACGTTATAAATGCATATATATATATATATATATATATATATGTATATATATATGAGAAAAAGGTTACGGCATTATATACATACCACCACCTAACCAGTTGGTATACGTTGATAATTTTGCCTACAGTAGTTGAGATGATATGATGGGATGCCCTTAGAGTCTTGATGATGTTATTAAAACATGTACCTATGCACGACATGACATTCATATGTATATGCATCACAGTATAGATATTTCATGATTTACATAGTTATCCAGACTTACAGGTTGATTCATTTACTCTATATCTCTTCCATGTCATTTATGTACTTATTTATATGCCTTACATACTTGGTAGATTATTCGTACTGACATCCCTTTTGCTTGGGGACACTACGTTTCATGCCCGCAGGCCCCAATAGACAGGTCAAAAGTTCTACAAGTAGGCTATCAGCCCAGCGGAAGATGTTGATACGCTCTATTTACTTCGGATTCTCTTATTTGGTTAGTATAATTAGGACATGTATTGATTGGTATGGCGGGGCCTAGTCCCGACCTTTGTGATACTTATGTACTCTTAGAGGCTTGTAGACAGATGTCATGTATACGGATAGTTGTATGGCCTTGTCGGCTATGATTAGTTTACAAATGATCAGTTGGCTTTATAGTCCCGTATGTCATATGTATATGTTTTTATATCAGGTCGGGTCACCTTATATTGAGTATTCCCTTATGTTTATTCTGGTTATCCCATGACGGCCCATTTGGTCCATTTGCCAATGAGAGTACGATAAGAAAGATATGTATGTTGGTACTCGGTTGAGTAAGGTATCGGGTGCCTGTTGCGGCCCATAAGTTTGGGTCATAACCTAAAGTCTTCATGTAGAAAGGTGCCCTAGACGTCTTCGATCGAATGCCTGCAATGAGTTAGTTTTAAATTCAAATGGAAAAAGGAGAAGGTTATACCTCAACAGTAATATCATTTGAGTGGTGATACATTCCAATTATTCGGTAATTGTTCGCCTCCCATCGTGACAAGTTTGTAAGATCCTTTAACGACAACTTCGATGACACAGTATGGTCCTTCCCAATTCGGGCCTAGTTTCCCTTCATTCAGGTCTCGAGTATTAAGGGTGACTTTCCGTAGAACTAAGTCCCTGATTCCGATATGTTGAAGGTTAGTCATTATATTATAATATCTCTCGATTCTTTGTTCTGCGTCGCCATCTGAACAAGTGCATCTTCTCATTTTTCATCTAGTAGCTCGAGGCTAGTATTCAGAACCTCGTGATTTTTTTTTTTGCCAATCCGATAGGCAAGCGCCTAGGACTAGTTTTTTATTAATAATAGAAAAGAAAAATACAACAATTAGGAAAAGTACAAATAAGGGGGACAATAGCATCGATATTGTTACCCATCTGCCTTGGCTATATAATCACTCCTCTGCGCCTCACATTGCCTTATGATGGAGGCTCATGTAGAGGATTCATGGTATAGCTGCCGGCAAAGTCTCACGAGGGCATATAATCTCATAGTCGTGTGGATATTTTTCCAAAGGCATAGGACCAAGGCAACACAAACCTGGCTAAACCTTACCTTCCTAATCCTATTGAGGCAAATAAAAGGCCTCACCTACTAACAAGCATGTAAAAAATAAGAACTTGAACGGACAAAATATTCAATGATCATCACAGAGTTTATAACATACTCTGTGATGATATTACAAATGAGTATACTAGCATAATGGTAGAATAAAATGTAGATGGAAATAAATTGTTGTCCCTTCATGCCCAAACTTGTAAATTCTTCAATTTGTAATTCTTTGTCATCATCGTCACAATTCTTCAAAATGTCTTCAAAATTCATGACTTCTTTTTTGAACGGTTGGACCTTGTTGATGTAGTTGGGGCAGTCTGCTTTTGTTTGGCAACTCTCACTGGAAGTCGCCTAACAATTGCTTCTTCACTCACCTTGTCGTCCCAACTGTGCTTCATTGTGTGAGCCTTCTTGTTTTGTCCACTGTGCATAGGTGATAAATCACCTTTCCTTATTGCCTCTGCCCGGCACTGTTGTAGCATTGCATCTTCCTCACCTTCTTCAAAAATATCTCTTCCCAAATTTTCAGGATTTGGCATCCCTTGAAGAAGATATTGAGACATCAAAGCTGTTCCATCTTCTTTATTGACCAATGCTGCCTTGCCTTGCCTTTTATTGCTGGATCTATTTACCTTTCCAGTGCTAGCAACCTGAGGTGTAGTTAGAGAGTATAGTGGCTTGGTACTTTCCATCACATCAAGTAGATTTCGGTCCTCCAGTGTGATTGCAGTTGCCCTTATAGCTAGTTGTTGTTGTACCACAATTGAAAGTGTTATAGCAGCTCCTACAATGCGTGCATTCTGCTGCTGCTCCTGTTCATAAGTTGTACCCGCAACTGCTGCTTCTGACCTGTCTGCAGCTACAGTGTTCAGAATAGGTTGTTGTTGCTGCTGCCCAGCTTGTAATGTTGTTGTTGCTTCAGTAAGACTGGCACCCAACGTGTTTGGACTAAAATGTTGTTGCTGTCCAGAATTTTGCATTGTTGTTGCTTGTCGACCAACAACATTACGTTTTTATTGCTGGTTATTGGCATTTGACTGTGCAGCTGATTGTTCCTGATTAACACTTGGCATTGCTACTGTTATTCGCTGGTGCTGCTGCACAACATTGGAAATTACAGCATTTGTTGCGATTGTAGTTTGTTGTTGCTGTTATAAAGTTGTTATGGTTCCTGTATTTTGTTCCTCCACATATGTAACCTCTTGTGTGATTGTAACATTCTCCTGTTGGTTTGACCTGCCATGTGCTGCAATTTTTCTTAGTGCATCTCCTGCTGTACCTGTTCCACATTTTTGCTGTCTATTTTTAGGCACAAACACTGGTGCTTTTGTATTAAGAGTTCTGCTGGAAATTGCCATTGAAGAGTTGCTTTTTTTTTTGGAAGGATGGTGAACCAACTGAGAGTAAGCCTTCCTCTTCACTCTCTCGATCATCATCCACACTCGAATACCCACCATATGCATCACCATAATGTTCCTCACCCCCATACTCGCGTTGGTTTGCCCATAGTTTAGATTTGATTGCCATCTGTCACACCTCCTTTTTACCTTCCTTCATCCCGCAAGAGGAGCGTAAAGGAGTTTTCCCAATTAAAGGACAATCGGAACGGGATTAAATTATTAATTATTCAGAGTCGCCACTTGGGAGATTAATGGTGTCCCAAGTCACCGATTGAATCCCGAACCGAGGAAATTTATGACTCTGTTAACAGTCCGCGAACCAGAAATCCGAGTAAGGAATTCTGTTAACCCGGGAGAAGGTGTTAGGCATTCCCGAGCTCCGCGGTTCTAGCACGGTCGCTTAACTGTTGAGTTTGATTTTATCTAATTTTAATACATGTTAACTTATGTGCCTTCTATTCGCAAACCGCTTTTTTATAGTTATTTATTTTACAAGAATTACGACGTCGTGAAAACGCATTTCGAACTACGTCACAATCAATGCACCCGTAGTTATCAACACATTTCAACTTCGTCGAGATTTGGATTGAGTCGCATCAATGCGCACCCGAATTTAAGAAGGTTATTTAATTAAAAACGAGCCTGAAGATTCTAACGTAATATTATTTTGGGAAAAAGCCATGAAGTTCGCTAAACAGCCATCCCGAATTCCGAACATTTTTAATAATTACTTACTAAGGGCCCCACATTTATTATTATTTTGTGTGGTGAGGCTTGTCTTAATTTGTAAAGCTCTTTTCTATCATTAATTATTTTTATAAGAATTACGATGTCGCGAAAACATGTTTCGAACCACGTCGCAATCAATGCACCCGCGGTTGTCGACACATCTTGGCTTCATCGAGATTTGGATTTGGGTCGCATCAATGCGCACCCGAGTTTAAGAAGGTAACTTTATTAAGAGCTTGCTTAAAGATTCTAACGTATTGTTATTTTGGGAAAGGCGGTGAAATTCACTAAACACCCTTTCCTAGCCTAAGTAATAGAATAATTGTGTCGTTAACTACTTGAGGATTCTAATTGATTAGGCCTACAATTTGTTGAATTTGAAGTTGAAAATCCGGACAAAAATACCAAGCGAATGGGCCCTGAGCTCACAAAGCCCAACCAGGCCAAGGCTGCGGACACAGCCCCAGAACTGGGCTTGTATTCGCACAACCCAGGGATTGAATCCTTGGGCCCTATTTCAATTTCTCGTCTAGCCACAATCTAGGCCGACTGCCAATTCGCTTGGCCCAAAATTGGCCCAGCATGAAGCTGTGCCCAATTCATCTTAGACCCAAAATTAAGACAACCAAGCGTGTTGAACTCTAAATTAATTGCAACTTTTGCAGATTTGATTTCAGCATACCATGAAACTTAAGCAAACAGAAAATGATAGTGGTATAAACATGAAATGCTTAATTTCAACGAACCCCACCCTGGACTATACACAAGAATCTGAATACCCAAATGTCCACTCATTAATTGAAATAATCAAAATCATGCTGGACCATTCTCAATTATACAACTCAGTTATTGGCTCGAATTAACATCAACTAAATCGAGTAGCAATAGCTAGACAATTTAAACAAATTAAACTATGAAGGGTAATTAACAGACAATGCTTTCTGGTACAACAGAATTCAACAGCATTTTCATTGTTCTCCACTTCCAACTTGGATTCGCATAGATGAGTGTCAAAGAAAGGTACCTGGGAACTGTAGTGAAAAAGAGAAAAAAGGAAAGGAATCAGCTATTTTCAGCAGCAATAGACAACACACCCAGCAATGTTGCACCACAGCAATACAGGCAGCTTGTTTTGAAACCAGAAATATAAGCAAATTCTCACAGATTAGCTTAACAGATTTTTTAACATTTCCCTGGACCCTCTCAGCTGGAACCCAGGTTTAGTAATGAACTGTGAAACTGTTTCAGATCTCCATATTTTGGTATTTTTATTTCTGAATAACCCCAGAATTGAAGTGCTAGCTAAAATAAAAGGAATGAATGCTCAAACTAAGACTTAGGGCTCAAGGCAGAAAATCTGAGAGTCGCCTTTTTCAAGGCATCTAATGCCCTTTTATAGGCAACCCTAAAGAGAATAAACTAAGTTCTGATTTTCTAATTAGTCGCTCTCTATTTTCACTTTGGTCCGTCTATTCTTATCTTGCTAAACAAGTAACTGCAGTGTACTTATTAAGATTTACACTTGAAACTCATTCTAGAAGGTCCTAAAGCATTCCCCTACCCATACAATACCCATACTGCCCTTCTTTATACCTTGATATTACTATTCCTATCAGAACTATCCTTTTCCCTACCCAGATTACCCTTGAAAACCTCTCAGAATCACTAACCCTAACCTTGTCCTTAATAACTAAACCCAATACCCTAACCCAGTCTGAAACTAACTAAATCAATTAACTAACAATCAGGAACCAACTAAATTTAATCACCTAACAATCAGAAACCAGTTAAAGTTAATCACCTAACAATCAGAAACCAGCTAAAGTTAATCATTCAATTTAAACTAAATGAAAGTAAACTGTGCTTATGCTACCATGATTACATTAAAAGAGCTTAAACTAATTATGAAATTATAATCATTCAGCCAACTAACCAATTCAGAATCAACAGTAATTAACAGAACTTAACTATCACAATTAAATCATAAAATTGACAGAACAATAATGAAACAACGATTGCAAATAATATTTTAATAATGCAAGTAAAAGAAGCAGTAAAAAAAAGAACAGAAAAACTCACAAAATGCAGAAAGGGCTCCGGCCAGTCATGAATATATGAATCCTTTCAGATTTTTGACGCGTAACATCCCTAACCATGTGTTCTTACACGAGAACACATGGTTAAGGATGCTACGATTCGAAATCAAAAGGATTTGATTTTAGGGTTTGGGCCGTGATTCTTAGATCTAAGATTTGGGTCGTTTCAGGGTGATTTGAAGGGAAACAACCACATATTGGTGTTGAGGAAGGGCTGGGGGTTGTAGGGTGTAAATTTGGGCCGAGTTGGACAAACTATCAACTGGCCGGAAAACTTCAAATCAAGATTCGAAGAGTTCCGGCCCTATTCGAGGCAAACCACCGAGTGTAGTAGCAAGAGGAGGGTGAGGGGAACCCATGGTGTTAATTTCAGGGTGAACGGCGTAGTTCACGTTCACCGCCGGCAAGGTTTTTTAGGGCGGCGCGGATTAGGGTTAGGGGGAAGGGGTAGGGTGAAGAAGACGATGGAAATGGGGGGTGGGGGGACGGTTTGGACACTTATATACTGGGATCCTCGTTAGTTCCGGACCGTTGGATTGATGAGATCCAACAGTCGTGGTTAGATGCTGGGGAAACGACATCGTTTGGACTTACTAGGGACCGGACCGGGTTGGGGGTTTTGTCTGGACTGGTTGCAACGGGTTAAAGCGTTTGGGCCTGAAGTATTTCTTTGATTTGGCCCAAACTTATGGATTTCACACAAGTTCAACTCCATTATATATTTTATTTCCTTTTTGTTTTCTTTCTCCCATTTTTTACAATTTTTCTAATTTTTCTAATTTTTATAAAGATGTAAAACTAACAGGAAATCCTAATTATTTCAAAACAAAGATTAATCAATTCCTAAAAATTGTTTTAAATAATAAAAAAAACTATTTCATGACAAATGCAAAAGTGAACTAATTTTGTGATTTTCATGTTTTGTTTTTAACAACTTAAACCCTAATGGATACTAAAAATGTGAAACTAAAGCCTAAATGCCAAAATGCATATTTTTGTATTTTATTAACATGCGCAAATAAAATGCAACAATTATCAGAAAATAACACCAAGATGCACAAAAATTGTAAAAATCAAGACAAATTATTTTGTTTGGGATTTTGGGAATTATTCATATATAGGGCAAAAATCACGTGCTCAAAGCTGCCCCTCTTTGCTCGGAAACGCGAAAGGTTTCCGGGCAAAGACAAGTGAGCAAATACGAGCGATTTTTGCCTGTTTGCAAATTCCGTGTGAAGCATTTTTTTTTTTAAAAAAACTTGACCGCATCCTTCTTCGGAGGTTGCCTACATATCCTGGGCTAAATAGGAATCAGGTCAGTGTAGTTCGGGAATGTCTGGTAGCTGGGACTACCAGGAATTGTGATTGCACTGTGCTTGTTGTTGTTACTGCTGCTGACCTCCCTTATTACATCGTGCCAAAGATAAAAGAAGCTATACTAACTATGCTCTATGAATTATAAAAATGCTATCTAAATTCTTCACATTTGCTCTTGCACTTCCTTGTTGCCTTGTTCTTTCTCGATAAAAATCCATGTTGCTATTCCCTGGTTGGCTAAGATGTTATTCCCTTTATCCCTACTGCTGAATTTAAATAAACTCGATCTTGAATGTATTCCTCTGTTATTCAGGCGGGCATCCTGACTGCCGAACTTAGAATATCTAACACCTCTATTTTCCAGGCGGGCTCCTGATTGATTGAAATTCAAAATACGTGTCTCTGTTTTCCAGGCGGATTCCTGACTTCCAAATGTAACTTTTATGTCTCTGTTCTTCAGGCGGACTCCTGATTGCTAAAATTAAAATGTATGTCTCTGTTTTCCAGGCGGACTCCTGATTACCAAACTTGAAAAGTATGTCTCTGTTCTCCAGGCGGACATCCTGATTTTAAAAACTTGAAAAATATGTCTCTATTCTCCAGGCGGACATCCTGATTTTAAACTTGAAAAGTATGTCTCTGTTCTCCAGGCGGACATCCTGACTTTTAAACTTGAAAAGTATGTCTCTGTTCTCCAGGCGGACTCCTGATTCCTAAACTTAACAAAATGCATGTCTCTGTTCTCCAGGCGGACTCCTGACTGCTAAAATTAAAATGTATGCATGTCTCTGTTTTCCAGGCGGACTCCTGACTTTCGGGTATCTGAACTACATCCTATTATCCAGGAAGGTCCTGACAACTTACTCTTGTTTTAATCATGCCAACTTTGTGATCCAATTCGATTCCCCTTATGCGCTTCAAGATTATCTTGTATTCAATCAAACCGCACTTTGCCATTCCCTTTTTCAATGACTAACTTTCTGCCCCTGTTACAATCAAAGAAAATTTCGTTAGTTTAAAATGGTGGTTAGTTGATGGCATTTTTGCTGAAAAATCCTTCCCCTGCAATGCTTTGTGTTGACTGACTTCCACATGCTGTTTCTGAACCGCTTGACTTTCTAACCAACTTTTAAATTTCCCGACATCCAGCGACCTAAGTGTTTTACACCCCTGCTGTTGTTTTACTTTTCTGACCTTTTATTTGAGCTTTGCCTTTCCCACGATATTTCCCAATCATTTCCCGATAAGACATCCGTTAATTCCCCGATTTCTGACCTCCTGAATGCTTTTATACCCATACTGTTGTCTCATCTTTCTGACCCTTTTGCCTGAACCTTCACATTTCCCATAAGATTTCGCAAATATTCTGCCAATGCAACTTCCGGCGCCTTCCCCTATTCCATTTACATCATGTTGTTTTTGGCATGCTCTGACCACGTTGTGCTTTACAATTCCGGAAGATGGTAGTGAGCTTTGAAGTCCCTTCTGCCCGCTTTGGCCAAAACTAGTACTGGAGTATCTCTGCTAAATGAAGACCCTTAACAAAAAATGAAATGCAACGATTTTTGAATTAAGGATAAGAAGAATCCAAAACCAGATGACTGTTTCTAGGAAGAGAAGGAAAAGAAACTTATCTCAGCGAGACAGCTGGTACCCATGGTCATGACATGCGTTTTGGATTAATCGGCCCAATCTGTCCAAATAACCAACTTTCAATTGCCATACTTTGTTGCCCAGAACTTCCATCAATTGTTTAAATTACCCAGACCTTTCCCTAGTTTTCCTGCGGTACCTCGAAACATTCTTCCACCCACAAACCTTTTGCCTTTTAACTATCTTCCAACTCACTTTCGCCTCAAGGTGCCCGTGAGGGTTTTCACCCATAAGACTCTCTCGTTTATTTTTCTCTCAGCTCTCGTCGCCTTATGGTGCCCGTGAGGGTTTTCACCGATAAGACTCTCTCATTTTTCTTTCGTTCTTTCTTGCTTGAACCAGAGTGTGGCCGTTGCCATGAATTACCGCTACCTGCTCGATTTGGCATTTATCAAAAATTGATCAGAAGGTCTTTCTTTGGACCGTAATGTAGGCTTTTGGATTGGGTTAGAAAGAAAGGTATGAAAGGCTCAAAACAATTCAACTGGGTTCAAATTACAACTTTCGGAATCCAACTTTCATAACAATCACAATTTCTGCCCCAGTTTCTTGCTTGGGGATTTTTGATTTTTGTTTGATATGACTGAACCTCGGAGTAAGGCTGCCTACGTACCCTTTCGGGATCAAGTCAAACGTAGTTCACTGTATTTAACTTTTGTTGTTGTGATTTTCTTTCTTTCCTTTTCTTTCGCTTTTCTTTTTTCCTTTTCTTTTTCTTTTTCCTTCTTTTTTTTTTTTGCTCTCCTTCTTTTCTTTTCTTTCTTTTCCTTTTGTTTTCCTCTTCTTCTCTTTTTTTTTTCTTCTTTTGTTTCCTTTCCTATTGTCCGGCACCTGTGTTCTCTGATAGTGCCGCTGATTCCGAAAGAGGGGTACGAAAAGAATAAGTAAGGCTCGAAGGGGGATAATAAGGGATAAGAGTTTTTGGATAGCAGGACAAAATGCCTTCATCATTTCAATCTTTAAGATATGCCAAATACAGACAGACACATTAAGAAAAATAAAGAAATCATACATAATATCTTTTGACCGCGTCGGAATTGATGGCCATTTCTACACATTTTCCTTCCACATCGGTCAAATACAGTGAGACAACACTCTGGTTACTACAAATGGTCCCTGCCAGTTTGGGGCAAATTTTCCTTTTGCCTCAGCCCAATGAGGCAAGATCCGCCTCAGTACTAATTGCCCGACTTCGAATTTCCTTGGACGTACCTTCTTGTTGTATGCTCTTGCCATTCTTCGTTGGTACAGTTGGCCATGACACACTGATGCCAATCTTTTTTCGTCGATCAAACTCAACTGCTCCAGACGGCTTTTCGCCCATTCATCATCATCGATCTCAGCCTCTGCAATGATTCGCAGAGATGGGATTTCTACTTCTGCGGGTATTACTGCCTCGGTACTGTATAGCAATGAGTAAGGAGTCGCCCCTATTGAAATACGCACGGTGGTGCGATATCCTAACAATGCAAAAGGCAATATCTCATGCCATTGTCTGGATCCTTCAACCATCTTCCGGAGTATTTTCTTTATATTCTTATTGGCCGCTTCAACCGCACCATTTGCCTTGGGACGGTACGGAGTAGAATGTCTATGAGTAATCTTAAACTGCTCGCATGTCTCTTTCATCAGATGACTATTAAGATTAGCCCCATTATCTATGATGATTACCTTTGGGATCCCAAACCGACAGATGATATTTGCATGCACAAAGTCAACTACAGCCTTCTTGGTCACAGACTTGAATGTCTTAGCTTCCACCCATTTGGTAAAATAATCTATAGCTACCAAGATGAACCTGTGCCCATTTGACGCTGCTGGATCAATTGGCCCAATGACATCCATGCCCCACGCAACAAAAGGCCATGGTGCGGACATCGTATGTAATTCTGATGGCGGAGAATGAATCAAATCTCCATGTACTTGGCATTGATGACACTTACGCACAAAACTGATACAGTCCCGCTCCATCGTGAGCCAATAATAACCTGCTCGGAGAATCTTCTTTGCTAGAACATACCCACTCATATGCGGTCCACAAACTCCGGAATGCACCTCAGTCATGATAGTTGTGGCCTACCGTGCATCTATACATCTCAACAACCCGAGATCTGGCGTTCTTTTGTACAGTACCCCTCCGCTAAGGAAAAACCCACTTGCCAACCGTCGAATTGTTCTTTTCAGATCACCGGTGGCCTGCGTTGGATATATTCCCGCTTTGATGTACTCTTTGATGTCATGGAACCATGGCTCTCCATCGATTTCCTCTTCTATCACATTACAGTAAGCATGCTGATCGCGAACCTGAATCTGCAACGGATCAACGTAAGCCTTATCTGGATGGTGCAACATTGACGCCAAAGTAGCCAAAGCGTCAGCAACCTCATTATGAATCCTTGGGATATGCCTGAATTCTATGGCCTGAAAGCGCTGGCAAAGCTCATGCAGACACTGCCGATACGGTATAAGCTTTAAGTCCCGTGTTTCCCACTCCCCTTAAATCTGGTGTATCAGTAAGTCCGAGTCACCCATGACCAAGACTTCCCGTACACCCATATCCACAGCTAATCTCAATCCCAATATACACGCCTCATATTCTGCCAAGTTGTTTGTACAGTAGAAACGAAGCCGAGCTGTAACGGGGTAATGCTGACCTGTTTCCGAAATAAGTACTGCTCCTATTCCTACGCCCTTCATATTTGCATCCCCATCAAAGAAAAGTTTCCATCCCGACTTCTCAGCTTGTTCCAATTCGTCAATGTGCATCACCTCTTCGTCAGGGAAATAAGTTTTCAAAGGCTCATAATCTTCATCAACGGGGTTCTCCGCCAAGTGATCGGCTAATGCTTGTGCTTTCATGGCAGTCCGTGTCACATAGACAATGTCGAACTCTGTAAGTAAGATCTGCCACTTGGCGAGCCTTCCTGTGGGCATGGGTTTTTGAAAAATATACTTCAGCGGGTCTAGGCGAGATATAAGGTAAGTGGTGTAGGATGACAAGTAATGTTTCAATTTCTGTGCTACCCAAGTTAGGGCACAACATGTCCTTTCCAGATGAGTATACTTGACCTCGTAAGATGTGAACTTCTTACTAAGATAGTAGATAGCCTGCTCCTTTCTGCCCGTAACATCATGCTACCCCAGTACACAGCCGAATGAACTGTCCACAACTGTCAGATATAAAATCAAAGGTCTCTCTGGTTCTGGCGGAACTAACACAGGTGGGTTTGACAAATACCCCTTTATCTTATCAAAAGCCTCCTAACATTCATCAGTCCAATTGACCGCGGAATCTTTCTTCAACAACTTGAAAATTGGTTCACAAGTTGCCGTGAGTTGAGCAATGAACCTGCTGATATAGTTCAATCGTCCCAACAAACTCATCACCTCGGTTTTGTTTCTTGGAGGTGGCAACTCCTGAATAGCTTTGATCTTTGACGGGTCTAATTCAATACCCCTCCGGCTGACTATAAATCCCAACAACTTCCCATATGGCACCCCGAAAGCACATTTCGCAGGATTGAGCTTAAGATTGTACCTGCAAAGCCTTTGAAAGAATTTTCTCAAATCTCTAACATGGTCGGATTGCTGTCTAGACTTCACGATCACATCATCCACGTATACCTCGATTTCCTTATGTATCATATCATGGAAGATGGTTGTTATGGCCCTCATATAAATTGCCCCAGCGTTTTTCAAACCAATGGGCATGACTCGATAACAATATGTTCCCCACGGCGTGATGAATGCTGTCTTTTCTGCATCTTCCTTGTCCATTAGAATCTGATGATAACCCGCATAACAATCCACTAAAGAGCCAATATCATGTTTGGCACAATTGTCGATCAGTATATGGATGTTGGGCAATGGGAAATTATCTTTTTCACTTGCTTTGTTAAGGTCTCGATAATCGACGCACACCCTGGTCTTGCCATCTTTCTTTGGCACAGGCACGACATTAGCCAACCAGGTGGGGTACCGTGTCACCTGAATGACTTTTGCCTCAAATTGCTTGGTAATCTCTTCTTTGATCTTCACACTTATGTTTGTTTTGAACTTTCTCAACTTCTGCTTGACAGGGAGGAGTGCTGGATCAGTGGGCAATTTATGAAACACCAAATCGGTGCTTAGACCCGGCATATCGTCATAAGACCATGCAAAAACGTCTTTGTACTCATGAAATACTTCAATTATCTCCTCCTTGAGTTGTGGCTCCAAATGAACACTTATTTTAGTTTCCCGTACATTGTCTTGGTCCCCTAGATTAACCGCTTCTGTGTCATTTAGGTTAGGTTTGGGTTTTTCTTCAAAATGACTTAATTCTTTACTAATTTTCTCGTAAGCTTCATCATTGTTACAATCCACCCCATCATCACACTCGATCTCTTGTATTATTACTTCTGAACTAGATTGACTTTTAAAACTGGGCCGAAGATTCCTCATGCATGTCATGTCATTGGTATCAGCATACAAAGAACTGTACAAAGAAAGAAAAGAAAAAGAAAATGGAAAGAGAATTAGGGACGAAGAAAATTGCATTTCATTAAACATAAAGACAACAAGGTTTTAACTCATCCAAACGGACGGAACATAGCAACTGGATTACAAACCCTGGAATAATCCACGTGACAAAAAGGAAAACAAAACCCACTACCACGACTCCCTCCGAGCTGGAAGAGGAGTAGCTTCCCAATTGTTGATGTTAGCACGTGGTCCAATGTATTGTATGTCTGCTCTGCTTGACCCCTCCCCGGCCTCAACCATGTTTACTTCAGCAAAGACTTTCTCGAATGCCTTATCCAAATTCCCCTCCGCCTCGATTAACGATCCTGATATTTTTGCCAATGACTGTTTCTTGATACCCGGCCTGACGAAGGACCTAGACAATCGAGGAATTGGTTTAGGGAGCACCCAAGATTTCTTCTTCAACTTACGGGCCTTTCTGACATTTGCCGCTGTTGGTCTGAACCCTAACCCGAAGGTGTCCAGATTTTTAGGCAAAGACACCGGTTGAGTAATGCCCTAAAGTTCGACCCCCAAACCCTTCCCGGGCACGAACCCGTTATTCAGCATTTCTGATACTACCATGACGGTCGCAGCTGACACCCTGGGACATGGCACGCTCTTACCCTCAGGCACCCTGCTCACCGGAACTGTGTCAAGGATCTGATACACCCATGGACCCTTATCATCTTCGGTCTCTATAAAGGGTACAATGGCGTCATTCATGGCGCATGTGGGATCTTCCCCATGGAACACAATTTCTTGTCTGTCCTACTCAAATTTGATCATTTGGTGCAGTGTGGAGGGCACAGCTTTTGCTGCATGAATCCATGGTCGACCCAGCAACAGATTATATGATACTGCAGCATCCAGCACCTGAAATTCCATCATGAATTCGACTGGGCCAATAGTCAATTCGAGTACAATATCCCCGACCGTGTTTGTTCCTCCTCCGTCGAACCCCCGAACACAAATGCTATTTTTGTGGATTCTATCCTTATCAATCTTTAACTTGTTCAATGTGGATAACGTGCAAATATTAGCGCTCGACCCGTTATCGACTAGTGCCCGAGTAACCATTGAACCTTCACATTTGACCGTCAAATACAGAGCCTTGTTGTGTTCTGTGCCTTCCATAGGCAATTCATCATCAGAAAATGCTACCATGTTCATTTCAAAGATCTTGTTAGCAATTGTCTCCAAATGGTTCACTGAAATTTTGTCAGGCACATGAGCCTCATTCAATATCTTCATTAACGCTCGGCAGTGCTCCTCAGAGTGAATTAATAATGACAACAACGAGATTTGGGCCGGTGTTTTTCTCAGTTGTTCAACAATGGAATAATCTTGTACCTTCATCCTTTTCATAAACTCTTCTGCCTCTTCTTCCGTTACAGCCTTTTTAACTGGCACTGGATTGTCTTTTACGCCCTTAGCCTTTCTCAACTCCTCGGGAGCGAAACAACGTCCCGACCGGGTTAGTCCTTGTGCTTCACAACTCTCTTCCTCAATTTCCTTTCCTTTGTATGTCACCACTACCTTGTCATATTTCCACGGTATGGCTTTTCTATCAACCACGGGTAACTGGACTACCTGTATTAACAACCGGTTCTACATAAGCTCCCTTCACAACCACCACGGGCGCTGATACTGACCCTGGCACCACTATCTTGACTGGCTCCTGCTTTTTCTCAGACACAAACGGTCCCTTCCCCATTACTAACAGTGGATTGTCTTTTATTGCTTTTAACTGAACCCTGGCCTTGCACTCACTGTCTTTTCTTTGGTTTCCGTAGAACGAATCATCATAACCACCTGCGAAGGTTTCTTAGGCTCTGCCCCCTTATATATCAGTTCAATCATGTTGGCCTCATAATGCGCTGGTAACGGATTTTGATTGATGTTTGGGGCCTCTGGAGCCTGTACCTCAATACGACGATTATCAATGAGCTCTTGGATTGCGTTTTTCAATTTCCAGCACTTTTCAGTATCGTGCCCCGGCATCCCTGAGCAATACTCGCAAGTAACAGAGTGGTCCAGGTTTCTGGGAAGAGGATTTGGTGCTTTGGATTCAACTGGGGTCAGCATCCCCAACTGTTTCAATCTGTAGAAAAGAGAAGTGTAAGATTCTCCCAGCGGAGTAAATGTTTTTCGGCTTGGGGCCTTCTCATTTCTAAAAGCTTGGTTTGGGCGGAAGTTGGTTCCTGGTCTGTTAGCCCTGGGAGGTGGATAGGTGTTTTGTAGGGGTGGATGTGTGTTTTGGGGGTTCGGTGCACGCCATTGCGAGTGCACTGGGGGCTGAGTGTAGGTCTGGGCGTGGTGAATAGAAAAGTGTGGTTCTTGTGGTGGATAATAGTGTTGCGGTAGGCCATATGGGGTATATTGATAGTTTGGGTGGTGGGGTCTGGGTTTGTTGTAGTAAAGTGGGGGGTTATTATGCCTGGACCAAACATTAGCTTCAACTGCAGCGACTTCTTCTTTCTTCTTCCCCAGCACACCACCAGTGCCGCTTTGGATGGCCTGGGTGGTGGCTTTCAACGCCGAGTAGCTCAAAATTTTGTTAGATTTCAACCCTTCTTCAATCATGGCTCCCATCTTTACCACTTCATTAAACGACTTTCCGACAGATGTCACTAGATGACCAAAATAGGTAGGTTCCAATGTTTGCAAGAAATAATCTACCATCTCACTCTCCCTCATGGGAGGGTCAACCTTTGCAGCTTGTTCCCTCCAGCGGAAACCAAATTCTCTAAAACTTTCCCCAGGCTTCTTCTCTAGTTTCAACAATGACAGATGATCCGGGACTATCTCGAGGTTATATTGAAAATGGCCAATGAATGCTTGGGTCAAATCATCCCATGTATACCATCGGCCAGGATCTTGCCTCGTGTACCATTCTAGTGCTGACCCGCTCAGGCTTTGACCGAAATATACTATCAACAACTCATCCTTTCCCCCGACACCCCTCATTTTGCTACAGAAACCACACAGATGGGCTACTGGTCACTGTGCCCCTCATACAAGTCAAACTTCGGCATTTTAAACCCCGCAGGCAACTGTACATCAGGAAAAGGGCACAAATCTTTGTATGCGACACTAACTTGGTTTCCTAAACCATGCATGTTCCTGAAGGATTGCTCCAGGCTTTTGACTTTACGAATCACCTCCTCTTGTTCTGCATTCTTAACCGGTTTCTCAACTTCTCCCGGGATTTCAAAATGGGGAGAGGAGGTATATGGCTCAGGCGCTTTGAAAGTGGGTTCGGGAGGGTAATATTGGGTGTCGTGAGCTTGGAATAGCGGCTCACTGGATGATCTATGTAGTGGAGCTGGGGGAGGTGCCACAAAGACGGGAACATTTGGTGGAGGAGGGTTTTGAGTGGGAGGTGGAGCTTGGGGGAGCGTATGATGTAGTACCATAACCCTGGGCCTGATAAGGGAAAGCTGAAGATGCGTGGGGAGTGGTAGGCTCCTGAGCTTGAGCCAGGGGTGGGATGTAAGATGGGTTAGCAGGATATAGTGGTGCCGGATGTCCTTGAGACCATGCCCGATGCATTTCAGCCATTTGTGCCTTTAATTTCCTCATCTCTTCTTTCATAGCACCCACATCTGTTACCTCAACCTCATTCGAAGGGTCTACAATGCTGATTTCCGAATCCTGCCCTGTCATTTTTACTTGATCTTTCGACCGGGTGTTGTATGGATGAGTTGCCAGAATTGCCAATCAACTAACCACCTGCCTGAGACTCACACATTTAGACAATCACTTTGTTAGCGATTAGGTCTTAACAGATTTAATAACCACACGTTGGCATGAATGCACTTATACAGTTAATCCTTTCTATTATGCGTTTGCTCGATTGCATGCGTCATCCCGGTCATTTTATTTCTTGTTTCGTTTTTCTTCTCTTCGCATTATCCCTCTCTTGTGATTTTTCTTTTCTCTCTCTTGTTTTTCCGCTCTTTTCTTTCTTCCCCTTTTTGTTTTTCCGCTCTTTTTCTTTCCTCCTCTTTTGTTTTTGCACTCTTTCTTTCTTTCTCTCTTTTTCGGTTTTCCTTCTATTTTCACTTTCATTCTTTTTGTTTTCCTTTTGGTTATGGTCGAATCCTTTGGATATTGCCTACGTATCGTGACCCCGCACGAATCAAACCAAGCGTAGTTCATGAAGATAAATGTAAAAATAAGGGTGGAAATAAAATGCTCAACTTTCATTAATAAACAGACTCTTACAAACTCGACATCTTTTGTTTTGGAAAGAAACTAACAAACGCAATCTGAAAGCAAACAAAAACTCTAAGCTGCAAACATACTCAATCCGGACGTACAAAAGACTGACTCGACATGGTAGACACTCAAAGACACGGACTATGCATATTCTAGTGCTTCAAACTTAGGTATCCGCGGGGCGTCGTTCGGCCTCGCCGCGGGTCTAGGATCCAAATCCCTTTCAAGCTGCTCTAACTCATTCATGGTTCGCTTCACATAGATCATCACTGCTGAGATAAAAGTAGTACGGGTCATGTCTTCACAAACCCGGCATCTCCTGACAATAGCATGAGCAATGGCTCTAATCCTGTCTTTTGTTTGCTTCTTTTCTATGAGCAAGCGTCTTATCTGATCGCTGCACGTCTTTAAAGCTCGGGAGTCTTGCAAGTGCTGGTCTTGCAGCTGTTGCACTTCTGCCTCCATTTGGGCTAACAAGTTGTAACAATGTCCGCTCTCAGTTTCGAAGTCTCTAGCCTGCCTAACCGCTCTACCTTCAAGGGCAACTACTTTTCTCTTTAAATTGGCAACAATTTTCTCATGGTCCCTCTTCAACTGATTCAAGTATTGGCGACGCTCTTCGGTTCTTGTCGCCCATTGTGCTTTGAGTTCTGCCATGACATTTTCAGCTTTTCCTAGCTCATCCCGCCATTCTCTGACTTCGCTTTCCAATCTTTTTACCAATTGTTCATCGGATCGGCTCCTCGGTTGCTTATCGATGGTTATCTTCAACTGTCGGACTTGGGCTTTAAGAGCGTCATTTTCTCTGGCTAGTCTATTCTTTTCACCTTGATCCTCGGCAACCTGTACACTGCTCTCGAATTTCAGACTCTCGACTTGTTGCTTTAATTTACCAATCTCAACCCGATAGCTTTCTTCCTTTGCTAACCAATCCCACTGCTCTTGGGACGACTTGGCGAAATCTTCGAGATGAGGTCTTTTAGCCGGTCTTCCATATGCCACGTCACCTCTGAACCATTCGTGATACCCTGGAGCAATTTCCCCTCTGACCCTATCAGACACACAAGTGTTTGCCATCAGATATTGACACTCACTCCAAATTTGACGAACCTCTTCCTCGGGGAATCGACCGTCAGGACTAATTTCGATCACTTGGGTACTTAAATCTTCATCTCTCGGTATTACTTGATATCTACCGAGTTGCCTCAGAACCCGATATGGTGCATAAGGTTGTATGCTTTTGAGTCCCATTAACAAAAAATGCGGTCGGGCTGCTGGCATATATATGACTTCCTCGACAGACAACCATCCAAGCACCCACTGTATCTGGCTAGCCTTGAGGTTCCGAAATAATAATGCCCAAGCCGTGACTCCTTCTGGTAGACTAGCCCCTTTGATTCTCATACAAAATTCCCCTATACAAGTTTTCTCAGCCGAACCATAACTCAATAACTGAGAGCGCGGGCACAAATGCTCAATCATCCACATCTGTAACAATAAGTTACATCCCTCAAAAAATTTGTCCCCAGCTTTGCACGCAGTGAGAGCTCTGAAGATATCAGCCACAATCATAGGTGCTAAAGTGGTCTTCCCCATGGTTTGCAAGGTACTGACGATGCCTGCTATTTTCAAATCAATATTGCCATCTTTCCTTGGGAATATTATGAGACCCAAAAAAGCTATCATAAATGCCACTCGTTTGTGGTCCTCCCATTTTTGTCGGCTATTTCTGCCGCACAGCTTAAATTCTGGATTATTGAACCCGCCCACATGGCCATATCTATCATATATGAAGCGGAAACTGCAGAAACTCTTTGCAAAATCTGGATGATGAACTGTTCGGGGTATTTTCAAGGAATCCAGGAATCGGTGTATGGTAATGGCCCTAGGAGCAATCAAGTATTTGAATCTCAATGGAGCTTGGTCACTTCCAATGTACCCCGCTATTTCTTCCAACGTTGGGGTGAGTTCGAAGTCTGAAAAATGAAACACATTGTGTGTCGCATCCCAATGGGCGACCAATGCCCTGATGATATCCCCCCGAGGTTGAATGTTTAACAAATCCGGAAGGTCTTTCAAATATTTTCTCACTTCGTCTTGCCCTTCGTTACCCAAATCATTCCACCACAATTCCAGCTCAAAAGGAATTTTGGTCATTATTGAGAAAGGCTCATTTATCATCGTGCTCATCCTGCACATTTATTAAAGTGTTTAAGCAAACAAAAGGAAAACTTTTATTTAACTCCAAGAAATAACTACCTATATTATTGACTCAAAATTACCCCTATACTTCACATGAAAAACTCAATTCTCAATTCTAAAAAAAAAATCTTTTTTTTTTAGATAAAAGACCCGATATTGCGACTTAAATGCCTCAAGGGCGAAAATTTTAAGGCTGTGAGGGTCAAAAATAAAAAATACAACCAAAGGTGGTTGTTTATGCAAAGTCAGCCTTCCGGCGCCCCGTTTGGGAACATTTGGCTATTTTGACAAAAACGGCATCACCTGGTTTATTTGTGACAAAGATTAAAATTTCGATATTTTTTTGTTATATTTTTTTTTTTTGCGAAGGGGAAGTTGGACCCGATGAGGGTTGCCTACGTATCTCACGCCCTGTGAGAATCAAACCATGCGTAGTTCGGGCAAATTATCCGAACCATTTTAAAATATGACTCTTTTGATTTTTATTCATGAATAAAAACTATTTTTAGAAACAAGATTTTTTCAACAAATAAAACAGCCCATTTTCAAGCTGAAAATAACAGACTCTTTTTCTTTTTCATTTTTGCCTTTTCAACAAACAATAAACAACCTATTTTTCCAAACTAAGAATAAAAGATTTTTTTTTTCAACAAACACTTTTCAAAATAAAAGACCGTCTTTTTTTCTTTGCCCTTTTTTTAGTAAAACAAAATAACACATTTTCCTTTTTTCAAAATTTCGGCAGGGTTTCGCCAGTAATTGGTCATTGATTTTCCTAAAATAATTAACTCCCTAACTGATATTTATTTCTCCTTTTTCTTTTTTTCTCCCTCTTTTTTCCCTTCAATTTTCCAACATTCCCGAGATTCAGAAAACGGTCAGCATGCAAGTTTGAGACCAATATATGTATAGAGCAAGTAGGATGCATCAGAATGGTCTTTTCATTTCAGGTTGCTAGTCCTAGACGGATCCAACCCCTGTGTTGAGTCCCCTAAGTCAAATGCAACGTGATGCAAATAAGCGTTCCTACTAGGGATCCGGTATGAAGTCGCGTCATTCTATATTCAAAACCTGGGTCAGTGTACTAGACTGTGTACCCGAGCGGACAACTCGAGTCGAGGAGGGGGCAACTTACGGG
The DNA here is from genome assembly GCF_000393655.2 of Nicotiana sylvestris. NCBI lineage: Eukaryota > Viridiplantae > Streptophyta > Magnoliopsida > Solanales > Solanaceae > Nicotiana > Nicotiana sylvestris. The sequence continues at coordinate 38,391,922 of NC_091059.1, forward strand.
GAACCAAAAGGCCATCCGGCTTCGTAACTTGTCCGACCTCTTTCTTATTTCAGGATACGACACTAACAAAATAGGGAGTCTCAACCAGTAAGCACATCCCCGGAGGTGAAGAGAGAAGGGTGTCGGCACAATTTATATACAGTTCAGATAATATCAAAGCGGTAACATTTAGCACATTCAGCACAAAACATATAGGAAAATCAGATACAATTAAATACAACAATTTATCTAAGATCGAATTCTGAACCCTGAACCAGAGATTCTGGGTTCGTTCCCCAGCAGAGTCGCCAGAGCTGTCACACCTCCTTTTCACCTGCCTTCATCCCGCAAGAGGAGCGTAAAGGAGTTTTCCCAATTAAAGGACAATCGGAATGGGATTTAATTATTAATTATTCAGAGTCGCCACTTGGGAGATTAATGGTGTCCCAAGTCACCGATTGAATCCCGAACAGAGGAAATTTATGACTCTGTTAACAGTCCGCGAACCAGAAATCCGAGTAAGGAATTCTGTTAACTCGGGAGAAGGTGTTAGGCATTCCCGAGCTCCGTGGTTCTAGCACGGTCGCTTAACTGTTGCATTTGATTTTATCTGATTTTAATACATGTTAACTTATGTGCCTTCTATTCGTAAACCGCTTTTTTATAGTTATTTATTTTAAAAGAATTACGACGTCGTGAAAACGCATTTCGAACTACGTCACAATCAATGCACCCGTAGTTATCAACACATTTCAACTTCGTCGAGATTTGGATTTGAGTCGCATCAATGCGCACCCGAATTTAAGAAGGTTATTTAATTAAAAACGGGCCTGAAGATTCTAACGTAACATTATTTTGGGAAAAAGCCATGAAGTTCGCTAAACAGCCATCCCGAATTCCGAACATTTTTAATAATTACTTACTAAGGGCCCCACATTTATTATTTTTTTGTGTGGTGAGGCTTGTCTTAATTTGTAAAGCTCTTTTTTATCATTAATTATTTTTATAAGAATTACGATGTCGCGAAAACATGTTTTGAACCACGTCGCAATCAATGCACCCGCGGTTGTCGACACATCTTGGCTTCATCGAGATTTGGATTTGGGTCGCATCAATGCGCACCCGAGTTTAAGAAGGTAACTTTATTAAGAGCTTGCTTAAAGATTGTAACGTATTGTTATTTTGGGAAAGGCGGTGAAATTCACTAAACACTCTTTCCTAGCCTAAGCTATAGAATAATTGTGTCGTTAACTACTTGAGGATTCTAATTGATTAGGCCTACAATTTGTTGAATTTGAAGTTGAAAATCCGGACAAAAATACCAAGCGAACGGGCCCTGAGCTCACAAAGCCCAACCAGGCCAAGGCTGCGGACACAGACCCAGAACTAGGCTTGTATTCGCATAGCCCAGGGATTGAATCCTTGGGCCCTATTTCAATTTCTCGTCTAGCCACAATCTGGGCCGACTGCCAATTCGCCAGGCCCAAAATTGGCCCAGCATGAAGCTGTGCCCAATTCATCTTAGACCCAAAATTAAGACAACCAAGCGTGTTGAACTCTAAATTAATTGCAACTTTTGCAGATTTGATTTCAGCATACCATGAAACTTAAGCAAACAGAAAATGATAGTGGTATAAACATGAAATGCTTAATTTCAACGAACCCTACCCTGGACTATACACAAGAATCTAAATACCCAAATGTCCACTCATTAATTGAAATAATCAAAATCATGCTGGACCATTCTCAATTATACAACTCAGTTATTGGCTCGAATTAACATCAACTAAATCGAGTAGCAATAGCCAGACAATTTAAACAAATTAAACTATGAAGGGTAATTAACAGACAATGCTTTCTGGTACAACAGAATTCAATAGCATTTTCATTGTTCTCCCCTTCCAACTTGGATTCGCATAGATGAGTGTCAAAGAAAGGTACCTGGGAACTGTAGTGAAAAGAGAAAAAAGGAAAGGAATCAGCTATTTTCAGCAGCAACAGACAACACACCCAGCAATGTTGCACCACAGAAATGCAGGCAGCTTGTTTTGAAACCAGAAATATAAGCAAATTCTCACAGATTAGCTTAACAGATTTTTTAACATTTCCCTAGACCCTCTCAGCTGGAACCCAGGTTTAGTAATGAACTGTGAAACTGTTTCAGATCTCCATATTTTGGTATTTTTATTTCTGAATAACCCCAGAATTGAAGTGCTAGCTAAAATAAAAGGAATGAATGCTCAAACTAAGACTTAGGACTCAAGGCAGAAAATCTGAGAGTCGCCTTTTTCAAGGCATCTAATGCCCTTTTATAGGCAACCCTAAAGAGAATAAACTAAGTTCTGATTTTCTAATTAGTCCCTCTCTATTTTCACTTTGGTCCCTCTATTCTTATCTTGCTAAACAAGTAACTGCAGTGTACTTATTAAGACTTACACTTGAAACCCATTCTAGAAGGTCCTAAAGCATTCCCCTACCCATACAATACCCATACTACCCTTCTTTATACCTTGATATTACTATTCCTATCAGAACTACCCTTTTCCCTACCCAGATTACCCTTGAAAACCTCTCAGAATCACTAACCCTACCCTTGTCCTTAATAACTAAACCCAATACCCTAACCCAGTCTGAAACTAACTAAATCAATTAACTAACAATCAGGAACCAACTAAATTTAATCACCTAACAATCAGAAACCAGTTAAAGTTAATCACCTAACAATCAGAAACCAGCTAAAGTTAATCATTCAATTTAAACTAAACGAAAGTAAACTGTGCTTATGCTACCATGATTATATTAAAAGAGCTTAAACTAATTATGAAATTATAATCATTCAGCCAACTAACCAATTCAGAATCAACAGTAATTAACAGAACTTAACTATCACAATTAAATCATAAAATTGACAGAACAATAAAGAAACAACGATTGCAAATAATACTTTAATCATGCAAGTAAAAGAAGCAGTAAAATAAAGAACAGAAAAACTCACAAAATGCAGAAAGGGCTCTGGCCAGTCATGAATATATGAATCCTTTCATATTTTTGACGCGTAACATCCCTAACCATGTGTTCTTACACGAGAACACATGGTTAAGGGTGCTAAGGTTCGAAATCAAAAGGATTTGATTTTAGGGTTTGGGCCGTGATTCTTAGATCTAAGATTTGGGTCGTTACAAGGTGATTTGAAGGGAAACAACCACATATTGGTGTTGAGGAAGGGCTGGGGGTTGTAGGGTGTAAATTTGGGCCGAGTTGGACAAACTATCAACTGGCCGGAAAACTTTAAATCAAGATTCGAAGAGTTCCGGCCCTATTCGAGGCAAACCACCGAGTGTAGTAGCAAGAGGAGGGTGAGGGGAACCCATGGTGTTAATTTCAGGGTGAACGGCATAGTTCACGTTCACCGCCGACAAGGTTTTTTAGGGCGGCGCGGATTAGGGTTAGGGGGAAGGGGTAGGGTGAAGAAGACGATGGAAATCGGGGGTGGGGAGGACGGTTTGGACACTTATATACTGGGATCCTCGTTAGTTCCGGACCGTTGGATTGATGAGATCCAACGGTCGTGGTTAGATGCTGGGGAAACGACGTCGTTTGGACTTACTGGGGACCGGACCGGGTTGGGGGTTTGGGCTGGACTGGTTGCAACGGGTTAAAGCGTTTGGGCCTGAAGTATTTCTTTGATTTGGCCCAAACTTCCGGATTTCACACAAGTTCAACTCCATTATATATTTTATTTCCTTTTTGTTTTCTTTCTCCCATTTTTTACAATTTTTCTAATTTTTCTAATTTTCATAAAGATGTAAAACTAACAGGAAATCCTAATTATTTCAAAACAAAGATTAATCAATTCCTAAAAATTGTTTTAAATAATAAAAAAAAACTATTTCATGACAAATGCAAAAGTGAACTAATTTATTGATTTTCATGTTTTGTTCTAAACAACTTAAACCCTAATGGATACTAAAAATGTGAAACTAAAGCCTAAATGCCAAAATGCATATTTTTGTATTTTATTAACATGCGCAAATAAAATGCAACAATTATCAGAAAATGACACCAAGATGCACAAAAATTATAAAAATCAAGACAAATTACTTTGTTTGGGATTTTGGGAATTATTCATATATAGGGCAAATATCACGTGCTCACACCATCTCTCTGAAATTTGCCTTTACAACTTCAATGTTATTTCCAGATGACAACATCAACTCACATCCATCTTCACCACAAGATTCCAAAGACTGTGATGGCACCTTATAAACTGAGGTGTTCAATGTGACCCTTGGTTGTTTAACCATGTTAGTATGAATCATCAATGCATTTTGGGCGTCTTTGATGATTTGCTCAACATGAGGGCTGGAAAAATGCAAAGTAGGGATGTTCGTGCTGTGTGCCTTAACACTTAGTTCCTCCGGCCCATTTTTCTTTGAAGCTTGCTGTCGAACACCAATTTCTATAGCCAAATTTTCATTGGCTTGAGCTTCTTTTCCATTACTAGGGCATGGAACTATTTGCTTGGCCATGATATCATCTTTTAGACATGTTGAATCCATTTGCTCATCCTCTATAGCTGCCAGTGCATGAAAAACATTTGGACTGGCCTCCAAGCTATTGTCATTTTGTCGAACACCTTGGACCTGTCGTTTTGGTGAAAGTTCTTTCTTTGTAGGAGACTTTTTGCTGGTTACCACATTCCAAACTTCTCCTTTTTTGTTTTGATCCTTCCCCTTATCATCATTCTTTGCATATCCAGCCTTATCTTTCAATAATTCACCCTTATGTCTTCCCTTTTCTCCTCCAAAGGCCTGGGTCTCGTTATTATTACAGACCACTAGTGCTGCAATTTGCCTAGTTAATTCAGTGCCTAGTTTTTGGACCTCACCTTCAGTTACAATCTGTGGAGCCTTAGCACCTGTACTCTGCCCCATATCTCCTCGATCATTACACTGAAATTGCCTAGACTCACCAGCTGCACCAACATCCCTATTCAAAACTGCTGCAATTGATGCAACAGTTGCTTTATTAGCTGAATGCAACTTAGCACTTGATTGCACAGCTGGATTTACTGCTTCGACTGTTTGCAACACCTGATGACCAACAATATTTGAAACATCACCTACAGAAAATCATTCACTGCTCCATTCATCATATCCTGATTGATCACATAACCACTTTGTTTCCCTTCTTCAATTTGCACAACCTGCTGATCATCCACGATTTCTTTTGCTGCATCGCCTATTTGTTTACCATCCTTTTCTGATAAACCCTTACCAATTTGTCCAGCTCTTTTAGCAATTAAATAATCCCTTGCATCACCTTGTAGTTTTTCCATAACTGGACCATCTGCCTCGACCAAAACATGACCATCGTGATCTGCTGCCCCCGTTACTTCCTCTGTCAACACCTCTGTTCCAGCTTTTTCCTTCTTAATTTGACACACCTTTTCGTCATGTCCTTGATGCTTGCAATATGTGCAATATTTAGGAAGGTTGTCATACACCACCTCCTGATAGTGCACAATTATTTTACCCGAAATTCTATCCACAATCTGTAGCTTTACCTTCTTAGGATGTTTGTCTAGCAAATCAAGAATTACCTTGACCCTAGCAGCACTAGGTCGTGTTTGTTCTTGCATCACCTTATCTACAGCAATAGCCTTACCAACAGCTGAAGCGATAGACATTAACGACCTCTTAGCGAAGAAATTAGGCGGCAAACCTGGAAAGGAAATCCACACGATTGCCATGGACGTTTCCTCCTTCGGATTAAATCCCAACGTCCATGGAAAAGTTCTAAAAAAGAATTCATCACCTTTAGATTTAATATATCCAGTTGTCTTTGACAAGAACTGAACATAATCATTATAAAGGTCGAATCTAACCAACAGATGACGATATTCAAGTTGTCCAATGTTGCAGCGACCATGTATGTCGAATTGCGTAGAAAAGTTTGTTCTAATCTCCTGTAATTCAGGCTTTCCATAAGAGAACTTCACAACGACAGCTTGATGGAGTCCTTCTTCCCTTGTTAATTCATTAACTTGATCCATAGTGAATTCAATCACTAGTTCTCCATGAACGACACTAACAGGAAACAATTCTAGCTTTGACTCAATTGTGGGAGATTGTTTGGACTGAAGTTGCGCAGCATAAGTTTGTTTTGGATTAGGATTTGAATTCATCTCTCCCACAGCCAAAGGCTGGGGAGAGGACGATGCATCCATGGTTCTTCAGCACTCCATCAAAATGGCATAAAAGACGAAGAAAACAGAAGAAGCGATGTAAATCTAGAAAACTGGATGCTACAGTAATGCTAGATTTAAAATCAAGATTTGTTACGAATTGAAATGATTTTAAGGATGAAACCAACTGGGGAGTGTTCGCAAAGAGAAGGGGGTTCTTTTGAGACCAATCTTGTGATGTTACCTTGTCGGACGCCGGAATTGTGAGGAGTGAATAGTGTCGGTGGTACTATTCAGGAATCCTAGAGAGAATGAGGAATTCAAATTACAGAATCCTATTCCACAAAATGAACCTCATGATTTGACTCCTTTGATGCATGTCAAAATCTGGCACTAGGTTCCCCGACCTCGACTGGAATCAAGGCCTCGGAGCTACATACTAACGAGAATGAGGTCGCCCCCGTGATAGACTTCGATGTTTTTCGATACTCCCAAAGAACCTCGGGTAGAACTTCTCTTCATTTTCCTTTTGCATCTTCCAACCTCTTCTTTAAGTTTTGAATGATAGTTTTGTTTGTTGATTTGGCTTGTTCGTTCCCGCTCGGGAGGTACAGTGTTGATAAGATCCTCTTTATTTTGTGTGCTTTGAGGAACTCCATTACCTTATTACCGACGAATTGCTTCTCGTTGTCATATACGATTTCGGCAGGTATCCCGAATCGACACACAATGTGATCCCAGATAAAGTCAATAACTTTCTTTTCTCTGACCTTCTTGAAGGCATGTGCTTCCACACATTTAGAGAAGTAATCATTCATACACAAAATGAATTTAGTTATACCTAGGACCGTCGGTAGAGGGTCAACGATGTCCATTCCCTATTTCATGAAAGGATACGGGGACAAGACTGAGTGAAGTTGTTCTTCGGGCTGGTGAATCATTGGTGCAAACCATTAGCACTTATCACACTTTTTAAGAAACTCCTTAGTATCTTTTTCATGTTATCCCAGTAATACCCCGCTCTAATAAATTTGCGAATCAAAGACTCGACGCCGGAGTTATTCCCATAAGTACCTTCGTAGATTTCTCGTGGAACATAATCGGTGTCCCCCGACCCTAAACATACCGCCAATGGTCCATCGAACGTCTTCCTATATGATGTTCCATTTTCATACCCCCGAACCTGGGGGCGAGATCAGCACCCGGTGCCTCACCTAGCCTTATGTACCAACTTGCGACTAAGGGACTCTGAACATATAATGTCATACTTTGGCCATGGAGCCACATTACAAGACAATTTGTGAAGCAAAATAAAGCTGAACGGAAACTAATGCTGACTAAACATCAATATAAAGCTGGGCGATAAAGCCGCCATTACTACTACAGCTGACAAACCAACAAAATATACATATAAGGCATACAAGCCCAACATACTGTAGACATGTAATTTTTTATCCTCCCCGAGATTTTACACCATTTAGTGCTTATATATTTAGTTTAGGTCTAAAATCGCTATTTTAACTAATTTTGACTCTTTTACTTTATATTATCACAAAAATATTTTATTTTATTTAGCTAATTGATATTTTATCTAGCTACTTTTAGTTTATCTATTGTGACGACCTGGCTAGTCATCTCATGAGTTACCGCTCCATTTTCTCCCATTTTTGCTTCTTTATGCTTTGTTTATCCGTGTTATGTGGTATCGAGTTGGACGGATCAAATCCGGAATGATTTTGGTAAGGTTTGAGACACTTAGTCTCTTTTGAGGAAGCTTGAGTTGGACAAGTCAACCAGATGTTGACTTATGTGTTAGAAGGCTCGGATGTGAGTTTCGGTGTTTCGGTTAGCTTTGGGAGGTGATTTGTGACTTAGGAGTGTGATCGGAATGAATTTTGGAGGTTTGTAGTAGATTTAGGCTTGAATTGGAGAAGTTGATATTTTGGGGATTTCCAGTTGGTAGGCGAGATTTTGATAGAGGGGATGGAATGGAATTCTAAGAGTTGCAGTAGTTCCGTTGTGTCATTTGGGATGTGTGTGCAAAATTTCAGGTCATTCGGACGTGGTTTGGTTGGGTTTTTGATCAAAAGCGAAATTTGGAAGATTTTAGAAAATTTGGCTTGAATCCGATGTGTTTTGGTTGAATTGTTGTTGTTTGAGGTGTTTTGAAGATTGGTACAAATTTGAATAAGGTATTAGGATATGTTTGTGCTTTTGGTTGAGGTCCCGGGGGCCTCAGGGTGATTTCGGATGGTTGATGGAAAGGTTTTAGACTTGTGAAGTTGCAGAATCTCAGCTGCTTCTAGTATTTCCGCACCTGTGGATTGGGGACCGCAGGTGCGATGCTGCACGTGTGGAAGAGGAGCCGCAGAAGCGGATTTTGAAGGAATCGTCAGGAATCACAGATGTGGTAGTGTGACCACACCTGCGAAGGCGCAGGTGCGGAGAGTTGATCGTGGATGCGGATTGGGCCTTTTAAGTGAGGAACTGCAGAATCAATAATTTGGCCACATATGTGATACCACAGAAGCGGGTATTGTGTCGCAGATGCGAAAATACCTGGGAAGAAAGTATAAATTGTGGCCTTTGTGAACTTTACCTAATTTCACCATTTTTATCTCGGCTTTGGAGATTTTTGGGCGATATGAAAGAGGGATTTCAAGGGAACTTCATTGAGGTAAGGAATTTGGACCTAAAACTCGTTCTTATGCTATTATTTCATGGATTAGAGCTAGAAATAATGGAAATTAAGGGTGAAAATTGGGGAAACTAGGGCTTGGAAACTTAGACCTTTAATTGGGGATTTGAAGGACCATTTGAGGTCGGATTTGAGAACTTTTTGTATGTATGAACTCGTGGGGAGATAAGGAATCTATTGATGTAGAAATTATCGAATTCCGAGACATGGGTCCAGAGGTCGGGTTTTGGTAATTTTGGGATTTGTGTCGTATTTTGATTATTTTTGCTTGGGCTTCGTTCCCTTAGCATATTTTGACGTCATCGTTCTGATTTTTGATAGATTCGACGCGAGAGGAGGTCGATTCGAGTGGCAAAGGCGTCGCGAGATATAAATTTGACCGGTTCGAGGTGAGTAATGATTGTAAATGATGTTATGAGGGTTTGAAACCCCGAATTGCACATTGTAGTGCTATATTGAGGTGAGACGCACGCTTGATGACGAGCGTGGGGTCGTGCACTGTTGGGGATTGCGACTTAGTCCGTCCCAAATGACTAATTTACCGCGTATTTGACTGAAATCTATTTACTATCATCATGATTTGGGTTGAATTCCATAATTGGGCCTTGTACCAACTATTTGAACCCTTTGGGATTTTTACTGGTATTGCCTCACTATTTTGACTTTATACTTGAACTCAGTCATGTTATATTTCACTGATTTTCGTACTCAGCCATGTTTACTCTGTTTTAACAGTTTCATGATCTTTTAAATGATATTTTAGGCTGAGAATCATGTTTTACTATTGCCCGAGTGGCTTGTGGGGATTTTTGACTGAGTAAGGCCGAGGGCCTATGTTGTGAGGAATACATTTGATGCTAATTATGAGGTCGAGGGCCTGATATATGTACACCATGAGGCGGCTTGATTGATATGAGGCCGAGGGCCTAGTGATGATGCCACGGGGTGGCTTGATATTGTGCTTGGGCCGTAAGGGGCCCCACCAAGAGTATGTACACCCCCAGTGAGCGCGGGTACCCATTGTGGTGTGAGATTGAGCCCGAGGGGCTGGTATTGTTCTATGTGATTGCCGAGGGGCGGATTTATTGATACTGTGCCCGAGGGGCGAGCCTTTATGTGTTTACTTTTCATAATTGACTGTCAATTTCCTTCTTAATCATTGAAAAAGGCTTTTCATGAAACTACATTTGACGTAAAGAATTTTACCTATCTTTCACTGATTTACTGATTTTAAATGGTTTTACTGCTTCATTATACAACGCTTTGTGCCTTACGTGATTTTCTTGCTTTCAGTCTTTATTTACATTTGTTACTCACTGAGTTGGAGTACTCACTTTACTCCCTGCACCCCTGTGTGCAGATTCAGGCGTTGCTAATCCTGCCAGTGCGAGTTGAGAGCTCCCGGCGGACATTCGGAGTTCACGAGGAAGTTTCTTGATGTTCGCAGTCCTGTGTTTCTCCCTCTTTATCATTTGTATTTCTGATTAGACAATTGTAATAGTTTATAAACTTATCGGATTTGTAGTAGGATTTATAGATTCTCATGACTAGTGACACCCCGGTATCGGGCTGTGTTGGGTTGTCCTTCCGCATATTTATGATATTATCTGCTACTTAGTATTATTAAATCATGTTTTAGACTATTTTCTTGTTGTTTAATTGTTTAACCTTGTATTGGGAATAGTTGGCTGGCCTTGTTTTCATGAGAGGCGCCATCACGACCGGTTCCGGGTTTAGGGTCGTGACAAGTTGGTATTAGAGCCTAGGTTACATGGGTCTCACTACTCATGAGCAGGTTTAGTAGAGTCTCGCGGATCGGTACGGAGACGTCTATATTTATCCTCGAGAGGCTGCAGAACCTTTAAAAAAACATCATATTCTTGAAATTCTTTTCGTGCAAACTTGTCGATCCGAGTACTAAACTTCTGTTATTCTATTCTCTCACAGATGGTGAGGACACGTGCTACTGGTTAGGATGGACAACCACCAGTACCACCAGCTGTGGCCACTAGAGGCCGAGGACACAACCGTGGTCGTTGTAGGGGAAGAGCAGCTAGGGCAACACCTACAGATCCACCAGCTGCCCCAGTTCATGATCAGGTCCCAGTTATGGACGCTCCTACAGCACCAGCTTAGGCACCAACTATGCCCATTGTGATTTCGGGTCTTCAGGAGGTCTTGGCTTAGATCTTATCAGTTTGCACTAGCCTAGCTCAGGCGGTTTCAGCCACTACAACCATAGCTACTTCTAAGGCTGGGGGAGGCAATTAGACTCCCACCGCTCGCACACCTGAGCAGGTCGTGCAAGGACTTCAGATGCCGGGGGCACATCCAGCCCAGCCGGTTACAGCTGCTCAGGGCTATGTAGTTCCTGCTATGTCGGAGGATGAGCAGCGTACGTTGGAGAGGTTTGGTAGACTGTAGCCTCCAACCTTCAGTGGTGCAGAGGGCGAGGATGCCCAGTGTTTCTTAGACAAGTGCCAGAGGATTCTTCGTACAACGGGTATTCTGGAGACCAGCGGGGTCGCTTTTACTACTTATTAGTTTTCGGGAGTTGCCTTTACTTGGTGGGAGGCATTTGAGAGGCGTAGGCCTGTTGGTGCAGCACCCCTTACCTAGCAGCAGTTCTCCGTTCTCTTTCTGGAGAAGTATGTGACGTAGTCCCGCAGAGAGGAGCTGTGTTGGGAGTTTGAGTGGTTGCGTCAGGGAAAGATAACTGTGATGTAGTACGAGATGAGGTTCTCCGAGTTAGCTCATCATGCTATTTTGATTGTTCTGACATATAGAGAGAGGATTAGGAGGTTTGTTGATGTCCTCACTTATCAACTTCGTATTCTCATAACCAGGGAGAGGGTGATTGGTGATATGTTTGAGGAGGTTGTGGATATTACCTGTGAGATTTTGTCTATTCATCGCTAGGAGCGCGAGGAGAGGGAGGCCAAGAGGCCTTGAGGATCTGGTAGTTACAGTGGTAATACTTCGAGAAGTCAGTTTCAGCACGATAGAGGTCTTCCATTCAGGCATGCTCAGCCAGCTCGCCCAGGTTATCGTGGGGTGTCATCAGGTCATGGTTCTCATAGTTCTCATCAGGGCCAGTCATCACTTAGTGCCCTTCCAGCTCAGAGTTCCTCCTGTGCTCCATCAGTTCAAGGTTCTTCTATGTCGAGTGCATCTACTAGTCATTTTGGTGCGAGGGGATCCCTTCAGTCCCCTTCTCCAGCACCTGGGAGTTGTTATGAGTATGGTGAGATGGGTCATATGTGGAGATAGTGCCCTTTTCATCTTGCGAGTTCATCTCTGCAGAGGGATCAGTTATCGGCTTCAGTGCCAGTTATTTCACCACCACCCGCCCAGCCAGCGAGGGGTGGAGGTCAGTCAGCTAGGTGTTGCCCCAGAGGAAGAGGTCGATCAGGTGGCGGTCAGGCCCATTTCTATGCACTTCCAAGCAGACCCGATGTAATTGCTTTAGATGATATTATTACAAGTATTGTTTCAGTCTGCCAAGAGATGCCTCTGTATAATTTGATCTTGGTTCCACCTTTTCTTATGTGTCATCATACTTCGCTCGTTATTTGGGTATGCCCCATGAGTTTCTTACTTCACTTGTTCATGTATATAACCCGGTGGGCGATACTGTTGTTGTAGACCATGTGTATCGGTCGTGTGTGGTGACTATTGGGGGTCAGGAGACTCGTGTGAATCTTTTATTATTGTGCATGGTGGATTTAGATGTCATTTTGTGCATGGATTGGCTATCTCTGTGTCGTGCTATTCTGGACTATCTTGGGAAGACAGTCACGTTGGTTATACCAGGTATGCCACGGATCGAGTGGCGATATGAGACTGATTATGTTCCCAGTAGAGGAATCTCATTCTTGAAAGCCCAGCGTATGGTTAGCAAGGGTTGTCTTTCGTATCTAGCCTTTGTGAGGGATGTCGGTGCTAACACTCCCAGTATTGATTCTGTTCCAGTTGTGAGGGATTTTCCCGATGTGTTTCCTGTAGACTTGTCGGGCATGCTACCGGACAGGGACATTGATTTTGGTATTGACCTGGTGTCGGGCACCCAGCCCATTTCTATTCTGCTGTATCGTATGGCACCAGCAAAGTTGAAGGAATTAAAAGAACAGCTTCAGGAACTCCTTGATAAGGGGTGCATTCGGCCTAGTGTGTCACCTTGGGGTGCGCCGGTTCTATTCGTGAAGAAGAAGAAGTATGGCACTATGAGAATGTGCATTGATTATAGACAATTGAACAAGATAACCATTAAGAACAAGTATCCTTTGCCTCGCATTAATGATTTATTTGACTAGCTTCAGGGAGTGAGAGTGTTCTCCAAGATTGATCTCCGTTCAGGTTATCACCAGTTGAAGATCAGGGACTCAGATATTCTTAAGATAGCTTTCAGGACCAGATATGGTCATTATGAGTTCTTGGTAATGTCTTTTGGGCCGACTAATGCCCCAGCACCGTTCATGCATTTGATGAATAGCGTGTTCTGGCCTTATCTTGACTCGTTTGTAATAGTCTTCATTGATGATATTATGGTATATTCGCATAGTTAGGAAGAGCATGTGGAGCATTTGAGGGTTGTGTTGCAGAGATTGAGAGAGGAGAAGCTTTGTGCAAAATTCTCCAAGTGTGAGTTTTGGCTCAGTTCAGTGGCTTTCTTGAGGCACTTGGTGTCCAACGAGGGTATTCAGATTGACCCAAAAAAGATAGAGGCAGTTCAGAGTTATCCTAGACCATCCTCAACCACAGAGATTCGTAGCTTTCTTGGTTTGGTGGGATATTATCATCGTTTTGTTCAGGGATTCTAATATATAGCATCGCCCTTGACCAAGTTGACTCAGAAGGGTGCTTCATTTGTATGGTCAGACGAGTGTAAGGAGAGCTTTCATAAGCTCAAGACAGCCTTGACCACAGCTCTAGCGTTGGTTTTGCCATCAGCTTCAGGTTCATATACCGTGTATTGTGATGCTTCGAGAGTTGGCATTGGTTGTGTATTGATGTAGGAGGGTAGAGTTATTTCTTATGCTTCTCATCAGTTGAAGCCCCATGAGAAGAACTACCCCGTTCATGATTTGGAGTTGGCAGCCGTAGTTTATGCATTGAACATTTGGAGGCATTACTTGTATGGTGTGTCTTGTGAGGTGTTTACTGATCATCGTAGCCTCCAGCACTTGTTCAAATAGAAGGATCTTAATTTGAGACAACGAAGATGGTTGGAGTTGTTTAAGGATTATGATATCATTATATTGTACCATCCGGGAAAGGCCAATGTGGTGGCTGATGCTTTGACCCAAAAGGTAGTGAGTATGGGGAGTTTGGCATATATTCCGATTGGGGAGAGACCTCTTGCAGTCGATGTTCAGGCCATAGCCAATCGGTTCGTAAGGTTAGATATTTCAGAGCCCAGTCAGGTACTGGCTTGTGTGGTTTCTCGGTCTTCCTTATAAGATCGCATCAGAGAGCACCAGTATGATGATCCGCATTTGCTTGTCCTTAGGGATAGAGTTCATCATGATGATGCTAGAGATGCGACCATTGGTGATGATGGGGTGTTGAGGATGTAGGGCCGGATTTGTGTGCCCAATGTAGATGGGCTTCGGGAGTTGATTCTGGAGGAGGCCCATAGCTTGCGGTATTCCATTCATTCGGGTGCCGCGAACATATATCAGGATTTAAGGCAACACTATTAGTGGAGAATAATGAAGAAAGATATTGTGGGATTTGTGGCTCGGTGTCTCAATTGTCAGCAGGTGAAATATGAGCATCAGAGGCCGGGTGGCTTGCTTCAGCAGATGGATATTCTAGAGTGGAAGTGGGAAAGGATCAATATGGACTTTGCTTTTGGACTTCTACGGACTTTGAGAAAGTTCGATGCTATTTGGGTTATTGTGGATCCACTGACCAAGTCCGTGCACTTCATTCCTGTGTGTACTACCTATTCTTCAGAGCGGTTGGTCGAGATCTATATCCGGGAGATTGTTTGTTTGCATGGTGTCCCAGTTTCCATCATTTCGGATAGGGGCACTCAGTTTACTTTGCAGTTTTGGAGGTCTGTGCAGTGAGAGTTGGGTACTCAGGTTGAGTTGAGCACAGTTTTTCACCCTCAGATGGACGGGCAGTCCGAGCGCACTATTCAAATATTGGAGGACATGTTGCATGCTTGTGTCATTGATTTCGAGGGTCTTGGGATTAGTTTCTACCACTTGCAGAGTTTGCTTATAACAACAACTACCAGTCGAGTATTTAGATGGCTCCATATGAGACTTTGTATGGGAGACGGTGTAGATCTCCATCTGGTTGGTTTGAGGCCGGTGAGGCTAGGCTATTGGGGACAGACTTGGTGTAGGATGCCTTAGAAAAGGTGAAGGTGATTCAGGAGAGGCTTCGTACAGCGTAGTCGAGGCAAAAGAGTTATGCTAATAGGAAGGTTCGAGATGTGTCCTACATAGTTGGCGAGAAGTTTTTGTTGAAGGTTTCGCCCATGAAGGGTGTTATGAGATGGGGGAAGAAAGGGAAATTGAGTCCGCGGTTCATTGGGCCTTTTGAGGTGCTTTGGAGGATTAGGGTGGTGGCTTATGAGCTTGCTTTGCCACCCAGCTTGTCGAGTGTGCATCCGGTATTTCATGTTTCTACGTTCCGGAAGTATATTGGGGATTTGTCTCATGTTCTAGATTTTAGCACGGTTCAGTTGGATGATGATTTGACTTATGATGTGGAGCCAGTAGCTATTTTGGGTCGTCAGGTTCAGAAGTTGAGGTCAAAGGATATAGCTTCAGTAAAAGTGCAGTGGAGAGGTCGGCCCATGGAGGAGGCTACCTGGGAGACCGAGCGGGAGATGTAGAGCAGATATTCTCACATGTTTGAGGCTTCAGGTATGTTTCTTGATTCATTCGCGGACGAACGTTTGTTTAAGTTGGGGAGGATGTGATGACCCGACCAGTCATCTCATGAGTTACTGCTCCGTTTTTCCCCATTTCTGCTTCTTTATATTTTATTTATCCATGTTATGTGGTATCAGGTTGGTCGGATCGAATTCGGGATGCTTTTGGTAAGGTTTGAGATGCTTAGTCTCTTTTGAGGAAGCTTGAGTTGGAAAAGTCAACTGGTTGTTGACTTATGTGTTAGAAGGCTCGGATGTGCGTTCCGGTGTTTCGGTTAGCTTCGGGAGGTTCGTAGTAGATTTAGGCTTGAATTGGCGAAGTTGATATTTTGGCGATTTCCGGTTGGTAGATAAGATTTTGATAGAGGGGTCGAAATGGCATTCGGAGAGTTGCAGTAGTTCCATTGTGTCATTTGGGATGTGTGTCCAAAATTTCAGGTCATTCGGACATGGTTTGGTTGGGTTTTTTATCAAAAGCAAAATTTGAAAGATTTTAGAAAATTTGGCTTGAATCCGATGTGTTTGGTTGAATTGTTTTGGTTTGAGTTGTTTTGAAGATTGGTATAAGTTTGAATAAGGTATTAGGATATGTTTGTGCTTTTGGTTGAGGTCCTAGGGGCCTCGGGGTGATTTCGGATGGTTGACGGAAAGGTTTGAGACTTGTGAAGTTGCAGAATCTCAGCTGCTTCTGGTATTTCCGCACCTGCGGAATGGGGACCACAGGTGTGACGCTGTACGTGCAGAAGAGGAGCCGCAGAAGCGGATTTTGGAGGAATAGTTAGGAACCGCAGATGCAGTAGTGTGACCGCACCTGCGAGCAGGTGCGGAGAGTTGACCGCAGATGCGGATTGGGCCTTTTAAGTGAAGAATCGCAGAAGAGGTAATTTGGCCGCATATGTTGTACTGCAGAAGCGGGTATTGTGTCGCAGATGCAAAAATGCCTGGGAAGAAAGTATAAATTGTGGCCTTCGCGAATTTTAGCTAATTTCACCATTTTTATCTCGGCTTTGGAGCTTTTTGGGCGATTTGAAAGAGAGATTTCAAGGGAACTTCATTGAGTGTGATGACCTGGCCGGTCGTATTAAGAATTTACGCCCCGATCCCCTATTAACTTTTTTCCCCGAGTCTATTTCTGCTATTTTTGATTTGTCGGGATGTTCGGTTTTAAGTTTCGAAGAGTTTTGGGACACTTAGTCCCTAAATGAGAGCTTAAGTGTTGGAAAGTTAATTGTAGTTGGAACAGTGTAAAGACGGCCTCAGAATGGAAATCGGATGGTTTTGTTAGCTCAGTTGGGTGATTTTGGGTTTAGGAGCGTGTTCGGATTGTGATTTGGAGGTCCGTAGCTAATTTAGGCTTGAAATGCAAAAAGTTGAATTTTGGAAGTTTTCGGTTCGATAGTGAGATTTTGATCCGAGGGTCGGAATGGAATTCCGAGAGTTGTAGTAGTTATGTTATGTTATTTGGGATGTATGTGAAAAATTTCAGGTCATTCGGACGTGTTTTGGCTGGGTTTTTTATCGAAAGCGGAATTCGGAATATTTTTAGAAACTTAGGCTTGAATCCGATGTGTTTTGGTTTTTTAAATGTTGTTTGAAGTGTTTTGAAGATTTGTAAAAGTTTCAATAAGGTTTTAGGATATGTAGACGCCTTTGGTTGAGGTTCCGGGGGCCTCGGGATGAATTCGGATGGTTAACGGAGGAAATTTTGGAGTTAAAGTTGCTGTAGCAACTGTTCTTCTGGTATTTTCGCACCTGCGGTTTGGGGACTAAAGATGCAGAGCCGCAGAAGCGGCGAAGAGGACAACAGAAGCGAAATTTGGGTTTTCCCTCAGGAACCGCAGATGCGGTGAGATGTCCGCAGAAGCGGAACCGCTCCTGCGGTTAGAGTTCCGCAAATGCAAAAGCTGGGTCCTTAAGTAAAAGTCACAGATGTGACACTTGTTTCGCAGAAGCAGGACCGCAGATGCGGTCCCAGGGCCGCAAATGCAGAAATCGCTGGGCAGAACATATAAATAGTTGCCTTCGCGAATTTGAGGGATTCTTTCACCATTTTCATCGGGGTTTGAAGCTTTTGAAAGGTTTTTGAGGAAAACAAAGGAGAATCAATTGGAGGTAACGTCCTTGACTTCATAACTCATTTTTATGTGATTAAAAACCTATTTAGTGATGAGAAATTTGGGGAAAAATGGGTAATTGGGGCTTGAGTTTAAGAGGCCTTTAATTGAGGATTTGAGGGCCATTTGGACTCCGATTTCAGTGTTCTTGTTATGTGTAGACTCGTGAGAGTACGAGGTTTCTGAAAATGTAAATTTCACCCAATTTCGAGATGTGGACTCGAGGGACATTTTGGTCATTTTACATAATTTCGCGCATTAGCTTAGAATTTAATTGTAGAATTAGTTACTTGAAGTATTATTTATATTATGCAATTGAATTGAATAGATTTGGGCCATTTGGAGTCGAGTACTCGTGGCAAAAACATGGTGTTGGGTTGATTTTGAGCCGGTTCGAGGTAAGTGGCTTGTCCAACCTTGTGTGGGGGACCTTCCTTTTAGGATTGGTATATTTGGAAATTGAAATGCCTTGTACGTGAGGTGACGAGTGTGTACTTGTGCTAATTGTTGGAAATCCAGTTTTCTTTAAGTAATTACTAGTATGTTTCCTTTTCTGTTTCTATTACTTGCACTATTAACCATGTTGTTAGCTTAGGAAAGCATGTCTAAGTGACTTAATTGCTTCATTTGATTTAACCTGCTTTACTTGAATTTTGTGTAGCATGCTAGGCTAGAATCACTTATTGCCTTAATATGAATTTTGTTATTTCTGTTTATCTTCCTGCTACTGCTATATATTTATTTTGGGACTACGGATGTGTGATTCCTGTAGCTCCCCCTTGTCTATTTACTTTGGGACTACGGGTTAGATTCCCGGTAGATCCCCCTGCATATTTACTTTGGGACTACGGGTTAGATTCTTGATAGATCCCCCTGCACAGTTATATGGAACTACGGGAATGCACCCGATAGATTCCCCCAGTACTGGGTATTTACATTTGGGACTACGGAACGAAATTCCGGTAGATCCCCGCGCACTATGAGTTAGACTATGGGAAAGGGTCCTGTGAGATCCTTCGGACATATATATGATGGACTACGAGACGGTATCCCAAGTGATTCACTGGATATGTAAAGATGGGACTACATGACAGTATCCTAGGAGATCCCCGAGTGTTACTAACGGTGCTGAGCTGTATTTCCTTTCCATGTTTACCGTGTTCTGTAAAATCGTTGTTGTTCTGTATATCCTATGTTATTTTACTGCCATACTTATTTATACTTTTCTATCCTATACTGTTGATCTTTAAATTTGTTTAACCTCAGTAGGGCTCTGACCTTCCTCGTCACTACCCAATCGAGGTTAGGCTTGGCACTTACTGAGTACTGTCGTGGTGTACGCATGCCCTTTCTGCGCATGTTTTTCATGTGCAGATCTAGGTACCTCTACTCATGCTTACCATTGTTGAGGCGAGGCGATTCTACGGGACTTCGAGGTATATCTGTCGCGTCCGCAGAACGAGAAGTCTCTTTCTATTCTTGCATTTTAGTGTTTAGCCCTTTTGTACTTCTATTTTTGTTAGACATTCCGGAGATTAGAGCTATGTAGTATTTTTCTCAACTTGTGGATCCATAGGTTTCCGGGTTTTGGGATAGTGTATCAGATTTCAAAAAGTTATGTATATATCGTGAGCGGCATTTAAATATTGTCTCCTTTTGTTGTTTTCAGCTTTGGATTATTTATTCTTCAAGTTAGTTCATTTTTCGCATTTGTTATGCTTACCTAGCCATAGAGAGTAGGTGTCGTCATGACAGTTTACGGAGGGAGAACTAGGCTCGTGACAAGTTGGTATCAGAGCTCTAGGTTCATATGAGTCACGGATCACAAGCCAGTTTATTAGAGTCTCGCTGATCGGTACGGAGATGTCTGTACTTATCTACGAGAGGCTATGATACTGTTGGGAAAATTCCACTTCATTTGATTTCCTTGTCGTGCGATATTTTTACATCACAATTCTAATCTTTTGTCTTCTATTCTCTCACAGATGGTGAGGACACGTGCTACCCGAGATGATCAGGCACCCGCACCCCTCCTGCAGTCGTTAGATGCCGGGGCTAGGGTAGAGGCTGAGGACGCACACGTGGTGCAGCCAGAGCACCTGCGCGAGCTGCCACCGAGGTACCACCAGCGGATCCAGCCGCAGTCCAGGCACCTAACACGCCTACTGCTACTACCTCTCCAGCTTTTCAGGAGACTTTGGCACAGTTCATGAGCATGTACACCACCTTGGCTCAGGCAGGGTTGCTTCCCCTTGCTGCAACTATGTCTCAGGTCGGGGAAAGAGCATAGACTCTCGTCGCCCGCACTCCTGAGCAGCGAGTGCATGTTGAGCAGGTCCCTGAGATTATTCTTGTGCCGCCTGCAGTGACAGTTCTGCCCGAGGACAGGGCAGCGGCTTTCGAGGATGAGCAGTTGAGGCTTTAGAGGTTCAAGAAGTACAAGCCCCCTGTATTTAGTGGTCTAGCATCGGAGGATGCTCTGGGATTTCTTGATGAGTGTTACCGCATTCTTCGCACCATGGGTATCTCAAGATCGAGCAGGGTTTCTTTCACTACCTTCCAGCTTCGAGGAGCCACCTATGAGTGGTGGCGCACCTATGAGTTATACAGTCCATATGAGGCTACTTCGCTAACTTGGGCTCCCTTTTCAGATCTGTTCCTGAGGGATTATGTTCCTCAGAGCCTCAGGGACGCATGGCGTGCAGAGTTTGAGCATTTGCGCCAGGGTATTATGATAGTTTCAGAGTATGCTGTCTGTTACACCAGTTTGGCTAGGCATGCACCAGCCTTGGTTTCTACTGTCTGCGAGAGGGTTCGCTGGTTTATTAAGGGCCTTATTCCCAGCATTAGATCTAGCATGGCCCGTGAGTTGGAGATGGATATTTCTTATTAGCAAGTGATGAGCATTGCTAGGATGATCGAGGGTATGCATGCTAGGGATAGAGAGGAGATGAAGGCCAAAAGGTCTCGAGAGTCGGGCCATTATTCTGGTGCCCATACCCCAGCTGCAGGTTGTCATGGTAGGGGTTATATAAGTTGCCATGTTCATTCAACTCTTCCAGCAGCCAGTAGTGCTCCAGCTCCTCCTAGACCTCAGGAGCCTTATTATGCACCACCGGTTTCTAGCACGCCTCCTGCGCAGGGTGCTTGTAGAGGTTAGTCCAGCAGACCTACCCCTAGACAATCACAGCCACCACGTCCTCCCAGAGCTTATTTTGAGTATGGTGACACACGTCATATGGTGAGGGATTGCCCCAGACTTGGGAGGGGTGCACCTCCACAGACTTATCAGCCACAACGTGCCCCGTAGAGTTCTCAAGATATGGTTACAGCTCTAGTTGCTACCCCACTTGCTCAGCCAGCTAGAGGTGGAGATCGGGGAGGTAGATGTCGCCCTAGAGGGGAAAGCCATTCCAGATACTATGCCCTTCCTGCTCGTACTGAGGTTGTTGCCTCTGATTCTGCCATCACAGGTATTATATTAGTTTTCCACAGAGATGCATCGGTTCTATTCGATCCAGGCTCTACTTACTCTTATGTGTCTTCTTATATTGCTCCATATTTGGGTGTACCTCGGGATTCTTTGAGTTCCCCTATTTACATTTCTACTCCTGTATGAGATTCTCTTGTTGTGGACTGCGTTTATCGGTCGTGTTTGGTTGCTCTTAGTGGTTTTGAGACCAGATTCGATCTATTATTACTCAACATGGTCGATTTTGATATTATCTTGGGCATGTATTGGTTATCGCCTCATTATACTATTCTTGATTGTCACGCCAAAACTGTGACGCTGGTTATGCTAGGTGTACCACGTGTTGAGTGGATAGGTACTTTAGATTACACTCCTAATAGAGTTATTTATTTTCTTAAATCTTAGTGTATGGTTGAGAAGTGGTATGACGCATATTTAGCTTATGTGAGAGATGCCAGTATTGATACCCCTTCAGTTGATTCAATCCTAGTAGTGCGGGATTTTCTCGATGTGTTTCCAGCTGATCTTCTAGGCATGTCGCCTGATAGAGATATTGATTTTGGCATTGATCTATTGTCGGGCACTCAGCCTATTTCTATCCCTCCGTATCATATGGCTCCTCCTAAGTTGAATGATTTGAAGGATTAATTACAGGAATTGCTTGATAAGGGTTTTATTCGGCCCGGTGTATCACCTTGGGGTGCTCCTGTCTTGTCTGTGAAGAAAAAGGATGGTTCTATGCGTATGTGTATTGATTATCGCCAGTTGAACAAGGTTACAGTGAAGAACCGTTATCCTTTGCCTCATATTGATGATCTGTTTGACCAGCTTCAGGGTGCACGGGTATTTTCTAAGATTGACTTGTGCTTAGGTTACCATCAGTTGAAGATTCAGGAGCCAAATATCCCGAAGACTGCTTTCAGGACTCGGTATAGCCATTACGAGTTCATTGTTATGTCATTTGGGCTGACCAATGCCCCAGCGGTCTTTATGCATTTGATGCACAGTATGTTTTGGTTGTATCTTGACTCGTTCATCATTGTCTTTATTGATGATATTCTGATGTATTCCCAGAGTCGGGAAGATCATATGCAGCACTTGAGGACTGTGCTTCAAACTCTGAGAGAGAAGAAGTTATATGCTAAATTCTCGAAGTGTGAGTTTTGGTTGGATTCAGTGGCATTCTTAGGCCACGTGGTATCGAGTGAGGGTATTTAGGTGGATCCGAAGAAGATAGAGGTCGTGCAGAGTTGGCCCAGACCATCCTCAGCTATAGAGATCTGCGGCTTCCTTGGTTTGGTGGGTTACTACCGTCGTTTTGTGGAGGGGTTTTCATCAATTGCAGCTCCTATGACCAGGTTGACCTAGAAGGGTGCTCCATTTCAGTGGACGGAGGAGTGTGTGGCGAGCTTTCAAAAGCTCAAGACAGCTTTGACCACAGCCCCAATTTTTGATATTGCCTACTGGTTTGGGGTCTTATACGGTCTATTGTGATGCCTCGAGGGTTGGCCTCAGAGCAGTGTTGATGTAGGACGGTAGGGTGATTTCCTATGCGTCCAGACAGTTAAATATACATGAGAAGAACTACTTTGTTCACGACCTTGAGTTAGCTGCCATTGTTCATGCCCTAAAGATTTGGTGCTATTATTTATACGGGGTTCCCTATGAGATTTATATTGACCATCGAAGCTTGCAGCACTTATTCAAGAAAAAGGATCTAAATTTGCACCGGAGGAGGTGGTTAGATTTGCTAAAGGACTATGATATCACTATTTTGTATCACTCGGGCAAGGCCAATGTGGTGGCCGATGCTTTGAGTCGCCAGGAAGAGAGTTTGGGAATTTTGGCTTATTTACCAGCATTAGAGAGGCCTGTGGCGATGCATATTCAGGCCTTAGCCAACCAGTTTGTGGAATTGGATCTTTCGGAGCCCAGTCAGGTTCTAGCTTGCATGGTTTCTCGGTCTTCCTTATTCGATCGTATCAGGGAACAGCAGTATGATGACTCTCATTTGCTTGTCCTCAAGGACAAGGTTCAGCACGGTGATTCTAGGGATGTGACTATTGGTCATGATGGGGTATTAAGGATACAAGGTCGGATTTGTGTACCCAATGTTGATGGGCTTCGAGAGTTGATTCTAGAGGAGGCCCATAGCTCGCGGTATTCCATTCATCTGGGTGTCGCGAAGATGTATCAGGATTTGAGATAGCACTATTGGTGGAGGTGGATGAAGAAAGATATAATTGGATTCGTAGCTCGGTGTCTCAACTGTCAACAGGTGAAGTATAAGCACCAGAGACTAGGTGGGTTGCTTCAGCAGATAGAGATTCCGAAGTGGAAGTGGGATTGGATCACCATTGACTTTGTAGTTGGGCTCCCACGGACATTGAGAAAGTTCGATACAATTTGGGTGATTGTGGATCGGCTGACCAAGTCCGCTCATTTTATTCCTGTGTGCACTACTTATTCTTTGGAGCGGTTGGAGGAGATTTATATCCGGGAGATTGTTCGTTTGCATGGTATTCCAGTGTCCATCATCTCAGATAGGGGTACTCAGTTTACATCACGGTTCTGGAGGGCCGTTCAGCATAAGTTGGGTACTCGGGTGGAGTTGAGTATAGCATTTCACCCTCAGATAGACGAACAATCCGAGCGCACTATTCAGATTCTTGAGGATATGCTCTGTGCATGTGTGATTGAGTTTGGAGGGTCTTGGGATCAGTTCTTGCCATTGGCGGAGTTTGCTTATAACCACAGCTATCATTCCAGCATTTAGATGGCACCGTATGAGGCTTTATATGGGAGGCGGTGTAGATCCCCGGTGGGTTGGTTTGAGCCGGGTGAGGCTAGACTATTGGGCACAGACTTGGTACAGGATGTTTTAGAGAAGGTTAAGGTAATTCAGGATAGACTCCATACCGCCCAGTCCAGATATAAGAGTTATGCGGACCGGAAGGTTTGTGATGTTTCCTATATGGTTGGAGAGCGGGTTCTGCTTCGGGTTTCGCCTATAAAGGGCGTCATGAGATTCGGGAAGAAAGGAAAGTTGAGTCTAAGATTTATTGGTCCTTTTGAAATATTGAGGTGTGTTGGAGTGGTTTCTTATGAGCTTGCCTTACCTCCCAGCTTGGTCGGAGTTCATCCAGTATTGCATGTTTCGATGCTCCAAAGGTATCAAGGTAACCCGTCGCACGTGTTGGATTTCAATTCAGTCCAGTTGGACAAGGATCCATCTTATATTGAGGAGCCAGTGGCAATATTGGACAGGCAGGTCAGAAAGCTGAGGTCAAAGAACATTGCATCAGTGAAGGTTCAGTGGCGGGGTCAGCCGTTCGAGGAGGCGACCTGGAAGACCGAGCAGGATATCCGCAGTTGTTACCCTTATCTTTTCACTACTGCAGGAATATCTTTATGCTCTTTTGAGGACAAACGAATGTTTAAGTGTAGGAGGATGTGACGACCCGGCCGGTCATCTTAAGAATTTACGCCCCGATCCCCTATTAACTGTCTTCCCCGAGTCTATTTCTGCTATTTTGATTTTTCAGATGTTCGGTATTAAGTTTCGGAGAGTTTTGGGAAACTTAGTCCCTAAATTAGAGCTTAAGTGTTAGAAAGTTGATTGTAGTCGTAACAGTGTGAAGACAGCCTCGGAATAGAAATCTGATGGTTACGTTAGCTCCCTTGGGTGATTTTGGGGTTAGGAGCGTGTTCGGATTGTGTTTTGGAGGTCCGTAGATAATTTAGGCTTGAAATGATGAAAGTTGAATTTTGGAAGTTTTTGGTTCAATAGTGAGATTTTGATCCGAGGGTCGGAATGGAATTTTGAGAGTTGCAATAGTTTCGTTATGTCATTTGGGATATGTGTGCAAAATTTTAGGTCATTCGGACGTGTTTTGGTTGGGTTTTTGATCGAAAGCGGAATTTGGAAGATTTTTAGAAACTTAGGCTTGAATCCGATGTGTTTTGGTTGTTTTGATGTTGTTTGAAGTGTTTTGAAGATTTGTACAAGTTTGAATAAGGTTTTAGGATATGTTGATGCCTTTGGTTGAGATCTCGGGGGCCTCGGGATGAATTCGGATGGTTTTCGAAGGAAATTTTGGAGTTGAAGTTGCTGCAGCAGCTGTTCTTCTGGTATGTTTGCATCTGCGGTTTGGGGACCGCAGATGCGGAGCCGCAGAAGCGGCGAAGAGGACCGCAGAAGAGAAATTTGGGTTTTTCCTCAGGAACCGCAGATGCGGTGAGATGTCCGTAGAAGCGAAACCGCTCCTGCGATTAGAGTTTCGCAGATGTAAAAGCCGGTTCCTTAAATGAAAGTCGCAAATGCAACACCTGTTCCGTAGAAGCAGCCGCAAATGGGGAAATCGCTGGGCAGAACATATATATAGTTGCCTTCGCGAATTTGAGGGATTCTTTCACCATTTTCATCTGGGTTTGAAGCTTTTGAGAGAGGTTTTTGAGGAAAACACAGGGGAATCACTTGGAGGTAACGTCCTTGACTTCATAACTCGTTTTTATGTGATTAAAGACCTAATTAGTGGTGAGAAATTTGGGGGAAAAATGGGTAATTAGGGCTTGAGTTTAAGATGCTTTTAATTGAGGATTTGAGGGGTCATTTGGACTCCGATTTCAGTATTCTTGTTATGTATAGACTCGTGAGAGTACGAGGTTTCTGAAAATATAAATTTCACCTGATTCCGAGATGTGGGCCCGAGAGGCATTTTGGTCATTTTACATAATTTCGCATATTAGCTTAGAATTTAATTGTAGAATCAGTTACTTGAAGTGTTATTTACATTATGCAATTGAATTGAATAGATTTGGGCCATTTGGAGTCGAGTACTCGTGGCAAAGACGTGGTGTTGGGTTGATTTTGAGCCGGTTCGAGGTAAGTGGCTTGTCTAACCTTGTGTGGGGGACCTTCCCCTTAGGATTGGTATATTTGGTAATTGAAAAGTCTTGTACGTGAGGTGACGAGTGCGTACATGTGCTAATTGTTGGAAATCCAGTATTCTTTAAGTAATTACTAGTACGTTTCCTTTCCTGTTTCTATTACTTGCACTGTTAAGCCTGTTGTTAGCTTAGGAAAGCACGTCTAAGTGACTTAATTGCTTCATTTGATTTAACCTACCTTACTTGAATTCTGTGTAGCAAGCTAGGCTAGAATCACTTATTGCCTTAATATGAATTTGGCTATTTCTGTTTATCATCCTGTTGTTGCTGTGTATTTATTTTGGGACTACGAATGTGGGATTCCGGTAGCTCCCCCTTGTCTGTTTATTTTGGGACTACGAGTTAGATTCCTGGTAGATCCCCCTGCACATTTACTTTGGGACTACGGGTTAGATTCCTGGTATATCCCCCTGCACAGTTATATGGAACTACGGGAATGCACCCGGTAGATTCCCTCAGTACTGGGTATTTACATTTGGGACTACGGAATGGAATTCTGGTAGATCCTCGTGCACTATGAGTTGGACTACGAGACGGGGTCCCGGGAGATCTTTCGGACATATATATGATGGACTACGGGGCGGTATCCCGGGAGATTCATTGGATATGTAAAGATGGGACTACAAGACGGTATCCTGGGAGATTCCCAAGTGTTACTATTGGTGTTGAGCTGTATTTCCTTTCCATGTTTACCGTGTTCTGTAAAATCGTTGTTGTTCTGTATATCCTGTGTTATTTTACTGCCGTACTTATTTATACTATTTTGTCCTATACTGTTGATCTTTATATTTGTTTAACCTCAGTAGGGCCCTGACCTTCCTCGTCACTACCCAACCGAGGTTAGGCTTGGCACTTACTGAGTACCGCTGTGGTGTATTCATGCCCTTTCTGCGCATGTTTTTCGTGTGCAGATCCAGTTACCTCTACTCAGGCTTACCATTCTTGAGGCGAGGCGATTCTACGGGACTTCGAGGTATATCTGCCGCGTCCGCAGAATGAGAAGTCTCTTTCTATTCCTGCATTTTAGTGTTTAGCCCTTCTGTACTTTTGTTTTTGTTAGACATTTCGGAGATTAGAGCTATGTAATGTTTTTCTCAGCTTGTGGATCCGTGGGTTTTTGGGTTTTGGGATAGTAAATCATATTTCGAGAAGTTATGTATATATGCCGAGCGACATTTAAATATTGTTTCCTTCAGTTGTTTTCAGCTTTGGATTATTTATTCCGCAAGTTAGTTCATTTTCCGCATTTGTTAGGCTTACCTAGTCGTAGAGACTAGGTGCCATCACGACAGTTCACGGAGGGAGAACTGGGGTCGTGACATTGAGGTAAGGAATTTGGACCTAAAACTCGTTCTTATGCTATTATTTCATGGATTAGAGCTAGAAATCATGGAAATTAAGGGTGAAAATTGGGGAAACTAGGGCTTGGAAACTTAGACCTTTAATTGGGGATTTGAATGACCATTTGAGGTCAGATTCGAGAACTTTTAATATGTATGAACTCGTGGGGAGATAAGGAATCTATTGATGTAGAAATTATCGAATTCCGAGACGTGGGTTTGGGGGTAAGGTTTTGGTAATTTCGAGATTTGTGTCGTATTTTGATTATTTTTGCTTGGGCTTCATTCCCTTAGTATATTTTGACGTCCTCGTTCTGATTTTGGATTAGATTCGACGCAAGAGGAGGCTGATTCGAGGGGCAAATACATTGTGAGATAGAGATTTAACCGGTTCGAGGTGAGTAATGATTGTAAATGATGTTTTGAGGGTTTGAAACCCCGAATTGCACAATGTAGTGCTATATTGAGGTGAGACACACGCTTGATGACGAGCGTGGGGTCGTGCACTGTTGGGGATTGCGACTTAGTCCGTCCCAAATGACTAATTTACCGCGTATTTGACTAAAATCTATTTGCTATCATCATGAGTTGGGCTGAATGCCATATTTAGGCCTTGTGCCAACTAGTTGAACCCTTCGAAGATTTTTACTGATATTTGCTCACTGTTTTGACTTTATACTTGAAATCAGTCATGTTATATTTCACTGATTTTCGTACTCAGCCATGTTTACTCTGTTTTAACACTTACATGATATTTTAGATGATAATTTGGGCTGAGAATCATGTTTTACTATTGCCCGAGTGGCTTGTGAGGATTTTTGACTGTGTAAGGCCGAGGGCTTATGTTGTGAGGAAAATATTTGATATTGATTATGAGGTCGGGGCCTGAGATATGTACGCCATAAGGCGGTTTGATTTATAAGAGGCCGAGGCACTAGTGATGATGCCACGAGGTGGCTTGATATTGTGCTTGGGCCGTAAGGGGCCCCTCCAGGAGTCTGTACACCCCTAGTGAGCGCGGGTACCTAATGTTGTGTGAGATTGAGCCCGAGGGGCTAGTATTGTTCTATGTGATTGCCCGAGGGGCTGGTACTGTTCTGAGATGTTGCCTGAGGGGCGGATTTTTTAATATTGTGCCCGAGGGGAGAGATTTTATGTATTTACTTTTCATAATTGACTGTCAATTTCCTGCTTAATCATTGAAAAAGGCTTTTCATGAAACTACATTTGACTTAAAGACCTATCTTTCACTGATTTGCTGATTTTAAATGGTTTTACTGCTTCATTATAGAATGTTTTGTGCCTTACGTGATTTTCTTGCTTTCAGTCTTTATTTACATTTGTTACTCACTGAGTTGGAGTACTTACTTTACAACCTACACCCATGTGTGCAGATTCAGGTGTTGCTGATCCTGCTAGTGCGAGTTGAGAGCTCCCGGCGGACATTCAGAGTTCACGAGGTAGCTGCTTGACATCCGTAAACCCGTGTTTCTCCCTCTTTATTATTTCTATGTCTGATCAAACAATTGTAATAGTTTATAGACTTATCGGATTTGTAGTAGGATTTATAGATGCTCATGACTAGTGACACCCCGGTATCGGGCTATGTTGGGTTGTCCTTCCGTATATTTAGGATGTTATCTGCTACTTAGTATTATTAAATCATGTTTTAGACTGTTTTCTTGTTGTTTAATTGTTTGACATCATATTGGGAATAGTTGGCTGGCCTTGTCTTCACGAGAGGCGTCATCACGACCGGGTCCGGGTTTAGGGTCGTGACATCTATATTAGATAAAATTCGAAAATACAAAAAAGTTCCACTTTGTTTTCAGGAATATTAGTATTTTGGTAGGAATATTATTTTAATTGTGCGATGATTTTAATCTAATCCCATTTTAATCTTTTTAGTATGATATTTGAAAAATACCAAAAATAGTTTTGTTTTAACGATTAGTTTTATTTTAATAGTCGTTTCTATTTAAGTAGGATTAATTAGTAAATGGGGTAGTATTTTTGGTCTTGTTCAATGAGAAAGAATAAAATTTGGGCTCAAAAAATCTATTTTTTATTCGGACCTAGCCTATAATTCCAATAGGCCCAAGACCTAACCTTAGGAACCTAGAAGAGAAGCCATCAGCGACAACTCCACACCCTAAACACCACAGCCATACATAGCCATATACATTTGACTAATATCCAAAAACCCTAGAAGAACCTAACTCCTCCCCACCACCAATCCCGCCGGCCGTCGAACCAAGACCCTTCTTTTTTACAAAAGCCAACCGCCACCCTCTTCACTGATGCCTCCAGCCACCGGCCACCCCAAAACCCACCTAGCTACTCTTCCTCCATCTTGAAGCAGTAGAACAACTGCTGTTAGAAGTAGCGACCACAACGGCCACTTCCCTCACCAGAATATGGCCACCAGTCGGACTTCCTCCAGTCCGCCATCACCCTTTCCTTAAAACCATCCGCCAGACCTCCTCTTATAAAAGAGAACTTCAGCCACCAGTGACTATCTTCAGTCTAAAACGAGAGCGGCATCCATTCTATATTTATTCCTTCAATCAAAACATACAGAGATGGAATGGATTTTTCTGCTTCCTTTTGCCATATATTAACATAAGAACAGAAGCTGTGAATCTGAAATTATCCCGTTTTCAAGTGCTTCTAGATCTCATCAGTCCTGCTGTTTTGTGTGTCGATTTTGATCTTTCCGGTACCGATTCGAGTTCCCGTCTGCGGTCAGTTAAATTTTTGAGTTCAGAGCAATGAAACAATCACTTTACTGCCATACAAAGGTCCAATTCTAAACTTTTGTTCGTCATTGAATTTCTAAATTGTGTTACTATTGGTGTTTGACTAAGATGTATGTTTGCCTTTGTGTTGCTCTTATGATTTTAATAAATTGATGTTTCTCAGATCAAAGAAGTTAGCTGACCATTTTATTTAGTTGTCCTGCTTCTTAAAAGAATTAAAACTTATTTTTTTGAAAATACCATGATTTTGGTGACATCTAAGTTTAGTTATAAGAAACAGTGTGTCGTGTGTCGTGGGGTTCGGGAATTAAAAGTGAAAACTGCTTTATTAATTTGATCGCTGGGAGCATATTTAGGCCGTAATTTGGTAGGCAAATCTTAGGTTTTCTTTATTTTATTTTTTATTTGAGGTGAGAGGTCGTTTCTTTTAGTTTATAATCCGGGGAATGCCCCGGGAAATTTGTATATATTTTTGTCCGGGGTATGCCCCAAAGTATTTGTATTTGGAGGCTGAAAGTAGAGCTCGTAGTATTTTTATTTTATTTTCATTTTTATTTTTCTTTTATTAGGTGGGAACAACCCCGAGCCTCTTGTGTGTTTATTTTTCTTTTTTGTATTTATTTTTACCTTAATTTGAATATTTTAAAAGCCAACTAGAATTAGTATGCAACAGTGACTTTCACGGGACTTGGGGAGTACCTAACACCTTCTCTCTGAGTTAAATGAACCCCTTACCTAGAACTCTGGTGCAGACTCAGTTTTGGAGTCCAAAGTATTTAAAAGGAAAAATCATTTTTTTTTAAAACGATGAACTGGCACACCGAAACTAATGTTAGGTGGTGACTCTGAAAATCCTTTGAAACAAAATATTTTTTATCACTTTTCAAAATTGAAATCCCTTTTGAGTTTTAAAATCCTTTTATTAATTTTAAGAGGGTTAAGTGAGGTGTAAAAAAAAAGGGGTGTGACAGCTTTGGCGAATCCGCTGGGGAACTGGATGTTCGAGCTGGTACTTTATTTTGTTGTCTTTTTAGAATATTCTGTTGAGGTTTTTATGTTTTCTTTATTTTCCTTATTTGATTTGATTTTTGTTTATGTCGCTTTATTTGCTAGTTGTTTTATGTGTTTACAGTTTTTCCTTTATGTGTTACTGCTTTATAACTGTCATCATATGCATCACCTTGAGTCAATTTTTTCTGCAACAACTCTCGGAGTAGGCGTCGCGTACACGAACTCTTTGTTCAGTCACCCTTATTTTAGGAGGGGGGCCTTCAGACGTATAGAGTGGGTTGAAAGCTTGAGCAGCCACCATCGACCATACGCTCCTCCGAATTGCCTTGTTAGTGGAACCCCAAACTTAGGTCAGCCTTTAGATCATTCTTATTTGCATAATGTCATTTAGACCTAGCAGGGCTCGGCTCCAGGCACTGTGTCCTATTGTAGAAGGCCTATAAAAATTATGTCAAAACGGGCTCGTGGACCAAAAAGACATTTAATCATCCCTACGTGCTACATGCTGCATTCTTTAAGGGTAAAGGGGTCATTTGGCGGACCAATAATGGTTGAGGGTAAATGATAAAGAAAAGAGGGTGAAGTACAAAGATGAAGCAAGTAGGGTCCAGTTATATTTTTTTTCTTTCACAATTTTTTCAAGAAAAGATCAAAAAAACTTAAAATGAAAAATCCAAAAAGATTTTGCACTCTCCCATCATTTTCCAAAAACAAAAAGAGCAAAAAAAAGAGAAAAAGAAAATCCAAAAAGATTTTATATTTTCCATCATTTTTCATAAAGACAAAAATATTGTTTTTCCAAATTAGTTGTATTTTTTTAAAGCTTTCACCCATATCAAATCTTCCCGAACTACACATACCTGATTCTTGTCTTTCAGGGCGGGAGACATAGGTAGCCCACATAGGGTCCAGTCTTCCTAGTAAGTCTTAAGTTCTTGGCTTCGCGGGGTCTTAGCTGAATCTTGCATGTCTAGCCACGTTCGGCCACTATTTTTGCAAAATGGGGTCATTTTCGCAGAAGTGGTTCAGTGAGTTGTCTTAGGTCCTAAGTCCAAAACAAGGTATCCTCTTTGTTTAAGGTCCATTCCTGTTGAATTTGCATGCTTAGCCATTTTTGGCCACATAGGTCATTCCTGTAAAATGGGGTCATTTTTGCAAAGTAACTTTAGAGGGTATGATTCCTTGATGTTTAAAGTCATATAGACCTTTATGAGGTGTTTCCTTATTGAGTTTTTCACTTTCAATTACTTTTGGCTACGTAAGATTTTTTGCAAAAACAACCTCATTTGTGATTGACTTGCATGTGTCCAATAGGATGTGTAGTGGTCTTACATAGTGTCTCGAGTCACTAACTCTATTTGGTCTTATATTTCTTATTAAAGTATGGATTCATTTATCTGAGCTCGAGCAAGACAGATACCCCATGACCATCCTAGTCAGGACCGTTGCATTCAGGAGTTGCTTAAGGAGCCCTTTTATGTTCCGAGTCTATTTTTATGTTGGTCTTTCACTTGTTGTCTTGTCCAGTAGTATTGCATCTTTTAGGTGATGTCAGAGTCTGTTAGAGTCTAGTTGAGTTTGTTGAGTGTTTTGTTATCGTACTTACTATTTTGTATTTGAAAAACCAAAAATTATAAAAGAAAATTCAAAAGATTTTTGTTTTTTGTTTATTTTTTCCATTACTTTTCTAGAGCTACCCTTGATCTGATTCATGAGGGACATGATATGTAGGCAACCTACATAGGGTTCGATCGAATCATTTAATTTTAAAAAAAAATATGGGGTGTGAGAAATGAGAGGAAACTGTGGGATGTAAGAAAAGAGAGCTAATTAGAAAGAAAAGAGAGGGGAGGAAATGCAAAACCAAGAAAAAATGAAAAGGAGAGTAAACGGGACAAGAAGAGTAAAATTGGGATGATGCCATATGACCTTCGTACCCTCAAAGTCATTTTAGAACCGATAACTGTGACTAGGTGCATTGCATATAATGTGAGATTACCTTATGTTAAATGCCCTAACACTAACGTGATGACTTCATTTTGTCCCTCTTTGTTATCTTCATTATAGCAGAAGGGTGGTTGGTTTGTGGTTCTTAAACTGTTAACTCTTTCCTACAACATAAAGTCGAAAGGCAATGGCAGATGACAACGGTGTTGAGTTGGTTGATACTAGTACCCGAAAGCAATTGGTTGAACAGGACACTGGGTTGGTTGAAGAGGTAAGGATGTTAAGACAACACATGGTGGACGTGTATCACGCTTGGATGATTGGGAAGGCACCACCCCCGCCACCACCTAACTTCCTAGATGCTACCCTTACCCAAACTCCAGTAATAGTGCCAGATGATCCACCATATTCTCTAGATTTTCTCGCTTATCAAAGCTTTCCTAACTTTCCTAGTAGCTCCATTATTCATTATCCAACTATGTTTCCCAAAAATAGCACTCATGCCATATCACCTATCCCCACGATCACAACTTCTCAACAACCTCTCCTTCACAGATTCAATAGTGAACACCAGTTCAAACCTCATGATGCCCAATAATACACCCCATAGTTGGCCCACCAGGTCCCAGTAATTTTGATGTGCAACTAACTGGCTAAAATGTCGAGCTTAGTAATTGGAAAGACACTTCTTACTTGGTTAGCCATGAAGGAGCCCTAGTAGTTTATTGTGATGTCATTTATGTTGTCCGGGTTATTTTAAGGTTGT
Source organism: Nicotiana sylvestris (assembly GCF_000393655.2). Classification (NCBI taxonomy): domain Eukaryota; kingdom Viridiplantae; phylum Streptophyta; class Magnoliopsida; order Solanales; family Solanaceae; genus Nicotiana; species Nicotiana sylvestris. The sequence goes on from NC_091059.1 coordinate 38,426,037, forward strand.
AATCCGGATATTGTCTTGTGACTAAAACTCTTCTATCCCTTTATTTTACCTAGTTCATTTAGCTGTAGTAACTCATTTAGTGTTATCTAGGTTTGTTCCAGGGTTGTAACCCCAATTTATTTTGCTTGTTTCGCTGTTCAAACCCTTTCACCTTATGTCTAATGCAATTTCCTATTTTCTGTTATTTCTAGTCCGTATTTGTTTAGCTCTATTTCCCTTTTATAGTTCTTTTCACGGTGACTCTAGTGACATGACATGCACATGGAATTCTCGACATGGTCTTAAAAGTTAGTCTAATCATGAAATATTTAAACAAGTATTGAAGATGACAAAGACATTTGAGGGAAAAAAGTAAGGATTTGGGCATCTTAAGGTCATTGAAAGCCCGAATTAAGTGAAATTAGGGCAGATGGTTTGGGTAGTTAATAGGACGACAAGAATTTGTTACAAAAGAGTGTGTCCCGGACAGTTGAAGCAAGCAACTTTCAGTTCAAGTGCATCTCAAGTTATAAGATAAAGCCAAAAGATTTTCCTCCAAACTGGCGGAGGACATCCATTGTGAAGAAGAAATTACCCAACAAGAGTTCTGTACTTAACAAGGCACTAAAGGAAGGTGGAAGGAATATCTGTGATATCAATGCTGATGCTGTAAAAGAAATGCTATGCAAGATCTTCATTTTTCATCTTCAAGTTGCATGCGCTATACTCGATATTATTAAATATTGGGAGGCCCTCATTCAGCTACCCAAACACCTTATACCATTCGGTACCCCATTTGAGCCTATGCTAATTTTCTTGACCTCCCCTCTTTTGAAATCGAGTTAGAGTCATTCAAAAAAAATCATGCACCCATAAGGTTTGTTTTAAACGTTCATTCCAAAGGAAAAAAGAGAAAAAAAAAAGAGAAAAAAAAGAAAAAGAAAAATAGCAACAACAAAAAGTATTCATGTGAACTACATTCGACCTGATCTTGTCACCATAAAATACGTAGGCAGCCTTACGGTTAGGTCGCACCAAATAATATATTTCATAATCCCATAAAGTCAAGAGAGGGATAGTTTTTCTTAGAAATTCCATTTCAAAAAAATAAAGAATCAAATTCCCTTGTTTTAGAAATTGGGGTAAAGTTTTAAAATGGATTCCAAAAGCTGTAAATAAATTAACTCTGTTATCTTAGTTATGTTGAGCTTTTATTATTCCTTTCTTTCAAACCCTGTCCAAAAGCAACATTACAGTCTAAAAAAGACCTCCCAGATAATCTTTGAGAGTGCTGAGTTAGCCATGCCAAGAGCATATGATATTTTTACCATGGTTAATGTCTTGCCATCTGCAAAATCAGAGGATATAAAAAGAAAAGAACAAAATGAAAGAGTCTTATTAGTGAAAACCTTCACATGCACTATAAGGCGACGGTGAGTTTAGAGAAAGAACAAAATGAGAGAGGTTTGATGGTGAAAACCCTTCGGGCACTACAAGTTGAATAAGGACCTTGAATCAGATAGGATAATCGGAGCATTGAAGCCCAGTTTCATGGCTTAGAGATACAACTAGAGTTGAACATTAGACTTGCTTGACAGATTAGGCCACTTAATCCAAATGCATGTCACTGTCATTAGAGTTGGTATCCACATCTGATAAGTTTCTACTTGGTGATTTTCTTGTTAGATGTCATCTCTTTCCGTTGTCCCATTAACACTGTTCTTCTTGCTTTGTTATAGTCCTCTTGAGTTTGTTTTGTCAGAACAAGTGAGAAATGACTTCAAAATTTGCTACCAACTTTCCAATTGCACAAAGAGGAGTATGGCTAATACGTCAAAGTGTCTTAAGTTAGGAAATAGTAGTACGCGCACTGGGTTGGTGACAATTGACGTGCTTTGGGATTCATGTGAAATGAAAAGGTTCAGTAAATGTCTATTCATGAGCACAATGCAACAGATAGAGGGATTTGGGGCTTGAACGGATCAGAGGTGTTTTCCATGATAAGGTTTGGCAAGAAAGTTGTTAGCCAATAACATGTAAGGTCCCCAAGTTGAAATCAAAGTTATCATGGCAAGTGAAGAAGCAATCGCCCTCAAAGTCAAGGCTACCAACCAACCACCATGTTTAAACTCACAAGTTTTTTCTTTTTTTTTTTGAAACAGGGATGTCTATGTCCAAGTCAAAGCTTGGAAGCTCAAATTTTTGAAGTGTCGTGCCCAAATTTTGTTACCACAAAAGGCTGTTTGAGAAGGTTTTTACTTTCAAGGCATTCCCTGATTGAGAAGGTTTTTACCTCCTATATATTCCCCTAGTTGAGATGACCATAACCTCCTAGGCATTTTCCCTAGTTAAGAAGAACCGTACCTCCTAGGCATTTTCCTTAGTCAGAAGAGTTTTTAGCTTTCCTTAAGTTCAAGGGTCCCGTTTGTAGAATAGGGTCAGTTTTTAGTTTCGTCAAGTTATTAATCTTTAGTTTTCCTTAAGTTCAGGGGGCCCGCCTGGAGAATAGGGTCAGTTTTTAGTTTCCTCAAGTTGTTAATCTTTAGCTTTTCCTTAAGTTCAGGGATCCTGTCTGGAAAATAAGGTCAGTTTTTAGTTTCCTCAAGTTATTAATCTTTAGTTTTCCTTAAGTTCAGGGGTCCTGCCTGGAGAATAGGGTCAATGTTAGTTTCCTCAAGTTATTAGTCTTTAGTTTTACTTGAGTTCAGGGGTCCCGCCTAGAGAATAGGGTCGGTTTTTAGTTTCCTTAAGCTGTCAATCTCAAAGTTCAGGGGTCCCGCCTAGAGAATAGGGTCAGCTTTTAGTCCCTTAAGTTGCTAATTTTTAGCTCTCCTTAAGTTCAGGGGTCCCGCTTGGAAAATAGGGTCAGTTTTTAGTTTCCTTAAGTTGTTAATCTCTAGTTTTTCTTAAGTTCAGGGGTCCCGCCTGTATAATAGGGTAATTTTAGTTTTCTTAAGTTGTTAATCTTTAGTTTTCCTAGAGTTCAGGGGTCCTGCCTGGAGAATAGGGTCAATTCATAGTTTAGTTAAGCTCGGTTTATAGGTTTCCTTAAACTCATTTTAGTTAAACTCAGTTTATAGTTTTCCTTAAGCTCAATCTCACATAAGACACACATCCTAGTCGAGTCTTTAATTTTACTCTCATCATTGCATCTTTCATCAATAGCATAGTTGATTTATAGTATTGCTAACAACTCACAAATCTTCCTAGTGCAAACTGGGGCAGAAAATTTTATTTGTTTTATTATTTTTGATTGCAGGCACTCACCTAGAGAACAAGGGAACTCATTTCAAGTTTTAAGTCAGTACCAGGCGCCCACCTGGAGAATGAGGAAAATCATTTCAAGTTTTAAGCAAGTTGCATGCGCCCACCTGGAGAATGAGGGAATTTATTTAAAGTTTTAAGCAAGCCGCAGGCGCCCACCTGGAGAATGAGGAAATTCATTTCAAGTTTTAAGCAAGTTGCAGGCGCCCACCTGGAGAATGAGGGAATTTTATTTCAAGTTTAAGTTGGTCGCAGGCGCCCACCTGGAGAACAAGAGAATACATTTCAATTTTCAAACAAGTCACAGGCGCCCACCTGGAGAACGAGGGAATCCATATCAAGTTTTAAGTTAGTGGCAGGCACCCACCTGGAGAACGAGGGAATCCATTTCAAGTTTTAAGTTAGTGGTGTGCTCCCACTTGGAGAACGAGGGAATTCTTTTCAGAACTATTGCAATTTACAAGTTAGCAACAGGCGCCCACCTGGAGAACGAGGGAAGTCATTTTAAGTTTCAAGTTAGTGGCAGGCGCCCACCTGGAGAATAAGGGAATTCATTTCAGTTTTAAATCAGCGGCATGCGCGCACCTAGAAAACAAGGGAATTCATTTCAGAGTTACTTTCAATTCTCAAATTCAAGAGGCATCAGGAGCCCGCCTGAAGAACAAGGTCAATTTTTAATTTCCAAGTTCAAGTCAGAGAAGCATCATAAGCCTGCCGAAGAACAGGGTCCATTTTTTAGTTTCACGTTGAAAGAGCAAGTTGAGATTCAAAGAAGATTCAAGACAAGAAGCAGATAGGATCTTGTATTTTTCTTTTATTTTTGCTGTAATTTTCCCTTTTATTTTGATGTATTGGCAGGAACAGCGGACCGGAACCTCGACGGCACCTCAATCGGCTCTTCACCTCGGTACACTCCATCACTCTTCCTAATTCTGAACTACACATGGCCTGATTCCTTTATAGCTAAGGATATGTAGGCAGCTCATATATCAAGGCTCGGTCACATTCTCCTTTCTTTTAGTTTTTGGTCTCTCTAAATAAGGGTCGGGTCAAAAAATTTGTCTCATCGTTCTTTGTCTAAAAACTATTCGTGTTTCCAGTCATAGAGGGACAGCTGTAGACATGAAAATTTTGACCCTTCCCGAGATTTTACACCATTTAGTGCTTATATATTTAGTTTAGGTCTAATATCGCTATTTTAACTAGTTTTGACTCTTTTACTTTATTTTATCACAAAAATATTTTTTTTTATTTAGCTAATTGAAATTTATCTAGCTACTTTTAGTTTATCTATCTTACATAAAATTCGAAAATACAAAAAAGTTCCACTTTATTTTCAGGAATATTAATTTAATTGTGTGATGATTTTAATCTAATCTCATTTTTATCTTTTTAGTATGATATTTGAAAAATACCAAAAATAGGTTTGTTTTAACGACTAGTTTTATTTTAATAGTCGTTTTTACTTAAGTAGGATTAATTAGTAAATGGGGTAGTATTTTCGGTCTTGTTCAATGAGAAAGAATAAAATTTGGGCTCAAACATTCCATTTTTTAGGCCCAATTCGGACCTAGCCCATAATTACTATACGCCCAAGACTGTTTAACCCTAGGAACCTAGAAGACCTTCATCTTCTTCACCCTTTACACAACCTAGAGACCCTAGCCGTTTGGACCCTTCTTCTCCAACCTAAACCTTAAGACAAAAAGGAGAAACCATCAGTGACAACTCCACACCCAAAACACCACAGCCACACATAGCCATATACACTTGACTAACATCCAAAAACCCTAGAAGAACCTAACTCCTCCCCACCACCAATCCCGCCGGCCGTCGAACCAAGACCCTTCTTCTTCACAAAAGCCAGCCGCCACCCTCTTTACCGATGCCTCCAGCCGCCGGCCACCCCTAGATCAACCTAGCTGCTCTTCCTCCATCTTGAAGCAGCAGAACAACAATCGTTAGAAGCAGCAATCACAACAGCCGCTTCCCTCGCCGGAATATGACCACCAGCTGGACTTCCTCCAGTCCGCCACCACCCTTTCCTTAAAACCATCCACCAGACCTCCTCCTCTAAAAGAGAGATTCAACCACTGGCGACTATCTTCAGTCCAAAATTAAAGCGGCGACCATTCTATATTTATTTCTTCAATCAAAACATAAAAGATGGATTGGATTTTTCTACTTCGTTTTGCCTTATATTAACATAAGAACAAAAGCTATAAATCTGAAATTATACCATTTTCCAGTGCTTCTAGATCTCATCAGTCATGTTGTTTTGTGTGTCGGTTTTGTCCTTTCCAGTGCCGATTCGAGTTCCCGTCTGCGGTCAGTTAATTATTTGAGTTAAGAGCAGTGAAACAATCAATTTACGCCATATAAAAGGCCTAATTCTAAACTCTTGTTCGTCATTGAATTTCTAAATTGTGTTACTCTTGGCGTTTGACTGAGATGTATGTTTGCCTTTATGCTGCTCTTATGATTTTAATTAATTGTTTGAAAATACCATGATTTTGGTGACATCTAAGTTTAGTTATAAGAAACAATGTGTCGTGTGTCGTGGGGTTTGGGAATTAAAAGTGAAAACTGCTTTATTAATTTGATCGCTAGGAGCATATTTAGGCCGTAATTGGGTAGGCAAATCTTAGGTTTTCTTTATTTTATTTTTTATTTGAGGTGAGAGCTCATTTCTTTTAGTTTATTATCCGGGGAATGCCCCGCGAAATTTGTATATATTTTTGTCGGGGTATGCCCCAAAGTATTTGTATTTGGAGGCTGAAAGTAGAGCTCGCAGTATTTTTATTTTGTTTTAATTTTTATTTTTCTTTTATTATGTGGGAACGACCTTGAGCCTCTTATGTGTTTGTTTTTCTTTTTTGTGTTTATTTTTATCTTATTTTGAATATTTTAAAAGCTAACTAGATCGAGTATGCAGCCGTGACTTTCACGGGACTTGGAAAGTGCCTAACATCTTCTTCCCGAGTTAAATGAACCCCCTTACCTAGAACTCTGGTGCAGACTCAGTTTTGGAGTCCAAAGTACTTTAAAAGGAAAAATTATTTTTTTTTAAATGGTGACTTGGCACACCGAAACCAATGTCAGGTGGCGACTCTGAAAATCCTTTTGAAACAAAATCTTTTTTGTCACTTTTCAAAGTTGAAAACCCTTTTGAGCTTTAAAATCCTTTTATTAATTTTAAGAGGGTTAAGTGAGGTGTAAAAAAATGGGTGTGGCACATACTGCATTATTTGACAAAATATGTTTACAAGCCTCTACTGATGGATGTAGTGTGATCGGAAAAGGGGCCCGACCTACCCATAACATATACACATATATACATACGATGAACACAAAACTCTAAACTCGGAAACTCTGAAGGATGTAAGGATTACCGATCGGGCTGAACTCGGGCAACACCTACTGAGGAGGTCTACCCATCTATCTGTCTATACCTGCACACATGAAATACAGCGCTCCTAGAAAAGGGACGTCAGTACGAAATAATGTACCAAGTATGTATTGTAATAAAATAACTGAAAGATAAAACTGAATTGATAATATGATAACTGAAAGTAATTGGGAGTGAAAGATGATCCGGAGATATACTTACATGTTGGTACTGACTCAACTCTCTCAATATAGTAAGTAAAATAAATGTCTAACCCTATAAGGCTCGGAACGTGTAACTTCTCTGCAGTAGTAGGCTCGCTCATAGGTGCTCGACCACAATAGGCTCGATATATAACTTACTATCTGAGGGCCTGCCCATCGATTATAGCTCGATGGTGGTGAAAATACTGTAATACTATATATATATATAGACCCTCTGCTCTCTTGACTAGAAGATGACAATACTTAACTGAATATAAAGTCCCGATAAGGGGGAATACTGTAACTTATGAAACTAGGATAATATACATAAGTTCAGTAATACGAATTTCTCTTTATGCCTCACTATCAAACTCACGTAGCTACGGGATCATGCCAAAATGAAGGAAAGGTTTAGCCTTAACATACCTTATTACAATATTTCCAATTACCAAGTTGAATTGTCACGACCCGTATTTTCCACCCTCGAGAGTCGTGATGGCGCCTACTCGTGAAAGCTAGGCAAGCCGACAATTACAGTTGTTACCACCATTTTCATTAATCACACTAAATTAGATTTTAGCTAAGCAAAATAATTAAGAAATGTGGAAGTGATATAGCAAACCAATAGTCTAATACATAGCTACCCCAAAGAAAGGGTGTCACAATCCACGAACCACTAAGATTTTTACTACAAATACAAGTCTGAAAGAAGTATAACTGTTCTCGAAATAGAAAAGACAGAAGAAACTAAAACGGGGAGAAGGGGGACTTCAGGCTCTGGAACGCCAGCAGATCTACCTTGGTCTCCCTGGACTGAAGGCAGCTACCTCAAGCTACTCACAAGGTCCAGCACCGAAATCTGCAAAAAAAGTGCAGAGTGTAGCATCAGTACAACTGACCCCATGTACTGGTAAGTATCGAGCCTAACCTCAGCGAAGTAGTGACAAGGCTAGGACACGACAACTATATAAACCTATGCATGTAAATCATACACAAACAGAACAATAATGACCGAAAATAACAGATAAAGATGGGAAGGAGAACATGCTGCGAGGGAATATAGATATCTAACAGTACTTCAGTAGAGAAGCATAAAGAACACCATATTTGTATCAACAGGAATAATGAAACAATGATACGTGCACGGCATCACCCTTCGTGCTTTTACGCTCGACCTCACCATAAGAAAGAACAAAATCTGCACGGTATTACCCTTCATGCATTAACTCTCACAATATCGGCACGGCATCACCCTTCGTGCATTAACTCTCACAACACGGCACGGCATCACCCTTCGTGTATTATCACTCACTCACAATATCATGCACGACATCACCCTTCGTGCTTTACACTCTTCCTCACTCAAACAATAGAAACAGCACGTCCCGGCAAGGGAATCAGCAATAGAAATAATAATATCCCAGCAAGGGAATCAGCTATAACCAATATCATTTCAATAGTTACTTCAAAAAATAAATCTCAACTTGAGACAATACTCAACAATGGTCAATTACCAAGAAACTTTCATAAGTCTTGTTCAACATTGATAATCATCAACTTAAGCATGAACAGTACATAATTGAGTCACAACAATCATGGTATAAGACTCACGGACATGCTTGACACCAACGTATAGATACTCGTCACCACACCTATACATCGTACTCAATACTAACACATAGCAAATAAGACCACGACTCCTATTTCCTCGAGCTAAGGTTAGACCAAACACTTACCTCAATTCCACAGACAAAAATCAAACCTCAATTACCGCTTTACCTCTCGGTTCCACTTCCAATCCATTTGTATCTAGTCATAATTTACTTAATAACATTAATAAATGCTAAATAAACCAATTCTAATGCATGAATATAGATTTCCCAATGTTTTTCCAAAAAATCAAAAATCGACCCTGGACCCGCTTGTTCAAAACTCGAAGTTCGAACCAAAAACCAATTACCCATTCACCCACGAACTCAAATATACAATTAGTTTTGAAATCCAGCCTCAAATTGAGGTCCAAATCCCCAAAATTTTAAAATCCTAATTTCTACCCAAAACACCCAATTTCCCACGAAAAACCCTAGATTTTGAAGTGAAATCATGTAAAAAGATGAATTATATTGAAGAAGATGAGTTAGAAATCACTTACCTATGATTTGGAGAAGTTTGGGTCTTTGAAAAATTTCCTAGGGATGTTTAGGGTTTGGGAAAATTGCAAAATGATGAAAATCCCGTCTGAAATCCCACTTAACAGGTCGTAGTTATCGCAATTGCGAACCCTTTGAAATTCTGCTACCTTCGCATTTGCGAAGAAAACGTCACATTTGTGATAGAAGGGCCTTCGCAAATTCCGGCCCAGAGTTTGCATTTGCGATGAGGGCCTGCCCAGGCCTGGTTCGCATTTGCAACATATTTGTCGCATTTCCTAGGTTTGTTCACTTCGTAATTGCGAAGCTTGGTCTCGTAATTGCGAGATCAGAGGGCTGCGCAAAAATACCAGATGCACAGCTGAGTTTCCTAAGTCCAAATCACCTCGTGGCCTATCCAAAACTCACCCGAGCCCTCGGGGCTCCAAACCAAACATGCACGCAAGTCCAAAAACATCATAGGGACTTGCTCGTGCGATTAAATCATCAAAATAACATCAACAACTACGAATTTAACCTTAAATTCATGAATTTCATAAGATAGTTCAAATTCTCTATTTTTCTCAACCTAGGGTCCGATTTATATCCAATCAACTCCGATTCGTACCAAATTTCACAAATTTAACTTAAATATTATTTTAAACCTGTACCAGGATCTGGAACCAAAATACGGGCCCGATACCATCAAGAACACACACAATTTCATTTCCAAAAGTCTTTATATTTTTCCGCAAACAATTTTTGTTAAAAAAAGATTCTCGGGCTAGGGACCTTGGAATTCGATTCCAGGCATACGTCCAAGTTCCATATTTTACTGCGGATGCTACGGGACCGTCAAATTATGGGTCCAGGTCCGTTTACCAAAAGTGTTGACCGAAGTCAACTTTGATCAATTTTAAAGGCTAAATTCAATATTTCTCTTAAATTTCACATAAAAGCTTTCCGGAAATGCGCCCGGACTGCACACGCAAATCAAGGTGGGACAAAAGGAGGTTATTAAGGCCTCAAAACATAGTTTTGACTTCTAAAATAAGAGATGACATTTTGGGTCATCACATTCTCCACCTCTAAAACAACTGTTCGTCCTCGAACGGACATAGAAAAGTACCTGAATCAGTGAAAAGATGGGGATATCAGCTTCGCATATTAGACTCAAACTCCCAGATCATTGCCTCAACAAGATGACCTCTCCACTGCACACGAACTGGAGGGACATTATTCGATCTCAACTGTCAAACCTGCCGATCTAGAATAGTTACCTGCTTCTCCTCATAGGTTAAGTCCTTGTCCAACTGGACAGTGCTGAAGTCTAACATGTGGGATAGATCACTGTGATACTTTCGAAGTATGGACACATGAAACACTGGATGCACTGTTGATAAACTCGGCGGCAACGTAAGTCTATAAGCCACCTCTCCCACTCGATCAAGAATCTCAAAAGGACCGATGAACCTAGAGCTTAACTTGCCCTTCTTTCTAAATCTCATCATGCCCTTCATGGGCGACACCCGAAGCAACACTCGCTCTTCGACCATGAATGCCACATCACAAACCTTACAGTCGACATAACTCTTTTGCCTGGACTGAGCTGTACGAAGCCTATCTTGAATGATCTTAACCTTGTCCAAGACATCTTGTACTAGATCTGTACCCAACAACTGAGCCTCTCCCGGCTCAAACCACCCAACTGGTGATCGACACCATCTACCATATAATGCCTCATAGGGAGCCATATAGATGATCCACTGATAGATGTTGTTGTAGGCAGACTCCACTAACGGCAAGAATTGATCCCACGGACCTCCAAAGTCAACAACACATGCTCGGAGCATATCCTCCAAAATCTAAATAGTACGCGGGCTATCCATCTATCTGAGGATGAAATGTTGTGCTCAGCTCGACCTGTGTACAAAACTCACACTGAATTGCCCTCCAGAAATGTGAGGTAAACTGCGTACCTCGGTCAGAAATACCAGACACGGGCACACCATGAAGACGAACAATCTCACAAATATAGATCTCTGCCAACCACTCCAAAGAATAAGAAGCTACCATAGGAATGAAATTCACTGACTTAGTCAGCCAATCAACAAGAACCCATACCGCATCGAACTTCCTCTGAGTCCGTGGGAGTCCAACTACGAAGTCCATAGTGATACGCTCCCACTTCCACTCAGGAATCTCAATCTTCTGAAGCAAACCACCAGGTCTCTAATGTTCGTACTTTACTTGTTGACAATTCAAACACTAAGCTACATATGCGACAATATCCTTCTTCATCCTCCTCTACCAATAATGCTGCCGCAAGTCCTGATACATCTTAGCGGTGCCCGAATGAATAGAATACCAGGAACTATGGGCCTCCTCGAGAATCAACTCACAAAGTCCATCTACAATAGGCACACAAACCCGACCCTACATCCTCAAAACTTCATCATCTCCAATTGTAACCTGTTTGGCACCACCATGCAGTAGTGTGTCTCTAAGGACAAGCAAATGAGGATCATCATACTACAGATCTTTGATACGCTCAAATAATGAATATTGAGCGACTGTGCAAGCTAGAACACGGATGGGCTCAAAAACATCCAACCTCACGAACTGATTGGCTAAAGCCTGAACATCCAAAGCAAGCGGTCTCTAACCAACTGGAATATACGCCAAGGCCACCCATACTAGCCGACTTCCTACTCAAAGCATCGGCCACCATATTGGCCTTCCCCGGATGATTCAAGATGGTGATATCATAGTCTTTCAATAGCTCCAACCACCTCCTCTGCCTCAAATTTAGTTCCTTTTGCTTGAACAAATACTACAAACTCTTGTGATCTGTGAACACCTTACATGACACGCCATATAAATAATGCATCCAAATCTTCAGCGCGTGAACAATGGCTGCTAGCTCCAAATCATGAACTGGATAATTCTTCTCGTGAACTATTGCAAGCATATGCAATAACCTTGCCATTCTACATCAACACCGCAACAAGTCCAATATGAGATGGGTCACAATATATTGTAAATGGCCCTGAACCTATGGGCAAAACCAACACCAGCGCTGTAGTCAAAGCTATCTTGAGCTTTTGAAAGCTCACCTTACACTCGTCCAATCACCTGAACTGGGCACCCTTCTGGGTCAACCTGGTCATCGGGGCTGCTATAGATAAAAGCCCATCCACAAGCCGACGCTAATAACCTGCCAAACCCAAGAAACTCATGATCTTTGTAGCTAATATGGGTCTAGGCTAGTCCTTGACTGCCTTTATCTTCTTCGGATCCACCTGAATACCCTCTATTGATACAACATGATCTAAGAAGGCTACTGAACTCAACCAGAACTCATACTTTGAAAACTTAGCATACAACTGACTATCTCTCAAAGTCTGAAGAACAACTCGAAGATGCTGCTCATGCTCCTCTCGACCACGGGAGTAGATCAAAATATAATCAATGAAGACAATCACAAAGGAATCCAAATAAGGCTTGAACACCCGGTTCATCAAATCCATAAAAGTTGTTGGGGAATTTGTCAACCCAAATGACATCAATAAGAACTCATAATGCTCGTACCGAGTACGAAAAGCTGTCTTAGGGACATCAGATGCCCTAATCCTCAACTGATGGTAGCCAGACCTCAAGTCAATCTTCGAAAACACTTTGGCACATTGAAGTTGATCAAACAAGTCATCAATCCTTGGCAATGGATACTTGTTATTGATGGTGACCTTGTTCAACTGCCGATAATCTATACACATCCTCATCGACCCATACTTCTTCTTAACAAACAACACTGATGCACCCCAGGGTGAGACACTAGGTCTAATAAAGCCCTTATCAAGAAAGTCTTGTAGCTGCTCCTTCAATTCCTTCAACTCTAACGGGGCCATATGATATGGCAGAATAGAGATGGGCTGAGTGCCCGGAGCCAAATCAATGCAAAGTCGATATCTCTATCGCATGGCATCTCCAGCAGGTCTGCAGGAAAAACCTTTGGAAACTCCCAAACAACTGGCACGAAATCCATAGAAGGAACCTCAACACTAGAATCATGAACATACGCTAAGTAAGCCAAACACCTCTTCTCGACCATACGTCGAGCCTTCATATAAGAAACGACCCTACTAACAAAATGATTAGGAGTCCCTCTCCACTCCAATCGAGGCAACCCCAGCAAAGCTAAGTTCACGGTCTTGGCGTGACAGTCCAATATGGCATGATAAGGTGACAGCCAATCCATCCCCAATATGACATCAAAATCAACCATATCCAGAAGTAAGAGATCTACATGGGTCTCAGGATCCCCAATAATAACTACACATGAGCGATAAACATGATCTTCAATAATAGAATCACCAACCAATATGGACACATATATAGGAGCACTCAAAGAATCACGAGGCACAACCAAATACGTAGCAAAATAAGATGACACATAAGAGTATGTAGACCCTGGATCAAATAAAACTGAAGCATCTCTACTGCAAACTAAAACCATACCTGTGATAATGACATCGGATGCCTTGGCCTCAGGCCTGGCTGGGAAAGCATAACATCGAAGCTGGGGCCCACCACTCTAAACTACATCCCTGGGACGGCCTCCTGCTAGTTGGCCTCCACTTCTAGCAGCCTGACCTCTACCTCTAATGGCCTGACCTCCACCTTTAACACCTTGACATCCACCTCTAGCTACCTGACCCTTACCTCTAGATGGCCGAGCGGGCGGTGGAACACCTGATGCCTGAACCATGGTATGAGAACTCAGATGTTGAGAACTGCTCGATGCTCGAGGGCAAAACCTAGCAATGTGCCTCGGATCACCACAAGTATAACAAGTCCTCGGCTACTGGGACTGCTGACCTTGAAATTGACCCTGACGGCCTAAGTAACCACCCTAAAAACTCTAGAGTGGGGGTGCACTGATAGGAGTTGGTGGTGAACTATAGGGTAGCTGATCTAAATACTGTATATGAGAACCACGGCCACCTGGAGCACCGTGAGAAGCCTGTGGTGCTGAATGAAATAGCCTAGGAGGATGGCCTCTACCAAAAGAATCCCTGCCTCCAGATGAGGCACCACTAAATCGACTAGAATGACGGGGCCTCTTATCAGACCCCCTGTCCACTCCCCTGCGATATAACTATCTCAACTCGTTTGGCCACATTGGCTGCATCCTAGAAAGAAATCTCACTCCCTATCTCCTTAGCCATATACAATCTGATAGGCTGAGCTAGTCCCTCAATAAACCTCCTCACCCTCACTTTCTCGGTGGGAAGTATAAGAAGAGCATGACGAGCCAAGTCAATAAATCTGGTCTCGTACTAAGTGACGGTCATAGAACCTTGCTCGAGATGCTCAAATTGCCTCTGATAGTCCTCCCTCTGTGTGATAGGAAGAAACTTCTCCAGAAATAGCTAAGAGAACTGATCCCAAGTCAAAGCCGGTGACCCATCTGGTCTAGACAAACAGTAATCCCTCCACCAAGTCTTGGTGGAACCTGACAGACGAAAAGCAGCAAAGTCGACCATATTGGTCTCCATTATCCACATGTTCCGTAGAACCTCATACAGTTATCCAAATAGTAATGGGGATCCTCTGAAGATGTACCACCATATGTGGTAGTAAAAAGCTTGGTGAACTTGTCCAGTCTCCACAAGGCATTAGCAGACATAGTTACTCCATCACCGGTCTAAGCTACAATACCCGGCTACACTACCCCAACTTGATAAGCTGCTGGAGTCTTAAACTAGGGAGCCATCTGCTCCGGAGTGCGAGTAGCAGGAGTCTGGGCTCCTCCTCCAGCCTGAGAGACAGCTGGTGCTACAGGGAATATGTTTGCCTGAGTGATACTCTCCAAAAGGCCTACTAGACGGACCAGATCATCCTGGAGTACCGGGGTGGCGATGAACCCCTCTAGAACCTGAGATGGCCCTGCTAGAACTGTCTGGGCCAGAACCTCCTCCTCAAACTCTACCTAAGGCTCCACTGCTGGTACTACTACTCGAGCTCTAGGTTGAGCCCTACCTCTGCCTCGGCCTCTAGCACGGCCTCGGCCTCTACCCCTCGTAGGAGCTGCCACTGAGGGCTCGGGCTGCTGGTCAGCTGATGAAGCGGTACATGTTCTCACCATCTGCGAAAGAACAGAGTGGAAGTTCAATTAGCATTGATAAATCAAGTCGCACGACAGGAAATAATAGATGTGAAGTTTTTCCTAAACTCTATAGCCTTTGGGGATAATTACAGATGTCTCTATACCGATCCCTCAGACTCTACCTAGCTTGTTCATGAATTGTGAGACCTAGGCAACCTAGAGCTCTAATACCAACTTGTCACGACCCAGATATCCCACCCTCGGGAGTTGTGATGGCACTTACTCATGAAAGCTAGGCAAGCCGACAATTATAGTTGTTACCACTATTTTTATTAATCACGCTGAATTAGATTTTAGCTAAGCAAAATAATTAAGAAATATGGAAGTGATATAGCAAACCAACAGTCTAATACATAGCTACCCCAAAGATCAGATGTCACAATCCACGAACGACTAAGATTTTTACTACAAATACAATCCTAAAATAAGTATAACTGTTCTCGAAATAGAAGAGATAGAAGAAACTAAAATGGGGAGAAAGGGGGACTTCAGGCTCTACGAACGCCAGTAGATCTACCTTGGTCTCCCTGGACATAAGGCAACTACCTCAAGCTACTCACAAGGTCCAGCAATGAAATCTACAAAAAAGAGTGCAGAGTGTAGCATCAGTACAACCGACCTAATGTACTGGTAAGTGTCGAGCCTAACATCGGTAAAGTAGTGACGAGGCTAGGACACAAAAACCATATAAACCTGTGCAGTTATATCATATACAAACAGAACGATAACAATAGGAAATAACAAATAAAGATGGGAAGGGGAACATGCTGCGGGGGAATATCAATATCTAACAGTACTTCAGTAGAGAAGCATAAAGAACACCATATTTGTATCAACAGGAATAATGAAACAAGGACACATGCACGGCATCACCCTTCGTGTTTTTACTCTCGTCCTCACTATAAGAAACAACAGAGTCGGCACGGTATCACCCTTCATGCATTAACTCTCATAATCATGACACGGCATCACCCTTTGTGCATTAACTCTCAAATACTGGAACGGCATCACCCTTCGTGCACTAACTCTCACAATATCAGCACGGCATCACCCTTCGTGCATTGTAACTCACTCACAATATCATGCACGGCATCACCCTTCGTGTTTTATACTCTTCCTCACTCAAACAATAGAAACAGTATGTCCCGGCAAGGGAATCAACATTAGAAATAATAACATCCCGGCAAGGGAATCAGCTATAACCAATATCGTTTCAACAGTTACTTCACAAAATAAATCTCAAATTGAGCCAATACTCAACAATGGTGAATTACCAAGAAAATTTCATAAGTCTTATTCAACATTGATAATGATCAATTTAAGCATGAACAGTACATAATTGAGTCACAACAATCATGGTATAAGACTCACGGGCATGCTTGACACCAACGTATAGATACTCGTCACCACACCTATATGTCATACTCAATACTAACACATAGCAAATAAGACCACAACTCTAATTCCCTCGAGATAAGGTTAGACCAAACACTTACCTCAATTCCATGGACAAAAATCAAACCTCAATTACCCCTTTTCCTCTCGGTTCCGCTTCCAATCCGCTTGTATCTAGTCATAATTTACTTTATAAAATTAATAAATAATAAATAAACCAATTCTAATGCATGAATATAGATTTTCAAATGTTTTTTCCAAAAAGTCAAAAAGCGACCCCAGGCCCGCTTGGTCAAAACTCGAAGTTCGAACCAAACTCGATTACCCATTCACCCATGAAATCAAATATACAATTAGTTTTTAAATCTGACCTCAAATTAAGGTGCAAATTACCAAAATTTGAAGATCCTAATTTCCACCCAAAAACACCCAATTTCCCATGAAAAATCCTAGATTTTGAAGTGAAATATGTATTAGAAATCACTTACCTATGACTTGGAGAAGTTTGGGTCTTTGAAAAATCTCCTAGGGATGTTTAGGGTTTTGGATAATTGTAAAATGATGAAAATCCCGTCTGAAATCCCACTTAACAGGTCGTAGTTATCGTAATTGCGATCAGAAGTAAATGCGAACCCTTTTAATTTCTGCTACCTTCGCATTTGCGAAGAAAATGTTGCATTTGTGACAAAGGGCCTTCGCAAATTCCGGCCCAGAGTTCGCATTTGCGATGAGGGCCTGCCCAAGCCTAGTTTGCATTTGCGATATATTTGTCACATTTCCCAGGCATGTTCACTTCGCAATTGCGAAGCCTGGTCTTGCAATTGCGAGATCAGAGGCCTATGCAAAAATACCAGATGCACAGTTGAGTTTCCAAAGTCCAAATCAGCCCGTGGCCTATCCAAAACTCACCCAAACCCTCGGGGCTCCAAACCAAACATGCACGCACATCCAAAAATATCATACGGACTTGCTCGTGCGATTAAATCATCAAAATAACATCAACAACAACGAATTTAACCTCGAATTCATGAATTTCATAAGATAGTTTAAATTCTCTATTTTTCTCAACCTAGGGTGCGATTTATATCAAATCAACTTCGATTCGTACCAAATTTCACAGATTCAACTTAAATATTATTTTAAACCTGTACCAGGCTCCAAAACCAAAATACAGTCTCAATACCATCAAGAACACACATAATTTCATTTCCAAAAGTCTTTATATTTTCCAACAAATAATTTTCTTTAAAAAAAATTCTCGGGCTAGGGACCTTGGAATTCGATTCAAGGCATACGCCCAAATCCCATATTTTACTACGGACCCTACGGGGCCGTCAAATCATGGGTCTGGGTTCGTTTACCAAAAATGTTGATCGAAGTCAACTTGGATCAATTTAAAGGCTAAATTCAATATTTCTCTTAAATTTCACATAAAAGCTTTCCGAAAATGCGCCCAGACTGCACATGCAAATCGAGGTGGGACAAAAGGAGATTTTTAAGGCCTCGGAACACAGGTTTGACTTTTAAAACAAGAGATGACCTTTTGGGTCATCACATGAACTTGCCTCTTCGCACCTTAATCTACAACAACGATAATAATACTATCATTAAGTTACGAAAGGTACAACTATGGCACAACAAACGACAAGCTTATTTTATATAAAAATGGGCAGCATCTCCCTTATAATATTTACTTCCTCCAAATTCAAGATAACACAAACAACACAAGAACACAACAACAACAACATATATAGACATTATTTTCTAGCCTTATATACACCATAAGATACTAGAAAACATCCCAGCACACCGCAATCTCTTCATACACAAAACGACCACCGAGGTAGTGTCAAACAACCCGGAAATATTACGAAGAACAACCAGCCCACCACCGTACATATATACGGTGTTTCTCCACACCCTTACTCCTCCAAAACTCCACAAAATGGTAGTAAAACACGCAGCCCAACAGCAACACAAAATAGTCCACAAAACAGTTTGCTACAAGTGAATAACTCGAACTCACGGCTTTTGATCACCGTCCCGTGAGTTCTTACAAGTATAGAACGACTTACCATGAATTTACAACAGAAAAAATGGATGAAAGAGATCAGTAAACATACCTTATTTTTTTGGATAACTCAGCCCTTATCTTGGTTCTTCAAACTCTAGGTTTTACCCCCCCCCCCCCCAATTAGAACTTAAAAGGGAGAGAAAATCAATTAGGGTTTGTGGGTAATTTGTGGGAGGAAATTTGCTGGGGTTTAGGTCTGGTTATTTGTAATATATAATGAGGGTTATATTGTAGGAGATAAGCCCTTAAATTGTCTCTTTGGACGAGCCTAAATTGCCTCTTTTTGGGCTCTTATTTAACCAAGTAGGTGACACACCTACTTGTCACCTAGCAGCCTGCGCAGTCTCGCAAAAATATATATATCTCTCTACTCATATGTCATATTGATAAATGGTTTAATGCATTAGAAAATAGACTCATAGATATTCAATTTTATTAATTGAACACCCCATAACTCTAAGTATATTGGGACAAAACCGCAGTTACATTTGACCAAAATTTTCAGTAAAACTATGAATGTAACTTGTGATGACTTTCATTGACCTTTGTTCCGCAACTTGCTTGACTTCAAAACATAACACATGACTATTATACGACTAACCTAATTCATAACATAACCTCCTTATCATGTTAAGAACCCTAGTCTCACCCAAAATTACATGTTAGAACATTCACATTGTGTCGACTTTCGACGAAACATTGTTTTCTTCAATTCCTTTAGCTTCTGAACCTTCCAACCCTCTTTGTACTTGTTGTTCATGATCTTGAATGTTTGTAACTTCCAGGGTAACATGATTAACCTATTTGATATACTTTCAAATATTATCTCATTTTTAGTCCTACATTAGTTTTCTTACGATGCACTTTTACGTATGAAAATATAGGGTGTAACATCCATCTTCATCTAATGTGAACTAGGGCCCTTGACTCTTTATGATCCGATAGGAGTTTTCCATTTTTCAAATATTCGATATACTTATTCCTCCAATCCCAAGTCAAACTTGTAGAATTTATCTCGGCATGACCCTCTTCAACCATAGACCTCGATAATTGGACGACAGTCCCCCGGGACGATATCATCTTCTTTAACCGATGACCCCAAGTTAGCAAGTGCATCGGCCTCACTATTTTGTTCTCGAGGCACATGATCTATAGTCCACTCCTTGAAGCAGTGCAAAGTTACCTACAACTTGTCCAAATATCTTTGCATCCTATCCTCTCGAACTTCAAAGCTTTTGTTCACTTGGTTTACGACCAACAGGGAATCGCACTTGGCTTCAATGACTTCTGCCCCTAGGCTTTTAGCTAGTTCGAGACCTGCAATCATGGCCTCATACTCAGCCTTATTATTAGTCAACCTAGAAGTTTTGATAGATTGTCTAATAGTACTACTTGTCGGTGGCTTCAAAACAATGGCAAGCCCGGACCCTTTCACATTCGAGGCACCGTCTGTGAAAAGGGTTCATACCCCAAATGATGTACCCGATTTTAGTAGAAGTTCTTTCTCCACTTTGCATACGAGGGTCGGCATAAAATCAACCATGAAGTCAGCCAAGATTTGAGACTTGATGGACGTTCGGGGTTAATATTCAATATCAGACCCGCCAAGTTTGACTGCTCATTTGACCAATCGACCTGATAGCTCGGGCTTATTAATGCAAATGATAATTTTTCTAAGTGTGGGTATCTATTTTTAGCATCTCCTAAAGTCCGACTTACATAATAAATAGGGAATTACATACTTTGCTCTTCTCGAACTAGTACCCTACTTACTATTATCTCTGGCACTGCCAAATATAAGAAAGCTTTTTATCTACCTTCGGAGTGTGAAACAGAGGTGGGCTTGATAAATATCACTTCAATTCCTCTAATTCTTGTTAGCATTTCGGGGTCCATGCGAAATCCTTTTTTATTTTTGAGTAAGGAAAAGAACCTGTGGCTTTGATCTGATGACCTCGAAATGAATCGACCCAAGGAGGCTATTTGTCATGTTAGCCTTTGCACAGCTTTCACACTATCCACGATTGTGATATCTTCGATGGCCTTGATCTTATCGGGGTTGATCTCGATTCCCCGATTAGATACCATGAAGCCGGGGAACTTGCCTGAGCCGACTCCAAAGGCACATTTTTCTGGGTTAAGCTTCATGTTGTACTTCCTCAAGATTTTGAATATTTCCTGCAAATGAGTTAAATGGTCCTCTGCACGCAGGGACTTCACCAACATATCCTCAATATAACCTTCCATTAATTTACCTATCTATTCCTCGAACATTTTGTTAACTAGGCATTGGTACGTGGCTCCAGCATTTGTTTTGCCCGAAGGGCATTTCATTGTAACTGTATGTTCCAAACTTAGTGATAAATGAGGTCTTCTCCTGGTCCTCCGGGGTCATATGAATTTGATTGTACCCAGAGTAGGCGTCGAAAAAGGTAAGAATATCGTGGTCGGCCGAGGCATCGATCATGCGATCAATGTTAGGCAGTAGAAATAAGTATTTAGGGCATGCTTTGTTTAAATCCTTATAATCTATGTACATTCTAAGTTTGTTCCCCTTTTTAGGGACTGCAACTACGTTGGCTAAACATTCGGAGTATTTTACCTCGCGAATAGACCCTATTTTAAGAAGTTTAGTTACCTCATCCTTTATGAATACATGCTTCACCTCGGACTGGGGGCTCCTTTTTTGCTTTACTAGTTTGAACCCAGGATCTAGGCTTAGTCGGTGTATTGTTATTTTCAGTGGGATCCCTATCATGTCTTAATGGGACCAAGCGAACCAATTTATGTTATCGAAAGAAATTGAATGATTTTTTTCCTGAGTTTGGTGATTAATCCTATTTCCATGCATACCTTTTTCTCGGGGATGTACTCGATTAGTATGATTTGTTCCAGCTCCTCGACCGTTGAGTTGGTTGCATCGGACTCTTCGAGAAAAAACAAAAGCTTGAGGAGTAAGGAGATCCTCTTCTTCTTCTTCGATTACCTACTTCTCCGATTCGGTCGAGGCTGGGGACGGTGATTGCTATTTGGTCGTCTACTTATCTTTGGTGCTCGACTTTTCTGAGGTTAAAGGTGCTAGTACCGATATCACCTCGTCGACTGCAAACATTTCCTTTGCAACCTGTTGTTCCCGTAAACTGTTTTCACACCATCTACTATTGGGAATTTCATCATTTGATGAAGGGTTGAAGGTACTGCCCTTATGTTGTGGATCCATGGCCTCCCGAGTAGTGCGTTATATCTCATGTCGCCTTCAATGACATTGAATTTTGTATCTTGGATGGCGCCGGCCAAGTTCACTGGTAGGATTATCTCCCCCTTCATTGTTTCACTTGCCATGTTGAAGCCGTTTAAGAATCGAGATGCATGTACAATTTGGTCCTGCAAACCGAGCTGCTCTACGACCCTCGATATGATTATGTTTGCTGAACTACTTGGATCCACGAGAACACACTTACCTTGAATTTTATTTAACAAAATAGAAATTACCAGGGCATCATTGTGTGGTTGGGAAATACCTTCCGTTTCCTCATTATTGAATAATAGGATGCCCTCGGGCACATAGCTCCGAGTTCATTTTTCTCTAGTAATTAACATCTTGGTACATTTGAAAATAGTCCCCTGTGGAACATCGACACCGCCAAAAATCTAATGAATTATATGTTGCGATTATTCCTGCTCATTCTTTTTGTTAGCTCTCTTTCCCTAAAGTGGTTCTTAGCTCGATCACTGAGAAATTCTCGAAGATGACCCTCGTTGAACAATCGAGCTACCTCCTCCCTCAGCTACCTGCAGTCTTCGGTCCTATGGCCATGTCTGACATGATATTTACACATCAAGTTTGGATTTCTTTGAGAAGGATCAATTTGTATAGGGCTGAGCCACCTTGTGTCTTTGATCCTTCCAATAGCTGATACGATCCATGATGCATCAACACTAAAATTATACTCCAATAATCGAGGTGCTTTTGCAGGATCGGTGTGTTTATCAAAACCATTTGTACTCATAAGTCCCCGAGAGTTTTGACCTCGATCATTTCTTCGATCGTTCCGAGGAGAGTTATGCCCCTAACCGTTGTTTCTCCGATCGATATATGGCTGATACCATTCCCTGTTTGATCTTGGTTCCCTCTCTGTATCCCTCGAGGCCTTAACTGCTAATCTATTAGGATGAACTGAACTTGAGGGTGCTCCCAATTGGTCGTCATCGACCCTTATCTTCAATTGGTAATGATTATGTATGTCTGACCAAGTCACAACTGGGTACTCAATCAGATTTTGCTTCAACTATCGTGACGCGATCGAACTCCGCTCATTCAACCCCTACATAAAAGCTTGCACTACCCAATCATCCGAGACCGGTGGTAATTCCATTCGCTCCATTTGAAATCGGGATACAAACTCCCTTAGCATCTTATCATTCCTCTGTCTTATCTTAAAAATGTCTGATTTCCTTGTCGCAACCTTTATGGCCCTGGCATGAGCTTTCACGAAGGCATATGCTAACATAGCAAATGAATCGATAGAATTCGGTGGCAAGTTGTGATACCAAATCATGGCTCCCTTTGACAAAGATTTCCCAAATTTTTTCAACAATACTAACTCGATCTCATCATTGTTTAAGTTGTTTCCTTTAATCCCGCAAGTGTACAAGGTAATGTGTTCATTAGGATTGGGTGTCCCGTTATATTTAGGTATATCAGGCATGTGGAACTTTTTAAGAATGGGCTTCGGAGCCGCACTCGGAGGGAATGGATTTTGTATGAATTTCTTGGCATCCAGACCTTTCAAGACCAGGGGTACCCCCAATATTTGAACAATACGGGAGTTATAAGTCTCCACTTTTTTTGTCATTATCCTCAATTTTTTCTCCCCGGACTCGATTCTCTTGGTGAGTTCCTCGAGCATCCTCATAATCGTGGGATCAGTCCCCGAGCCATTACTGTTTGATCTTTCTGGCACCGGCTCAGTACGTCGAGTATTTTCTGGTTCGACTATACTTGGATTTTTGTGTTGACTTTGAAGCTAAGCGATAGCAACCTGTTGAGCTTGTAGAATCTCTAATATTACTTGGAGGTTGACTCCCCCATCTCCTATACCATGTGTTCCTTGGCCACCAGATCGGGCCTCTCTGCGTACACTTCCTCTAGGGTCTGCGCCTAAATCTACATTTAAAGCAATGTGTGAACTAACATCAACTAGTTCCACATTTGGCACTTCCCCAGGGTTAATCGGTGGTACACTAACTCCTACATTGTTGTTTTCACCCATGAAATCCAAGACCATCATCGCTGTGTACGGGTGCATTTTGCGAGTTTGACATGTTCTAACCTGAGGACAAAAATTCTTGACAAGAACAAGTGTGAAAATAATGTATGTTATCAGAATCAGTAATGAAATAACCATTATTATCTTTAGCCCCACTGTGGGCACCAAAATGTTCACCTCGAAAATATGAGTAACAATTATACGTGTTTATGGTTTTAAAGATATGTGATTTAACTCAATACTAATTATTAACCAAGAAATCTAATGTATAAATGAAAGAAATAAGTTGAATCAAACCAATATTAAGCAAGTCTCGACCTCGAACTATAGTGGCCTCGAGGTTGATCAGCAAGCAGAATAAAGATAATAAATTCAAGAGACAGTTCTGATGAGTAAAGAGCAAGAAAGTAAGAGAGTATATTCTTTTGCCAATGATTGATGATGGTTACAAATGATTGGGGTCCCCTTTATATAATAGAGGAACCCTAAATAAGGTACATTTCTATTTATAGTAAGGAATCTTATTGGGATAGTTGTCTAACCTCCTAGTACGGATTCGTACTAACTCGTACAAAATTGTTTCGGAATTTACACCATGATCTTGGGGACGTGATGGGAATCTCGCTCTTTTTATTACAAATCCATAAATGCATCATCTAGGGGTTGGTCATACTTGGCTCTGATGTTCCACGAGCACTTAGATGTTCTATCCTCGTAATCTGCCTTCGAGCTCGAGCTTGGTCTATATTGAACCTGTGCTTGATGCGACCTCTTGAGCCTACAAAATTGGGGTCATGTGATTTTGGTCGTATACACATTTTGTGTGCGAGATTCATCTAGATATCTAGGTCACGCATAGCCTGGATAAATAAAGCATACATTTGTTGAAACTATAGCCATCTCTGAAGCTTTCAATTAATGTGTGAATCACCACGTTTATTCATCGTCCATATTGCAAACTATTTCATTGATGTTAAATAATGTAATAGATGGAATGTTGTTTTATACTTCAATACAACAAAAGAGGATGTGATTTGTATGGTGTCCAATTAATTGCATGCACAAATTATAGAAGGTCCTGGTTCTTCTATGTGTTCCTTACACTACAGCTGCGGAATAATAAATGTAGAAAGTAAAGAACACAAGTATTTTTACGTGGAAAACACCCGACTCAAAAGGTGAAAAAACCACGACCTACTACCAAGTAGGATTTTTCTCAACACTTCACTAAATCACTAAGCCAAAACAGTGTTGACAAAACTCTTGTAAACCTAAGGATTACCTCTAACCCTTTGTGGATACCAGCCTCAAGATGTTGCAACAACTTCAAGTTAATTCTAACTTGAATACTACACTCAGAGTACCTAATACAATTGGTTCTAAATAAAACTGAAAGGTAAACCTCAAAAGCCCTACTACAATGAAACTAGAATAAAAGACAGATACTTGGAACTGGTTCTTCTATCTGGTGCATGTAGCTTCAGGTTCGCACACTTGAATCACACAAGAATTGCTTGTATAATGCCTTGCTATTTTGCTCTTTACTCTTGCTTAACTTCTGTGTTTGTGTGTTACCTGTTGAAGAGAACAAACTGATATTTATTGAGTTATTAGAATAGGATTAACGAAAGTTCTAATGCTATACTCTTCCTTGGTGGAAGAGTTCTAGTTGTCTTCAACTTCCAACACCTCTCTTATCTAGGATAGAGTTCTCTTTGAGTAAGGATCTTTCCCCTTATCAAATATACAACCTTTTTGTTCAAGAGACATTCAGTATAACCATTTATGTGTATCTCCTTCATGTTCATGCCTTGTGGTCAAATATGTCTGTATTTGTGTACATTTTGTATGGACCTAATTCATACGTGTGTTTCTCTGTTAATCATCAAAACAAACTTACTCAGGCCAACAAATTCCCCTTTTTGGATGATGACAAACTTCGTGCTTTCATAAGCATGATACCTGTTTCAACTCAGCTCAAAATCAACACAGTGTTAGAACACTTTCCATTTTAAAGACACAAATCATCAAGGATCAGATTCATTAGGTTATAAACATAACAGTCCAATGTAAAAATCCCAAACAACTTACCCCTTTTGGCATCATGGAAAAGCTGTATAATTATGTTAGATAACCAAATTTTAATAGATATCACTCATGGCTACTGGGGCTACTTCAAATACAAACATGGAGTCAAGCATCATTTATCAATCTAATGATATTAGCTATCTAAGAAGCATCAACAAACAGTTAGATCACAAAAACAGTTGATTATCATTGATACTAGTCATCCACAAAGCATAGAAGAAAATAAAGGTACTGCATCATGAGCAAAAAGAACAAAACAATCTCATCCGGGTAACTAGTTTTTCTAACTAGGCTAGGAAGGTTTCAAGGCTGGGAAGGCCTGGATTCTTGGTTTTTGGCCTGAAGGAGTTTCAACATTTCATGAAGGATGCCTTTATTCTTTTCCTTTTCCTTTGCAAGCCCAGTTCTGAGAGCATCTCTCTCAGTCTCCACTTCTGCTAACCACTTCTTTAGCCTTTCTATCTCAACTTCCTTAGCCCACTCTCCTACACCAAGGCTCATACTTTACTATTCATAAGCACCCACTTGGAAGAACCAGGTTCTTTAGCAGCAGCATGGACTTCATAGCCACAAGTAGTCAAGGTGTTTTCCCTAAAGTAATCTTTGTTTGTGCTAACGTCCCATTTCTTTAAGGGAACCTTGAAGTGAGCCAGCACGATAGTGAGAATGAAACCATAGGGTATGGCATGAGTTTTGGTGCCATTTAGGACCCTATCAATGCACTGGTTAATAAACTCTAGCCAATTAATGTTCCTCTCTCTATCCAGGCATTCCATAAGGACCAAGTCCATGAAAGTGCAATGTGCCTTATTTCCTGCCTGGACAACATAAACTTGTTAACGAACTCGAAGAGCATCTTGTGGGCAGGCTTCCTCTCGCTTTTGTACACAACCTTGGGCTCTAGTTCTAACTCATTGTCAGCAAACTAGGCTTGGCCATTTTAGCTTTTTGTAATCATTGTACCCTTCAGTAGGTACTCCCAGAATCTCTCCTAATTCTTTGTCGTCAGAGCTCACAGTCACCCCTTTCACCACACTGGTGACCCTACCATGCTTGATTTAACATTTTTTTATGAACTCCACAATCTTAGCTCTGGCTAGTCTACCTTCCATCTGAAGGACCATGTCCTTCCAACCCTGAAGTTTCAGCTTCTCCAGTAGCAGCATCATTCCTACCTCCTCCAAGTCCTTAAGGAGTCTACCTTTCAAGATTGTTCTCTTACCAAACTTTACCTTCTTGTCCTGTTCTTCATAAGTTTCTTATACTTCTTCTTCTTCACTCTCTTCTTCCTCCACTACTTTCACTTTCCTAGATTTCATGGCAGACCTGGTTCTGTTTTCAAAGGTGGAAGGCTTTGCATCACCTGTCTTTCAAGGAGACTTTTTTTTAGAAGACTTTCTTTTCTTTGCCTTTGGAGTCACAGCCTCATCCTCCACTACCTATTCTTCACTATGAAGAACTAGGTCCATCTCCTCAATTTCAATTGCCTCAACAGGCTCCCTCACTTTCTTTTTTCCCTTTGCAGCATCTTTACTTTTACTCTCTTCTAAAGCTCTTTCAAGTTCGACCTCACTTTTCTTCTTATGACTCTTTGTATATCTACCTCTTGTAGGAGGAATCTCTACAGGGATAGAAGAGGCATCCTTTCTCTTCTTGTTTGCCCTAGCAGTTCCAAGGATTTTAACTCCTGGACCTTTCTTCTTTTACGGATTGTAGCTGTCAGACACTCGTTTCAGTAGGTCTTCGAGGGGTTCCTACACAGATGGAACAGGTTCTTGGAACCTCTCTCTCAACCTAACTAGCCCTCAGCTGCACTTGCATCACCAGACCTACTACCCCTTCTTCTCTCAACCTTTATTCCTCTCCAGCAGATTCCTTGCTCCACAATACCATAGCCATGTTTCCTCAGTCAACCCAACAAGAGTAGGTGAACATTCAACCACTCCTTCTTTTCCCTTTCCCCTCACATCACCTTGAGAACCCTCACTCTATTTTTCCTTTTTTTTTTTATTTTCACCACCAATTCTTATAGATTTAGTGGTTTCAACGCTAGTGATAGTTCCAACAAGAACAAATCTGTTCTCCAGATTCTCAGTAACTCCAAAAATTACTTTAGATGTAATCTTAGGCCCAGATGTTACCTTCTCTATTTTAGATAAAATAATTGATTCCCCCTCAGTTGCAGACTTAAAGGAATCTTCTGATTTTGGGGTTCCTCTACTTGGCTTGCTTTCAATTGTTCATTTAGTTTCTTGATTTGTTAATTATCAGTGACGTTCTTGCAAGCAAGCCTCTTGATCCTTCCTTTCTTAGAGATAGGTATGGTTGACGGTGAAGGTGTGGGTGTGGATTCCTTGGGTGGTGATGAGGGATTTTCAGAAAGGTTTGTCATTGATGTGTTTAGATGTGTGTGTAGAACAGATGAGAGAAGATAGAGAGAATTATTTGACGGCAAGAAAGTTTAGAAGTGAGAAAATGGGTAAGGCCAAATCAATTTAAAGAAGGAGAGTTTAATTGGGTAGCGGCATCTTTTCAAAAGATCGGAAATCTAATCAAACCGGAAAAGTCAATTTGAAACGACGTTGGAGACTTCCCTAGAATCTAGGCAATTATGGCGCAAGGGACTCTCTTTAGGTGAAATTGGTCCGTTTGTAATAGATAAGCTGGAGGGAGATTAGGATTAAATGGGACTCACTTTTTTATCCTGATCCAAATACAATTAATTCAAAATATGCGGAGTGGAAAGTACATACCATGTAATCTTGATGAACCAAGATCTTGATAAGTGGGGATTTTAACTCCTTATTTGCACTCTTTTACTTTCGTTTTAGCTTAAAAATACTTAAAGGTATCCCCGAAAACTGATAAAATGTGCTTTCTTATAGGAGTATTGGAAAATGAGCCAACGTGATGAATTAAACTCAAGAAGGAGTATTTTTGGACAAGGACTAAAATCAAGCAAAAAGTGGCAAATTGCGGACTGCAAAATATTGTCTGTGGCCGCATATTGTTAAGGAATTTTGACAGTGCTACTTTGCAATGTGCCGATCGCACAATAATTGTGCGGCCGTAGAAGAGGAAGATCAGAGAGTTGTAACTTCAAATCCATCGAGAAGTGCGGACCGCACTATTATTGTGTGGCCACAGAAGTCCAGAGTGCGGCCGCACTCAGAAATGTGTGGTCTGCAAAACCTGTAGAAGTGCAGTCGCAATTCAGAATTGGGCAGCTGCAGAAGTCCCTCCTGTCAAGCTCAGCTTCAAAGTGCGGACCGCACACATAATTATGTGGCCGCAAAATCTCCGAAAGGGCAATTTTGTTCGAAATTTTTAGTTGTGTATAAATAGTCTTTTTTGTCAAAATTAGGTCAAGTTTGATTTTCAGAAAGTAGAGAATCGTTTTTATTTACTGTTTTAGGAAATTTACAATAGCTTGTCTAATTTACATTGGATTTTTATCTCTTTATCATTTAATATGAGTTTAATATTCTTTTCTTCTTTAATTTCTTAATTTTTATCTATGAGTAGCTAAATTTCTAGTTAGGGTTGTGACCAAACCCTAGTGGGGGTACCTAATGGGTATTTGATTTAGGGCTTGTTTATGGTATCTTGCTTTAATTGTAGAATTAATGGTTGCAAATATTTATTCAAGCCTATTTTGACATAGTCTCTACTTGAGAAAGAGAGACTAAGTCTAGGAAAACTTGACTAATAAGAAATTGGGGTGAACTCAAGAAATTGATAGTACCAATTAAAGAGTTGAATCTAGAGATAGTAAAACCCGACTTGAGCATCTATCAAATGTTTTGTGAATTACCCATTTGGGATTGTGAAAGCCAAATTGGGCAAAACCACTCTATTACAAAGAGGTATTGAGTGGGTAATTTCATGTTGATTGCTATATTACGCCCCGACCAACAAAACTCGTTCAAAAGCCCACAACCCGTTAGGCAACCACCTAGGTGGAAGCCACATCCCTAGATCTTTTACAACTTGAAAAACAACACCAAAAATATCATTCTCTAGTTTTATATTTGCAAACAATAGCTTAATTTAGAAGTAGACAAAAACAACAAAGTATGTGGAAGTGCATTTTGGACACATTATACTCTTAGTCTGAGTATATACCTAATCCCATCTATGCTCACTGAGGAATCGATCCCGAATCCTAGTTGGGTAATTATAATTTCATCGACCGCTTCACAACCCCTATTTGAGGTGTGAACTTGGGCGACATCAATTTTTGGCGACGTTGTCAGGGAGCTAAAAATGGATTTAGTTATATATTTGGTTTTGTATGTGATTTGTCTTCCTTTTTTTCCGGTTTACTAATATTTTTGTGAAACGATTGTAGGTGACACAATGGCTCTCAACAACAATGATCCTCTAGGAAGCGTGCCATTGGGGGATGATGGGGATGATGACCAAGTTGATGAGGTTCCTCTTGAAACTCAAGCAAATAGACGAGGCCGCCCGCCTCAAGACAACGTCCCTATTCCACCCCACCTCCTCCAAGAGCGGCGACACACCGGGTGTTAATGAAGGGTATGCAAGTGCCATAATCGCACCCCGCATTTAAGATAGGAAACATTCAAATCACAAATGTCATGCTTACACTGCAACGGTGATTCTTCATCGGGGCTTCGGATCAAAATGCATACAAGCACTTGAAAGGGTTTGTTGACACTTGCTGGGCGAGTAAACAAACAAACTTCTCCGAGGATGCTTTGTAGTTGAGGCTTTTCCCTTTCTCTCTACGGGGGAAGGCCTTGGATTGGTTGGAGAGGTTGCCAAATCATTCTATCCATACATGGGATGAATTGGCCGAGAAATTCATTTCCAAGTTCTTTTCTCCCGGGCATATGGCAACGTTTAGGGATGATATTCTAGCTTTCAAACAAGAACCCATTGAGCCTTTGCATGAGATATGGGAGAGGTACCATACTATGGTGAAAGTGTGTCGGAACAATGACATAACGGAGGCTATGATTCAACAAACTTTCTATAGGGGGATCAATACTACCAATCAATGCATGGTCAACTAACTCACCGATGGAAATTTCATGACAACTCCGTATGCGGAAGCTTGTGAGATTCTTGATGAAATGGCGGATACTTCATCGGCATGGCAAAGTAGAGCAAACGTTCCTCAAGGCGATCCAAATGTGATTCACTTGCATAAAGAATTACATGATCATGGGCAAGCAATTGCTGAGTTGACCACCACAATGAATAAACTAGCCAAATCTCAACTTCAACAAGTGCAAGGTCCCAAGAAAGTAAATGCAATGGAGGGAGTTAGTATGATGGTAAAGAATAGATGGCAAAAGGGTCCTCAAATGCAAAACCGGGTTGAAAATTATGTGCAAGATGATAGTGAGTTTGATCAAGATGAACAATATAATGAACAAGAAGAGGAGGTTCAATATGTAAACAACTTCCAAGGGAAAATAAACAACAATGAAGGCCCAAATCAACAACAATGGTAACCACAAGGAAATTGGAATTCAAACAATCAAGGAAGTTGGAACAATCAAAACAACCAATGGAATTAGAACAATGAAAGCAATCAAAGAAATTGGAATGGTCAAAATAACCAAGGCAAATGGAATGGAATTAATCAAGGCTATTGGGGAGAAGGGTGGAACAACAACAACAATCGGGGGTCGGGTTTTCAAAGTCCCCCAATGTATCAACAGCCGAGCAACCCACCTCTCTTTCTATCCTAAGGTCTGAGTTCTTCCAATAAAGAGATTAGCCAAATTGAGAATGAGAAGAATGCCGACTTTGATGCTCAATTATCCTCTCACAACACTTCAATTCATACTTTGGAAGTTCAATTGGGGCAAATCTCGCAAGCTTTGAACACTTGTCCTAAGGGGGCACTACCAAGTGATACGGTGGTGAACCCAAAGGGTAGGAACAATACGGGAAATGCCATGGCCGTAACTACAAGAAGTTGAAAAGGTGGGGAAGCAACCACCTCAAGTCAAAAGAAACTTGTGGATGATGAGCAAATGATACAACTAGATGAGATCCCGGAAAATGAAGTGCAAGCAAGTGATGAGGTGAGAATTGATATTGATGACAATGTGAAGGAGACTTGTGAGGAAGTGTACCCATCTAGGGAACACATTGTTGATATACCAGAATCGGTAGTGCCAAAGGCCTCGGCACCAATACCAAGGCCTCCTCCTCCATATCCTCAATGGCTTACCAAGCAAAATGGCGAGAACCAATTCAAAAAGTTTATTAACATAATGAAGAGTTTGTCTATTAACATGCCATTGGATGAGGCCTTGGAACAAATTTTGGGATATACAAAGTTAATGAAGGACTTGGTGACAAAGAAGAGGTCGATGAATTGTGAGACAATAAGATAACACATCAAGTGAGTGCAATTGTGCACTGAATGGCTCCTAAACTAGAAGATCCGGGCGCTTTCACAACCCCATGTACAATTGGAAGTGCCGACTTTTCCAAAGTTTTATGTGATCTTAGGGCGAGTATCAACTTGATTCCCTATTCGCCATTCAAAAATTTGGGAAATGGGAAACCAAGACCCACATCCATAAGGTTACAAATGGCGGATCGTACTATGAAGAGACCATTGGGTATTATTGATGATGTGTTGGTTCGTGTTGATAAGTTAATCCTCCCGGCGGACTTTTTAATTCTTGATTGCGAAGTGGACTATGAGGTTCCTATTATCGTGGGTAGACCTTTCCTTGCTACAGGGAAGGCTCTTATTGATGTGGAAGTTGGTGTGCTGACCTTCCGGGTGGGTGATGAAAAGGTGGTCTTCCATGTGTACAAATCTATGAGGCAACCGAATAGCAATGAAGTTTGTTCGTTCGTGGACTTAGGGACTAATATGATTATTGATGATGCTAGTGCCACAATGAATATTGAGGATATTTTGGAATCCATTTTGCTCAACCTTGATCAGGATGAGGAGAAATAAGGCTATGTGGAATGTGAGAATGCATTGCAAGGAATGGGATCGTACACTTATGAACCCCACAAGTTATCTTTGGATCATGAAAACAGGAAGACTCCTCCAACAAATCCCTCAATCAAGGAGCCTCCCACTTTAGAGTTAAAGCCATTGCCTCCGCATCTCAGGTATGAACTCCTTGGCCCTTATTTTACTTTACTGGTTATTCTTTCCTCTTGTTTGACTAACATGCAGGTAGAGTCCACATTGGAGGTGCTACAAAGGAGGAAGAGAGATATAGGATGGACATTGGCGGATATTCGGGGTATAATCCCCACCTTTTGCACGCACAAGATTATTTTGGAAGAGGGTGCCAACCCCTTCGTTGAACATCAAAGGAGGCTAAATGAAGCAATACAAGAGGTGTTCAAGAAGGAGGCAATCAAGTGGTTGGATGCCGGTGTTGTTTACCCTATTTTCGATAGTTCGTAGACTTCTCCAGTGCAATGTGTCCAAAAAAAGGGGGCATGAATGTGGTTACCAATGACAAGAACGAGTTGATTCCTACAAGTACGGTGATCGGGTGGAGAGTGTAAATGGACTATCGCAAGCTCAATAAAATCACAAGGAAAGATCATTTCCCACTTCCCTTCCTTGATCAAATGCTTGATAGGTTGACCGACCGTGCTTTATATTGTTTGCTTGATGGGTATTCTGGCTACAATCAAATTCTTATTGCTCTGGAGGGTCAGGAGAAAACTACTTTCACATGTCCTTATGGTACTTTCTCATTTTCAAGGATGCCATTTGGGTTATGCAATGCACCGGAGAATTTTCAAAGGTGTATGATGGAAATCTTTACCGACATGGTGGAGGATTTTCTTGAAGTCTTCATGGATGACTTTTCGGTAGTTGGGGATTATTTTGATGATTGGTTGAAAAATTTGGATAAGGTCTTGGCAAGATGTAAAGAGATGAACTTGGTATCGAATTGGGAGAAATGTCACTACATGGTCAAGGAAGGCATTTTCCTTGGCCACAAAAATTCAAAGAATGGTATTGAGGTCGACAAGGGCAAAACATAGGTGATTTCTAAACTTCCGCCCCTATATCTAGGAAGGGAGTGAGGAGTTTCTTGGGTCATGCGGGGTTCTATCGCCGATTCATCAAGGATTTTTCCAAAGTGGTGAACCCCTTGTGTAAGCTTTTCGAGAAGGATGCCAAATTCCATTTCAATAAGGATTGCATGAAGGCATTTGAATTGCTCAAGTTCAAATTGACAACCACTCCTATTATCACCGCACTAGATTAGAGATTCCCTTTTGAGCTCATGTGTGGTGCAAGTGATGTGGCGGTTGGATCAGTTTTGGTGCAACGAATCAACAAAATCTTCCATCCGGTCTACTATGCTAGTAAGACCATAAACGATGCCCGAGTCAATTACATGATGACCGAAAAAGAGCTCCTTGTTATTGTCTTTGCTTGTGAGAAGTTCCACCCATACTTGATGGGTACTAAGGTGATTGTCCACACCGATCATGTGGCACTTCAGTACTTAATGAGCAAGAAGGATTCAAAAAGGTGAGGCTAATGCAGTGGGTGCTTTTATTGCAAAAATTCGATCTAGAGATCCAAGACCGCAAAGGTAGTAAAAATCAAGTGGCGGACCACTTGTCTCGATTGGAGGAGGAGGAGAGGCCACATGACGGTCTTGAGATCAATGAATCCTTCCCCGACGAGTAGCTTCTAGCCATTTCAGCAACCGAGATGCCATGGTTCGCCGATTTAGAAAATTATCTTTTGAATGGCATTGTACTGAATGAGTTCTCTTCAAACCAAAGGAAGAAGCTCAAACGGGATTGTCTTGACTACTATTGGGATGAACCGTACCTCTTCCAAATTTTTACCGATGGTGTGATTCGAAGATATGTGCCGGAGGAGGAACAAGTGAAAATTCTTGAGGCGTGCCACTCTTCACCATATGGAGGTCACCATGGTGGAGCTAGAACGGTGGAAAAAGTGTTGAGCTGTGGATTCTATTGACCTACTCTCTACAAGGATGTTAGTGAGCTTGTCAAGCGTTGTGATGAATGCCAAAGGGCCGGTGGAATATCAAAGAAAAATGAAATGACTCTCACCACCATTTTGGAGATAGATATTTTCTCTGTGTAGGGTATTGATTTCATGGGTCCATTTGTGAGCTCTTTTGGAAACACCTACATTCTAGTCGTGGTTGATTATGTGTCTAAATGGGTTAATGCTATTACTTTAACCAACAATTAAGCGAGGAGTGTGGTGGCATTTTGAAGAAAAAGATCTTTACAAGATTTGGTACGCCAAGGGCTATCATAAGTGATAGGGGTTCGCATTTTTGCAACAGGGCATTTGATACCTTACTCACCAAGTATGGTGTCACTCACAAAGTATCAACCCCCTATCACCCTTAAGCAAGCGGACAAGTGGAAGTCTCCAATCGGGAGATCAAGGTTATTTTGTCAAAGACAGTTAATGCCAACCGGATGGATTGGTCAAGAAAACTTGATGATGCTTTATGGTCTTATAGGCTGGCTTACAAAACACCGATTGGGATGTCTCCATATCGGTTGGTGTTTGGGAAAGCTTGCCATCTTCCAGTGGAACTTAAGCATAAGGCCATGTGGGCTTTGAAGAAATTGAACCTTGACTGGGATGTCGCCACCAACTTAAGGGTGACACAATTGAATGAGCTGGATGAATTTCAGTACCATGCATATACAAGTTCTTCCTTATACAAGGAGAAGATGAAGTACCTCTATGACAAGTACATTCGGAACAAGGAGTTTAAAGAAGGTGATTTTGTGTTAGTGTTTAATTCTCGATTAAGGATGTTTCCGGGAAAGTTGGAGTCAAAATGGAGTGGCCCATTTGAAGTTGTTGGTGTGACACCATTCGGTGCATTGGACTTAAGAAATAAGAATGATGAAGTGTTTAGAGTCAACGGGCATCGGGTGAAACACTATCTTGGAAAAGTCAATGATAGCCATGTCATGGCGATTCTCCATTTCAAGTGACTGGTAATCTGCATCGTGCCGTGATGTTAAATTAGGCGCTTCTTGGGAGGCAACCCATGTGTCTTTTTCTTTATCTTCTTCTTCTTCTTTAGGTAGGTTTTGTTTTGTGCTAACTAGTCTTGAAGTGTATGCAGAAATGTGTGTGCTTTGCAGGGACTCTGCCCAGAAATTTAGCCAAGAGTTGAAAAAGTTCGGACCGCACATTTATTGTGCGGACCACATAAAATGTATGCCACAGCAAAAAGGAATCTGCGGCCGCACAATTCATTGTGCAGCCACACAACTGGGGCCCGAAAAATGCAACTCTCAAAAGTTTGGAATAACATAGAAATGGCCATTCTGCGGCCGCACTTGAAATTTTGCGGTTCGCATATATTTCTGCGGTGGCACTCACTTTTGTGCGGACTGCAGAGCTTCAGCTAGGCTCAGGTAAAGAGTGCGGACCGCACTCAAAATTGTGCGGCCACACTCAACTGCACTTTTTATCAATTTAGTCAATTTATAAATAGGTCCTCATAACACTATTTACAACTTTACACACTCTGAGCTCTTGAGACTTACGCAAGCACAGTGAACATAAATTATTTCACACTCCACACTAATTTCATCAGTCTAGATTCTTCCCTGCATCCTTCATCACTGGTATGTTCAATTCATGTTTAGATTTTTTAATTTTTCTTAGTTTTTATTCTTTAGTGGAATCGTTAATGTTAGGCCTAGAATGTCAAATGTTCTTCATGTGTGCTTAGAATTGTGTGGGAAATATCATATGCACTCATTGGGGGCTGGGTAAATCATGTATCATGTGTAATTTCCCAATACCATGTCTACATTGTGCAAAATTTTGAGGAAAAAAACCTACGTCGGTGCCGTATGATTTTAAATTGTGCGGTCGCACATGAAATTGTGCAGTCTACATATTCTGTGTTAGGGCACAATACTGAGCATGCAATGTACGGACCACACTCAAAATTGTACAGTCTGCAGAAAAATTGTGCAGTCCACATAAAAATGTCTGCGACTGCACTTTGAAACTTCAGAGTACCAGTATGAACCTATTTTTGTGCGACCGCACTCAAAATTATGTGGTCCGCACAAGGAAATATGTGGTCGCACTCAATATTGCACGGTCCTCACTTTTACTTTTATGACCTGTTTTGTTTTTCTGCAACTGTTAACTGCTTATGGACTTATTTGAATCCTATGTCTATGAATTGTAGACAATGGTGTGTTCTCGTGGTAGAGGCAATACATCAAAAGGGAGAGGTGAGCCCTACTGAGGCCGGGGCCGAGGCAAGAGCAACTAACTACTTTCTATCCATAAAGCGATAAACAAGAAGGCAATTGCCAACAGAGTCCTAGAACCTTCAAAATCCAGTGAATATCTCTCGTCTAGGGAAGCCTCATAGAGCAACTATGTACAAGCACAACCCGATGCGCAATCCTAACCATCACAATTCCCTGGGAGATACCAACTCCAAGACGAACACTCTACCACATCAAGTTCTTCTGAGGGTTCAGATGTCGACAGTCAGGGTTTAGATCCCCCTCTACACACACTCCCCCTGCACTAGTAGCAGTAGATGATGATGATGATGTTCCTGATGATGGTAAAGGAGGTGACACTAGAGTGGGCGGCCTAGAGAGGTCGAAGAAGAAGGAGATATGGGAAGATATATTTGTAAGCTTGACAGCCTTCACAAGGTTTAGAGAATGGTATCCCTAAAGATCGCTAACACTTGAGCGACAATTCTTAGTGAAGGATTTTGATAAATACAATCCAAATGTACTTAAGCATTTCAGGGAGTGCAAGGGGTGGATGTGGTTCACCCAGAGTGTTATGGATGCTAATGAGCACTTGGTACGTGAATTCTATACCAATGTGGCACACATCAAGAAAGGTACCAAAGTGACCAAAGTGAGGAATTTGAAGGTCAGATTTCATCAATGCACTCTGAACACTTACATGGGGTTCGAAGATGTAGAGGCAGTCCAGTACATAGAGAAGCTTTCTATGGGTGATACAGCTCGTCCTTGGCTACCAGAGATCTTGGCAGCTCCAAGACCACCACCAACGTGGATCACAGCGGGGCTTTCCATTGCACGGGCCACCCTCAATTTTGAAGCAAAAGGGTGGCAAACTTTGTATGCAAACGGATAGACCCGAGCTAAAATGAGAACAATCTTCCACTCCCCTAAGCAGTTTTGGTAGCATCTATCATGGACGGGTACCCAATCAATGTGGGTGCCATTATGTCGGCCAACATGTCAATGGTTGTCCGAAAAGATGAAAGCTCCTATCCATATCCCAACACCTTCAAGAATACCTTACGGATGCAAAGGTAGTGACGGGGAGCTTTGATAAAAAGGTGCGGGCCAAAAAGCCATTCTCATAGTACTCTTTGCAAGGTTCGGGAAACCTAAAGTTCAAGGGTAAGGCAACTACCACCGGTGGCCAGTCTTATGAGCCATCGGTGGTGGTTACAAATATAGCTATTGAGCCTTCTGCAGCTCCCATACCTTCTACATCAGCCGGTCATTCCACCGAGACGGTTGATATGCCACCACCTCCATCTTCTAGACCATCTATATCAGTACCAATGCCTGCATCATCCACATATCCACTCACTGCGCTGCGAGTCTCCCAAACATTGGTGAGTCTCAAGAACTGGATGCAGACAGCTACTTCAAAGCTACCTGACATATCCA
Organism: Nicotiana sylvestris; assembly: GCF_000393655.2. Classification (NCBI taxonomy): domain Eukaryota; kingdom Viridiplantae; phylum Streptophyta; class Magnoliopsida; order Solanales; family Solanaceae; genus Nicotiana; species Nicotiana sylvestris. The sequence continues at coordinate 38,464,689 of NC_091059.1, forward strand.
GTGCTGTTGCAGCACAGTCTTTTGCCCCAACAGCATCACAGGTACCTCCGTCAATGGAGGAAACATTGAAGAAAATTCTGAAAATCCAGGATACCACTATGGATACTCTAGTGGAACATGGGGGAGTCATTGAGGAGTTAGACAAACAAGTGAAGAAGATGCGGAAATATTAGGCTTCGAAGAAATTCGAAAAAAGAAGTGGCCAAGATAGCATCTGTAGGGGATATACCATTTGATATCAGCACCAGTAGCACCATCAGTACCTGAGTCATCAGAGGCAGTAGTTGGCCAGTCTGAGGAGCCAGACCTCGCTACCCACACTACTGAGGAGGTGCTTTAGAGGTTCACCAACCCCATTATTCCCCGAGCAGAATATGATGAGATCCAGTTGGAGGATCCCGAGGGTGCTGATAATGCCATGCACACTGAGACCACATAGGGAGTCCTCTTCACTCTCTACCCTTCCTTATTCTAATTTTTGTTAAGCATTGAGGACAATGCTTATTCTTATTCAGGGGGTGGTCTATTTTGGTTGTTTTGATATGACATTGGCCTATAATAACTTTAATACTCTTTTTCTTTTACATTTATTCTCTCTTTCGTTATGTATATATTCCTCTCTCTATTTTGATGTATATATTCTATTCCCCTTGGTTTGTATATTCATTTGTCTTACTTTCAGTAGTTTATTTCATAGCTTTTTTTCTTAGTAGTATAACTTCTTATTTACTTTAGTGGATTCTTTTTGATTTGGTAGCTTCTTTTTATGTTTAAATGAGCAATAAGCTTTTGGTTTCTTAATACCACGGTTCTTTCCAAATGTGGGTCTTGTGTGAACCGGGTGGATATTCCCAACGATGGATGGCTTGACAACCTTCTTAAGGGACTGAGTCCGTTTTTTATGTTTAGGTAAAAATAGTAGTATTAATGAATAAAAAGGGTCAAGCATTCTTCACTTGGTACCAACACATTTAACTATGGCTTTATGGTTAAAAACAAGTTCTTGGGAAGAAATAGCTCTAGTTAGTGACCTTTAGACTCTTGTGCTGACTTGAGCAATCGTCGAGTGGTTTAGTTAAACCATTAGTGATTTTCAATCATGAATATGGTTGTTGTGAGCCCTCGACTCTATCCTCATTAACAATCCAATTGTGTGAGAAGTGATATTTTTGTTGCAAGTTCAAGTACCTGTGCTAATGGTCTAGAACTTGCCCCAGATGTGTTTCTAGGCAAAATTCTAAGTTTTGCTTGGCTTGAGAAGTGATTGTAGGATCTCCTTGGCCCGCTTAAAATGTTCCATGTCCCACCAATATTGATATCCCTAGTCAACCCATTTGAGACTAAGAACTTTTTCATTTGTTAGCCACGTTACAAGCCTGTACCCGTTTTGTAGTGACTCTCTCTTGGCACCCTAGCTTTATTAACACTCTTGAGAAGTAATTGGAAACTAAAACATATGTTTGGGGGAGAGACAAAGAGTCCAAAAGTGGTATCAAGGCACAATAAGAGAAGAAATGAAGACAAAGGAAAGGTAAAGAAAAAGAAAGAAGGAACAAAAGAAAAATGTAAATAGAAAGTGAGTAAAGGTGAAGATTTGAAGGTTTTCAAAGAAAAGTAATGAGGCAAAGCATGGAGAAAACAAATAAGGAGAAAGAGTGATGTTAAGCCTTTCTAGTTCCCCTAAGGAAAAAGATAATGACTTAAAGAGTCGGCAAAATATGAGCCAAAAAGAGAAAAATGGAGTACTTAAGGAAAGATGAACTCGTTTCTATTCCAACATTCCCTACCCTTGCCCAATAAGCCTTCATTACATTCCGAAAAAGCCCTACGTGATTTCAAGCCGAATGAACTTACATTAGTGGTGATTTACATGAGGGGCAAGCATATGGCACTTCGAGTCGCACTTGTGACATTCTTTTGAGAGAGATTAGCGAACTTTTTACAAATCTTTGAATTGAGTGTTTCATTCTTAAATGAGATATGCTAACGGAGAGTAGAGGAGGAGGAGTTTGGGATCCGCAATGACCTACATGAAAGAGCAAGCTTCCTTGATAAATAAATTCAACTCTTGATGCTCTGTCACATTAGAACTATTGTACTTAAAAAGTCAAATCATTGCCTTCTTGATAATTCATATTTGTGGGTAATTGTTGGTGTCAATTGATGTGTGTTTGATTCACCTTAGGCTATCTGAAATATCTTTTTTCTTATGGAGGTGGGAATTACCTTATTTGCTTGAGGACAAGCAAAATCATAAGTTTGGGGGAGTTGATAAGTGGGGATTTTAACTACTTATTTGCACCCTTATACTTTCGTTTTAGCTCAACATGCTTAAAGGTATTCCCGAAAACTGATAAAATGTGCTTTCTTGCAAGAGTATTGGAAAATCAGCCATCGTGATGAAGTTCAACTCAAGAAGGAGTATTTTTGGACAAGGACTAAAACCAAGCAAAAAGTGGCAAACTGCAGACCGTAGAATATTGTCTGCGGCCACAGAATGTTAAGGAATTTTGATAGTGCTACTTTGCAATGTGCAGACCGCACAATAATTGTGCAGGCAAAGAAGAGGAAGATCAAAGAGTTGAAACTTAAAGTCCATCGAGAAGTGCATACCGCACTATTATTGTGCGGCCGTAGAAGTCCAGAGTGCGGCCGCACTCAGAAATGTGCAGTCGGAAAAACCCAAAGAAGTGCAGACGCAATTTAGAATTGTGCGGCCGCAGAAATCCCTCCTGTCAAGTTCGGCTTCAAAGTGCGGACCGCACACAGAATTGTGCGGCCGCAGAACCTTCTAAAGGGAAATTTTTTCCGAAATTTTTAGTTGTGTATAAATAGTCTTTTTTATTAAAATTAGGTCAAGTTTGAACTTCAAAAAGTAGAGAGCCATTTTATTTACTGTTTTAGAAATTTTACAATAACTTGTCTAATTTACATTGGATTTTTATCTCTTTATCATATAATATGAGTTTAATCTTTTTTTCTTCTTTAATTTCTTCATTTTTTATCTATGAGAAGCTAAATTTCTAGCTAGGGTTGTGACCAAACTCTAGTGTGGGTACCTAATGGGTGTTTGATTTAGGGCTTGTTTATGGTTGGGTGTGTAATATTTAGCCTATTTCTTACTTTAATTGTAGAATTAATGGTTGCAATCATTGATTCAAGCCTATTTGACTTGGTCTCTACTTGAGAAAGAGAGACTAAGTCTAGAAAAACTTGACTAACAAGAAATTGGGGTGAACTCAAGAAATTGAATCTCAATCAAAGGGTTGAATTTGGAGATAGTAAAACTCGACTTGAGCATCTATCAACTGTTTTGTGAATTACCCATTTGGTCTTGAGAAAACCAAATTAGGCAAAACCACTCTATTACCGAGAAGTATTAAGTGGGTAATTGTGTGTGTATTGCTATATTACACCCCGACCAACAAAACTCTCTCTAAAGCCCACAACCGTTAGGCAATAACCTAGGTGGAAGTCACAACCTTAGATCTTTTACAACTTGAAAAACAACACCAAAAATATCATTCTCTAGTTTTATATTTGCAAATAATAGCTTAATTTAGAAGTAGACAAAAACAACAAATTATGTGGAAGTGCATTTTGGACACATTATACGCTTAGTCCGAGTATATACCTAATCCCATCTATGCTCCCTGAGGAATCGATCCCGACTCCTAGTTGGATAATTATAATTGCAGCAACCGCTTCACAACCCCAATTTAAGGTGTGAACTTGGGCTACATCAGTTCTTCACTGAGAATTCTCTTGTGTAAGAAAACCTGCATAATCAAGAAAACCTGAAGTGCTCTTTCTATCCACAAGAAAACATGCATAATCAGCATCACCATATCCCACTAAGTTGAAATTACTACCTTTTAAATACTATGGACAAAGGTCAGTGGTACCTTTTAGGTATCTCAAGGTCCTCTTGACAGCAGTCAAGTGACACTGCTTTGGATTTGCCTAAAATCCAGCACAAAGGCATACATTGAAAAAAATGTGAGGTCTACTAGAAGTGAGATATAACAAAGAGCCAATCATTCCCCTATACATCTTCTAATCAACAGATGAACCATGTTCATCTATATCTAACTTCGTGGCTATTGCTATAGGAATGTCAATTTCTTTCGAGTCTTCCATTTAAAACCTTTTAAGCAGCTCTTTCACATACTTTTGTTGATGGATCATAGTTCCATTTGAATTTTGTTTCATTTGTAAGCCCAAGAAGAAATTAATCTCACCCATCATACTTATTGCAAATTTACTCCCTATTAGCTTAGCAAATTATTTACTTAGTTTATTTGTAGTTGCTCCAAAGATTATATCATCAACATATATCTGAAAGAGGTCTTTACCTTTTTCTTTCAAGAACAAAGTATTGTCAATTTTACCTCTCCTATAGCCATGCTCAAGCAAGAATTTAGATAATCTTTCATACTATGCTCTTGGAGCCTGCTTGAGCCCATATAATGCCTTGTCAAGCTTGTATACATGATCAGGACATTCCTTACTCTCAAAGCCAAGAAGTTGCTTAACAAACACTTCTTTTTTTAGATAGCCATTAAGGAAGGCACTCTTGACATCCATCTGATGGAGAGTGGATTCCATGTAAGCATCAACGGCTATAAGGAGTCTAATTTCTTACGATCTTACAACTGGAGAAAAGGTCCCATCATAATCTATGCCCTCCTTTTGACTATAACCTTGAACCACCAATCTTGCCTTGTTCTTGTAATTGTTCCTTCTTCGTCAAGTTTGTATCTAAAGATCCATTTTGTGCCAATTATTGATTTGTTCTTGGGTCTTGGTACCAGATGCCAAACTTTACTTTTCTCAAATTTGTTGAGTTTATCTTCCATTGCATTCACCTAGTCTGCATCATGCAATGCCTTAGCAACATAGTTAGGTTTAATAAGAGATAAAAAGGCATCAAAAGCACAAATATTCTTCAAAGAAGATCTGTTTTTGATTCCAGAGGTTGGATCAGTAATTATGTTCTCAATGGGATGAGAACTTTGATACATGTAAGGTTTAAACACCAGCTGGTTTCCCCTAGAATGTTCCTTCAATGTTTTGTTGTTAAGGAACAGGTTCATGGACAGGTTCCTTCGAGGTGGAAAGACCTGTTCCATCACATGGTCCTTCTTCTAGTGCAGCTTCAGTCTGGGCTGTGGTTTCATTTGAGTTTCTTACCAGCCCAATTGCTTCAACATCATGTTCCTGCCTCTCAAAAAGAATGTTAGTTTCATCAAAAACTATATGTACACTTTCTTCTACACACATAGTTCTTTTGTCATAAATCTTATAAGATTTACTATGTAAGAATATCCCAAGAATACTCTCTCATCACTTCTGGGATCAAACTTACCTAGGGAGTCTTTTCCATTATTGTTCACAAAGCACTTGCATCCAAATGTCCTAAGGTGGGATATATTTGGCTTTTTCCCTTTAAGTAACTCATAGGGAGTCTTCTCAACAAGAGGTCTAGTCACGCACCTATTTATGATGTAGCAGGCAATGTTCACAACTTCTTCCCAGAAGCTATGAGGCAATTTACTAGCAAGTAGCATTGTCCTAGCCGGTTCCTCTAATGTCTTATCCTTTCTTTTAACCACTCCATTTTGTTGTGGAGTCCTAGGAGCAGAAAAGATATAATCTATGCCATGCTCATCACAAAGTTAAGCAAAATTAGCATTATCAAATTCAGTACCATGATCCGACCTAATTGATCCAAGTTTATTACCTAGTTATTTTTGAGTTTTTCCAACAAAGGAAGTGAACATGTCAAATGCTTCATCTTTATATGTTAAAAACATTGTCCAAGTAAACATATAGTAATCATCAACAAGCGCCATAACATATCTCTTACCACCTCTTCTCAAGGTTCTCATTGGTCTACAGAGATCCATATGGACTAGTTCCATCATTCTGGTAGTGCTTACCATTTTCTTGCTTTTAAAATAGGAACTTACCCGCTTTCCTTTGCACAAGCCTCACAGACATTATCTTCCTTGAATTTAATGTTAGGCAACCCTACACTTAGTCCTTGGAGACTAGTTTGTTGAGTTGGCTCAAATTGGCATGTCCAAGTCTCTTGTGTCAAAGGAGGGGATCATTGTCCAACACACTTAAGCAAGTGAGTTCATTATCTGAAAGTGTGTATATATCCACCACATATATGTTGTTAACTCTTTTTCCCTCCAAAATATCTTGTCAGTGATAAGATTAATCACAAAGCACTTTGTAGAGGTGAATTCTACCGTGTTACCTCTATCACACAATTGTGATACACTTATTAGACTGTACTTTAATCTATCTATCAAGTAAATATTCTCAATAGAGTGAGAATCAGTCTTACCTACCTGTCTAACCCCAATGATCTCACCTTTCTTTCCATTTCTAAAGGAGACATTACCTCTTTTAAGGTCCTCAAGTGAAAGGAACCAGTTCTTGCTTCCTATCATATGCATTGAGCAGCCACTATTCATGTACCATATTCGGTTGCTCCTCTTCACTTGGACCTACAAAAGGAAATCAGGGGTTAGTCTTAGGAACCCAAACTAGTTTGGGTCCCTTTCTATAGGCAAAAGGATAAATCAATTCTTTTTTGCCCAACTTAGCAGCCTATTTTTCCCTAGAACAAAATTTGTGCTCTTTTGATTTCCCTTTTCTTTTGCAGTGCATTCACTCTTATAGTGACCAATGTTACCCACAATGAGTGCAAATATTGTTCTCAGGAAGTGTGAGGTACTTCATTTTGGGATCCCACTTAGGTGCAGTGTTTTCGAAGCCAAGTCCTCTTTTGTTTCTACTATGATGTTCTTGTAGCCATGAAAGTGCATCAGAGGACCTGTTCTATTTGCAAGTTTTGTCTAGATCATGCTTGACCTTGTTCAAATCCTCCTTTAAGACTCTTACCAATTCATCCCTCTTATACAACTTATCTTTCATTTTTTCTACATTTTTTTCTAAAGTGAGTTATGTGTGATCAGTTGTTGTTTTTTCATGTTCCTAATTTCAATTTTAGATTTTCATATCTAAGTTCTAGGACAGTTGCATCAAGTGTATTAACCTGGTTCTTCAACACAGTATTTTCACTTTCAGTTTCACAAGCCCTAAGTTGCAGTTTTGCACTTGGCTTTAAAAATCTCATATTCTTTTGATAGTTGTTCCTTTTCATTATTCACATCCTCAGATTCATTAGTTATTCCAGTAATAACTCAGATAATCTTTCTTTAGACAAAAATTTAATCTTGTCTTTGAGATAAAAGACACTTACCTCAGTGTCTTTATCAGACTCTCCAATGGCCATTAGTGTTCGTTCATCATCATCATAATCATCTGAGCTTTCTCCCCAGGCAGCGACCATAGCCGTGGTTGATCATTTGTTTTTTCCTTTCTTGGTTTGAACATGTTCCTTCTTCTTGTTCCTTCGTTCAGCTCTATCTTTCTTCCATTCAATCTCCCACAAGGACAGTTTTTTATCATGTGATTAGTCTTTTCACACTTGTAGCAGCCATCATTGGGTTGATTCTTCGGAGCTCTTGCTTTGTTGTAGCTTCTACTTCTTGAAGAACCCTTTCCTCTCCTTAGGTACTTCTTGAAGTCTTTGGAGATCATTGCCATTTCATCATCTTCCAGATCAGACCCTTCAGTGATTCTAAGTGCCAAGCTCCTTTCCTTCTTAGGTACATCCATTGTCATGGTTTGTCTCCTAAGGTCATAAGTAGTGAGATTCCCAATCAATTCATCTAGTGGGAGAGTGAAAATATTCTTTGATTCCTGGATGGCAGTGATTTTGCTCTCCCAAGAGATTGGCAAGACCCTAGTACCTATCTTCTCGATTCTTTCTTCTTCAGGGATAATCCTTCCAAGAGATTTAGTTCATTTGCTAATGTGGTGAACATTGTGCATCCCTTGAATCGTTTCTCCATCCTTCATAAACAAGTTCTCATATGAAGAGTACAGTAGAGTTCCTCTAGATCTCTTTACCTGAGTTGTTCCTTCATGGGCCACTTGCAGTGTGTCCCAAATTTTCTTAGCAACGGAACATCCTTATATTTTGATGTACTCATCTGGACCAAGCCCACAAACAAGTCATTTCTTGGCTTTAGCATTCTCCTCCCACTTCTTCAAGTCCTCAGCATTGCAATCCGCTCTTGTCTTTGACATATGTACTCCTTCAGCATTTTTCTTCAAGGTTGCTAGTGGACCATCAGTGACAATGTCCAACAGCTCATAGTCCTCTTCTTGAATGTGATCTTTCATTATGTTCTTCCCCATAGAGTAGTACTGGCCATTAAAGAGTAGTGGCCTAGCAGTGGATTGCCCTTCCCAATTTTCAGGTGGTGCACTCATTTTGATCTTCTCCTAAGGTGGTAGCGTCTTCGAGGATAACTTGCTCTGATATCAATTGTTATTTTATACTTCAATACCACAGAGGAGAGGGGATGATTTTTCGCGTGCACCGATTATAGAAGGACATGGTTCTTCTATGTGTTCCTTACACTACATTTGCGGAATAATAAATGCTGAAAGTAAAGAACACAAGTATTTTTACGTGAAAATCACCCGGCTCAAAAGGTAAAAAAACTACGACCTACTACCCAATAGGTTTTTCCAACACTTCACTAAATTACTAAGCCAAAACAACGTTTACAAAACTCTTGTAAACCTAAGGATTACCTCTAACCCTTTGTGGCAACCAGCCTCAAGTTGTTGCGACAACTTCAAGTTAACTCTAACTTGAATACTATACTCAGAGTACCTAGTACAATTGCTTCTAGATAAAGCTAAAAGGTACAACTCAAAAGCCCTAATATAATGAAACTAGAATAAAAGACAGACACTTAGAACTGGTTCTTCTATCTGGTTCATGTAGCTTCAGGTTCGCACACTTGAATCACACAAGAATTGCTTGCAAAATGCCTTGCTATTTTGCTCTCAACTCTTGCTTAACTTTTGCTTTTGTGTGTTACCTGTAGAAGAGAACAAACTGATATTCATTGGGTTAGGCAAATAGGATTAACTAGAGTTCTAATGTTATACTCTTCCTTGGTGGAAGAGTTCTAGCTATCTTTAACTTCTAACTCCTCCCTTATCTAGGATAGAGTTCTCTTCGAGTAAGGAGTCCTACTACTTATTAAATATGCAACCTTTTCATTCCGGAGACATTCAGTATAACCATTTATGCTTATCTCCTTCATGTGCATGCCTTGTGGTCGAATCTGCCCGTGTCTGTGTACACTGTGTATGGACCTGGTTTATGTGTGTGTTTCTTTGTCCATCATCAAAACAAACTTACTCAGGCCAACATGGAAGCTGAAAACCAATATAGCAGTTTTGATCAAGGAAGCAAAGGACCTTCTATAAAGATGTAAGGTCTTGGTGATGCACATCATGCATACGAAGGAAATGAACTTACAGATCACTTAGCTAACTCCGCACTTGAAGAGCATGAAGTGATAATCAATTCATTTGCAGAATTAGATGTACAAAGAAAAAGGACCTGAATTCGGATAAGTTGCAATGTCCTTGTTTGTGAGTGAAGGCTACCAAAGGATGAAGTCACACACCTATAACATGCCTTGTTTCAGAATAATAATATAACTAGCTAGAGTCTAGAAGTTGATTCTTACTCAACAAGATGGACTTACAAATATGCATATTTGCGGTCTAGTTTTGAAGCTATATCCAGTCGACTTTGAAACATATTTGATTCATGTTAGTCTTTCATTTTGTATGAGCAACTTATTAGGTAAATCTATAAGGCCTAAGTTGTTAATAAAGTCTTTTGTTTCCTCCGGTTCTTATTTTATTCGTAATATGAAGATTAAGTTTGGTTTTGAGATATATTACAAAAATTAGCCCTAGGCAAACTGCCTAGCAAATTTACTAAAAAAAAAGATTTCAAATTTGATATTGGGAGAAAAACCTAGCTTTCTTCTTAGATTAGTGTTCTTGAGAATATCTTAAATTTTAATTTTTGTATACGGTCAAAATCGAGCTTGCCTTTTTTGTGCAGTTGATCGAGGGAGGAGCATGATAAGTCAAGAATCGGCTTCGATTTATATCAAACTGTAGTGCAGGGTTAGGTTGTCAAGCTCGAGACCACGAAACCGACTGAGATCGAGACCGACCAAAACCGATACAGAATGAGATCAAGATCGATCAAGATCGGGACCGAACAAGATAGAGATCGAGGGAAGCTTACTGGGTCGAATAACGGAAAGACGAAATGCGCAATTGGGCAAAGATCACGGCGCAAATCTCGGCACGTATCAAGAAGAGGCCGATTAATTAGCCAATCATGGGATTTCTTACTATATTTAGAATTGTACCAAGAATAGGACTCCCTACTATATAAAGGGGGTCTGACCATTTGTAAAGATCATCATATTCACGTCACATAAAGTAATATATTCTCTTTCTTTTAAGCTCTCAATATTTTTGTTACTATGTTCATACTTTCCGGTGAAATATTTACTTGATTCGAGGGCAACCTAGATCAAGGATCAAAGCTATACATTTCATTGGGTTTTCTTTATTTATATTTGCAACTAATTTCAGTGTCAATTTACGTTTTATCTTAGTTTGTGCTAAGTAAATCACTTGTCCTTAAAACTACAGTATAAATTCAATTGTTATCCGTTTTTAGGGTAAACAATTTTCATGGAATTTGTGTGTTAGGAATTGTTAATTGTCACTTGAATCAACCCAAATAAGCTTTAAAATCTCACCTTTAATAAGTGTTGTAAGCCTAGGCTTGTATGCGTGAGTTTCTCCCAAAAGTCAACTTGAAAAGTCATATATTTTTCTTCCTTCCCGTTGTTGTATTTATACAATTTTTGGCTTCAGGCATCAGAGGCTGCCGTGGATGCTTCATATCAACCATGGCCTCTGAATATGGGCGAAAGTTTTCTTTGGAAGCAGTCTTAGATGCTATGGCGGGACTTCATTGCCAGCCTTCGATGAAAAGGCCATAACTTTTGATAAAAATATCCAAATAACAATCGGTTTGAATTGTTGGAAATTAGACTCAAAGGACAGATAATTCACGTTGAAATGTGTCATATATCATGAGATATATATTTGAAGTTATGCTTATTAATTTCACGTTGGATATATTGTTTTATTAACATTTCCAACTAATTTCATACCACTTCTCTCAACTTTTAAATATTCCTAGTATTTTCCAAACTACTTCAGTTTTCTTTTTATGTCCGAATACATTTAGCACAAATTAGCATTCTTTAAGGACTTAATAGTTTGCGGGAAAAATCGGGGTTGCTACAGGAAGTCCAATGAATTGTTTGTAATTTTTTTTACGTTGATAATATTTTGTTAACCAGAATTAAGTTAGAATATTGAAAAATCTCAAATCATAGTTTTTAAAGTCATTTAACCTAACGGGTGAAGCAAACTATAAGTTGGAGTTTAGGTCCAAAGAAACCGTTTCAAGAGGTTTTTGAGTCTATCTCAAATGTATATAGAAAAAAATTATAATGCTTATAAATGAATATTTGCAAATTCATAATACTCCTGTAGCGAGAGTGAAATTTTAAGCCTTGAAATGTGTCCAAAGACTCAAAAAGAAAAGAAAAATATATCTCAAATTTCACATTCAAGTGTTGTTGGGAACTTGAGGTACGCTTTGAGGTGTACTCGTCCGGACAGTTGTTAGTCCATAGGTCTAGTAATCTATCAATCCAATCTTGGACGAGATCATTGAAAAATAGTATAGAAAATTTTTCGATACCTGAAGGAAATTGTAGATTATTCACGATGCTATAGTGTAAATGATTTTCTCTTGAATGTATATTGGGATGGTGACGAAAATAATTAAAAAGTCGACCTCCAACTATGCTTTCTTACTTAATGATGGTACTATTTCATGAAAAGGTAAAAAAACAAACTTGCACGACTCTTTCGACTATGGTACCTAGGTTCTAGCTCGTGCATCTATGGTACAAGAAGTTGTTTGGCTAAGAAGATTCTTTGAGTATTTAGATATTACAAAGAATTCTCAGGGTTCCGTGATTTTATATTGTTATAATCAAGCGGCTATCGTATATACAAAGGGTCCTAAGTATCACAGCAAGTCCAAACACATTAATATCAAGTATAACTTCATGAGAAACAATATAGCAAGTTGTGGAATTACTTTACAATAGATACTTATGCAAAAATTGATAATGGATCCTCTACAAAGCCGATACTTGGAGACTGGTTTGAGAAACATGTTATTGCTACTTTCTTTTTTCAATGGATATGGCCATAATTTAAGTAATGTGAAATGTCTTGATTGTTATAACGTCCTCATTAATAAATTGTTGTTGAATTTATGTTAATATTTGCATGTGATGATATTTTTTGTGATAAATCTGTCGAATAATTTGAGATTGGCTTTCTCACATAAGCAATTACATTTTACGTTGAGGAACGTGGAGGGATGAGACCTAATACAAGTTTGATAGTATGAGGCCACGTTTATTTGTGAAGGTCGATCTTGACAAATGTTCTAGTATAGCTTATTTTGTAAGTTAGATGCGAGTTTTTCCGAGAATTTTGATTTAAGGATCATCAAAGTAAGAAACTCGAGTTAGAAATCTAGTGGTGTCTAGATCAAGATTTGTATGGTTTTGTATATTTATAAAAGGCCAAAATCTGTAACGACCCGACTTGTCATTTTAAGAATTAGCGCCTCGTTCAGCGGCTTAAGACCTCAAGAAGCTTCATAATGTGTATTATGACTTTTGTGTGTGGTCGATTTTGGTTTCATAAGATTCGGAGTTAAATTTAAAGAAAAACAAAATCTTATTTTTGAAGTCAAATGGAAAGAGTTGACCGTAGAGTTAACTTTTGAGTAAACGACCCCAAAATTGAATTTTAATGATGTCAATAGCTTCATATGGTGATTTCGGACTTAGACGTGTGTCCGAATTTGGATTCGGAAGTCCATAAGACAATTCGACGCATTTTGGCGAAGTAAGAAAGTTGACGTGTTGTAATTATATTATTTTATATGTGGAAGAGGTCTATTACCATGATGGATACCAATTGGATATGATAGCAAGTGTACGAGACATACTATAAGATATATGGGATCTAAGGAAAGTCCTAAGTCTAAGCCAAGTTGGAAAATTTCATAATAGACTAAAGTTGCAAATGAGTACGCACAAGACCTAACTTTGGACAATCATATATACATATATATATATATATATATATATATATAAGGAGTTATGTGATGGATAACCTATCAAATGAATGATCTTTGAGTCTAGTTTCTAATGCTTCAAACCGTTTATCATTTGGACACTCCTACAAGAGGTTATGGCCAAATTACCAAACACTAGCAGAAGTTGTTCTACCGCGCCGCCCGGCGCGCCGCGTCTGTAGGAAATTCCAGAATGTTCTGAAATGTCATTTCTAAACACTTTTTACACAACCGCCCAGCACCTGTACAAATACTCAGTTTTACGACCCGAGCCCCATTTCATTTAACTCGTTTAGGGCTCATATTTTTGGGTATTTTCTGGTGTCCTAGAGAGAGGGGAGAGCGATTCTAGAGAGAGGAAAGGAAGGGCTAAGGATTTGCACCACTCTACCTTGAATCAAACCTTGAAATCGCATCAAAGGGGTTGCTAGGACATCAAGAGGTAAGAATTTCTTTCCCCAATTCTTCAATTTCAAAATCTAACTAGAAATGGGTAATTGTCACACCTCCTTTTTCCGCACCCGGGGGGGCGCAGGGGGAGTTTTTTCCAATTAAAGGACAATCGAAACGGGATTCGTTTATTTATTTCAGAGTCGCCACTTGGGAGATTTAGGGTGTCCCAAGTCACCAATTTTAATCCCGAATCGAGGAAAATAATGACTCTATATTACAGTCCGCGTACCAGAAATCTAGATAAGGAATTCTGTTAACCCGGGAGAAGGTGTTAGGCATTCCCGAGTTCCGTGGTTCTAGCACGGTCGCTCAACTGTTATATTTGGCTTATTTATCTGATTTTTAATACAATTATGAACCATGTGCAAATTTTGTCTTTTAACCGCTTTGTTAATTATTATTATTAAGAAAAGTGAACATCGCTTAAAACATATCTTTGGACTGTGTCACATGAAATGCACCCACAATCCGAAACATATTTTATTTGATGTTTTAGGATTTGGATTTAGGTCACATGAAATGCACACCCAAGTTTAAGAAAAATAGATTATTAAACACGCGCCTAAAGAGACTATCGTGTTATTATTTTGGGAAGGCCGTGAAATTCGCTAAACGGCCCTCCTGACTTCTAAGTAATTTAAAACAAGTATTTACTGAGGGCCCCACAATTTGTATTTTTATTCGGCGAGGCTCATCTCATTCTTATTTTTTGAAGGAATTTGCAACGACGTGGAAATGCGTCTCGGGCCACGTCACAATCAATGTGCCCGTGACTAGAGACATATTTCGACTCCGTTGAGATTTGGATTTGGGTCACATAAATGTGCACCCGAGCTTAGGGAGATAACATTATTAAAGGCGCGTCTAAAGCAACTAGCGCATTATTATTTTGGGTAGGGCCGTGAAATTTGCTAAACGGTCCGTCCCGGAATCTGAGTATTTAATACATATATTCTGTGAGGGCTTCGCAATCTGTACATTTTTTATTTGACGAAGCTCGTATCGTTTTTTTTTTTAATTTTCTTTTATTTATTTTTTCTTACAAAAAAAGGAAAAGGATAAGGCTAAAAATAACTACATTTTTTTTTGCTACTTCGCTAGGTCATGGGTTGTAAATTGAACTCATTTGATGAAGCGAATATTTTTCCGTGGGATTAAAATTATTCCTATGATTTTAATCATTACTACTATACGTACAAACAACTCTTAAGACAAGCATGTAGATAACAATAATCTTAACATGAATAAACAGAATGCGGAATAGCTACTTAAAATAATGAAACAAGGGAAGAGACATTCAACAAATCCGATACACAAACAGTGCATAGGAAATCCATATCATTTCATTCCAGTTAAGCAAATATAACAAGTTTGGAAATGTATATGCACCTGTTTGAAGCAAGAACAACAACCAAACTGTCCCGACAATTATCGGAAACCTCTCCAATGACGGAACGACGGAACTTCGACGTCAAGCTCAACGTACCGGACTTCGACGAACCAAAGACGACCTCGATGGAAATAGAAAGCTTGGACCAAAACTGTTACTACTGCTGGATTTTTGCGACGCAGCAAACGCAGCCACAACTGCTGCTCGAAAGGAGACGATGAAGCTACTGTTTTTTCGGGCAACGGCAGTCGAAGGGCAGCGATGACGGGGCTGCTGCGTTGGGGGGTGGTTTGCGACTGGTTTCTTGGGTTTAACTGGCTTGGAGGAGAAGAACGAAATGCAGCAGCAGCATCAGCAGCTGTTGCTTGACGGGGTTTAATGGAGGATCGAGAAGTGGGTTTAATGGAGGATCAACAGAGTATGGGCGTGAGGAAGTCGGACGCAGGTGGTTAGTTGGTGGTTTTGGAACGTGAGGCTGGTGGGTTCAAGCGTTGGGGGGTCGGGGTGCAGGTAGTTTCATGGTTTTTGCTAGGGTTTTTCCTAGGTTTTCTTGAGGAGGAAGGAGATGGGGTGGTTTGAGTGATGGTGTTTGGTCGACGGTGATGGGGGAGGTGGTTATGGCGTCGGGGTGGTGTTTGGGAGGAGGAGGGTGGTCCGTTGATGGAGGGTCGACGATGGTCTTTGGACGGTGGTGAGCCAGAGGGTTTGGACTGGTTTTTCCGTCGGGTTTTCGCTGGGTATTTGCTTCTTCTTCTTCTTGAAGAAGAAGCCTCTACAGTGGTCGTCCAGTTGCCCTCCTTTCTTCTTCTCTTTTGAGAAGAAGATATACAGTACCCCCCTCAAAAATCCCCAAAAGTCCTCTTTTAAAAATGTGTTTTGTCCGTATTTTTGTAATACAATGCCCATGAAAATGAGCCCCACGCGTGGTGGGGTTCGAGGCATATGTCCCTCACGCGTGGTGGGGTTCCCCACGTGTCCTGGACACGGTTAATTATGGGCTCGGTCCGAAAATTAGGCCTAAAACCGGGTAGTTTAAACCCGAATATTATTCTTTTGTCAGGACCCGAGAAATAGGAACACGTTGCTTAACTAGTCCTATGTAAGCAAAATAACTACCAAAAATAAGACTAGTATTTAAACAAAACTATATATTTTTAAATATTTTTCAAGATTTTAAAATAGCTACAAAAATATTAATAAAACTATTTTTTTGTAATTTTCGTAAATATTAAGATAAAATATGAAGTACTATTTTTGTATTTTTTCAAAGTTAAAACGACTATAACATATTAATAAAACTATTTTTTGTAATTTTCGTTTTTTTTAATAAAGACAAAAATATGAAATAATATTTTTTGTATTAAAATGACTTCAAAACATTAATAGAATTATATATATATTTTTTGTTAATTTTCGAATTTATATAAAGTACCAAAATAAAGTGCAATTTTTGATTTTTTTCAAATTTATGAGGGATACATAAACTAAAATTTATATATATACCTTTTTTGTAATTTTTCTTTTTGCAATGAAATAAAGTAAAAATAGTTAAATTAGCTATACTAGACCCAATTTCACATATTCACACTAAAAATGTGAAAATTCTCGGGGAGGGTCAAAAATCACGTGCTTACAGCTGCCCCTCTTTGACTGGAAACACGAAGAGTTTTCCGACAAAGAACGACTAGCCGTGTTTTTGACCCGACCATTACTTGGACGGACTACACTTAAGGAAAGGGAGGGAATGTGACCGAGCCCTGGTATCTGAGCTGCCTACATATCCTTGGTTATACAGGAATCAGGCCACGTGTAGTTCGGGAATGGGAGAGGTAGTGAAATGTACCGAGGTGGAGAGCCGATCGAGGTGCCGTTCCGTCGAGGTTCCGGTCCGTGGTCATGTCATTACAACAAAATGAAAACTGAAAAAGACTAACTAAGCCTATCAGCTACTAGTTACAAGGATTCCTATCTCTTAAGTCTTCTGAAACTTGGTCTTGAGTCTTGAATGGTGCTTCATGCAGACTTTGGATCTGAACCTTGATACTTGCTAGTTGTAGGTGCTAGTTCTTGAGCAGACCACATTTGTTTTCCACTTCCGTAATTTGGGTTCTTTTTCTTTTTTTCTTTTTCTTCTTGTGACCAGCTTCTGTTGATCATCCCAGACTGTGGACTTGCATTCTTGGAGCGAGCTTCTTGTTGCTTCTATCTTGGATTGAGTGCTGGGGATTTTTGTTGTAACCTTCTGCTTTCCGGTGGGCCACTGCTTGATCTTGAAACATGTTTCTCCGTTCTACAGGAGGACCCCTGACTTCTTCTATCTTCGACACGCAACAAACTCCGTTCTACAGGCGGGTCCCTGACAATCAAAACAAACAAAACAAACAAAATTTTCTAACCCAGTTTGTACTGGGAAGATTTGTGAGTCGTTAGCAAAATTGTAACTCACTTACACTACTGATGCAATGATGAGAGTAAACTAAAGACTAGGCTAGGATGTGCATCTCCTATGAGTAAAACCAAAACTCTTGCTAGCAAATGTGTCTGCTAAAATAAAAACCTCAATGACTCAAACTAGAAAGTGTGTCTTCTATGGTTGAATCGGAATGAGCTAAACTAGGAAGTGCGTCTCCTAAGGGTGAAAACTTCAGTGACTAGAACTAGGAAGTGCGTCTCCTATGAATAAAATCTCGATTAGGAAGTGCGTCTCCTACGGGTAAACTTCAAAAAACTGGACTAGGAATTGTGTCTCCTATGGTCGAACTTAAAATGAATCAAACTAGGAAGTGCATCTCCTAGGGGTGAAATCTTTTTAGGAAGTGCGTCTCCTATCGGTGAAACTGAACTTAGGAAGTGCGTCTCCTATGGTGAAACTGAACTTTAGGAAGTGCGTCTCCTATGGTGAAACTGACTTAGGAAGTGCGTCTCCTATGGGTGAAATGAACTTAGGAAGTGCGTCTCCTATGGTGAAACTGAACTTTAGGAAGTGCGTCTCCTATGGTGAAACTGACTTAGGAAGTGCGTCTCCTATGGGTGAAATGAACTTAGGAAGTGCGTCTCCTATGGTGAAACTGAACTTTAGGAAGTGCGTCTCCTATGGTGAAACTGACTTAGGAAGTGCGTCTCCTATGGGTGAAACTGACTTAGGAAGTGCGTCTCCTAATGATAAAACTTGCTTAGGAAGTGCGTCTCCTACTGGTGAAACTTGCTTAGGAAGTGCGTCTCCTACGGTGAAACTTATCTTAGGAAGTGCGTCTCCTACTGATAAAACTTGCTTAGGAAGTGCGTCTCCTACTGGTGAAACTTATCTTAGGAAGTGCGTCTCCTACTGATAAAACTTGCTTAGGAAGTGCGTCTCCTACTGGTGAAACTTGCTTAGGAAGTGCGTCTCCTACTGGTGAAACTTGCTTAGGAAGTGCGTCTCCTACTGGTGAAACTTATCTTAGGAAGTGCGTCTCCTACTAATAAAACTTGCTTAGGAAGTGCGTCTCCTACTGGTGAAACTTGCTTAGGAAGTGCGTCTCCTACTGGTGAAACTTGCTTAGGAAGTGCGTCTCCTACTGGTGAAACTTGCTTAGGAAGTGCGTCTCCTATTGGTGAACCTATTCTTAGGAAGTGCGTCTCCTAATGGTAAAACTGAACTTAGGAAGTGCGTCTCCTATTGGTAGAACTAAACTTAGGAAGTGCGTCTCCTATGGGTGAAATGAACTTAGGAAGTGCGTCTCCTATGGTGAAACTGAACTTAGGAAGTGCGTCTCCTATGGTGAAACTGAACTTTAGGAAGTGCGTCTCCTATGGTGAAACTTGCTTAGGAAGTGCGTCTCCTATTGGTGAAACTGAAACTTAGGAAGTGCGTCTCCTATGGTGAAACTGATCTTAGGAAGTGCGTCTCCTAATGATAAAACTTGCTTAGGAAGTGCGTCTCCTACTGGTGAAACTTGCTTAGGAAGTGCGTCTCCTACTGGTAAAGACGTGGAATGTATGCCTCTGTTATCTGGGTGGGCTCCCAATTTCAACACTAAAAAATTAAAAAGACTGAATGTATGCCTCTGTTATCTGGGCGGGCTCCCAATTTCAACACTTGAAAGTAAAGACTGAATGTATGCCTCTATTATCTGGGCGGGCTCCCAATTTCAACACTTGAAAAGTAAAGACTGAATTTATGCCTCTCATTATACAGGTGGGCGCCTGGCTTCAACACTTAAAAGTAAAGACTGAATGTATTCCTCTCATTATACAGGTGGGCGCCTGGCTGTAAAGATATGAAAAATGATATGCCCGCATTATACTGGTGGGTGACCTAGAATATGAAATGAACAGACACAAGCGTATTCCCGCATTATACTGGTGGGTGACCTAGAACAGAAATGAAAAGACAGAAAAGTATTCCCGCATTATACTGGTGGGTGACCTAGAACAAAAAATAAAAAGACAGAAATGTATTCCTCTCGTTATTCAGGTGGGCGCCTGTCTAAACTAAGACATAAAAGTATTCCTCTCGTTATACAGGTGGGCGCCTGGTTTTAAAACTTGAAATAAAAAGACTGAAACCAACATATCCTATTTGAGGGCGGATGAACCCAACAGATCCTATTTGAGGGCGGATGAACCCGACAGATCCTATTTGAGGGCGGATGAACCCAACATATCCTATTTGAGGGCGGATGAACCCGACAGATCCTATTTGAGGGCGGATGAACCCGACATATCCTATTTGAGGGCGGATGAACCCGACATATCCTATTTGAGGGCGGATGAACCCAACAGATCCTATTTGAGGGCGGATGAACCCGACAGATCCTATTTGAGGGCGGATGAACCCGACATATCCTATTTGAGGGCGGATGAACCCGACAGATCCTATTTGAGGGCGGATTAACCCAACAGATCCTATTTGAGGGCGGATGAACCCAACATATCCTATTTGAGGGCGGATGAACCCGACAGATCCTATTTGAGGGCGGATTAACCCAAAATATCTTTAAGACTTGAAAATGTCTTACCTCGAATACTTGCTGGGGGTTGGGATGAATTTTCCTTTTCTACCTTCCCCATTTTTATTATTATTCTTTTTTTTTATATCTTTTTATTCTTTTTGTTTTTCTTTTTATTATTATTTTTTTTATATATGTTTTTGCATAGCCTCTTCCTTCAAAGACTATCTCCCTTGATTTACTTACCTGTTGGGGGGTAAAATGTTATCAGCTCGGGGTACCTGACTTCCAGAAAATTTTCTAAATGGAAGGAAAATTTTCTGCCCCAGTTTGATAGTATCCCTTGTGGCACGCAGTTCTGGCATCAATGCCCTTCCTTTACCTGTTTCAAATCAAACAAAATTGTTAGTTTAAAACATGGTGGTTGGTTGTGATACTCCTACTGGGATGGCTTTTCCCTTTCTCCTTCCTTGCACTGCGTTCAACAACTTGTTGGGGGTGATCTTATGTGCTGGGGATAATCCCTTCCTGCTAGGGGATATCCCTCTTCTTTTGTGGCATAGCTTGGAAACTGGCATTTCCCCGACCTTTTAGTCTAGTATGGATCTCGCTAAACCACGCTCACCGCTTTCCTTGCTTTGTTCATGGGCCTTGGCCTTGAGGTTTATAACTTTTGTTTTGGCAAGGATATCTCTCTTGACGCTTGTCAATCCTTTTGTCAATTCCCTTTGCTGGGGATATCTTTGTGACACTGGCCTCGCGCTTGTTCCTCGCTGACTATACCATTTGGATATACTAGTCAGATCTCATATTGGAAAGCTGATGGCATATTCTGAAATCATTTCATACTTGTTCTGACCGGACAGACTATATTGGGGAATTTTTTTTTTTTTTTATGAAAGGAGAAAGATAAAAGATACAAAACAAAAGACAAAGGAAACGATGACTCTTTTACAAAAGAAACTATAAATAAAAACCTACCAAACGCAGATACCGACTCTAATGGCCATGACACGCATATGAGGCCTATCCTTTACCGTCAATCATCTTTCAAGATCTTCAATTGGCGATTCCCCCTCTGATTCTCAATCTTATTCGACTTGTAGTGCCCGAAGGGTTTTCACTATCAAGTCTCTCTCATTTTTGGGTTCTTCTCTCAGCTTTTATCGCCTTATGGTGCCTGTGAAGGTTTTCACCGATAAGACTCTCTCGTTTTGTATCACTTTCCAGCTGGGGATTTGGAGTGTCGCCGGTATGACTCTTTCTGCTGGAGATTAGAGTCCTTTCTGCTGTGGAACAGAATGTTATGTTCGCCGGTAAGACTCTTCATTTGTCTGACTTGGCATCTTTTGAAGACTGGTCAGAAGGTCTTTCTTTGGACCGTAATGTGGGTTTTGGATAGGGCTAGAAAGAAAGGGTATAAAAGGCTCAAAAATGCATTAATTTTGGGTTATTAATTACAACCTTCGGAATTAGATTTATTTACAACAAACGCAACTTTTGCCCCAGTTTCTTGCTTGGGGATATCTTAATTGTTTTTTTTTCATTTTTCAAAACTATGACCGAGCCGTGAAGCGCCTACGTATCCTCTTTGAGGAATCAGGTCAAACGTAGTTCCCAATTCCTCTTTTTCATTTGACTTTCCTTTTTTGCTTTTTGTTATCATTTTTCTTTTCTCTTTTTCTTTTCTCATTTTCTTTTGTCGTTTTTTTTCTTTCTCTCTTTTTCTTTTATTCTTCTTTTTCCATTTTGTTGTTTTCTTTTCTTTCTTTTCTCTTACCCGCCATGCTCGCGTATTTTATTCGTTGCTACTAATTCCGAACGAGGGGTATGAAAGAAAATAAATAAGGCTCAAAGGGGTAACGAAGGATAAAAGTGTTTGGGTAGCAGAACAAAATGCCTTCGTCATTCCAGTCCTCAAAACATGCCAAGTGCAAACAACACAATTAAACAATAGATTTATAGTCTCTTCCGATGGTGCCGGACTTGACAATTATATTCAACATCTGTTTGTTCATTTGTCACTTCTAAAACACCGTTGGGCGACACTCTAACTCTCATTATCTTGAACAACCCTCATGCCAGTTTGGCGAATCTTGCTTTTAACGGTTTTCTTTGTGCTTAACTTGCCCCAGTTCCACATGACTCGAGCTCTGAATAATCTCAAACCGTCCTTATTTTCTTTAAATGGATTGATCGCCTTTCTGGGGTTTTATGATTAACTTTAAAGACTAGGCCCAAATTGGGTGCGCATGTCATGTCCCTAGAATCGGCATTGAATAAAAAATGATAAAAGGACTAAACCAAACTTGAAATAAAAAGGACCGGATTTTGCATTAGATTACCGGTGAAATGGTTTGAATGACCAGACAAACAAAACAACCAGAATAAAATTCTAACCCAGCCTCGCCAAAACTTAAACAAACTTATATGTCAAGATGGAAAGATAGGAAGGTTTGACACAGGACAAAATCCAAATTACAACCTTAATAATCCGGACAACAGAAATGACAACAAAATAAGCCACTACAAGCTTCTCTCTTGCTAACCAAGGAACGGAGCGTCCTCCCACTTTATCAAACTTGGCATCTTAGCCACTGAGCTTTGCATTAGTATTGTCAAGACCATTGCCAACTTCAATATCATTACCCTTAGTCAACAAGTTCCCAATAGGACTGGAATGCTTCTATCATCAGGCCTGATCCCCGCAGAGTGTGCATCATGAGGTGCAAGTAAAGGATTCCGGGTGTCATTGTCCGGCTTACCACAAACCAACCACCTTAACTTATTCGCAAAACAAACAGGTTAGAATGGACTCAGTAAAGTCGGTCCTCATTATTGACAACATCTTTTTTCTTTTCTTTTTTGATGTTTTTCTTTTTTCTTTTCTTTCTCTTTTCTTTTTTTTTCATTGTTTTTTCCTTTTTTTTTTCTTTTCTTTCTCTTTTCTTTTTTTTTTTCATTTTGCTCTTTTTCATTTTTCTTTTTTTTTTGTTATGGTCGAATCTTATGGAGATTGCCTACGTATCATGACCCCGCATGAATCAGACCTTGCGTAGTTCGGGACTAATAAAAGATAAACAACACTAAACACACACATTTTTTTTTTAATTTAAAACAAACTGGGTTTCAAGGATTTAAAGATTACTCACCAGCTTGAAAATTAAACAACCCGCATGTTCTAATCAAAAGATTGGTAGACTTAAAAACAAAATTCCAGCTCTCTTTCTCTGTTCGACAAATGCAACCAAATGGTTATTTTTTGGCAAATGTGGCCCCTTCCAATTTTCACATGAATTTTGAGGCCGGGGAGGATTATTTTGACACTTTAAAACTTGTCCATTCTTTTACGAAAATAACCTTTCGACAACTGAAAGATACTCTAAGGCTATTTTGGCAAGAACGGTTTAAGACGCGGCCTAAGCTGGCTCCGCTTATTATGACAAAATTCAAACGGTATTCACATAACCGCTGACTCTTTGTTTTTTCTCTTTTCAAAATTACAAAAAAAACCTGGTGTTGCAAACACGGCCCTTCAGCGCCTCGGGGACGAAGATATTTAAGGCTGTGTGGGTCAACTGGACCAAAATCCTAAACATGACCCAAAGGTGGCTGTTTATGCAAAGTCAGCCTTCCGGCGTCCCTTTCGGGAACATTCGGCTAGTTATGACAAAACAGCATCACCTGACTTATTTATAACTCTTTTTACCGTTTTTCAAAATTAGAAAAGTCAATATTGCGAACACGGCCTTTCAACGTCTCGGGGACGAAGATTTTTAGGCTGTGGGGGTCAACTGGACCAAGCCTTAAAAGTGACCCAAAAGTGGCTGTTTATGCAAAGTCAGCCTTCCGGCGTCCCTTTCGGGAACATTCGGCTACGTCTTGATAAAACAGCGTCACCCGACTTCTTTATGACAAAATTAAAATTTGACATGTATTTTTTTTGTTTTTCATTATTATTTGTTTTTGGCTTTTTAGCAAAAAAGGGGGTTGGACCCGATGAGGGTTGCCTACGTATCTCACATCCGGTGAGAATCAAACCCGCGTAGTTCGGGCAAATAAACTATTATTGAGAAGACCCTTTTCCATTTTCTATATATATATATTTTTTTTATTATTATTTTCACAACAATCAAATAGACTATTATTCTATTATTTTTCATTTATAACAAATAAACGAATTAACGAAAAACATAAAACATTCCTTCTTTTTTGAGAAGGTGGGGTTGGACCCGATGAGGGTTGCCTACGTATCTCACACCCGGTGAGAATCAAACCCGCGTAGTTCGGTCAAATAAGAATAAGTAGGCAAATAATAATAAGCAGATGAACTAACTTTTTTTTTGAATTTTCGTTTAAAAGAACTACTTTAAAAGAAGCGAGGAAAATATTATTTTTTGATTGATTTTCTTTTTAAAAGAAAGACTAATATTTTTGAATTTTCGTTTTTTTTTTTTTATTCTAAAGAAAAGAAGAAAATATTTTTTCGGAATTTTACCTTTAATATAAGAAATGCTCCTAAAAATATTTTTTTTTTGAATTTTGAATTTTCTTTTCAATTTCTGAAAGAAGAATCAAAATATTTTCGGATTTGTTTTTTTTTATATTATATATTTATTTTTTTTATTCTTTTTTTTTAAAGAAACAACTAGAAAGACTTTCTAAAGAAGTCAATAATGGAAAATATTTTGGATTATTTGTTTTGGAAATTGGGAGCCTAAAAACTTTTCTAGACTTTTTGCAACAAATAAAGATATATATACATTTTTTGGAAATAAAGAAAAACTTTTTGTATTTATATATATATATATATATATATATATATATATATATATATATATATATATATATATATATATATATATATATATATATTTGCAACAAATAATAAAACTACTTTCAACGCCCAACTCTTTTTATTTTATTATTTTTATTTTGACATTTTCATAAACAAATAAATAAATAAAAACCCATTTTAAAACAAAACCCTTTTTTTTCATTTTTATGGCAAAACAAATATTTTCTTTTCTATATTTTTTTTAAAAACAAGACAGAACAATGATGATTTTTTTTCCTTTTCTTTAAATATAACAAACTAACAAGACATTTTTTCATTTTCAAAATTTCGGCAGAGTTTCGACTCTACTCGGACTTCTATGCTGTTATTTTCTCCTTTTTCACGATTTTCTTATATGCGGAAAATGATGACAACATACAAAATCTTTTTGAATTTTCATGCTTTGTTTTTTATTTGTATTTTTATTTTTTATATTTATTATTTCTTTCAAAAATATGGCATGGGAGACATAATGATTTCCAAGACTTCTTGGATTCCGCAAATGCTCCCCATGCGCTTTTCCCAACATATGAAGCGTGGGGGACATATGGGAATTCCAAGACTTCTTGGATTCCACAAATGTTCCCCATGTGCTTTCCCAAAAAGCAAGCGTGGGGGACATAGGGAATTCCAAGGCTTCTTGGATTCCACAAATGTTCCCCATGCTTTGATTAAAATAACATCATGCTGGAAATGACCAAATGACCCATACGCCCTTGACTAAATACAACATGTAGCACATAGGATGCCGAAAGATTGTCTATTATTTTCAGGTTGCTTGTCCTAGACGGACCCAACCCCTATGTTGAGTCCCCTAAGTCAAATGCACATGATGCAAATAAACGTTCCTACTAGGGATCCGGCATGTGGCTTTGTTATACTAGGTTCAAAAACCTGGGTCGGTGTTCTAGACAGTGTACCCGAGCGGACAACTCGAGCTGAGGAAGGAGCTCCTTTCCGGGAACCAAAAGGCCAGCCGGCTTAGAAACTTTCCGAGCCTCTTTTATTCAGGGTATGACACTAACAGAATAGGGAGTCTCAACCAGTAAGCACATCCCCGGAGGTAAGAAGAGAAGGGTTTCGGCACAGTTTATATACAGTTCAAATAATATCAAAGCGGTAAAAGCAGCATTTAGCACATTAGGCTCAAAACATGTAATAATCAGATAATAAATAAAGCCAAATAATAACAATTATTCTAAGCTCGAATTCTTAACCCTGAACCAGTGGTTCTGGGTTTCTTTATCCCCAGCAGAGTCGCCAGAGCTGTCACACCTCCTTTTTCCGCACCCGGGGGGCGCAGGGGGAGTTTTTTCCAATTAAAGGACAATCGAAACGGGATTCGTTTATTTATTTCAGAGTCGCCACTTGGGAGATTTAGGGTGTCCCAAGTCACCAATTTTAATCCCGAATCGAGGAAAATAATGACTCTATATTACAGTCCGCGTACCAGAAATCTAGATAAGGAATTCTGTTAACCCGGGAGAAGGTGTTAGGCATTCCCGAGTTCCGTGGTTCTAGCACGGTCGCTCAACTGTTATATTTGGCTTATTTATCTGATTTTTAATACAATTATGAACCATGTGCAAATTTTGTCTTTTAACCGCTTTGTTAATTATTATTATTAAGAAAAGTGAACATCGCTTAAAACATATCTTTGGACTGTGTCACATGAAATGCACCCACAATCCGAAACATATTTTATTTGATGTTTTAGGATTTGGATTTAGGTCACATGAAATGCACACCCAAGTTTAAGAAAAATAGATTATTAAACACGCGCCTAAAGAGACTATCGTGTTATTATTTTGGGAAGGCCGTGAAATTCGCTAAACGGCCCTCCTGACTTCTAAGTAATTTAAAACAAGTATTTACTGAGGGCCCCACAATTTGTATTTTTATTCGGCGAGGCTCATCTCATTCTTATTTTTTGAAGGAATTTGCAACGACGTGGAAATGCGTCTCGGGCCACGTCACAATCAATGTGCCCGTGACTAGAGACATATTTCGACTCCGTTGAGATTTGGATTTGGGTCACATAAATGTGCACCCGAGCTTAGGGAGATAACATTATTAAAGGCGCGTCTAAAGCAACTAGCGCATTATTATTTTGGGTAGGGCCGTGAAATTTGCTAAACGGTCCGTCCCGGAATCTGAGTATTTAATACATATATTCTGTGAGGGCTTCGCAATCTGTACATTTTTTATTTGACGAAGCTCGTATCGTTTTTTTTTTAATTTTCTTTTATTTATTTTTTCTTACAAAAAAAGGAAAAGGATAAGGCTAAAAATAACTACATTTTTTTTTGCTACTTCGCTAGGTCATGGGTTGTAAATTGAACTCATTTGATGAAGCGAATATTTTTCCGTGGGATTAAAATTATTCCTATGATTTTAATCATTACTACTATACGTACAAACAACTCTTAAGACAAGCATGTAGATAACAATAATCTTAACATGAATAAACAGAATGCGGAATAGCTACTTAAAATAATGAAACAAGGGAAGAGACATTCAACAAATCCGATACACAAACAGTGCATAGGAAATCCATATCATTTCATTCCAGTTAAGCAAATATAACAAGTTTGGAATTTTATATGTACCTGTTTGAAGCAAGAACAACAACCAAACTGTCCCGACAATTATCGGAAACCTCTCCAATGACGGAACGACGGAACTTCGACGTCAAGCTCAACGTACCGGACTTCGACGAACCAAAGACGACCTCGATGGAAATAGAAAGCTTGGACCAAAACTGTTACTACTGCTGGATTTTTGCGACGCAGCAAACGTAGCCACAACTGCTGCTCGAAAGGAGACGATGAAGCTACTGTTTTTTTCGGGCAACGGCAGTCGAAGGGCAGCGATGACGGGGCTGCTGCGTTGGGGGGTGGTTTGCGACTGGTTTCTTGGGTTTAACTGGCTTGGAGGAGAAGAACGAAACGCAGCAGCAGCATCAGCAGCTGTTGCTCGACGGGGTTTAATGGAGGATCGAGAAGTGGGTTTAATGGAGGATCAACATAGTATGGGCGTGAGGAAGTCGGACGCAGGTGGTTAGTTGGTGGTTTTGGAACGTGAGGCTGGTGGGTTCAAGCGTTGGGGGGTCGGGGTGCAGGTAGTTTCATGGTTTTTGCTAGGGTTTTTCCTAGGTTTTCTTGAGGAGGAAGAAGATGGGGTGGTTTGAGTGATGGTGTTTGGTCGACGGTGATGGGGGAGGTGGTTATGGCGTCGGGGTGGTGTTTGGGAGGAGGAGGGTGGTCCGTTGATGGAGGGTCGACGATGGTCTTTGGACGGTGGTGAGCCAGAGGGTTTGGACTGGTTTTTCCGTCGGGTTTTCGCTGGGTATTTGCTTCTTCTTCTTCTTGAAGAAGAAGCCTCTACAGTGGTCGTCCAGTAGCCCTCCTTTCTTCTTCTCTTTTGAGAAGAAGATATACAGTACCCCCCTCAAAAATCCCCAAAAGTCCTCTTTTAAAAATGTGTTTTGTCCGTATTTTTGTAATACAATGCCCATGAAAATGAGCCCCACGCGTGGTGGGGTTCGAGGCATATGTCCCCCACGCGTGGTGGGGTTCCCCACGTGTCCTGGACACGGTTAATTATGGGCTCGGTCCGAAAATTAGGCCTAAAACCGGGTAGTTTAAACCCGAATATTATTCTTTTGTCAGGACCCGAGAAATAGGAACACGTTGCTTAACTAGTCCTATGTAAGCAAAATAACTACCAAAAATAAGACTAGTATTTAAACAAAACTATATATTTTTAAATATTTTTCAAGATTTTAAAATAGCTACAAAAATATTAATAAAACTATTTTTTTGTAATTTTCGTAAATATTAAGATAAAATATGAAGTACTATTTTTGTATTTTTTCAAAGTTAAAACGACTATAAAATATTAATAAAACCATTTTTTGTAATTTTCGTTTTTTTAATAAAGACAAAAATATGAAATAATATTTTTTGTATTAAAATGACTTCAAAACATTAATAGAATTATATATATATTTTTTGTTAATTTTCGAATTTATATAAAGTACCAAAATAAAGTGCAATTTTTGATTTTTTTCAAATTTATGAGGGATACATAAACTAAAATTTATATATATACCTTTTTTGTAATTTTTCTTTTTGCAATGAAATAAAGTAAAAATAGTTAAAATAGCTATACTAGACCCAATTTCACATATTCACACTAAAAATGTGAAAATTCTCGGGGAGGGTCAAATTTCACGTGCTTACAGTAATTAGTAAGATGTTCTTGGATGTGAGAGTATTAGTTATTCATGCTTGTAACAATAAGTTTGTGGGAAGATTGTTGAGTTCAAATAGGTAAAGATTGGGTTGAAAATGGTAGAAATCTTCAAAACTTTAATTGAAGATTTGAAAGACAATCCGATGTCGAAATTCGATAATTTTTGTATAGTTGAACTCGTATCGGAACGCGTGTTCGGATTTTGTTAGTTTTTCTTGGATTCGGAACATGGGTCCCGTTGTTGAATTTTAAAATAAATTTCGAATTTTAATCCGGAATATTAGTAATTTCATATGAAATTAATTTGTACGATTTATATTGAGTATATTGAATTATTATGACTAGATTTGAAGCTTCGGACGAATTTGCGAGGCAAAGGCTTGTTGGAATTTTGAATTGGTTGCAAAGCGAGGTAAGTGTTTGGTCTATCCTTAGTTTGAGGGATTAGGAGTTGTGTCCCATTTGTTATGTGTTATTTATTGAGTACGACATATAGGCATGGTGACGAGTATATATACGTTGGTATCAAGCATGCCCGTGAGTCTTATACTTTGATTAATGTGACTCTGTTTCATATTGTATATGCTATATATGATAATTTCTATTGAGGAATATGACTTGTGGAAGTATTATTGTTAATTGAACATGGTAGAGCATTGGCTCAAGTTGAGAATTGAATTATTGAACATTGTAGAGCATTGGCTCTAGTTAAGAATAGAATTGTTGAACATTATAGAGCATTGGCTCAAGTTGAGAATTGAATTGTTGAACATTGTAGAGCATTGTCTCAAGTTGTGAATTGAGTTGTGGAGTAAACGTGAAAGAAGAAAGGAGAGAGAGAATCATGATATCGTCTCCCTTGCCGGGATGTTATTATTTTGATGTTGTTTCCCTTGCCGAGATTTGACTGCTTAAGATATTGTTTCCCTTGCCGGGATTCTTTCGTGATTGGTGTTGATTTGTATATGATTTGGATCGGGTTGCACGCCGCAACAATATTATATGAATCGGGTTGCACGCCGCAATAATATTTTATGGATCGGGTTGCACGCCGCAACAATATTATATGGATCGGGTTGCACGCCGCAACAATATTTATGGATCGGGTTGCATGCCGCAACAATATTATATGGATTGGGTTACACACCGCAACAATATTATATTGATCGGGTTGCACGCCGCAGCAATATTATATGGATTGGGTTGCACGCCACAACAATATAGAATAAAAGTGAATATTGATTCTTATTGTGAGCACGAGAGTAAAAGCACGAAGGGTGATGCCATGCACTTTCTGCTGCTATGTTTATTTGTTGTTATCAATTCAAGTGTTTTTAACGGTTCAGAATTTTCTTACTGCTGTGATCCTTTGTGTTGGAACCCGTATTATTTTCAATACCTCGTCGCATTTATATAAAGCTTTCAATACTTAAATTTTCAACAATTGTTATACCTCTAAAATTGGCTTCTCAATTAAATCTCCTTAGAACATCTGAGGTAGTATTTTTACTTAAAAATGGAATTTCTACTAAGATAATTTGTTAAATTCCTCGTTAATAGTAATATTTCATTTGATGTTGTACCTTAATTGAAAATGGTACTTTCTCTATTTAAATGATTTCTAAAAATAACTTCATCTTTTCTTGTTGATTTCCTAAATGGGTTGGAAGTTGTACTCTACTTTATATTAAGTAAATGAGGCACCTTGAACATTCTTAATTGTATTGGGTTATGGAATCTATGAACTGAGTAACATGAGAACGTTGTTGCGCAATGTGAGAGGAAACATGTGGGCACCAGGTGTCGGGAAAAAAAATATGATGATTTTATTTAATGGCACATTAGTTGCCCGTGCGATTGTGATAGAAATATGGGCACGAGATGCCGTGAAAATATGAAAGTGGGCTGAGACCTATATTATTTATGATTATGAAATGAGGCGTCACAAGGTGGCCTTTACTCGAAAGAATTATATTTAAAAGATGCTTATTTGAAAGATATTTATTTGAAGGAAATATATTTATTGAAAAACATATTATCTTAGAGATTATTACTTGAAGAATTTATAGGCGAAAGATTTATATTTGAAGGACTTCATTAATTGATTGCACTTGTATTTATTATTTGTTGAGAAACAATTATGGTCTTCTTGTTGCTTGCTTGTTATATCACTGGTTGATCATTGTTGCCATCATTGTTATCTGCTTCCTATTATTTTTGTACACTATATTGCACAGGTTTATTTGGTAGTCTGGTCCTAGCCTCGTCACTACTTCATCGAAGTTACGCTAGGCATTTACCAGCACATGGGGTCGGTTGTACTGATACTACACTCTGCACTCTTTTGTGCATCCCAGTGCTGTAGACTTCGGACCGCAGTGAAATTGATGTTTCTTGTTCATCAGGTGACCCGAGGTAGTCCTGCAGGCGCCCGCAGGCCTTGGCGTCTCCTTCTATCTACTATTCCTGTTTCTTTCATGTATTTCCAGAGACAGTGTTTTATTTATTCTTTCAGACTTTTATTTGTAGTACTCCCAGACAGTTTGTGAAGTTGTGACACCAGTCTTGGGTAGATTTTTTATGGAATGGTATTAGCAGTATTATTAAAACTTTACAATGCAGCCTTTCGCTTATTCAATTTTGTTGTTATCTAATTGTTGGCTCTTAACTGTAAGCGGATTAAAAACGGAAATAAGGTAGATAGTTCAGTTGGTTGGCTTTCCTAGCTTTTACTAGTAGGTGCAATCACGACTCCCGATGGCGGAAAATCCGGGTCGTGACAAAATCATATGCGGACCACTAAACTTGTCTCGATTTTCCTCTAAAATACTTTATCTTAGGTTTGTTCCAATTGAACACTTCACCAACTCAAAAAGTATACCAATTATACATTTCTCGCTGACATGGCATGATATGTGAAATGCACGTTCAACTAGCGCGTGAGAGGCATTATTTAGTCAAATTTTTATTTTATCTATTCTTTCTTCCTTCTATCTTCTTGCTGCCACTTCCTCCCATCCACCACCTTACAACCACCGTCGACTTCACCACTATCCATCTTTCTTCTTCTACTTCTTTTTTCCAGCCATCTCATCTCCTTTACTGCCCTCGTTTTCCTTCAGATTTACTAGTACAGCGCCGTTGCCGCCTTATTTCTTCCTCGGCTTTTCAGATCTGCCACCACCTTCTTCAACTTCACCCATTTTTCTACAATAAAACCAGTCAAGAATACATATGGACATCCCTGGTCCAAATCTCCATTTTAGTCAGCTATGAACTTCACCAAAATCACATGATACACTTTCCATCTACCACCATAAAACCAGCAAAAAAGAAAATAAAACGAAAAAAATGAAGCTGAGGCCAAAAGAGAAGTTGACGGTCCTGTTTGAGTTGACGGGAATCATGGTTGTTCCACTGGTAAAAAAACCCATTCTAGGACTTTATTTTTTAAAATTCAAAGTATTCTCTCTAATAGAGATTAGAGAGGGCTTGAAGAACAGAGAAAAAGGAAGGCACACCAAGAACCACTACTGGCAGAGAGAGAATCGTTACATTTTGACCGGAATAGTGGGGGATGACGGCATGGAAAGAAGGTGACAGCAGCAGCAAATTTAGGATTATGTTTGAATATAGTTTTTTTACTCAATAATTTATCTTTTTAAAATTTGTTTTAGTCCCAATGCCACATGTCTTGTTTTAATTAGTCAAAAAGCCATGTCATCCGCGAGTGCATTGCACACCGTCTTTATTTTTGCTGGGTGTCAAAAAAGTATCTAATAGATACTTTTTTGAGTAGGTGAAGTGTTCAATTGAAATATACCTAAGATAAGGTATAAGGTGTCTCGGAGGAAAATCGGGACAAATTTAGGGGGCCGCATATGATTTTGGCATTTATAAAATAAAACACACGTACTAATATAAGGTGAGAACACTATAGCACATGTGTCTTACCAGGTGCGTTATTGACCAAAGGAGGTAATGGATATGTTTCGTCATTGGAAGACCCTAAGAAGTCACATTAACTTCTTATTGAAATAATATTTGACCTTTTAATGTCTGTTAAAGTACCCATCAGTGTAGTAGATTTTAATATTTTAGTGTAAGATACTTTGGGCACTACTAAAGTCAGCATTGTAATTCTTCATGTCTTCTTCGTAAAATAAAAATCTATTGCTAATTAGAGAGATCAATTAGGTGATCACCTTGAATTGCATCTAAAACGTTTCTCCCAGTCCCACTAGCGCTATTACACAACTAGTATCCCTACATAATTTGGACAAACCTGAAATCTAAATTGAAATTAGAGCTTCTTAGATTTTTGGTTTGGAGTTTCGAATTATGGATTGAATATTGGATTTAATTTTTATAAACTTTGGATTTTGGATTGGATTTCTAATATGGGACTTCAGATATCCGAAAATTTAAAATTTTTATACTTCATATTTAACCCGATCCATTAAATGCCCATTTTTCTTGTGCCGAATACTAATAAGTTCAATACCTCAGTCCTCGACCATTAAACATTAGCTCATATATCCAATACTAATTCCTAAGTTCTATATTGATACACTACTAATTCGAATATAGGGTTCTTTTCATTCTTACCCATGCCAGTTTCTATTTTTGCATTTGTGAACACTGAAAGTTGAAGTTGCATTGCAATCTAATTTGGCATGTCTTACAAGGCCTAATTACTGTGTCAACTATATTTCTTTAATAATGGTTTTATTGCTTGCATCAATACTTTATTTGGATGAGTGTGGTAAGAATGAGGAATTATTAAGACAATTTGACATGAATATTTTACTTGGATGTTCCTTTTCCATGCGAAGAACGAAGAATCTCAACTTAGGGGTGTACAAACCGAACCGGAAAATCGCACCAACTCGAAATGTCAAATCAAACCGATTAAAAAACTCGACTATGTTTGGTTTGATATGGTTTGGTATTGAGTAAAAAAAAAACCGAACCAAACCGACATATAAATATATAATTTTTATATATACTTTTAAGACTTTTTATAGAATTTTCTTTAAAAAAATATCTAGAAATTTTGCGATTCTCTTATGGGATGTAATATTTAGTTAAATATAAAGTGCTCTATTTTTTTAACTTTAAATAATGGGTTGTATGATCACTTTCTTATCAATTGTTAGTAAAATGAGTCAATCCCTTTGTTCTTCCATATTCATATGTCAAGATCTATTAAATTCTTATATATTTTTCGAATTTGAAGTGGTATTTCGATAATCTAAAATTAAATAGAATATATCATTATATAGGTAACATATTGATTTTTATGTTTAATTATTAAATATGGTGAACCTTGAGTGTACATCGACGAAAAAGTATTGTCAAACAACTAAAAAAATAACTATCATGTGTTACTAAGAAAATTCTCCCATTAGTAGATCATATGTTTGTCAAATTTTTTAATTTTTACTAAATATATATTTACTTATACAAAATTTAACAAAGTAAGATTGAAATATATTCATGCAATAAAAAATTCGAGAAACCCAAAAACCTCGATAAAACCGAACCAATCCAAATCGATATAGTTGGTTTGGTTCGGTTTTGATAAAAACCGAACCAACCCGGTTCATGTACACCCCCTATGACTCAACTTATCGGCTTAAAATCAAAAATTCAAATTATCCAATCCAATTAATCTGAAACCGAACTTAAAAAATCTAATTCAATCCTATCTTATTTGGATCGAATTTGGATTGTAATTTTTTCAATCCAGAAATCAAAAAATCTAACAGAAATTTTCATATATCCCATCTGAACGGCCTGAACGCCCATCCCTAGTGCTAAGTTTTTTTTTTCCTTTTTGGGAGGGGTTGGTGGGAGGAGGAGCGGGGCAGAGCTGTAGTGGTAAACTCCAGTAGTACACCATGCAGACTAACAGAAAATTGTAAAAGATTATTTGCTTTAATTTTCTGGTTACTAATTCCATTTGTTATGGTTAATTACCTTTCAACTTTCAAGTAACCTAATAGTATAAAAAGATTTTACAGTAATAGATAAGTTAAACTCGAACTGAGTTTACAAAATCAAAATATGAAAAGGTTGAGGAAAAATATGAAAAGAAGTACTTATTAAATTTCATTAACAATATATAATGAAACTCAACTTTATTTTTTCTTGCATACAGATTTGAAGTTTTAATAACTAATCGAAAGCTCTTGAGGAGACAAATTTGGCAGCTAGTTTACTACAGCAACCATGTATGTAATAATCTACCACACGAACTTCATTAACCTCTGCTAATTACAAAAATTATTTTGCCCAGCAGTAAGGCAAATCCTAGCTGTCCTGCCCTGGTCCTCCTCCTTTCTTGCCATCATAATTCACTATCCACAGCTGAAACACTAGAAATTCCAGGATAAGCATCAAATGGCGCTTTACCAAAATCCAAGTGCACAACACATCTTCCAAGATCCAGAGTAGGATAATAATAATAGCAATAATAATAATACTTGTACACATTTACACTCAAGCCTCCAGATTAAGGTCTTTGTGAGTGTAGACAATTGCTTTATCACCATCGACGACTTGTCCAGATCCCCTTGCAAGCCTACAAACAAAATTTTACGTCAGTGTTCCAAATAACATTTCAGTTATGAAGTGCAAAATGGAAGTTACATTATCTTGTGCTCAAGGGAACTATATTAATGAGCTTAGCAGGATTTTCAAGCATGGGAACCAGAAAACAAACTCCTCAGTAAAATACAGCTATCTATTAACTCAAATCAGGCCTCCTTTCCTGGTATCAATAACTATATACTATGTAATCAGGCCTATTGATTGCTTTGGACCTGACACCTCAAAAGTCATGCTCAATAACATTAAAATGTCTTGTTAAACAAATTCCTTGTTCAACTAAGAATAAGTGACATGTCGCCGTTGTTACTTTACTCTCTCTTCTATAGATAGACACATGAAATGCAAAGAGACATAATAGGCACACAATTTTTTCTCCTCAAGGCAATGTCTCAAGAGGAGTTTCCCAGATAATACTTGTATCTAATGGCATAATTGCCAGAAAGATATAGAAGTCATTTGACTCAAATTCAGAGAGTTATTAGCATGATACCATCTAGTTGTCAGCAATCCCTCTACTCCAACTGGACCACGAGCATGAATGCGACTTGTACTAATCCCCACCTATTCAGCCAAAAAACAATCAAGTTATGTTGTACTGCCAAACAATGATAGCAACATACAATCTGGATCTACTGATCAATTAAATACCTCAGCACCAAGTCCAAAACGAAAGCCGTCACTAAATCTTGTGCTTGCATTATGAAGTACAGCAGCACTGAAAAGTAAACATTCCATATAGAATATCAATACCGTTTAAGAAGGTAGTATTAGTGTTACTCACATTAACAGCTGAGGTAAGTAGCAACAATGTGTATCGTCTTGGTAACTTGTGAAATCCTTTGAGGTCTTAGTTGATCATGTTTGAAGAAACTACTCGTGCAAGAGGATGAATGGAAAACATACAGAGCAATGTCGAAATAGAGTAGGCAGTGACGAGTATACCTGTCAACTTGACGTAAAAAGAGTTCAGCAACTTCTTTGTCTTCAGTAATGATGCTATCAGTGTGAGCACTGTCAAAAAGTGAGGTACCACATAAGCATTTTGCAATTGGAATTTTAAAAAAAAAAAATCGATTAAGTACATGGAAAATGGCAAAGAGAACAACCATAAAAATTGAATAGTTAAGAAAATGTAACTTGCCTTCCGTGACGATGTATATGATCTATTGCAGCATTCACATCTTCAACAACTTCGACAGTGCAAGCCAGTGCACCATATTCATGATGGAAGGAATTTGCTTCGGGAATACTAAGTAGGGAGCTTGCTTTAGGTCCACCAAATAAAGAAACACCTGCAAATCATTTCAGGCCAAACAATTGGACAAAATGCCAGCAGCATTTGCTAGTATTGGAATGAAATTTACCTATATAGAGTGGAATAGATACAGAGGATTCAAATAGCAGACACTTCATGAATGAATGTCACCAACTAATTTGGGATGGGACGAGTTGAATTTTTGGACTGTGGGACAACAGAGGAGGTCAAAACATCCTAAACTATAAAAGCAAAGATGACATAAAACTACATAGAGAATTACAAACAGTGAGAAACACTTTGAAACATAAAATGGATGGAGAAAGATGTGCCTTGAACTCAGACTACAAATAAGTAAAGTTACAAGTAGAGTAACAATGGGTGAAAATGTTGGTTAATGTTTAGTCAACAATGGCATGCCAATTGGAAGAGTTGGTGGAAAGAGTTGGTGTGGATGCTAGGAGGAAGCTTCCTCCTTTGATGTCACCCATGACATCAAGAGGAGGTAGTTTGATGTCACCAATGACATCAAGAGGAGGTCTTTACCTCTATAAATAGATGCACTCCTTCATTTGTAGAAACCATCCCAAAAATAATACAACACATTGTAGTGAGTAGAGAGTTAAGAGAGAAATTCTCTTAAGTGTAATTGGGAACTCTCCCCTTCCTTTGTTAATATTAAAAAGGCAACTGTTCTCTGGTGGACGTAGGATTATTTTGATCCGAACCACGTTAAATCTTGTGTTCTTTCTTTTACGTATCCGCTAACAATTGGTATCAGAGCGACATGATTCTTTAACGATCCAAGGAGGAAGAACAAGCAAAGATGAGTTCCATGAAGTTTGAAATTGATAGATTTACTGGACGCAACAACTTCAATATCTGGAAGATCCAGATGATGGCGTTACTGCGGAGGGAAGGTTCAATCCATGCTATTGACGGAAAGTATCCTAAGGATATATCAGCTCCCGACAAGGAGAAGATTGAAGGGGATGCATTGAGTGCAATCCAACTATCCCTTGCACCTAACGTGCTTTGTGAAGTGAGTACGGGTACCGAAGAGACGGCCAAACAGTTGTGGGAAAAGCTAGAAGGGCTATACCAAGACCGATCAGTGACAACAAGAATGTTGTTACAACGGCGTCTTCACACATTTAAGATGGGGTCAGGTACTTCGTTACAAGATCATTTAGATGCGTTTAATAAACTTGTCATGGACTTACAGATTGCAGGAATTAAAAGGGAGGAGGAGACGCTTGCATGTGCTTTGCTATTTTCATTGACTTCAGGATATCGTGATATTGAGAATTCAATGATGTATAGCAAGGAGCCTATCAAGCTTGAGCAAGTGCGGCAGGCACTTAACTCTAGTGATGTGCGGAGGCACATTGAAGGAGATAGAGATGACCAGGCAAGTGGCCTCTTTGTAAGAGGCCGGACTAGCCAACAGGGAAAGACCAAATCAAAGCACAGATCAAAGTCTCGTGTGAACAAGAAGAATACAGAGTGTTGGGGTTGTGGCAAGAAGGGGCACTTTGAACGAGATTGCCCAATGTCAAAGTCCAAGGAAAAGGCGAGTGCATCTACAGTTGAACAGGTACATAATTTTGATAATGATTATGTACTAACAACATCGTGTAATAATAATAGTAGTTATGAAAACAAATGGGTGTTAGACTCTGCTTGTACTCTGCATATGACGTTCCGAAAAGACTGGTTTAGCAGCTACGAGAAAAGTGGAGGAACCGTAGTAATGGGCAATAATGCAACTTGTGCAATAGTTGGCATTGGCTCAGTTCGGGTTCGCTGCCATGATGGAATCGTGAGGACTATTACACAAGTCCGTCATGTTCCTGATCTGAAGAAGAATTTGATCTCCTTGGGTACTCTGGATGAACAAGGCTACAGGTACATGAGCGAAGCAGGAACTATGAAGGTGACTAAAGGTTCTTTAGTCATGCTGAAAGGCAAGCTGGAGAACAGCCTTTACACATTGGCCGGAAGCACCATTGTTGGCTCTGCAAATACATCTACAGTGCAGTTATCTAATGATGACAAGGCAAGACTATGGCACATGAGACTGGGTCATATGAGCGCACGTGGACTGGAGATGTTGAGATATCGTAACCTTTTGGAAGGTGAGAAGATCAGCATACTTGACTTCTATGAGCACTGCGTTCTAGGGAAGCAGAAGAAGGTCAGCTTCAGCACTGGCAAACACAAGACAAGAGGAGTGCTAGACTACATCCATTCAGATTTATGGGGTCCCTCTAAACTTCCATCGAAGGGCAGAAAGAGGTATGTTCTCACTTTGATGATTTCTCACGAAAGGTTTGGGTGCATTTTTTGAAGGCAAAAAGTGATGCTTTTGAAGCATTTAAAGAGTGGAAGATTTTGGTTGAAAATCAAATGGAGCGGAAAATCAAGTATCTTCGCACAGACAATGGCTTGGAGTTTTGCAATGAAGAGTTTAATGAATTCTGCAAGGTTCATGGGATCTCAAGACATAGGACTGTCAGGCATACCCCACAGCAGAATGGAGTTGCCGAGAGAATGAACAGAACTCTTCTTGAAAAGGCTCGTTGTATGCTCCTACAAGCCAAAATGTCCAAAGTATTTTGGGCTGAAGCAGTTCACACTGCTGCTCATATTGTCAATCGATCTCCAGCATCGGCAATTGACTTTAAGACTCCGAATGAGGTATGGTCAGGTGAACCCTCTAACTATTCATACTTACGAGTATTTGGGTGTCCAGCTTATTATCACGTTAATGAAGGAAAGCTTGAACCAAGGGCTAAGAAGGCCATATTCGTAGGGTATGTGGATGGAGTAAAAGGGTACAAACTTTGGTGTTTGTCTTTACTCAAATTTATAGTTAGTAGAGATGTCACCTTTGATGAATCCTCTATACTTGATCCCCGTAAAGTTTCCGTGGAGTTTTCAGGAAACAAGAACGACGAGCAGGTGGAGCTTCCGGTGGAGCTTGCCAAGGAAAAGGATCAAGAGACTCAGGTTAAAGATGAGTCAGAAGATGTAGACCTTGAAGAACTTGTTGTCAATGAACCATACACAACTGCGAAGGGGAGGAAGAGGAGGCAGACACGAGAACCGGAACGCCTTATAGATCAAGCAAACTTGATTGCATATGCGTTCGTAGCTGCACAAGAAGAGATTAAGGATCTGGAGCCCTCCTCGTATATTGAAGCAACTTCTTGCAAGGATGTTGTACAATGGCGGTTAGCCATGACTGAAGAGATGGAGTCTCTTCACAAGAATCAGACATGGGTCTTAGTGAAAAGACAAAAGGGGAAGAGGACAGTTGGATGCAAGTGGGTCTACCGAAAGAAAGAGGGAATTCCTGAAGTGGAAGATGCTAGGTTCAAGGCGAGATTGGTTGCAAAAGGATTCAGTCAGAAGGAGGGAATTGACTACAATGAGATTTTCTCTCCAGTCGTGAAGCATAGCTCAATTCGCGTGCTACTAGCATTGGTTGCCCAATTTGACTTGGAGCTTCAACAGCTTGATGTCAAAACTGCTTTCTTACACGGTGATCTAGAAGAGACAATCTATATGGATCAGCCTGAAGGTTTCCTAGCTGAGGGAAAAGAAGATCACGTATGCCAACTAAAGAAGTCTTTGTATGGTTTGAAGCAATCCCCTAGACAGTGGTACAAGAGGTTTGATGCATTCATGACTACACATGAATTCTCAAGGAGTGCATTTGATAGTTGTGTGTATCACAAGAAGATGTCTGGTAACTCAATGATTTATTTACTGTTGTATGTTGATGATATGCTTATTGCTGCTAACAACATTACAGAGATAAATGCTTTGAAGAAACTATTGAGTAAGGAATTTGACATGAAGGATTTAGGAGCTGCAAAGAAAATCCTTGGTATGGAGATTTCAAGAGAAGACGATGTTGTACATCTTTCTCAGAAGAGGTATATTGAAAGGGTTCTCGAGAGATTCAATATGCAAACGTGCAAGCCTGTAAGTACACCATTAGCTCCTCATTTTAAACTTTCAGAGTCACAAATGCCTCAGTCCGAGGATGAAGTGAAGCATATGTCAAAGATTCCTTATGCCATTGCAGTGAAAGAGGCATTGGGAAGTTGTCAAGTGGATATTGAGATATCTCAAAGGAGCTTCTGGTGTTGGTTTGACTTTTCGAAAAAGTGGTGGAGGTATTTCAATTCTCGGT
This sequence comes from Nicotiana sylvestris, assembly GCF_000393655.2. NCBI lineage: Eukaryota > Viridiplantae > Streptophyta > Magnoliopsida > Solanales > Solanaceae > Nicotiana > Nicotiana sylvestris. The sequence goes on from NC_091059.1 coordinate 38,505,850, forward strand.
TATGTGGATTTTGACTATGCAGGATATCTTGACAAAAGAAGGTTCACAACTGGATACATCTTTACCCTCGTTGGCAGTGCCGTTAGTTGGAAGTCGACTCTGCAGTCGATTGTCGCTTTGTCTACGACAGAAGCATAATACATGGCAGCAGCGGAGGCAGTGAAGGAAGCTATCTGGTTGAAAGGTTTAGTAGCGGAATTGAGTTTGGTTCAGCTGGAATCAACTCTTAGATGTGATAGTCAGAGTGCTATTCATCTAATGAAAAATCAGAGATTTCATGAGCGCACTAAACACATTGATGTCAGATTTCATTTTATTCGAGATGTTATTGATGAGGGAACTATCAAGGTCGTGAAGGTTATCACAGACGATAATGCTGCAGACATGTTGACCAAGATAGTCCCGCTCGCTAAGTTTGCACACTGCAAGGACTTGGCGGGGGTGTGCATCAACTGATGCAACTCCGAAGAGAACAGTTGCTAGGTGGAGGTGGTATGTTCAACAATGGTTTGATTCTTCTTGTTTCTTACAACGGGGTTGCCCAGTAAGCTTAGAAGTTTTGGCCAGAGTTGTTCACACGCTCGAAACGCAAACCAAGGTGGAGATTGAAAATGTTGGTTTATGTTTAGTCAACAATGGCATGCCAATTGGAAGAGTTGGTGGAAAGAGTTGGTGTGGATGCTAGGAGGAAGCTTACTCCTTTGATTTCACCCATGACATCAAGATGAGGTAGTTTGATGTCACCAATGACATCAAGAGGAGGTCTTTACCTCTATAAATAGATGCACTCCTTCATTTGTAGAAACCATCCCAAAAATAATACTCCCTCCGTTTCAATTTATGTGAACCCATTTGATTGGGCACGGAGTTTAAGAAAAGATTTAAGACTTTTGAACTTGTGGTGTAAAATGAGGCACATATATTTTGTGTGGCTATAAATCATTGCATAAAGGTAAATTGTTTCCAAATAGGGAAAGGGGTCATTCTTTTTGGCACGGACTAAAAAGGAAATAGGTTCACATAAATTGAAACAGAGGGAGTACAATACATTGTAGTGAGTAGAGAGTTAAGAGAGAAATTCTCTTAAGTGTAATTGGGAAATCTCCCCTTCCTTTGTTAATAATAAAAAGGCAACTGTTCTTTGGTGGACGTAGGATTATTTTGATCCGAACCACGTTAAATCTTGTGTTCTTTCTTTTACGTTTCCGCTAACAATGAGCTTTGAGAAGACCGACATGACAAAGGAAGGATTTGTTTTGCATCCATATAATAGCAAGTTAAACAAGGAAATTAGAAGAATTCTTAAATCATACTGAACAACAAATGAGATGAGACAATGCATGTTCTGCAGACTGCTCTATTTAGATGAGAATTTTTAATAATAAGAGCCACTTAAAGCAAAAAAAGAAAAACTAAGAAGTAATTTATTATAGAATAACCATCAAGAAAAATGTTATTGCCAAACTTGGCATCAGATTCTTATTACTTGCTTAAAGCTAAGTGGTCTAACGGCGTTCATTTAGGAGCTTAATTGTACAAAGAGTTTACCAAAGAAGCCTCACCTTTTTCTTGAAGTTCCAGAATCAGGTCATTAAGACCTCCGGTTTGCACCAAATCCTTATGAACGAGAAGAGTTTCCTGTAAAGAAAAGTAATTAAAAGATGTTAAACATGGATGCCTTACAAGTCTGATACTGTGCATTGTATTAGGACAAAGAATTACAAGTTACCATTGCATTGCAGGCTGCTGGATAATCTGTTTTCGCATCCGAAACAATACGTTTGGCCATATCCAAGTCAGCAGACTTGTCAATGAAAATATGGCAAATACCATCTGGAAGAAAATAGAGCATCTTCACCATTTTTGCAGTCTTGCTACCAAAGAAGCAAATTGCGCACATAGCATACATAGAAGTTATCAATAGTTGAGACAAGATATAGTTACCAGCATGACCAAGAACAGGAATTTTTGTTGCGGCCTTAATTTGAGAAACAAGTTTATTGCTACCTCTTGGTATAACAAGATCAATCACATCATCAAGCTGGAGCAGGGAAGGAAAAAACTCAGAACCAAACTCATATCTAATGTACACTTGCATTCAATTTATAAAAAGGTACCTTAAGCAACTCAGGGATCTCTTCTCTAGAAGTAACTAACCCAATAAGTTTTTCACCAACGCTTGGAGGAACGGCTGAGGTAATCACCTGGAATAAAAGGAGGAAACCAAAAAAAGGAAAGAAGAACAGGTGAAAAGCTGTACATTACCAAGTGGAAGTTGAAACACCATGGAAAAATGGTCTGAGAGGACAAATTCTCAATTAAACCTTGTGTAAAATTGCATTTGATCTTTTGGCCTCCTTTCCTCCTTTCAACAAGAGGCCATTCCCACTTCGGACTGCTAGAGAAGCTATCTGCTCCACAAAGCAAAAAAGTGTAAAAAGGGTTTGTGAGCTTTTGAAATAATAATCCAAGAATAGGCAATTCAAGTATGCATCGACTCCAACATATTTTTAGTGGACCACCCTCACCTCCTGGGGTGCCAAATTAAGAAAAGACAAGCTGCTGCACAAGTACCATGAAAACCCAACCACTCTGTTCTTTTTTTCCTTTCTGATAGGTTTTCGTAATTTTAAAAAATACTCTTAAGCGAACAAGTAACTGGAATGAAGTAGAACTTCTGGAAAATAAAAAGAATTTAAAATATTTTCCATCCCTGCTTACCTGTACAAGTGCATCAGGTCGTGACTCAAAAATAATCAGGAGAACGCCCAATGGAGATGACGTCTTCTCCAATATGATTCCATCAGCAAGCTGGATAAGGCGATAACATTCCAGAAATCAAGATTACATCCCAAAATGAATTCAAAGACAAATCAGTGATCAAGTTCTCTAGTCATAAATGGTTGTTCTTTATCAGTATTCCCAAAAACTTCAACGAGTTGGCCCAGCTTTTTCTTGGTTAAAGACACAACAGAGTAAAAGATAGGTTTGTCTATACCATTCGATTGCCATAAAGCAACATTGTTAGCATTTTCAGGTATGCAACTAGTGACGAAGACCCAGAGGACCAATGAAACTTTAGTTTTTCACTAATAATATTTGTAGCTTCTTCTAGGCTGCCTTTAAGCAACCAAAAGAGAGCTTCAACTAGCAGGAAAGCCACTGCCTGGATTCGATTCAAGAAGTGTTCAATAAGGACAATGCGATAGATGAAAGTAATGGGACAAATACTATTTGCTATGAATATGCTGCTAGTCTCTGTTGGATGTGGAATTTCTGCTCTTAGGGGAAGATACACTCTTTTAACCCTCTCTTTGACACATGTATTAGCACCATTCACTATATTGTCTGATCCACTACACTGCCCAGGACTGCAGAAAGATATTTCATCAGAAGCTATTTCACAAGATTACTCTCCAAACTGATCTTTGTTCCGCATCTCAATAAAAGCATTTACTGTACAAATATTGGCATCTAGTTTATTCACCTCATCTTTTTACAAGTCAAATCATAATGTTCAAAGGCACGAGGTAGTGCCCGAAAAACAAGATTTACTTACCTCCGTCCTCTTTAAAATGCGGCCAATAGGCTCATCCATGTTAGCAAGCACACGGACAGAGTTTGCAAGACTTGAAATCTATAATTAAATTCAGCAAAAACACTAAAATAAGTAAATGAACATTTAGTGTAATTTACACAAGACTAGATCTACCATAAGTGAGCAATGTCTTACTTTTCCTGGCTTCAAAGCCAACCGAGATATCAAAGCCTTCTCGTATCCAGCTTGTTGAGCAGCAGCCACATCAGCTTCATTTTCAGCCAGGATTTCCTCTTCATTTGCTTCCAGTGCATCAGCTACATCTAGCAAAATTTTACTCCTTTCTTGAGAAGAGAGTGCCTGAAGTAAAAGGAAGAAATAGTCAGCAGCCGCATCCATGCAGCTCTACTACAATTTATATTTATGTGTGCCTCTATGTACAATACCTGAAGCCGCCTGGCACATTCTCTAGCAGAAACTGCCATCTCGCGAGCATCGATATCCCCTGTTGACGCCCATTTAATGGCTTCACGATGAAACAGAGTGCCAACACGTTCTCCGTCTAGTGCTTTAATAATATTGTTGTTGGCGAAGCCACTTGTTCCACAGAGAGAGAGTGAGACACACACAATCAGCAGGAGTTCAAATATTGGGAGCAACAAGTAGTGAGCTACCAAAACATTACATCTAATAGGCTCAAGAACAATGCTTTGCTAATTGCAATATGCTTCCACCAGTTACTGAATTGTTCTACTTATCACCTGAATGACTCATGTGATTACAAGCATCTGTTCTAATCTCACCTTTAAAGATTCATTAGGCCTCTTAATGTAACAAGATAAAGCTCTTCACAACATGGTTAACTTTACTAGCTAAGCTTTGTCATGTTTGATGCGTGTGGGTTCATCTGAGCTCATCATGTTTGGAATAGACAACAGAAATATATGTGAAAAATCCAGAAAACCAGCAGTATGAATATTCAGTTTTTAACCTAAGTTTTCAATAAACTCAAAAATTTGAACCCAAAAAATTTAAATCCTGGATCCATCTCTATTTTGATGGAAGCATCACCTTTTCCATGGTAAAAATGCAAGGATGGATGAGCCACCTTATTATGAAATTAATGCAACACTTTTTCTTTTTCTTTTTGTGTGTGTGGAATAGATGTCAATGCATCAAGCAGAAGCTTCCAATGCTCTAGAACTTCTTAAACATCTCTGCTTGATCAGAAGAGAAATCTTAAAGCTTTTAGACCATCAAACTACAACTTTAGGAACATGAATATTGGGGTCTATCCTATGTTGCTCGGACTCTTCGAAAATATTGCCGGGTGCGTGTTGGATTCTCCAAAAGCAGTGTATTTTTGGAGAATCCGACACGGGTGCGGCAGTATTTTGAAGAGTCCGCGCAACATAGGTTCTATCAATGCATATCTGGAAAACATCATAACAGCTTTCACTCAAATCCTCAAGCTTCTCTACCTTGATTGAAAGCTAAAAGTTCAACTTTGACACAAACTGTTTTTGCTGCATTTTCTACTCTCTTAAATATCTTAATAGGACACGCAAACAATTTATGAACACAAAGTTCAAAAATGTCAGAATTCTGTTAGTATTAACATCATACCTGGTTATCACAACAGGAATGCCAGCATAAGCTGCATACACAGCAGCTTTTACCTTGGCAGTCATGCCCCCTCTTCCCACTCTAGACTTGTCTCCAAAAGTAATCAACCCCTCGTGCTTCTCTTTAACATAAGTATGAATTAGCTCTGATTGCGGATCACTTGGAGGGCCAGTGTAAAGACCGTCTACGTCGCTCAACAAAACAAGAAGATCAGCTTTTAGCTCCAGAGCCAGTAGAGCTGCCAAACTGTCATTATCCCAAAAGATTCCAGAGGAGTCCTGCAAAGAGAGCTAAAAACTGTCACTATTAAGACAAAAACATGAACCTAGAACAAAAATGAAAAAATTGAAACTTGTTATCTAATGGATACTAGCTAAAAATTGAAAACCATATCATGTCAAAGGCTGAAGACCAAACAAAATCAAGATGATATTTTGGACCAAAATTTAAGAGAACCCAATTTAATAAAAGGGTTCATGTGATGTGACAATAAAGTAAAAAACAACAGAGATAAAGAAAATGCATGTAACTCAGGGTCTCAGACATATCAACAATCAAGCAGGTTCCAAAGGATCAAAACTTGAAACAGCTGAACAAACATTTCAAAAATTTTAAGAGTTGCACTCTTGGTTGGTCTTGACTCTCGACACAAGTTAGAGTCATCAGTTTTATTCTCATAAAACATCATTAGCGAAGGGACTGTAACAGAAGCACCAGATACAGCAAGTACAGTAGTAAAACAAGAGAAATGGTACCTCATAAGGAGCTTTCCGCGTGCTGATAGCATCATTCTCGTTAAATATAGGTACAACTTTCAGACAGAGCAATGAGTTTACAGTTTCATTGAGTTGTCTCCTAAAGTCCGGATCTCTAAAGTCATTATCAGTCACCATAAGCTGAGCTGAGGTTACGTCCAACTGTATGAAGGTAAGGCACAAAGCGGGAAGGTCACTATACAATCCTTTGAGCAAAGAAGGAATGGTTCCGCCAAACAAAATAAGGTATTACACCATACAAATATACACAGAAGTTCCAAAAAACAAGCTTTTACCTGACTGAATAACGTATCATACAGAGCCATCAGGCCATTCTGACCCACAGCAGCACAAGCCTTGCCATCAAGATCACCTTGAGGCTTTTGAAGGTCCGCAAAGCTGCAAATATGGAGACTTTCCAAGGATTAGTAAATATACTTTTGAGCCAACCTAGACCTCAATAGACTAGACTTTTCAAATTAGCAGGCTTCCAGTTTATTAGATATACTTAACCTAATAAGAGTAAGGCATGTCACGGCCTTGGCAGCTATATCATCTGCTTTGGCCTGACTTCCTCAAGGCTTTTGGGCCTCATGGTTTTGTCTCCTTCGGCTTTATCCCAAAAGGTGCCTCAACAGTTGAATCCTAAACTCGCCTTTTTATGGCCGGCTCCTAACTATACCCTCCCATTCCCATGTCGAATTTACCCAAGGCAAGTTTCACAATGATCTCTTTCGAGTTCAACCGCTAAAGGTCTCTAGGCTGTTACAGGGCCCAATTAGCTATTTAGTACATTGAAAACTGCATTTGAAATGTGAATAATGAAACACACATACTTGAAATTTTAAAGTATCTTGTTAATGCTGAAATGTAAAATATTATCTTTTGCTTCTCGTCGACGAGGATAATAGATTGAGTGTATTCTAATATCTAATAATACACGAAATCAGATGTAAAGGTTACAGGTGTCTGCACTTGTAACGTTGTATCAATAATTCAGGCAGCTAGCAGCAGTGTTATCAAAGGCGTAAAGCGCAAAAAAGCCCTAAGGCCCGTTGGGGCTTTAAGCGCAAAGTGCAAATAAAGCGTGGGCTTTAATGAAAAAAAGCGCAACAGGAAAAAAGTAAAAATATGTATATGTAGTCCAAGACCAATAATAATAAGCATGAATAACAAATCTACATTAAAAAAAAAAAATTATGACACTGAAGCGCCCCCAAAGCGAGGCGAAGCGCTCAACATGTTTTGAGCCTCGCTTCAGGGCTTAAGCGCGCCTTTGACAACATTGGCTAGCAGAATACAATTCAAAAAATTATACAATAGGCAAAGATGTCATCCATGAGATAAACTACTCTATACATGTTACTGACATTTTAGTAAGAGGTTCTCATTCACCTGTATCACTTAACATAAGCCACACACTTACTTTTCAATGATACCAAAAGTTGCATTTAACTCAAACGGGTTATTAAGCTATTTGAATTGCAATTTTAGAATACAAAGAGAACATCGTTTATACAGAAAGAGCAAAGCAGAAACCTGCTATTAATGAGCTTCCTATATCGAAGCCGCTGACGGCCAACACCAACAGCACCTGAGGTCACCAAAATAACTTCAAAGCCTTGGGTGGTAAGTTCCCGTATCTGTAAGTAGTTTGTAAGCAAACATAATAATATACAATTAAAAGAAACTATCTAATCAATATAGTGGAAATTGAGTAAGCATAAGATTCACCTGCTCACACAGTGAGCCCATTCTTCCAAGTGCTAATCTTCCATCACCTCGAGTCACGACTGCAGTTCCAACCTTTGGAAAAGACATAACAATTTGTTAAAAGGAAAACCAAATGTACTAGAACTAGAGATTAAGAAAAAGATAACTACAAAAGATGGTACACCAAACTAGGGGCGGCTCAATGAAACCGGAGGCCTAAAGCCAAAATTTAGATGTGAGGAAATAGCATTACTAATGTGACAACGTTTAGATAAATAGACACGATTAATTTAGATAACAAAGAAAAAAATCGTGGTCTTAACAAACTTTTAAGTTTTCTTTTAAATATTTCACAGTATAACATTGTCAAATATTTTAAAATTTTGACTTAAATTATTCAAATATTCATATCTACTAATAAAATATCTAATAACTAGAACCACTATAATGTATTGAAATTGTTTCCGATACACCCTGGCTAAAGAAGGAAATGTTAATGTTTTGTTAACTTGAAAAAACTTTACTAATATAAATAATTATAATCATTAGAAAAAGTTTTGGGAGGCCTTTGACTCTTGGGCGCCTAAAGCAGAAGCTTTAGCGGCTTTATGCTAGAGCCACCCACACACCAGACGTGTAATCAGAGGCGGAGCTAGAAGCTTGGATGTGGGTTCGCTCGAACCCACTAGTCTATGCTCCAAGAGTGTATTTGTTTTCATAAATTCATTAAATATGTACGACTTTTACATCTAGAACCCCAGTTATTTGCAAGTTGGTCGTTCTCTAACGGGAAAAAATCGTGGAAAACCAGGGTTCAAAAAAAAAATTACAAAAATACTGCCTAAGACTTTACTCGATACCTTTGATGATGGAAAGTAGTAATTACGATGCAAGTTGGACCAGAAACCACGATTATTCAACCAAAACAAAAAAGATAACATGCAACATAGCTGAAAAAAGAGTAAAACTAATTAGGACCTTTTCCAATCTAGCAAAAAAAAACATCAACAAAAACGAAGCAGAATGGCCACTATTACTGAAATCTAACATTCAAATTCAACCCAAAAAAAAAAAATGAATCAGATACTTCATGCCGAACTACCTTATTGCATAACTCAAACACCACCGCTATACCAAATCAAAAGAAAAAGAAATTACTTATAGAGGCATTTGGACATCAACCAACAAAAGGAGGACAACAGGAAGAAGAAAAAAAAAAAGGAAAATCAACCATCAAACTAGACATGCAAATATAAGGTATACACTAAAGAAAGTGAAACAAAAAAGAAACTGAAAAAAATAAAGAATATACCTTGATAATAATTCGTTTGACGTCCTTAACAAATGCCCGAGCAGGATCAGCCGAATCCATAGTCACACGATATAACCAAACAAAGGAGAAACGGCTCCTCTCCTAGCCCTGGGTATCCCTTAATGCGGAGAGTCCTCAACTCCCGCAACTCCACCAAAGCAACAACAAAAAGATACAACTTCAAATCCTCCTTAGTCCTATCTATTTTTTTTGCTTCTTTTTTTCTTGTATGCAGAGTTACTTGTGCTTTGTTTTGTTGTAGATTAGATTAGAGATGGATGATAGCTTCCACACTTATATATAACACGAATTGACCCTTGAGGTAGATTGAGGGGTTGGAGAAACCGTAGGAGTGTTGTCGTCTACTTTTTTTTTTCTTTCTTTATTTATATCACTTCTTTTTTGTGTGGCATTGTCAATAGAGCAATTGCGGTATGCCACGTCTGAGGGTAATTCTGTAAATTTGAAGGGAACAACTCAGCAGAGATACATGGACTCTCGCACGTTGAGGCCTTATTTACCGCTGCTTCAATCAGAACCAAGTCAGGACAAAATAGGTCAGTAACTTGTCTCTTCCTCACGAGTTTTCGCGAATTTGTTTTATTTTTTTTAATTCTTATTTCATGCCAAGGACAACAATATATACAAAATTACAAAGTGCATGTGAAAAGGAAAGGAAAACAAACAAAAAACACTTCATGTGGTTCGAGATTGGGAGTTGCTAACTACTCTATTAACAGAAATTTTCATAAAGCACTATTTTTTAGTGGTAATTAGCTATCTATAAATATCATTTGCTATATTACGAATTGTAGATACGTTTTCTGTTGTTATAAGATGTATTAGATGTATTTAAGCTACTGTATGCATGAATACAATAGCAAAAATAGGCGTGAATCAGGAAAGTCCAGCTAATCAGATGTTGTATTCGAATGTATTCGACTATATTCATAGCGTGAAACATGATATTACAACTGGATAGATTATTGTATTCGACTGTATTCACGACGTGAAACAGGGGATTACACTGTTTTTAAACGGAAAGTGAATCAATTAACATAATAGACTCCTAATATAACTCAATAAACTCAATTACAACACACAAATTTTGTATTTCCAGTTATAAAAAAGATTCCCAACCGAAAAATACCCCAGAAACATAGTCATCTTCAGAGAAATTATATAATACATTTGAATACATAAATTATATTAATTAAAAAATATATGAATACAGTTATGGCATATAGCGAGACAGTAAATACAATAAATACATAGAATATAGCGGGATACATTGAAATGCAATGAAAAAAATAGTGAATACAATAAAATACATGGAATACATTGAATTATAATGAAAAAATAGACAATGAATACAATGAAATACATAAAAATACAGTGTGATACATTGAAAATATATTGAAATATATTAATAGAAAATCAAGCTGCTCAGCCCCAATGGGTCCCTGAATCGGATCCAATAAATTACCAATTGCCGCCTCAGAACCAATCCGATCAAATCAGAAACAATTTGGTCAAGGTATATTTGAAATTAAGAGGCATTATCTAATCATGCTGTTGTGAGGCTTGGTGAAGCCGATATTAAGGTATTGGGTAATATTCTACCTCATCCAATGTTTGGTGGCCAAAAGAGGACCGAATCCGAGAAGAGATTGGATGGTAAATACTTTGTAACAGTTCAAGATAGGGATTGGTACTGGAGAGCTTATCTACCAGAAGGGGAAGATAGGGATCATCCTGCTTGTAATATATTTGGCCCGAGGGGTAGAAGCCTCGAAAGACTTAACTTTACAAAGAGTTTAGTCGTTGAACCATCAACGTTGTTTGTTCTTCTGATTTTAGAAGCAGAAGATGGTGGTGTGGCGGTAAGCATAATTGCGCCGGCGGGGAGGAGAAGAGAATAAAGAGAGAGGAGAGAGCGTGGGGAGGAGAATGACATGTATTAAAGTAGAGAGGGAAAGGAAATAGTGTAACTGAATAGCTTATTTAATGGTTTAGGTGTAGGAGGTAACCAAAATTAGATATTTTGCTATAAACATTAAAAGGTATCTATAGAATATAATTTTTTAAAATGGTATTTATTTAAAATAAATAAGGTGTTAACTTTTGCTGTAGGAGGTAAAAATCTCCTCTATTAATCGAATATTTGTTGGTTCGTCACTTAAATATCTGGTAAAAATTTCTCCAATATTTTAATTGGATAGTTGATACTTTAGATTTTTAGCACTAAATTCATTATACTTTTGAATTATGGACTCAAATTAAAATATTTGTTGAAATATTTGTAATTTTTCATATATATCTCTATATTTCATATTAAAAATATTGTGTTTGCTTAAACTCATAGTTTAGATATTCAATCCAATACTATTTAAATCTCGCCATCATTTTTGTCTGTCCTCTTTATTCAATTAGTCAACTATTCCTTACTGTTAAACAACTAATAGGGTCGTTTGGTGGGATGCATTAGAGAAAATAGCCATGCATTAGTTTTTGACATTATTAATTCAATGGCATTTTTTTTCAACCTATGTATTGCTAATGCAAATATTAGTTATACAACATATTTGATATTATCTTATGTATAACTAGTACATAGCAAACCATGGTACTAGCAATATCAATGTTATTAATGCATGCATTAGCATAGTTAAAGAAAAAAATATCCTTGAAATTCCTTAAAGCTAAAGAATATGAAGGATATTTTTGTAAATAGCTAATTTTCTTAAAATTTATGCAATGTATTTTAATTTTTAATACACCACGCCAAGCAGTGGATAAGAAATAATTTATACATAATACTTGCATTACTAATTCATGCATTACTAATTTTTGTATTATTAATATACTTTATTCAGCATTATTCTTATACACCGTACCAAACAACCCCTTAAAAGTACTGGTGAGGTTTGTTTTAAAAATAAGTGACTTTTTAATGTCGGATTCTGCAAGAGTTAAAATGTTGTAAAAGATACTTTCAAATTTTTTTCCCAACCAATCAATTCTCAGAGTCAAATGGTGTTTGGTTAAAACAATTTCGCAAAATTAACAAAGTTTATTGGAATTTTTTTTTACACATGTCGGAAATCAACAAATGCACCACCGAATTTCGGTATTTCTCCTTTCTTTTCCCTTTTCATTTCCTGCAGCCAAATTTCTGCAAAATGTGATTTGGTTTTTATCAGATTATAATAACTATGCTCAAACATTACATGTGATTCCTTTTCTAGATTTTGTGCAAGTTTTTGTCCCAACGTAACTTCTTTCCAAAAGATGAAACTTGTTATAACTCCGTTGCCCGACATGTTATCTTTTTCTAGATTATGTATATATATTATTTTCATTCTTTCTTGAATATTTTGGTGAATGTATTTAGTAGCTTTACAATTTTCCTTAAAATTTGCAAGGCCTCATGCTATAAATATGTTATTTTTCAATTTTTTGCACAAAGACATGATGTAGTCTTCATGGGTTTTGTCAGGGGCGTATCCCGTGTATAAACTATGGGTTCATCTGAACCCATAGTTTTCGCTCATATCCTATATTTTTGTCCCAAAAAATAATTAAATATATGTAAATAGTAAATTTTAAATTCATTGAATTATATGAAATGTGATAAAATTGTGAATCTGAATATATAAAGTACAGTACAAATTATGAATCTGTCTCTTGTTGTGGTCTAAGAATATACATAAATATTTATTACTTACTACTTAGTATACCATTAAGAGGTTAAAATGTCAGATACAACTTGTGGCGTATCAAGTTTCAAGAACTAGATAGTAGATATATATGGATGGGACCGACAAAAACTAATGTTCTGGCTTTTTTCTTGAGTGTTACCTGGACAGTTACTAAGTGATTCTAAGAATTTTCCAATTTTTGTGGAAACCATATTGTTAGTTGATTGATATTCTTCTCGAAAAAATATAAGGTTGCAGGAAAATGCCAAGCTCGAGTGCTTAATTTCAAAACAAACCAAAAAAAAAAAGAAAGAATCAAAGCAATTAAATTAATAATTCACTGCGTATGTTTTTCTCAGACTTATAAGAAGTAAAATCAGTGAGTTAGCAAAGATTAAAGAAAATTCAAATTCTTATTCTTCTATTTTTGTGGTTGATTTGGGCCGGTAAAAATTGATGTCGTCAAAGTTGTCCCTCTATCAGTTTGAACATGAGTTTTACAAGTACTAAAAGTCTATTTATAACGAAAAGTTAGAATTTTTATCAATAACATTCATTATATTATCGCAAACCATAATCCTGAACATAAATAAATTTGGTATAAAATTATCATTTTTATAATGAATTACATAATACACTATCAGGTGATCGAGAAGACGAACCAGCATTGTTACAAAATAATAAATAGTGGTTTTTTTTTATAAAATACAAAGTTTGAATCAATTTTTATAAAACGTAATAGTGATATTTTGGGCCAAAGCTGATTTTGGTATTTGGATTTTGTGTTTTGGGAATTTGCCAAAAATATAAATAAAATCTATGGCCAAACATATATTTGCCAAAAAAATAAATATATTTTGACAAAATCTATGACCATAACGGGTCCTTATGAAACTTCGTGTGTGAATCAAATCCATGGTTTATACGAATTCTTGAGTCACTTTCAATTCAAGTGTCGATATATGGAGCAATCTTATGCACAATTATTAACAAACATTCGAAAAGGACCACTAACATGTATAATACGATAAATGAGATCTCATCCACTCTTTAAGAGTGAGGTTTTAAATTCGAATCTTAAAAATGAAAAAACTTCTGGTAAGAAATGTTTTATCTTTAATCGGTCAATATGCAACGGAGGCGACACGAATTCAGATTAATATAGCAATGGATTACAAATATCACATGATTTATGCTTAAATAATAAAATATGCAAAAAGGTATCCAATGATGAGCTATCTATCGCAATATGCACCAGTTAATGGATAATTGCTCAGTTATTTGGTTTTGGACTAGCGGTATTAAATATTAATATAGGGAGCAACACTGCCACTTAATTTTTCATCTCTAATTTTTTAATTTCAGCTTTGGCGGAAACGTAAAGCATGTAAATGGTCTTTCTTTAAAATCATTAATAATTTACAGCTTGTTTGGATGGTTGTTATATATCATTTCATAATAGTATTATACTATATTATATTATTTGATAAATATAATGTTTGGATAAATTATATAATTTGACGTCGTTTCGGGATATCACGCACCAGCAATATAAAAAATAAATTTGTAATATTATAAATAAAAATCATGACACGGGATAAAATGATATTATAAAAATATAGGATAAATGATAAAATAAAACAATTTAATTATAATGAAGAGTGAGATTGAGAGAAAAAGGCAAGGTAACGATACGACCACACCAAATTAGTTGTTAAATAAAGTAATACATTTTGTCGTTACGTAAACAAATTTAACGATGCGATACAATAAAATTTAAGTAACAATCAAAACAAATATAATATTTAAAGTAACAATACGATACGATGGAACATGTAACAACCATTCACACAAGCTTGCGGGAAAAAAAAAAGAATCAGAAATGATACCTTTGTCTATCTTTTGAAGACCCAGAAAGACTTCCGAACCAAAGGACAGGAATATCTTGGGGAAATATTCGGTTTACGTAGTCAACACTAATCAATCATATAGTCTTACGTCTTATAACTAGTACGTGGCGAATATGCAAAACATAATTATCAGATTCAAGAATACTATCTCTTTCACTTTCATTTAATAAGACAGTGAACCTCTTTCGTCTTAATTCAACAGCCAAAAATAAGTAGGTCCATTTCATATATTTTTAAAATGATAAAATGACCTTCGATTACAATTTTTTCTCAAATAAACAACAACTCCCCTAAGCCGAAATGAGGTTTTGCAAATCAAAAGAAAACTAAAGGAGAAAAAAAGAGAGCTGTAGAATTCTAATTTCTATACTGCGATTCTATTGTTTAAATTATTGATTATTGGAAGAAAAAAAATTATTTGTTGCAATTCATACTAACCAAGGGTCATTTTTTGAACTTTTGAAGATTTAAAACCTGATTTGGCTTCTGACGTTTATCGATCTCATTCGAATTGGTGAATAAGATAGGAGTATTATTGTTCTAACATAACTCAAAAGGTTAAGATAATAGATTCTGAACACCACAATAAATATAGTTTTACAATTGGATCACTAAAACTTACCGTCTAGTTATACACGTCATACATGTTAATGTTCCTAACATAGTATATGTGGTCAATTTTTATTTTCTCCTTTTCGTCTCTTTCCCTAATTTCTGATGTAACAGAACTTTACAACAAAAAAAGACAAAGCTCCTCAATGAATACGTGGACATCATCTAATGGTCCCTGTGTGCACCATCTACATCATGGATGAGGAAAGGATAATGATGCCGACGACTTCACGTTTGAACTTATAACATTAGTGCACAAATTAGCCTTCAAGACTGGCGAACGTACTTCTCTCATCCACTTTAATTTATTTTTTGGCCCTTTTTTTGTGATTCATAATATCTGATTTTTTAAATATTAAAAATGAATTAATTTTTTTTAAAGTTGTCTTTGGAATAAAAATCCTAAAAATATAAATATTTTTTAATGAACAAACTAAAGTTAATATGATCAATTTTATTGTTAATTAATATTAAAAGATAAATTTCTTAATATATGTGAAAATAACTAAAAATTTAATTAAAGTGGATCGCAGAAAATACAAAGTTAACTTTGAGGGAGGATTATAGATTGAGAGGAAGAAATGAAGTGGTACATGAGTCGCTTCGTTATTTGAACCTTAGATCATTCGCTTTTATCCTTTTGAGAGAAAACTTAATTACATGCACTTAATTCCTGTATTAAATCAAGTACTTTCAATTTAAGAATCAATTTAATTGAGATATGTTAATTAACTTCCTACATTATGTAGATAATAAATTTGGTTTGAGAAAATAAAATCAAGATCGAAAAATATCGCAACAATCGTAATATTTGATTTCAAATAATATGAGTGTACAATCTCTATGAATCCTCTGATTCTACTTTTCAATAGTAAATAAATTCAAGGGTCTTTGAGCTTGATCTTGAATATGTATTTGTTGCCTCGAACGATGATCTTGTTCTTGAGTTTGATTGCTTGAACTTGACCTTGATTTGTTCTTCGTTCTTGAACTTGCACTTGATTTCTTGAACTTGAAGCCTGAAACTTGTGGGGAAATTTGCAGCGTTTGATCCACGAGCTCTTTCTTGCTTCTTGATATAACTTCTGGTCTCCTTTCTGAGTTATGAAGACCCTTATTTATAGTTGTGGAAGGGAAGAGTTGTGATAAGAACAAACTCTTTCCGACCAATCAAATTAAAGTATGACATGACCGCATTTGATTGGCCAGAACATGTCACTTGCACACGTGGCGCGATTTTATTGGCCTTTTAGTGTGACTGAGCATGCCTTGTCATTTTGACACATGGCACGATCCTATTTGCTCTTTCATTTGACTTGGTGCGCCACATCATTTGACACGTGGTACCAAACTGGGCCTCTAAAAAGATGACATTTTGGGCTTAATTAAGTGGGCTTATCACTTTAGCCCAATTAAATGGATTATCCCAATAATATTGGTCTTATATAATTAATCCAATTATATTAGCCCAAAATATTTATTTGGACTAATATATTTAAAATATAATCCAAATTATTTATTGAATTTGAATTCAATAAATTTTATATGCCTACAAATGCCTCCTGCTTCAAGTCTTGTCGGATATATTTGTCAAATATTGAAAGACAAGGATTGAAGTATTACAACTAACACTCCTTTGTTTTCTTTTTCCAAGGAAAGTCATATTTTTGTTTACATCTCAATATGCAGCTTTCAAGATTAAGTAAACAAATCTTGAATCCAAATACCAGATGGATTCCCTTAGGCAAAATTTACGTAAACATAACTTTTTGCTTATCATGGACTTGAGTCCAAGACCAAGTCACGTTGGTCTTGAATTGTTTCTCAAAAATAGTGCAATCTCCATTTAGAATCCAACTTCATTCAAATGCTTAGTTAGACCCCTACTTGAATTATGAAATACGCATATTACTATTCGAGCAGTAGTCAAATTAATACATTCCAGTTCAAGTTGGAAACTACTTCTTGGAGCCGCCTCAACAAGTGATCCCACATCGGAAGTTATTCTTTTAAGTCGTCTCTGCCATGCCTATATAAACTCATATGCTCGTATTTGTTAGCATCAATTCGCAGTATTTGCAAGCCACTTGAGTCTATTTTTTGTGGACTCGGAAGCATTAACGCGAATGTAATTTCTTCTTCTTTTCTTGTACTTTCTTCTTTGTTGTCTTTTTTTGTAGGTCAAGCGAGAAAGATATGTTCTTCTTCAATAAGATGATCCACACATGAAGAAGATAATCGTGGGGTGTGAGGGGATAAGTATTCATCCTTGCCCGAATATCGGAGAGATTACTCTCATGGCCCGACTACCGGAGAGATTACTCTCAAAATGACCCGATTCTTGGAGAGATTACTCTCAATGTGGCCTAATTCTTGGAGAGATTACTCTCAAAATGGTCCGATTCTTGGAGAGATTACTCTCAATGTGGCCCAATTCTTGGAGAGATGACTCTCAATGTGGCCCGATTCTTGGAGAGATTACTCTCAATGTGGCCCGATTCTTGGAGAGATTACTCTCAAAGTGGCTCGACTACTGGAGAGACCAACTTAAGGTGCAAAGGGACTCATATGTCCACCTTAAGATTGGAAAGTTATAGTTCCTTTTAAGGACAAACCAGCGAAAAGGCCAACTTAGGGTGCAAAGGGACTTATATGTCCACCTTAAGATTGGAAAGTTATAGTTCCTTTTAAGGGCAAACCCGCGAAGAGGCCAACTTAAGGTGCAAAGGGACTTATATGTCCACCTTAAGATTGGAAAATTATAAAGCTTCAACTCGAAGACGACATCAACTTGAATACTTGGAAAACCTTGAAGATTTGGCGGACTTTGCAGACTTCAACTCGAAGATTCGGAGGGCTTAAACAATTCAACTTTAAGATCGGCGAATTTGAAGACTGAAACTTGAAGACCGAAAGACTTGAAGACTTCATCTTGGGGGCTTAAATATTTCAACTTTAAAACCGACGAACTCGAAGACTTCAACTTTGAGACTTGGAGGGCCTAAATATTTCAACTTGAAGATCAGCGGATTTGAAGACTTCAACTTGAAGACCGACGTCGTTGAAGACTTCAACTTTGAGACTTGGAGGGCCTAAATATTTCAACTTGAAGATCAGCGGATTTGAAGACTTCAACTTGAAGACCGACGTGGTTGAAGGTTTCAACTTGGGGACTTCAACTTGAATACACTTGAAAACTTCAACTTGGAGACTTCGAGGGCTTAAATATTTCAGTTTCTCTTTTGCTTTACATTGTTCGACTTTTATCTTAGTCGCATAATTTTCAGCTTTACGTGCTTGTAACAAATGATTCATGTCTTGCCGTGGGAGAGTCCAGATAATGAACTATTTGATGACTTTAATATCTAAAATATATCCAATACTCAGAATCAAAAACCTTCAGAATCACGCCGGATAATATCTTGAAACCAACTTTAGATTTCACCATGTTAAAAATTTCAGATTTGCGTAGTCTCACCAAAAAATTCATATCTCGGTGTAGAAATATCGAAATTGCAAACCGTTTGATTTCAAGAAAACTAGACTTCAAGATTTAGCATATCCAAAATTCTCAATCAAACAACTTCAGAATCGTCCCAGATAATATTTTGAAATCAACTTTATATTGCACCACGCTATCAATTCCAGATTTGCGCAGTCTCACCAAAAAATTCATATCTCGGTGTAGAAATATCGAAATTGCAAACCATTTGCTTTAGAGAAAACTAGACTTCAAGACCTAGAATATATCCAAAATTCTCAATCAAACAACTTATGAATCGTCCCAGATAATATTTTGAAGTCAACTTTACATTGCACCACGCTATCAATTCTAGATTTGCGCAGTCTCACCAAAAAAAATTAATATTTTGGTGTAGGAACATCGAAATTAGAAGATGTCTTACTTGCCATCAATCAAAATTTAAGAGACATTATATGTCCACCTTAAGATTGGAAAGTTATAAAGCTTCAACTCGAAGACGATATCGACTTGAATACTTGGAAAACCTTGAAGATTTGGTGGACTTGAAGACATAGAGAATCCCTGGACTTCAATGCAAATACTTGGCATCCTCCTAAAATCGGCCCATCAAAGATATCAATTTACCATGGAGGGTTGCCCCCTTTAAATCAAATGAGGTCAAAGTTCAGTAGGAGGATGGCATTTCAGCTTGATCTTACATTCCTTTATACTTCATTCGAACAACAATTGGGCAATATGTATCTTTTGAACTTATGCGACTGAACTTAGAATGAAACTCTAAGATGCCTACGTACCTCGGTAAAGAGGATCAAGTCATATCGTAGTTCAGACTGGGTAGATTTTTTTTTTACGTCTTAACTTTTGACTAGGCCGCCTCTTTCGAGGTTTTCAACCTAGCGGATTTTTTTAGGGGAGCATACACAGTTTAGACTCATGCGGGCCAGGAGTGTAGCAACATGCAGTTTAGCCTCGTGCATCAAGGAGCATCATGACTTGCAGTTTAGGCTCATACGTCGAGGAGCGTCATGACTTGCAGATTAGGCTCGTACGTCGAGGAGCCTCATGACTTCCAGTTTAGGCTCGTACGTCGAGGAGCATCTTGACTTGCAGTTTAGGCTCGTACGTCGAGGAGCATTATGACTTGCAGTTTAGGCTCGTACGTCGAGGAGCATCATGACTTGCAGTTTAGGCTCGTACATAGAGGAGCATCATGACTTGCAGTTTAGGCTCGTACGTCGAGGAGCATCATGACTTGAAGTTTAGGCTCGTACGTCGAGGAGCATCATGATTTGCAATTTAGGCTCGTACGTCGAGGAGCATCATGACTTGCAGTTTAGGCTCGTACATCGAGGAGCATCATGACTTGCAGTTTAGGCTCGTACGTCGAGGAGCATCATGACTTGAAGTTTAGGCTCGTACGTCGAGGAGCATCATGATTTGCAATTTAGGCTCGTACGTCGAGGAGCATCATGACTTGCAGTTTAGGCTCGTACATCGAGGAGCATTATGACTTGCAACTTCATGGATAATACTTCTTCAAAAGCTTGTCATTGATAGGGCCGATTCTCATACCATCTGCATCAACCAGCTTGTAAGCCCCACTTGAATAAGCTTCTTGTATGACATATGACCCATCCCATTTTGAAGTGAACTTCCCTACAGGTTTATGGGAAGTAATTATGGGTCTTCGTATGGCAAGGACATAATCTCCTACTTGAAAGGATCTCGGACGAACTCTTTTATTGAAGGCGCGAGACTATCGAGCTTGATAACATTCAAGACTCTATTGAGCTTCCAATCTCTTTTCATCAAGAGCTTCCAACTCTGCTAATCGAAGTCGAGCATTTTCTTCATCAGTGATCCCTTCTTGAATAGCCAGTCGTAACGAAGGTATTTGACGCTCAAGTGGCAAGACGACTTCGACTCCATAAATGAGTGAATAAGGAGTCGTCTGTGTTGGCGTGCGATGAGTCGTTCTATATGCCCATAGAGCTTCTTCCATACGGTCATTCCAATCTCGTTTGGATTTGGAGACAACTTTCTTTAACAAGTTGCATAGAGTCTTGTTGAATGCCTCAGCTAGACCATTGGCAGCATCATTGTACATCGAAGAGTTACGTTGCTTGAAGCCAAAGAGATCACAAATCCTGTTCATCAACCTATTATCGAATGGCTTTCCATTATCCGTTATTATGTAACGAGGAATGCCAAAGCGATAAATAATGTTTACTCGGATGAAACTTGCAACATTTTCCTTTTTTACTTCCTTAGGAGCAATAGTTTCAGCCCATTTTGAGAAGTAGTCAGTTGCAGCCAAGATGTATAGGTGCCCACAAGAGGACTTTGGCAGTGGTCCAACAACATCCAATCCCCAAGCGTCAAATGACCAGGATACAGTCGGGTGCAACACTTCAGGAGGTTGATGAATAAAATTTGCATGGAATTGACAAGCCTTGCATCTTCGAGCATAGTCCAAGCAATCTTTTACCATCGTTGGCCAATAATATCCCATCCTTTTTATATGGAAGTGGAGCTTTGGTCCGGACTGGTGTGACCCACATACCCCAGAATGTCCCTCTTGCAAAGCTTGGAGAGCTTCTTCTTCTTCTAGGCATCGCAAGAGTACTCCCTCGAACGACCTTCTGGATACTTATAGTAAAGGAAGCGAGGTGCACGACGACGGATTTCAGTCCTTCGCCTCGGATTTTCTAGAAGTATACCATAGCATAAGTAGTCGATAATGGGTTCGCCATTCTTCTTTCTCAACTTCAGAAACAGCAACAAAATGCTTAAGTTCGTTATCTTCACCATCGACCTCATTTGGCGGCGGTACTACCCATTTTTGGCAGACGGTAACTTGCACTTGGTTAGGCACGACTAATGATGAAGCTAGAGAAGCTAAAGCATTAGTCTTCTTATTTTCTTTCCTTGGTACATACTAAATAGTCACATCGCTGAGCCACCCTATCAACTTTTTTGCGTAATCATGACATGGGCGTAGTTCAGGCTTCTTGACCTCGTAACTACCCAAAAGCTGATTGACCACTAACTGAGAGTCACCAAAGACTTGCAATTGCGATTGTTTCATATCAACGGCTATTTCAAGCCCAAGTATTAATGCTTGATATTCAACAACATTGTTGGAATAGAGTTGTGTCAAGGTGAAGGAGTAGGGCAAGACTTCACCTTGAGGAGTGACAAATACTACGCCAGCCCCGGCTCCCCCACGATGCGCAGCACCATCAAAGTACATCTTCCATGGAGGTTGAACTTCAACGACCATTGCGTCCTCATCAGGTAGTTCATCAATTAGCTCCCAGTCATCAGGTATTGGATGATCTGCCAAGAAGTCTGTCAATGCTTGTCCTTTTACAGCCTTTTGAGGGATGCACAAAATCTCAAATTGTTGAAATTGGAGGTACCATCTCGCTAGTCGATCACTAAGAACAGGTTTTGACATCACGAACTTGATGGGATTTGCTTTAAAAACAAGACGGACAACATGAACTTGAAAGTAGTGCTTCAACTTTTGAATTGAGAAGACTAGCGCCAAGCACAACTTTTCAATTGGCGAATAGTTCAACTCATTAGGTGTCATCATCCTGCTCAAGTAGTAAAGAGAGTTTTCTTTCCCCTCACTATTTTCTTGGGCCAACAGTGCTCCAACAGACCTTTCCTGCGCCGCAATGTATAGTATCAATGGCTTTCATAGTATAGGAGCTGCTAAAACTGGAGGCTTTATCAAGTAGGTTTTGATACTTTCGAAGGCATTGCTACAAGCTTGATTCCACTTGAAAGGAACGCCTTTCTTTATGAGGTGACTAAATGGTTGGTACCTTCCAGCCGGGTTTGATATGAATCTTCTAAGGTATGCTAGCTTTCCTTGTAGACTTTTCAATTCATGGATATCTTGAGGCTCAGGCATTTTCAAAATGGCATCCACTTTGGCTTGATCAATTTCGATCCCTCGATGTCGGACAATGAAACCAAGGAACTTTACAGAAGTAACTTCAAAGGCACATTTCAATGGATTCATCCTAAGTTGGTACCTCCGGAGCAATTCAAATATCATCCTCAAGTCTTTCATGTGGTTGCCCTTCTCTCTTGATTTCACCACCAAGTCATCAACACAGCATTCGACATTCTTGTGGAGAAGATCGTCGAAAATATTCTGCATAGCCCTTTGGTAAGTAGCACCAGCATTCTTCAAGCCAAAAGGCATTACCTTGTAGCAATAAATACCCTTGGGGTGCGAAACACAGTAAGCTCTTCATCTTTTGGTGCCATGCAAATTTGGTTATAGCCCGACGAACCATCCATGAAAGATATTGCCTCGTAACCAGTAGTAGCATCGATCATCAGCTCTGGAATAGGAAGCGGGAATTTGTCTTTGGGACATGCATTATTGAGGTCCCTGAAGTCAACGCATACTCGAATCTGGCCATTCTTCTTCCTTACAGGGACAATACTTGAAACCCATGTTGGGTATTTAACTTCCCGAATAAATCCAGCTTTAATGAGTTTGTTAACTTCAGTTTCAATTAGGGGAACCAAGTCCGGCCTAAAACGCCTTTGAGCTTGTTTAACAGGGCGAGCACCATTTTTGACTACAAGGTGATGGACTGCTACTTTTGGGTCCAAGCCAGGCATCTCTTTGTAACTCCAAGCAAAGACATCCCTGAATTCTTTGAGTAACTCAATATAAGTGCTCTCTTTATCAGCTTCTAGTAAAACACTTAGATAGGTGGGTCTTGGTTCCTCATCGGTGCCAAGGTTAACTTCTTTTAAGGCATCAACTGTCGTCTTCACTCCTTCTTCAAGTTCAGGTGGAGCATCTTTCACATATTCATCTTCTTGAGGGTCCCCGTCATTGAAGGATATGTGATAACACGACGAAACATCCTCCAATTCCGCATTATCTCCCATCGAAGACGAAACACCATTCTCGCCTTGTACAATGACATGATACGAAGAACCTACACTTTCTTCATCTTCGTCACATTCCTTAGTGTAGACCACAGTGTATGGCTTTACCTTCAATACTTCTTTACATGAAACCACCAATTTTGTTTGTCACCTCATTCTGGAAGGAACCAAACTTTGGAAATCCTTAGAGATCTCCTGAATTTCGGGTGAAGCGGGTGTTCTTGTATTTCGATGATTTATCTGGAACTTATTCCCCTTATTTAATGGACCCAATCTCTCAAATACAGAAGTTCTCACAGTTGATTTTCCAAGCTGATCAAAGACAGAAGGCCTGTTAGAAGTGGCAAATTCCTCTTCTACACTGATATAATTGCTACTCGCCCTTCTTATTGAGATGTGCACTGGTGACAGTTGCTTGTATCCCAGACCTTCATGTGGTTGCCTCGTTGCAGCTTCTGATGGGAGCTTCCCTAACTTTGACGGCTCATTGGGATTGTATCCAGCTTTTGCAAATAGCTTGTAAGCGTTAGGATCAAAACCTTCACCTGTTCGCTTTGTAGGGAGTGCCACATTCTGCAAACGATTTTGGGCTATAAACCCTGCAAGCGGCTTTGAGGACAACTTTACTGCCTCAATTTGTTTTACCGGAAGAGTTAACTCCCTTAGCGTCTTGGTTTGGAGATTATGTGATCCGCCCTCGTCTTTTTACCTTTTAGGGACATATTGGAGCGCGGGACTTACTTTCTTTCCATAAGATGCAATACCCCCTTTATGAGATTTATTCACGTTGGCGGGTACCTCCTCAGTAACAGTTTTGGCTTTACCAATAGTCACATCAACTCTTTTAGTTATGGGTTCGTCATTCTTGCTTTTCTTACCATCATCAACTTTCAGCTCCTTCACAATGCGGTTCTTAAAGTAGAACTTTGGATCGGCAAAGTGTGACTCAGCCTCGGTGAATGGCTCATCATCAGCAACTACCGTCTTCTCGACTTTACCCTCATAGTATTTTAAACATTGATGGTAGGTAGATGAAACTACTTTATTTTCATGTATCCAAGGCCTCCCAAGCAAAACATTGTATGAAGTCTTCGCGTCGATCACATGCAGCCATGCACTTGATTGCATATCTTCATTAGTGATTCCCAGCCTGATCGCGCCTATGGCTCTTTGCCCCCCTTGGTTGAATCCTTGGATTATCACACGACTTTTTGAGAGTTCCTTCATGGGAATACCAAGTTCTTTCATAGCGTGGATTGGCAAAATGTTCACTGAGGATCCTCCATCAACCAAAATCCGATTTATCCTTTCATCGCGCATATAGCCAACCATGTACAATGGGCGGTTATGAGGAGTGTCACCTAGCAAAAGATCGTCATTTGTGAACGTGACCTTTTCCTCACAAGCATTAACTTCTTGAGGAGTGGACTCGATGGGCTTTTCCGAAGATGGTGCCAATGGTAGGTCATCACTCTTTTCTTCCCCTTTGTCAGCATGGCAACAAGAGGCATCAATGCCCTCATGGGAAATCTTCGTGCGGAACCAACTTGGTAAAAACTCCTCCAAGGTCATTGGATTTTAAGAATGGTGCATCTCCACTTTTGCTTTCTTTAAATGCCTAACTGAATTCTTTTTCGTTGGTTTTTTTACCATCATCTTCCTTGTTGGTTGTTCTATTGATTCTTTTCGTGGGATCCTTTTGTGGTGCCTACGACGAGTCACCAATGTCCAACCTTCATCGTCATCAGGTTGATTGACTTCAGCTTTGTTGCTCTCCAGTAATTCTTCATCTTTACTTTCTTTAAAACCACATAAGTCATCCGGACTGAATGAGCCAAAGGTGATAGAGACTTGGTTTGCGCTTGCTTTCTCATCTTCAAGCACGATCTTCTTTTCGCGAGCCAAATCCATGACTTTATCCTTGAAGACAAAGCACTTCTCCAGAGGGTGGCTTACAAGTCGGTGATATTTGCAGTAGTTCAGGTTATTTGTTTTCCCAGCTTCATTTGGTCGCTTCATCTCCGGAAACTCAATGAGATTTTACTCGAGGAGTTCTTCGAAAATGGCTGGCACATTAGAATCCAGGAATGGGTACTCTTTTTCCTGCATTTCTTTTAGAGTCAACTTTCCACTTGGCTTGTCTTGAAAAGAAGTGGATTTCATACTCTGCTTCTTGCTCACCTTCGTCGTGAACTTCATAGGTGACGTATTGACATTCATAGCTTCTTTGCTTTCAGACTTGGGTATGAACTTTCCCCACTTCCTGACTTCTTGCTTGTCATTCACTTTGCGAGGTTCATAGATGGGTAGCCTTTCATTTCCAGCGGAGGCCATGCTCAATTCCATGTCATGTGCACGAGTTGCAAGTTCTTCAAATGTGCTAGGCTTGATACTTTGCAAGATGTAGCGCAATACCCAATGCATGCCTTGGATGCACATCTCTATGCCTGAAGCTTCACTAAGCCTGTCTTTGCAGTTGAGGCTTGCATTCCTCTAACGATTGATAAAGTTGATAACTGGTTCCCCTTTTCGTTGACGAGTATTTGTAAGCTCTATCATACTCACCGTGCGTCTTGTGCTATAAAAGCGATTGAGGAACTCTTGCTCTAGTTGATCCCAGTTGTCAATAGATCCAGCCTCGAGGTCCGTGTACCAGTCAAAAGCATTTCCTTTTAGCGAGCGGACAAACTGCTTGATGAGGTAATCTCCATAAGTTCCAGCATTATTGCACGTCACCACGAAGTGCGCAATATGTTGCTTTAGGTTACCTTTACCATCAAACTATTGAAACTTCGGAGGTTGATAGCCATCAGGCATCTTCAACATATCGACCATTGCAGTGTACGACTTTGCATATGTAAGGGAGAATTTGGCAGCAACTTCATATTTGTTCTTAATGGTTCCTTCGATGAACTCCTTCAGTTGATCGATTGGAATCATCCCTTCAGATGAGACAGGGATAGCCTTAGTGGATGCTGCTTGTCTTGGGGGAAAGTCACTCTCTAGAACTTCTGGGAGCTTGCTGGTGTATGGGTAGATTCTTCTTTCATCAAGATTCCCACCCTATCTGTTAGCTTGTCAATTCTAGCCTCTTGATTTTGCGTGCATTTGGTCAAGCCAACGATTGCTTCCGTCAAGTTTGCCAACTGCTCCTCCATAGATGAAGTGTTTGTCACCATGGCTTGCATGATTGTCGTGGATGACGGAGAGTAGCATGGATTTTCACACAGATTGATCCTTGACTAGCTCACGCTATATGGTGTAAGTGGGGAGGATCCATCACTTGAAGCATCATCATCTTCCTTCACAGTAGAGTGCTTGGAGCCGGAGAGGTCAAGCAGAGCAAGAGTTTTCTAGATCTTTTCAGCAACATCGCTTCCTCCTTCAGATGCGTTTGTGGAAGATCTTGCTCCTTGTGGGGATGAAGATCCGAAAATAGGGGTTGATGCGGACGACACTTGGGGTGCTTGTTGTCCTAAAGAGATTGCTTTGCTCCTCGTAACTGGTCCGAAGCTTCCAAAGGTGACATCGAGAATGCTTTCCACATCAGCATAGAACCTGGAGTTAGCAGCCTTGGTGGATGTTGATCTGGAGTTGATTTTCTTCGAAGCCATTTCAATGTTCTTGAACTTTGGTGATTGAAAAGTTGAGATGAGAGGTAGAGATTGTCCCACTGGGCGTGCCAGAATTTGTAGACAATAAATTTGGTTTGAGAAAATAAAATCAAGACCGAAAAATATCGCAACAATCGTAGTATTTGATTTCAAATAATATGAGTGTACAATCTCTATGAATCCTCTGATTCTACTTTTCAATAGTAAATAAATTCAAGGGCCTTTGAGCTTGATCTTGAATATGTATTTGTAACTTCGAATGATGATTTTGTTCTTGAGCTTGAGCTTGAGCTTGATTGCTTGAAATTGACCTTGATTTGTTCTTCGTTCTTGAACTTGCACTTGATTTCTTGAACTTGAACTTAAAGCCTGAAACTTGTGGGGGAATTTGCAGCGTTTGATCCACGAGCTCTTTCTTGCTTCTTGTTATAACTTCTGGTCTCCTTTCTGAGTTATGAAGACCCTTATTTATAGTTGTGGAAGGGAAGAGTTATGATAAGAACAAACTCTTTCCGACCAATCAAATTGAAGTGTGACATGACCGCATTTGATTGGCCAGAACATGTCACTTGCACACGTGGCGCGATTTCGTTGGCCTTTTAGTGTGACTGGGCATGCCTTGTCATTTTGACACATGGCACGATCCTATTGGCTCTTTCGTTTGACTTGGCGCGCCACATCATTTGACACGTGGCACCAAACTGGGCCTCTAAGAAGATGACATCTTGGGCTTAATTAAGTGGGCTCATCACTATAGCCCAATTAAATGGGCTAGCCCAATAATATTGGTCTTATATAATTAATCCAATTATATTAGCCCAAAATATTTATTTGGACTAATATATTTAAAATATAATCTAAATTATTTATTGAATTTGAATTCAATAAATTTTATATGCCTACACATTAATTTTTCTTTTATGTGTAGTTGACTTCCATATTTATTAGAGTTGGAAATAGAGGTGATACACTTATTTCAAATTGGCATACTCTGCGGTGTGGTTGATTTGGATCGCCAAAAGGCCATACCCACTCATTTATATATTGAATCAGGTCAGATATTGGATATTCTTTAGTGCCTACTGCCTACTATATATAACTTCCTATGACATATACAAGGTGACATTTGTCAAACAATGATAGGATTAAATTGTATTGCGGAAAAACAATGTCCTAAAATGAGTTAAAACAACTCACAAATGAAAACTTGCACTAATTTGTCTAACAAGGATAGGATTAAATTGTCTATGGTTGGCATTTCGAGAGATTTGGTTGAGAATTGGAAAAAAAAAATTATTGACGTTATGGATAAATATTATCCCCGGTAGAAGATTATCCATACCGGGTATAATAAGCTTATCCTTTCAGTACCCAGTTATGGATAAACATTACCCCCGGTAGAAGATTATCCATACCGGGTATAATAAGCTTATCCTTTCAGTACCCAGTTATGGATAAATATTATCCCCGGTAGAAGATTATCCATACCGGGTATAATAAGCTTATCCTTTCAGTACCCAGTTATGGATAAACATTACCCCCGGTAGAAGATTATCCATACCGGGTATAATAAGCTTATCCTTTCAGTACCCAGTTATGGATAAATATTATCCCCGGTAGAAGATTATCCATACCGGGTATAATAAGCTTATCCTTTCAGTACCCAGTTATGGATAAACATTACCCCCGGTAGAAGATTATCCATACCGGGTATAATAAGCTTATCCTTTCAGTACCCAGTTATGGATAAATATTATCCCCGGTAGAAGATTATCCATACCGGGTATAATAAGCTTATCCTTTCAGTACCCAGTTATGGATAAACATTACCCCCGGTAGAAGATTATCCATACCGGGTATAATAAGCTTATCCTTTCAGTACCCAGTTATGGATAAATATTATCCCCGGTAGAAGATTATCCATACCGGGTATAATAAGCTTATCCTTTCAGTACCCAGTTATGGATAAACATTACCCCCGGTAGAAGATTATCCATACCGGGTATAATAAGCTTATCCTTTCAGTACCCAGTTATGGATAAATATTATCCCCGGTAGAAGATTATCCATACCGGGTATAATAAGCTTATCCTTTCAGTACCCAGTTATGGATAAACATTACCCCCGGTAGAAGATTATCCATACCGGGTATAATAAGCTTATCCTTTCAGTACCCAGTTATGGATAAACATTACCCCCGGTAGAAGATTATCCATATCGGGTATAATAAGCTTATCCTTTCAGTACTCCGTTATGGATAAACATTGCTCTCAGTAGAAGATTATCCATATCTGGTATAGTAGCAGCTTACACAACAGCTTCCTTTCTTCTATAAATAGAAGAGATTTCAGTTCATTATGTACATCAGTTTGAATTCGAATAATATAACAGTTTCTCTCTATACTTGTCTTTACTTTACAGTCTTTATTTTATAACACGTTATCAGCACGAGACTCTGACATCTCGAGCAAATACTTTGAAAGTATTAGAGGTAAGAACTTTCTTTTCCTAAATAATGTCAAATCTTTCTAAACTTGAATTTGTAGCCCTGGATATATCGGGCAAAAGCTACATGTCTTGGGTGCTTGATGCTGAAATTCATCTTGATGCGATGGGTCTGGCAGACACCATCAAGGATAAAAATCAGGCATCAAACCAAGACCGTGCCAAAGCAATGATATTCCTACGCCATCACCTTGATGAGGGCCTGAAAATGGAATATCTCACTATTAAAGATCCAGTCATACTGTGGAATAATTTGAAAGATAGATATGACCACCTGAAGATGGTCGTTCTTCCACAGGCACGTTATGATTGGACTCATCTAAGGCTACAAGATTTTAAATCTATCAGTGAGTATAATTCTGCTATGTTCAGAATTATTTCCCAATTAAAATTATGTGGTGATAATATTACTGATCATGATATGTTGGAGAAAACTTTCACCACTTTTCATGCCTCGAATATGCTCCTGCAGCAGCAATATCGAGAGATGAGATTTAAAAAGTATTCTGAACTTATCTCACATCTTCTTATAGCAGAGCAACATAATGGGCTATTAATGAAAAATCATGAAAGCCGACCTATTGGTTCTTGTCCATTCCCTGAAGTGAATGAGACGAACTTCCACCAAGCTAAACGTGGAAGAGGTCGTGGCCCCAGTCGTGGTCATGGCCGTGGTCGGGGAAGAAACCCCAATCATGGTAATAATAATGCACCAAAGAAGCCTCCTCACCACCAGCAGTGGAAAAGGAAGGAACAAAAGCATGAAGCGGTGCAAGCGCCAAATGCAGAAAATGCATGCTATAGATGTGGAGGAAAAGGGCACTGGTCACGTACTTGTCGTACGCCAAAGCACCTGGTTGAGCTTTATCAAGCCTCCCTGAAGAAGACAGAGAAAAATGCTGAAGCAAATTTTATTTCTGAAGATAATTTAGACTTCATGCATTTGGATGTAGCTGATTACTTTGCACTCCCAGAAGGAGAAACAAGTCATGTAATCGGTAGTGAATCTGTAGAAATGTAAATATTTTAATTTTTGTTGTTTGTAATAGATAGTATGGTTATGTAATTGTTGTACATAAATAAAAGTTATGCTTTGATAATGATGTTTACTATAATATATTTTATTTATGTTATTTTGAAGAATATGGATAACCCTCAAATTATGTTTGGATCAAAGACAAATCATGAAGATATTTGTGTTATTGATAGTGGAACAACTCATGCCATATTCAACGATCAGAAATACTTTTCTTATTTGCATAAGGAAAAAGCAAATGTTTCAACAATTTCTGGTAATATAAGTTTGATTGAAGGCTCCGGAAGAGCCATAATATTTCTGTCTAAGGGAACAAAACTTATTATAGACAATGCATTGTTCTCCTCCAAGTCCCGAAGAAACTTGTTGAGTTTTATAGATATCCGCCGAAATGGGTATCATGTTGAGACAATAGATGAAATGAACAGGGAATATCTTTGTATTACAAAGAATATTTCTGGCCAGAAATGCATTGTAGAAAAGTTACCAACTTTATCTTCTGGCTTATACTATTCAAAAATTAGTACAATTGAAGCACACTCTATCGTAAACCAGAAGTTTACGGATTCAAATACTTTTGTGCTTTGGCATGGCCGTTTGGGCCATCCCGGATCAATAATGATGAGACGAATTACTGAAAATTCGAGTGGGCATCCATTAAAGAACTTGAAGATTCTTACAAATGACGAATTTTCTTGTGATGCTTGTTATCAAGGAAAAATGATCACTAGACCATCACCAATGAAGGTTGGTATTGAATCCCCTGCCTTTTTAGAGCGTATACATGGGGATATATGTGGACCTATTCACCCACCAAGTGGGTTGTTTAGATATTTTATGGTCCTAATAGATGCATCTTCAAGATGGTCTCATGTGTGCCTACTATCATCTCGCAACCTGGCGTTTGCAAAGCTATTAGCCCAAATAATTCGATTAAGGGCACAATTCCCAGATTATCCTATAAAGGCTATTCGCCTTGATAATGCTGGAGAATTCTCATCTCAAGTTTTTGATGATTATTGTCTATCCGTTGGGATAAAAGTTGAACATCCTGTAGCTTATGTTCATACTCAAAATGGTCTTGCAGAGTCATTTATTAAACGCCTGCAATTGATAGCAAGACCACTACTTATGAAAACAAAATTGTCCACTACTGCTTGGGGCCATGCTATCTTGCATGCAACATCACTTATCCGTCTCAGACCGACACATTATAATAAATATTCTCCGTCACAATTAGTTTTTGGTCATGAACCAAATATTGCCCATCTACGAATTTTCGGATGTCCTGTATATGTGTCAGTAGCATCACCACAACGTAGTAATATGGGACCACAAAGAAGGATAGGAATATATGTTGGGTTTGAATCACCCTCTATTATTCGCTATCTTGAACCATTGATAGGAGATTTATTTACTGCTCGATTTGCAGATTGTCGGTTTGATGAAACAAATTTTCCACAATTAGAGGGAAAGAAAAAGGAAATCAAAAGAGAAATTGTGTGGACAATTTCATCATTATCTCACTTTGATCCCCGTACTCCTATATGTAATCAAGAGGTCCAGAAGATCATCCATTTACAGAATATAGCAAATCAAATGCCAAACGCATTTACTGATTTGAAAAGGATAACTAAGTCACATATTCCAGCAGAGAATGTGCCTATCCGAATTGATGTCCCAGTAGGACCATCTACTAGCATGAGAGCTAGTGAACCTAAAGCACGCCTGAAGCGTGGTAGGCCTTTGGGTTCTAAGGATCGAAATCCTCGAAAAAGAAAATCGACAAATGATCAAAACGATACTATGAAGGGATCCCCTGAAGAGACCCAAAATCTGATTAGTTCTGAGATTCCTGAAGAAATCAATGAACCTGAAGCTCATGTGAGTGAGGAACTTTTAATAAGTTCGAACGGTGATGGGATTAATTTAAATCGATTTGAAATAGTGGTGGATAATATTTTTGCATATAATGTTGCACTTAATATTATGCAAGATAGTGAGGATCTTGAACCTCGATCTGTCGAAGAATGTCGACAAAGATCTGATTGGCCAAAATGGCAAGAGGCAATTCAATCGGAATTGAAGTCACTTGCTAAAAGAGAGGTCTTTGGACCAGTAGTCCAAACACCTGCTGGTATAAAACCAGTTGGTCATAAATGGGTTTTTGTGCGAAAAAGGAATGATAAAAATGAAGTTGAAAGATACAAAGCT
Source organism: Nicotiana sylvestris (assembly GCF_000393655.2). NCBI lineage: Eukaryota > Viridiplantae > Streptophyta > Magnoliopsida > Solanales > Solanaceae > Nicotiana > Nicotiana sylvestris. The sequence continues at coordinate 38,538,796 of NC_091059.1, forward strand.
CGCCTTGTTGCACAAGGATTCTCACAACGACCTGGAGTCGATTTTGATGAAACATATTCACCTGTTATGGATGCCATAACATTTCGATATCTCATCAGTTTAGCACTACATGAAAAGCTTGAAATACATCTAATGGATGTAGTTACAGCTTATCTGTACGGTTCACTTGATAATGAAATTTATATGAAAATCCCTGAAGGATTTAAAATGCCTGAAGCAAAATCTCAGGAAATGTATTCAATCAGATTACAAAGATCTTTGTACGGTTTAAAGCAATCTGGGCGCATGTGGTATAATCGCCTTAGTGAATATTTGCTGAAAGAAGGTTACATAAATGATGTTATTTGTCCATGTATTTTTATAAAGAAAATGACATCAGAATTTGTTATACTTGCTGTTTATGTTGATGACATAAATCTTGTTGGAACTCCAGAAGAGCTCCAAAAGGCAATTGAATATCTTAAGAAAGAATTTGAGATGAAAGATCTTGGAAAGACAAAACTTTGTCTTGGTCTGCAAATTGAACATTTAGTAGACGGGATCTTTATCCATCAATCTGCCTATACAGAAAGGGTCTTAAAACGCTTTTATATGGACAAAGCGCACCCATTGAGTACACCAATGGTTGTTCGATCACTTGAAGTAAATAAGGATTTGTTCCGACCTCCAGAAGAGGACAAGGAACTCCTTGGTCCCGAAATACCCTATCTCAGTGCAATTGGTGCACTAGTATCTTGCTAATGCTACAAGGCTTGACATAGCATTTTCTGTTAATTTACTAGCAAGATATAGTTATTCTCCTACACGGAGACATTGGAACGGGATTAAGCATATATTGCGATATTTAAAGGGAACTCTTGATATGGGTTTGTTTTATGCTAATAAAGATAGTGCAGACCTTGTTGGTTATGCAGATGCATGTTATTTATCTGATCCCCATAAAGCTCGATCTCAAACCGGCTACGTATTTACATATGGAGGTACTGTCATATCTTAGCGCTCCACAAAGCAATCTATTGTTGCTACTTCTTCAAATCACGCCGAGATAATAGCTATTCATGAAGCAAGTAGGGAATGCGTATGGTTGAGATCAATAATTCATTTTATTCGAGAAAAATATGGTTTGGAATGTGAGAAAAGACCCACAATTTTATACGAAGACAATGTTGCATGCATAGCCCAATTGAAGGGAGGATTTATAAAAGGAGATAGAACGAAGCACATTTCACCAAAATTATTCTACACACACGATCTTCAGAAAAGTGGTGACATTGATGTGCAACAAATCCGTTCAAGTGATAATCCAGCAGATTTATTCACTAAATCTTTGCCAACTTCAACTTTTGAGAAGATGGTATACAAGATTGGAATGCGGAGACTCAAATATTTGAAACAAGGTTTTCATCAGGGGGAGTAAAATACGCGATGCACTCTTTTTCCCTTACTAAGGTTTTTTCCCATGGGGTTTTCCTTATAAGGTTTTTAATGAGGCACCTAGCAATGCGTCTTACTAAATATGTGTACTCTTTTTCCTTCACTGAGATTTTTTCCCACGTGGTTTTTCCTAGTAAGGTTTTAATGAGGCACATTATCTTTTAATGAACATCTAAGGGGGAGTGTTATAAATATATTATATTATGGATGTTCATTTAGTACTCCGTTGTCAATAAGCTTCTTGAAGAAGCTTATCCATATGGGACTCTACCGTAAATATGTTTATCTATTTAGTACTCTATTGGAAATAAGCTTCCTAAAGAAGTTTATCACTTCGGTACCCGGTTATGGATAAATATTACCCCCGGTTGAAGATTATCCATACCGGGTATAATAAGCTTATCCTTTCAGTACCCAGTTATGGATAAACATTACCTCCGGTAGAAGATTATCCATACCGGGTATAATAAGCTTATCCTTTCAGTACCCAGTTATGGATAAACATTACCCCCGGTAGAAGATTATCCATATCGGGTATAATAAGCTTATCCTTTCAGTACCCAGTTATGGATAAACATTACCCCCGGTAGAAGATTATCCATATCGGGTATAATAAGCTTATCCTTTCAGTACTCCGTTATGGATAAACACACCCCCAATTGCTTAGGGGTCGCACTCTGTCCCGCTTGGTGGACGAAATCTTCTCTCCTTTTAGAATTCTTTCTCCCACACACCTTTTTTGCCCTCTTTCACCGAGGAGGAAAGAATAATCTTCCAAGCGGACAGAGACAAAAATTTCCATTAGATTCATTCCTAAGCTTGCTTTGTTGCAGCAAGATGATCAGTCCGAGAGTGCTGGAGAGAAGAGAAAGCGGTAAAAACCTCTCTTATTCGGTCACCGAGAAGTCGGACGACTCTTCAGTAACCCAGGGTGATCCGACCCCTTCGACGCTTTTTTCGCTGTATACCCCCTCCATCCTTCGGAAGTGGAAGAAAGGGTACTCTAATTTGAATACAGCAATTACGTGGCATAGTAGGGCTTCATTATAATAATAATAATAATAATAAATAAATAAATAAATAAATCTGCTTGGCATGCGATTTCCAAATAAGATTATATTTCCCCTGTAACTCCAAAATTTCAAGTTAAGCAGATGAAAGCATACAGTGCTGGATCTAAAATTTGTAAGTCAATAAAATTTGAGTTGAAAGAACAATTTTTAAAATATAAATTTGATTATTGATATGAAATAAAAGCAATTTAGTAAAACATGAACAAGAAATAAAAGCAATTTAGTAAAACATGAACAAGAAATAGAGATAGAGAGAAGGAAGAGATTTTCTTCTTCAATTGTGTGTATTTTCCTATCTATTACAAGGCCTTTATATAGGCATGAAAAGTGAAGAAAATATGTCATGGAATATGTCATTGAACATAGAAAATATGTCATTGAATATGTCATTAAGCATTTGACATGAAGATCATGGAGGAAGAGTAGACATCCACCATAATATGATATTTATCATAACACTCCCCCTTGGATGTCCATAAATAATGTGCCTCGTTAAAACCTTATTAGGAAAAAACCCTATGGGAAAAAAAATTTAATGAAGGAAAAAGAGTACACATATATACCTTTTGGCTGCCTCGTTAAAAACCTTGCAAGGAAAACCCGGTGGGACAAAATCTTATAAGGAAAAAAGAGTACACTGCATATTAACTCCCCCTGATGAGAGCATCAGTTCACATCCTTCAGCCTTCGCATCCCAATCTTGTACACCAGTTTCTTGAAGGTTGACGTCAATAGAGATTTGGTGAACAAATCAACCATATTATCACTTGAACGAATCTGTTGCACATTGATATCACCATTCTTTTGAAGATCATGTGTGAAAAATAACTTTGGTAAAATATGCTTTGTCTTATCTCCTTTTATGAATTATCCCTTCAATTGGACTATGCATGCTGCATTGTCTTCATACAAAATTATGGGTAGTTTGTCACACTTCAAACCATATTTGTCTCGGATAAGATATATTATAGACCTCAACCAAATACATTCTCGACTTGCTTCATGAATAGAAATTATCTCAGCATGATTAGAAGAAGTAGCCACGATTGATTACTTAGTCGATCGCCAAGATATGACAGTGCCTCCACATGTAAACACATAGCATGTTTCAGATCAAGCCTTGTGTGTGTCAGATAAATACTCTATATTGGCATAACCAACAAGATCGGGATTGCAATCATTGCCATAAATAAGCCCACATTGATAGTCCCTTTTAGATAACACAATATGTGTTTGATTTCACTCCAATGTCTCCTTGTAGGAGCAGAGATATATCTTGTTAAGACATTAACTGAAAATGTTATGTCACGCCTTTTAGTGTTAGCAAGATACATTAGTGCATCAATTGCACTCAAATATGGTACTTCAGGACCAACAAGTTCTTCATTATTTTTATGAGATCGGAATGGATCTTTATTTATATCGAGTGATCTCACAACCATCAGGGTACTAAATGGATGTGTTTTATCCATATAAAATCGGTTTTAAAATTTTTTCAGTGTATGCTGATTGATTGATAAAAATTTCATCTTTCATATACTCAATTTGTAGACCAAGACAAAATTTTGTCTTTCCAAGATCTTTCATTTCAAATTCTTTCTTTAAACAGTTTACTGCTTTAGGAAGCTGCCTGGGAGTTGTAATGATATTTGAATCAACATACACAAAGATTATAACAAATTCAAATCCAGATCTTTTTTATAAAGATACAAGGACAAATTGAATCATTCTTGTACCCTTCATTCAATAGGTACTCACATAGGCGATTATACCACATGCGCCTTGATTGTTTCAATCCGTATAAGGATTTTTGAAGCTTTATTTAATAGATTTCTTGGAAACATTAATATGCTTCAGAACAATTTTAATCCTTCAATGATTTCCATTATACGCATATCAAGTTTTCATGTATTGCCAGATTAAAACTTGAAATAATTATATCCACCATAAGAGAACATGTCTCCATATAATCAATGTGAGGATATTTACTAATTTTCTTGTATCACAAGTCGTCTTTATGTCTATCGACATGAACTTTTTGCACAAGAACACATTTATACCTCCATTGGCTTTATACTTTCAGGTGTTGGGACTATCCGCCCAACTTCACATTTTTTCAAGTGAAGTCAATTTTTATTGCGTATTTTTCATTTGGCCAATCGTTTATCTATCCAAATTTCATGACAGATTTGAGCTCAAGATCCTCGTCAATATTAATAATATTGAGCGCTACATTATGTTAACAATATCGTCGACGATCATTTTATATCGGTTCAATTATTACACAATAAAGACATAACTTATTGAGATCTCTTTATCTCATTATTTTCAGGTACCTGAGCCTCTCACATGAGGTCTTACGAAGTGTTATGTCGTGGTGCTCTTCTAGAGCACTTGCCTCCTTATTATGACCATTTTACCCCTCTCCTTCTTCAAGGAGTTTTATCTTTGGAACTGATTGGTCTGTTACGCTTCATGCGTGCCATAGACTCTGTCCCTCATGGACTTTATTCTATTTGGAGCATTAACAACTGAAATATGACATTTAGCTTTGGGTCAGCAAATGCGTCTGGCAATAATTTATAAATTAATTATCACTTGAACTTCAAGTTCATATTTTCTTGTACGAGGATCTATATGTATTCATAATAATTCATTTAACGTATCACTTTCTTAGCTATCCATTTTCTCCCCCTAATGTTGGGATCACCAACACATTTCCCAACCTTCTTTGGGAACCCATCTTTGTGCATTGTGGTGGCATAATTAAATCATATAGCACATTTATATTTCTATATAGAAATTATTTGGTTCCTGACCCTGAACCGATTGTGATAAGGAGAAATTTTCATAACTTGGCTAGATGCGTACAAGTGTTGGTGTATATTAAATAATATATCTCATACCACATTTTATTTTTGGGAGTTTTGTTCTCATAACCAATGATTTAGCTATAATTGGAGGCATACAATTTCCGCTAAACCAACTTGGATTTAAACCAGTATTATCAAGATAAATCATCATAATTTATATTCTGGAATTGTGCTCTAATAATTTGAGCAAGCAATCTTGCAAAAACCAAGCTGCAAGTTGATAACAAATGCTCATGTGACCATCAAATAGATGCATCTATTAAAATCATATAATAGTAAACGGTCCACATGGCAGGTGACTGGGCCCATATATATATCACCTTTTATTCCTTCCAGAAATCAAGGGATTCAATCCCAACCTTTAACTGGTATATCATGAGAATAAGCAACACAAGAGAATTCTTGAAGAATCTTCTATTCTTCAATATATGTCAATGTAATTCTTAATTAATTTTTCGCATCATAATTGAACCGAGATGGTCAACCGGTCATGCCAATTAATATTTGTTTTAGTAAACCTCTAGTTTACTTGTGGCATATGATTCCAGCATCATGCTTATATTTGTGTAGTACAAATAGAAAGAAGATCGGGTAACCTTTCATATTTACCCGGTATGATTATAGAAATATGAAGATATTCAATCTTCCTTTCATTTATAGTCTCAATATGCCAATCACTTTGACTTATATATTTGAAACTCAAAAAGTTTCTTTTGAGACTTTACAATATCAATGTCATGAATAAGTTTATTCATTCGGGTAGTAACAAAGTAGTTTTTCCGGAGTTCTTAACAACTTTTGTACTACAAGATCTTTTATTATACCATTCATATGGTAAATGTCTCCTTCACGGATAAAACTATATCATAATAAATTGTCATGGTCAAAATCATCATAAGCAAAATGATTTCTTGCTTTAACTTTGCCTTTAATAACTTTTATAAGGCATGACAAAATAATATTTGGTGTATCACATGTACGCGATCAATGACATATTCATGTAACCACACAATAATATTTATTCTCTTTATTTTACTCAAACCTCCCTTAGAGGTGAGTTGTGTGGTATTCATATAATTATGAATTGCATATCTTTATTCATTGCTTTTATCACATATTGCCACATTCAACTTTAGGAATGGGTTTGCATTAGCAATGCTTATCACAAGTCACATTCTCTTCAAGGAATGGATCATAATCAGCGACGTGCTTTATTATTTTTATACCAATTTGATGCTAAGCATTGCCTTCACATTTTGAAGGACTATTTTGAGAACTCTTATTGTTCTCCTTTTATAATCATAGTGATGATTATTATTATTTTGATATTTGGAACGCCCACGTTCATTATTCAACCACTTGTCTTCATTGAAACTTATTATGCACTGCTATCACATTCACTTCAAGAATGGAGCAAATCAAGTGGGACAATTTTCATGCCTTTTCATGAAAAATATATTATATTTCTTTAGTCATCATTATATCATCAATATGGTACATTAGGACTCAAACCCAATGTATTACCAATATAAAGGCATGTTAGGCCATAATAAATTGGGACTCAAACCCAACTCTTATCATTATGGAGCATCAGGACTTGATCCCGATGTCTTACCCTCAATCAATGGCATAATAGGCTAAACAATATTGAGATTCATTCTCAAGCCTTAATTTCAATCACATGCCAAGAAAGTTATACACAACTAATTTGCAATTTGCTTTCTTAAATAAGTGTACAAATCTCAAATCAGCGTAAAGCTTTATTAATTATTTGTAGCATCTATATGAAATACAACCGTTTGTAGTCAGAATATTTCTTCTAAATTCTATTAGAGTTTAAAAGGATCATAAAATCATTGTCATAATATTTATTGAGTCTCTCTCAAAAATATTGTTGTTTTCGGGGTATACCCTACCTATTGGATTTGATTTAACGCCATGACTTTCCTTCACTCAATTCAACCAAGTAATTAGTGAATAAATTTATCAAAAGTACCTAACACATATATAGTACTAATACATAAATTCAACATTTATATTACCTGAAAAGTGACATTATAGGTAACAATTTACCAGTTGTAGCTTGTGCATCATTCATATAAAATACTTAAAAATGGTAAGTCAGTAGCAAGCATCAAGTAGGTCATGGATACTCAAAAATACCTCTTCTAGTAGTCATACTAATCATTGTTTGCTTTCAAATGATACGACCATAAATTATGAAGTATACTTTCTCAATAGCTGGTTTGTTTTCCAAATATCAAAGAAGTAATTAATCAACCTAGATAAAGATGTGAAGTATTTCTTGTTTTCTTCAAGATGATTTATGCTTTTAATCAGTATGACCAATTTTATTTTATTTTTTATTCCTTTTTTTGGTACTATATGCAAGTGTAAAAATCCAAAAGGAAAAAAATATTCATCCAAGTAAAAGAAAATGTTTAAAGCGGCAGGACAGATTGAAGATAGTTAACACATAAATATGCATAAGACAATTTATATAAAATATCCTTGGTTACCATGACATGCATCATATCAACAATTAACTGCTACTATGATTTTCACATATAGAACTTCGAAAATTTTATTCCATTCATGTGATATAAAAGATGTAATATTAATATGTGCTTATGCAATACAGGTGTAGTACGAAGTTGTGTGCATATGAGATTTTAAAGGAATGACAAGTATAAGATAATCATACCTTCTTACATTTCATTACTTACCATATGTAGTTTCTCTTTACATTTAACCATGTGATGATATGTATGGCTTCTAATTGTAATCTTTCCGGATGTAGGAAATTTTTTGTAGATATATATATATATATATATATATATATATATATATATATATACAATTGGTTAGAGACTCGTGCTGATAACGTGTTATGAAATAAAAGCAATTTAGTAAAACATGAACAAGAAATAAAAGCAATTTAGTAAAACATGAACAAGAAATAGAGATAGAGAGAAGGAAGAGATTTTCTTCTTCAATTGTGTGTATTTTCCTATCTATTACAAGGCCTTTATATAGGCATGAAAAGTGAAGAAAATATGTCATGGAATATGTCATTGAACATAGAAAATATGTCATTGAATATGTCATTAAGCATTTGACATGAAGATCATGGAGGAAGAGTAGACATCCACCATAATATGATATTTATCATAACAATTATTTATATTTATTTCTTGTATATATACATATCGAGTGAAATATTGAATTCTATCATGCATGTCATCCATTGTTTTAATTTCACTTTTCACCACAAAACATAATTAGTACTCCTATTCGGTATTAAAGCAACTCATGACTGGAAGATTAAATAAATGGAACTCAATTATGTTTGGCTCAAAAGATATCGGAACCTTTTTTGAATGAATCAATCAAAGAAAATGAAGGGATAAATCTTAGTCAGACATAATAAATTTCAGATCAAAGAGCTAATAGTATAGATAATACATAAGATGAAAGAGATAAAGTCGATCTTATTGAAATTCAACATTATGGCTCTCATCGATCGATGGGGGAAATAGCTTTGTATGTTCTTCTACAGATTACTTCTCTCCTATAATGATTACAAAAAGAGAGCTTGGGAGAGATAAAGGGAAGGAAACCACCCCTTATCGAGGGTTTTTCCCTACTATATATAGTCAAGGCATCCTTGCCATTTACTTGGTCTGATACTCTCTCGCACCAAATGTGCCTTGGTCGTTCTTTTAGACATTGCTCCTTCCGACTCGACAGGTGTCGAGAAGGGGATGTAGGGTGGGCTATGTTATCTCTACTACTCGGTCACTTGGGCGGAACGTTGGTCAGCTCGGCCGTGATGGTTAGATTTTGACCAATACAGTTAGTCCCTCCATCTGTCAGGGTTGTCCCCTGTCGGGCCCGGCAGACGGATCATGATTGCTATGAATTCAAGCAAAATCTAACTTCTCGTTCCTTAGTTACGTTACTTGGGTTTTAGTGAGATGGCGGCGTTCTTTCGATACCCGTGGATTGTTGCGGCTGTTTCGGAACCAAAACGTCGTTTGGCATCAAAGCGTTATTTCGTGGTTACCGCCTATCACACCTCCTTTTTACACACCCGAAGGTAGTACAAGGGAGTTTTTCCAATTTAAGTGACATTATTCAAAAGGGGATTATTTATTTGATTCAGAGTCGCCACTTGGGATAATTTATGGTGTCCCAAGTCACCGGTTCAAATCCCGAATCGAGGAAAAGATTGACTCTATATTACAGTCCGCAAACCAACAATTCTGAATAAGGAATTATGTTAACCCGAGGGAAGGTGTTAGGCACCCACGGATTCTGTGGTTCTAGCACGGTCGCTTAAATCATTATAATTGACCTATTATCTGATTTTAATACATGTTCAAATCTATGGTGCCATTTTAAACCTTTAACCGCTTTTATTCACTTTTAGAGAAAATTGCAATGTTATTAAAACACGTCTTGAACCACGTCATATAAATGCACCCGTGATATTCGACATATTTTAACATTGTTGAGATTTGGATTTGAGTCACATAAACGCGCACCCGAACTTAGGAAGGTAAATTATTAAAATAACGCGCCTAAAGCAACTACGCGTCTTTAACTTTACGAGGGCCATGGAAATTTGCTAAATGGCACGCCTCGAGTCCTAAGAATTTTAACAGATATAATTAAATGAGGGCCATGCATTTGAGATTTTATTTGGCGCGGCGCACCTCAATTCCAATTCTAAAGGAAAGTTCGAGCTAAATGTTTGAGGGCCATAAACTATTTATGTTGTTCAATATGGCGCACCTCAACTAATCTATTCTTAAAAAAACCAAATTAATCAAATGAAGGAAATTTGCAAGATTCGCTTACTTAGACAAAATCACAGTACTACTAACCAGCAATCAACAAATTAGAGTGCCATAAATATTCGTTCAGCCGGCATGGCAAGGAAACTAAACACAGTCGATGTGAGCATTGGGGAATTGGGCCAGTATTAAAACAAAATTATTCTGGCCCAACCATCAACGAAGAAACTTGTTCTGGAGCAAAGAAAGCCTATTCAATAGGGCCTACCCCTTTTCATTTTCCATTGATGTTAAAACTCTGAGCCCAAGTTGAGCCCAAGCAGAAAGCTTCATAACCAACACCCATCAGACTCGACATCGAGTCTGTATAGCGCTCCAGTAATGGCTAAGGAGTGAACTTTCAAGATAAATCCAAATAGCTAGTTACAAAATTACTATATGAATAACATACAAACCATACCAAGATTTTGAAGGGGGAACAATTAAAGATCCATTTCTTGAAGAATTATATGGCATACGACTTTAAAACTCCTAAATCCTTAAGTTAACTTGAAACATTGAAGTTTAAACTCTAATTGAACCCCTCCTAACAGACTTGCAGGATTTAAAACATACTCATACCAAACACACTATAAATAAATACTAAATCATTTTGAACATAATCATGCTAAATTAAATTTGCTTTACAATGACAATTCCCGGTAGGCTAAATTCTAACTTTCTCACAAGTTTCAAAGAATCATATCAAGGAATATCCAAAGTGCATTTAGGAGAAAATACCAAAGCAGAACATGCCTGGAAAACTAATATTACCTAATGTCAAGCATACATACCCCACTACTCCTACTTATGACTACTGAATATACACAACCTTAATTGTATAGAGGAATAACTTAAACAACAGGTACGACTGCATATCTACTACGAAACAACTGAAATAACAGGAGGATCAAAAGAAATCAGCTCAAAGCAGCCTGTATTCAATCTCTCAGTTCACATGTTTCAACAATCCCTTGTTATTCAGGGTTAATAAAGTACCTGGAAATTAAAAAAAAAAGCAAAGGAAGTAAGAAGTGAGGCAACAATAAGCAACAACAGCAGATTCCAGTACTAGGAGTAAACCATCCAACGAATCTTACACCCAGAAAATGAAGTTCAGCAAACCAGAATCCAGTTTTAAACACACAACCAAACCAACAAACATCAAAACCCAACCTCAATGACTAGACCTCAAACCATTTGAAAGTCCAAACAATCAGAAAATTGATTCAGGAAGTGAAGATTTCAATTTGCAAAGCAAAAACTCAATGGAACAGTATTTTGTCAAAGATTTCCAGCCGTTTTTGTTATTTTTAGAATTTGTTTTTCTTCTTCCCAAAAAAGAATCTCTCCTGAGCTTCAAGTAGCAATGCCTTTATAGGCAAGCTACTAGGGCAGCATAAATAATTCAGTTTTTGCCATGCAAACCTTCCACAATTTTTATTTTTGCAGCCTAGTCCCTCATTTTCTGACTTGCAGGCCAAGTAAGGCTATTTTCAGCTTTCTAGGAAGTTTCCTAAGGTGGTTATTCAAATATTCCCTAAGTAATCTACCCAATTTACCCCTAGTTACCCCTGAATTTACCCCTGAATCCCAAATGAGTTATGGGTCAAAATGACCCAAGGTCCAGCCTTAAACCTGGGCTTTCCAACTAGAATGACCCCATTTTCCTCTGGTCTTTTGATTCAACAGCAACCAAATTCAATCCATCATAAACCCAAACAAAATTCAAACCAAAATGGGATTACAAACTAAACGGATTCAAAATGAAACTAGAACAAGGGAAAAAAAGAGATTTAAAATTAAACATGAGAACTAGAACGAAAATCCGAATCTTAACACGACTTAAATAAAACCAAACATTGCAAATGAGCAAACCAAACACAATCAAAAGAGAACACTGGAAAGCAACGGAACAACATGAATATCAAACAACCAATGAAAGAAAAAAGAAAACCTAGATTCAGAAATTAAAAATCCCTAAATTCATCAGAAGAAGCTAATTTAAGAAAAGTAGAAGAAAGAGAAGGGGAACAGATGGTGAAACAACGAAAATAGACAGAAAAGATGAAGAAAACTTACCGATTCAAACTCGAACTTGACTGACTTTCCAATTTAAACTGCGAGATAATGTCAATCATCTGTTCTTTGTCAACAACAGGAAAATAACATTATTTCGCGATATAATTGGCCCTAAAACTCATGAGATTAGACCATTGACCTTGCATGTGTAGTTTCGATTTTAGGCATTTAGGGCTTGACTCTTTGATTCAATATTTGAGCAGTTCAGGGGGGATATGAGGGTAAATGGCTATAGATTTGGAAAGAGGGAAGTGAGGAGGTCATATGGTGTAAATTTGGTGATGGTTGGTGGTGGCACCGCCATTGAAGAATGTTAGGGCGGCGTTAGGGTTTCTCCTTTGAACTGAAATTCGAGAGATTCTGGGTAAATTTGAGGGAAAATGAACGGAGATCCGGAATGGGGAAGTGGAGAGGAGTTCATGGTGTAATTTTGGTAGGGAAAGGGGGTGGCGCCGCCGGTGAAGGCGGTGGGATTTTTGGGCGGCGGCTAGGGTTCTTGTTGGGTGTTCTCTGAAGGGTGTGAGAGAGATGAGAGATGAGAGATGAGAGATGGGTACAGGGTCTTGTTCGGACATATATATGTCAAATGACCCCAGCTTCCCAGCCGTTGGATGAACAAACCTCGACGGTTCAAATTTGGTTTAAATTAAAATGGGGTCGTTTATGTAATGGGGAAAGACGGACTGGGTCAGGGTTGTTTTGGGCCGGGTATGGGGCAATTTGGACGGGTATTTTGTGGATTTGACCCAAAGTTGGGTCTTTTATTAAAAACTCCATTTTTCTTTTCATTTTTAGTTTTTTGTTAAATACAAATTAAAATAAAAAACCTGATTTAATTCTAAAACTAAACTAATTATTTTCTCAAAAATTAATTAAGTTCTAAATTAAAAAGAAACTATAATAAATTCGAAATTAAAAAGTCAAAAATGCAAAATGAACTATTTTTGTTATTTTCTTTCATTTTTGTAACATTAATTAACTAATTAACCTAAGAATATAAAATAGGGCCCTAAATGCAAATACAACATATTTTCATATTTTTTTATGCATTAAATAAATTAAACATGCACACAAAAATGCAAACAAACACAAAATCATGCAATAATTCCTAAAAAATCAAATAATTAAAAGAAAAATCCTAATTTTGGGAATTCTGTAAGAGTAATTCACGCGAAGCAAAAATCACGTGCTCACAGCTGCCCCTATTTGCTCGGAGACACGAAGGGTTTTCGGGCAAAGATAAAATGAGCAACTATGAGGATTTTTGCCTGCTTGATACTCCATGTGAAGCATTTTTTGAAAAGTGTCTGACTGAACCTTGCTTCAAAGGTTACCTACATATCCTTGGCTATAAAGGAATCAGGTCAGTGTAGTTCTGGAAGTTTTAGTAGCTGGGGCTACTGGGAGCTGTGATTTCACTGTTGCCGCTGCTGCTACTGCTTGCTAGCCTCCTTATTACACAAAAAAGGAGAATCAAAAGCTAAGCTAGCTAGGCCTATCAACTACGAGTTACAAGGTTCCTATCTATAAATCTCTTGAAGCTTGATCTCGAGTCTAAGCTGATTTTGCTGTGGACTCCGATCTGAATCTTGATGCTCGTCAGCTGCATGTGCTGGATCCTTCTTCAGCTTTTGGATCAAAGCGGGTCCTGCGAAGCCTGTGACTTCAATCATATCATGAGCAGTTCGCATCTTTGTTTGCTTCAATATTTTGAATTCACTTCTTTTGTTATTTTTCTCCTTTTCTTCATTCTGGATTAAGGCTCATTCTTTTGTCTACCTTGGATCCTGTACCTCGAGGTCAAACCTGCTTGGACACCACAAACAAACGAACGAAATTTTCTGCCCTAATTTTCACTAGGAAAATTTTGTGAGTTATTTGCAACACCAAACTAAGCTATCTCTTTATTGAAAGAAATAAAAATTGGGATTGTGTTTCCTTGGGACTAGGGAGTAAAGCCCTAAATTACCAAGTTATGCTGGAAAGCTGACCGGGTTATGCCAGAAAAGGTAAACGAGTCCTTGGGTTATGCCAGGGAGGTCCGCGGGTTATGCCGGGATAAAAGAAAAAAAGGTCCTTGGGTCATGCCAGGGAGATCCACGGGTTATACCGAGATAAAAGAAAAAAGGTCATTGGGTTATGCTAGGGAGAATAAAAGAAAAAAAGTTCTTAGGTTATGCCAGGGAGGTCCACGGGTTATGCCGTGATACAAGAAAAAGGTTCTTGAGTTTTGTTAGGGAGATCCACGGGTTATGCCGGGATAAAAGGTCCTTAGGTTATGCCAAGGAGATCTGCGGGTTTTGCCGGGATAAAAGAAAAAAGGTTCTTGTATTATGCGAGGGAGATCCACGGGTTATGCCGGGATAAAAGAAAAAAGGTCCTTGGGTTATGCCAGGAAGATCCACGGGTTATGCCGGGATAAAAGGAAAAGGTCCTTGGGTTATGCCAGGGAGATTCATGGGTTATGCCGGGATAAAAGAAAAAAGGTCTTTGGGTTATGCCAGGGAGGTCCACGGGTTATGCCATGATACAAGAAAAAGTTCCTTGGGTTATGCCAGGGAGATCCACGGGTTATGCCGGGATAAAAAGTCCTTGGGTTATGCCAAGGAGATCCACGGGTTATGCCGGTATAAAAGAAAAAAAGGTCCTTGGGTTATGCCAGGGAGATCTAGGGAATGGGGCCCTATGCTACCATGATTTTGAATTTTTCTTCCTCTTTTTTTAAATGCAGGAAAAAATTTGAAGGAGACTTCCCTTTTGGGTTGATTATCACTGCAGACCTATTTCTAACCCTTGCGCATTTCCTTTTAGTTGCACCTGCTTTGCATGGTTGCTTTGGATTGCACCTGTTTTAATTTTTCAAACAAAGAACAATTTTTAGTTTGAAACGGTGGTCATTTTGTGGCCTTCATTATTTTTGATCACTTGATCTCGGCCCAACTCTTTTGGTGAGAACCTCTGCTACTTGCTGGCTTGCTGAAGACTAATCTCTCTCCTAAGACCGAGGAACTCAACTTTTCAAACTTTCCAGACGACGGTTCAACTATGCGGGGCTTTGGCCCTTTTCACTTTATCCCACCTCTAGGGCTTTTGACTTCGGATTTCTTTCATTTCCAATAACTTTGATTTCAGAGCATCAACCATCATGGCCAGTTGGGCTCGACTTGATGCATCTGCTGAAGATGGGTACTTTTCTTTAGCTTTTGTTAGGCAGAACCTTGTAAAGCCAATCTTGCCACCTTTTCTTTGTATTAGTTTCGGAAACAGAGTTAGACCGAAAGGGATGCAAGGAAAAGTAAACCAAAAGGCAAGAAAATGAATCTAAAGAGAAGTGACCCTTTCGGGAGGGAAGGAAGGACTTATCTGGGGTGCATGCGGGCTTCAATAGATATGGCATGCTTCTTGTACTGGATGCCCGACCCACACAAACTTCCCCAATTCCTCATAAACTCATTGTGAACCACATTTCCAAATCGAGAAACCTAGCCAGGACTCCAATGGTGGCGAAGGGTGTCTTCTTTTCGATCAACGGCGCCCATTGCGGGTTTTTGCCAATCGACCTCTCTCATTTCTCTTCTCACCGTCGCCTGATAGTGCTCTTTACGAGTTTTCACTAACCAAGCTCTCTCATTTTCAATTTCTCTGCTCACTGTTGCCTTATGGTTCCCGTAGGTTTTCACCGATAAGACTCTCTCATTTTAATTCTCTTATTTTGATTGTATCAGATCCAAGCAACTGTGTTTTCTAATTCTGATGCCTTTGCCGATTGATCAGAAGGATCTGGACAGGGTTCGGGTAAAAAGAGAATTAGATCGCGTTACAACTTTGGAACCATTCGGCGAGATCATCACCGAACCATTATATCATCTGCCCCAGTTTCACTTTTTTTTGGGGGAAAATTGGCTTTTTGTTTTGGTGTGACTGAACCCCAGGGAGAGGCTGCCTACGTATCCTTTTGGAATCAAGTCGAACGTAGTTCAGGGAAACATTTTGTTTTGTTGTTTTTGTTTGTTTTCGTTTTTTTTATTCTTTTTATTTTCTTCTTTTTTTTTATTTCATTTTTCAATAACACTTTCAGGTTCCAAAGAGGGTAATCAAAGAAGAGTAACTGACTCAAATGGGTTTGCAAAGGGTAGATAGTGTTTGGGTAGCGAGAATGAAAGCCTTCGTCATCCTAATCGGACAATGTTGTCACTGCAGAAAGATTAAACATAGTACCTTTTGACTGCATCTGCATTTACAACTGCTTCGGGATCATTTCCTTCGATATCGCCCAGATACAATGCTCCTCTCGGCAATATCTTTCTGATGATGTATGGGCCCTTCCAATTATGAGAAAATTTTCCTTTTGCTTCCTGGTGATGGGGAAGAATACGCCTTAAAACGAGTTGCCCCACTTTAAAATTTCTAGGCCGTATTTTCTTGTTGTAGGCACGGGCCATTCTTTGTTGGTACAACTGTCCGTGGCAGACCACGGCCATTCGCTTTTCATCGATCAAGGTTAATTGTTCCAGACGGGTTTTACCCCACTCACTGTCTTCAATTTCAGCTTCAATAATGATCCGAAGAGAGGGGATTTCAACCTCTGCGGGTATTACGACTTCAGTGCCATAAACCAAAAGATACGGGGTGGCTCCAATTGATGTGCGCACAGTAGTGCGATATCCCAATAATGCAAATGATAACTTTTCATGCCACTGCCTGGAACTTTGAATCATCTTTCTCAAAATCTTTTTGATGTTTTTGTTTGCTCCTTCAACGGCACCATTGGCTTTGGGCCGATAAGGAGTAGAGTTCCGGTGCGTTATCTTGAATTGCTCACTTATCTCCCCCATCAAATGACTATTCAAGTTTGCAGCATTGTCTGTGATAATAGTTGCAGGAATGCCAAAACGGCAGATAAGATTGGAGTGCACGAAATCTACCACAACCTTCTTGGTGACAGAGTTGAGAGTGATTGCTTTAACCCATTTCGTAAGGTAGTCAATGGCAACCAGTATGAATCTGTGTCCATTTGAGGCTTTCGGCTCGATTGGCCTAATGATGTCCATGCCCCAGGCAACAAATGGCCAAGGTGCTGACATGGGATGCAGTTCTGTGGGAGGTGCATGAATCAAATTACCGTGCACCTGACACTGATGACACTTTCAAATAAAACTAAAACAGTCCTTTTCCATGGTCATCCAGTAATAACCCGCTCGAAGGATTTTCTTTGCTAAAACATACCCGTTCATGTGGGTTCCGCATACTCCCACGTGTACCTCATGCATGATTCTTCCAACCTCTTCTGCGTCAACACATCTTAACAAATTGAGGTCTGGAGTTCTCTTGTACAAGACATCCCCACTCAAAAAGAAACCAATCGTGTGCCGTCTAACGGTTCTCTTTTGGTCTCCACTGGCTTGCTCGGGGTATTCTTGCATTTTTAGAAACCTTTTGATGTCATGGTACCATGGTTGGGTATTTGGTGCTGGTTCAATTGAGTAACAATATCTATGACTTTCCCGGATTTGAATTTCCAAGGGATCTATGTGAGCATTGCCTGGGTACGGCAGCATTGAGGCCAAAGTAGCAAGTGCATCGGCTAATTCGTTGTGACAGCAAGGAATGTACCTGAACTCTATTGACTTGAATCGCTTGCTGAGGTCTTCCACATGCTGCTTGTAAGTGATAATCTTAACATTTCGGGTTTCCCATTCTCCCTGGGCTTGCCGGATAATTAGATCTGAATCCCCCATGATTAACAATTCTTCGACATCTTGGTCGATTGCCATGTTCATACCTATAATGCAAGCTTCATACTCAAAAGTGTTGTTTGTGTAGAAAAACCGAAGCCTGGCTATGGCCGAATAATGCCGACCAGTAGGCGAGATCAAGATTGCCCCAATCCCAACACCTTTTGCGTTTACCGCTCCATCGAAGAACATTTTCCAAGCATTGGTATCTTCGGATATTGCCTCAACTGAATTTACTTCTTCATCCGAGAAGTAAGTGTTCAAAGGTTGGTATTCATCATCGACCAGATTTTCAGCCAAATGATCTGCTAATGCGTGGGCTTTCATCGTCGTACGAGTGACATAGACTATGTCAAATTCCGTGAGCAGGATCTGCCACTTCGCTAATCTCCCCGTGGGCATCGGCTTTTGGAATATGTATTTTAAAGGATCCAACCTGGTTATGAGGTAAGTGGTGTAAGCTTGCAGATAATGTCTCAGCTTCCGAGAGACCCAAGTTAGCGCGCAGCAAGTTCTCTCCAACAAAGTGTACTTGGCCTCATAACTGGTAAACTTCTTGCTCAGATAGTAAATGGCTTGCTCTCTCTTTCCGGTCACATCGTGCTGCCCGAGGACACATCCGAAATAATTTTCCAAGACTGTCAGGTACAAGAACAAAGTCCTCCCTGGCTCAGGTGGGACCAAGACTGGCAGATTTGAAAGATAGTCCTTGATTTTATCAAAACCTTCTTGACATTCATCTATCCACTTGATTGCCGCATCTTTCTTTAGCAATTTGAATATGGGTTCACACGTGGATGTCAACTGAGCAATGAAATGACTGATTGACTATGAATCCCAAGAGTTTACCGGATGGTACCCCAAATGCATATTTGGCTGGGTTCAGCTTCAAATCATATTTGCACAACTGCTCAAAGAATTTTCTCAAGTCCTGAACATGGTCGTCTTGGGTTTTTGATTTGATGATTACATCGTCCACATACACCTCTATCTCTTGGTGCATCATATCATGGAAAATGGCAGTCATGGCTCTCATGTAGGTCACCCCGGCGTTCTTCAGACCAAATGGCATGACTCTGTAACAGTAAACGCCCCAGGGTATGGTAAAAACTGTCTTTTCTGCATCTTCTCCATCCATCAACACCTGGTGATACCCTGCGTAATAATCCACGAAGGACTGTATCTCATGTTTGACACAGTTATCAACCAGGATGTGGATGTTCGGCAAAGGGAAGTTATCTTTGGGACTTGCCTTGTTTAAGTCTCTGTAATACACATACACCCGGGTCTTCCCGTCTTTCTTTGGCACTGGGACTACATTAGCTAGCCATGTGGTGTATTGAACCACTCGGATCACCCCTGCTTTCAAATATTTCGTGACCTCTTCTTTGATCTTGTTACTAATATCTGTTTTAAACTTGCTTTGCTTTTGCTGGACCGGAGGGCAATCGGGGTAAGTTGGCAACTTATGAACCATCAAATCAACACTTAGCCCTGGCATGTCGTCAAACACATCTTTGAACTCAAACAGGAGTTGGGCTAACGTGTCTAGGGTTTTTTCGTCTGTGTGAATGCTTATCTTGGTTTCCCTGATTTCTTCAGAACTACCCAAATTAACTGGCTCAGTATCATTTAAGTTCGGCTTAGGTTTATTCTAAAATTGTTCTAATTCCCAATTTATTTCCCTGAAAGCCTCTTCTTCATCGTATTCCGGTTCTTGGGTCATTATTTCACAATTAGACAGCGTATTTGGATCTGGGCATGAAGTCCACGAGCATGTCATGTTATTTAAAGCCGCATTATTAGAGTTGAAAGAAGAAATAGAAGAGAAAAATAACAAAATGAGAAAGAATAAAGAAAGATGGACGATGAAATATTGATTTCATTTCTTTGAATTTGAAGATAAATGGGTTTACATTGGAAATTAAAAGACAAGAAACTAAAGAAAAACATCCGAGTTACGCCCTGAAATAACCGCAATGCAGAAAAAGTGGCAGGACAGGTCTACCGGGACTCCCACCTGATTGGGAATGGCGTAGCCTTCCAATTCTACAACTTGGCACTGGGTCCCATATACAGCACCTCAGTGTCACACCTCCTTTTTCCGCACCCGAGGGGTGCAAGGGAGTTTTTCCAATTAAAGGACAATCGAAACGGGATTGGTTTAATTATTTCAGAGTCGCCACTTGGGAGATTTAAGGTGTCCCAAGTCACCAATTTTAATCCCGAATCGAGGAAAAGAATGACTCCATATTACAGTCTGCGTACCAGAAATCCGGATAAGGAATTCTGTTAACCCGGGAGAAGGTGTTAGGCATTCCCGAGTTCCATGGTTCTAGCACGGTCGCTCAACTGTTATATTCGGCTTGATTATCTGATTTTATACAAGTGTGAACTTATGTGCAAAATTTAACTTTTAACCGCTTTTACCATTTACTGTTTTTACAAGAATGTGAACGTCGCTTAAAACATATGTCTTTGGACTGCGTCACATGAAATGCGCCCCCAATCCGGAACATATTTTATTTGACGTTTTGGGATTTGGATTTGGGTCGCATGAAATGCGCACCCAAGTTTAAGAAAGTAGATTATTAAACACGCACCTAAAGAGACTATCGTGTTATTATTTTGGGGAAGGCCGTAAAATTTGTTAAGCGGCCTGTCCCGGATTCTAAGTATTTTGATATATGCATTTAGAGGGCCCCATAGCTTCTACATTTTTGTTTGTCGAGGCTCGTCTCATTCATTATTTTTTTAAAGAATTTGCAACGTCATGGAAATGCATCTCGGGCCACGCCACAATCAATGCGCCCGTGACTAGAGACATATTTCGACTCCGTTGAGACTTGGATTTGGGTCACATAAATGTGCACCCGAGTTAAGAAGGTAACATTATTAAAGGCGTGCCTAAAGCAACTAGTGCATTATTATTTTTGGGTAGGGCCGTGAAATTTGCTAAACGACCCATCCCGGAATCTAAGTATTTAATACATATATTTTGTGAGGGCCCCGCAATTTGTCCCTTTTATTTGGTGAGGCTCGTCTCATTTTATTTTTTATTATTATTATTTTATTATTTTTTATATTTTTAAAGGGATGCCATTTTTACGCCTTTAACCATACTAAACCTTACAGCTTCTTTACAACTAAAATCCCATAACTTGTTAGAAGTTTAATAAAAAGAGTTTTAGCGAATGAGTATTTAGGGAGTAGTAATAACATGTACTAATAATAATTTTTTTGAATGAACTAAGCGAAGGAAAGGACGAACAAATTAACGTCAAACTTGTGTCATAAAACAACTAGTCCAACTTAATTGGATGACATCGAATAAACAAGAATCACATAACGCAAAATGAGCAAAAATGCATACGATGAAAACATAAGCAGAAAATTATCATATCAATTTATATATTGCATCTTCGAACATTTAACGTAAAGTTTCTTTATCTAATACCTCGAGGTTTACTAACCTTTGAACCTCGACAACCTCAGAACGACAAACACGACCCCGACGGAACTCAAGCCGGACCTCACTAAACGAGGAACAATGACGAAACCTCGGAACAAACTCGACGAACCGGACCTCAACGAGCAACGATGACCTCAATGGAAACTGAAAGCTCGGGCCAAACTGCCAACGCACGAGATGTTGCCTGCTGCTGGATTTTCTCGACGCAGCAGGTTGGTGCGAGAAAATGCAACAAAGGGGTCGTTTGGATGTGAGGAAGGAGGCTATGGAGGGTCGTTTGGGCAGTGGCCGTTGACGATGGGCAATCACGACGAGGGGGGGACTGTTTGATCGACCAGGACTGGACGACGAGGGAACAGCGAGGGAGACTGGTTGTGGTCACCGGACGTGAGGGAGTGTACGATGGACGTGAAGGGGCTGGTAGCGACAGTAGGGTCGAGGAGGGGGCAGTGACGACGCAACGAGCAGCAGCTCGACGGGGCTGGTGCGTGGGGGCTACCGGTGGTTTTGGACGTGAGGGAGTGGATGATGGACGTGAAGGGGCTGGTAGCGACTGGTTTTTTTTCGTCGAGGGGTGGTGGTTATGGCGTCGGGGTCGTTAACGGTGGTGGAAGGGTCGTGGTGCAGGTGGTTGCATGGGGTAGCTGATGGTGGTTTTGGGGTGGTGTTCGTTAGGGTTTTTGTTTGGAAGAAGATGGGGGAGTTGGGCTGGTTGCGACGAGGGGGGGTGGTGTTTTTTAGGGTTTTTCTTCCACCCCCAAGGAAGAAGATGAAGGAACAGTGTCTTCCTTCAAAAAATTTCAAAAGTCCCCCTTTTCCAAGTCCTTTGTCCGTGTTTTGTAATGGGTTTGCCCAGAAAAATGAGCCTCACGCGTGGTGGGGTTCGAGACTTATGTCCCCCACGCGTGGTGGGGTTCCCCATGTGTCCTGGACTCGGTTTATTATGGGCTAGGTCCGAAAATTAGGCCTAAAACCGGGTAGTTTGAACCCGAATATTATTCTTTTGCCCGGACCCGAGAAATAGGAACACGTTGCTTAACTAGTCCTATGTAAGCAAAATAACTACCAAAAATAAGACTAGTATTTAAACAAAACTATATCTTTTTAAATATTTTTTCAAGATTTAAAATAGCTACAAAATATTAATAAAACTATTTTTTGTAATTTTCGTTTTTTTAAATATTAAGATAAAATATGAGGTAATATTTTTGTATTTTTCAAAGTTAAAATGACTATAAAACCTTAATAGAACTATATTTTTTTTGTAATTTTCGAAATTATATAAAGTACAAAAATAAAGTGCAATTTTTGTATTTTTCAAGTTTATGAGAGATACATAAACTAAAATTTATATATATATTTTTTTGAAATTTTTCTTTTTGCAACGAAATAAAGTAAAAATAGTTAAAATAGCTATACTAGACCCAATTTCACATATTCACGCTAAAAATGTGAAAATTCTCGGGGAGGGTCAAAAATCACGTGCTTACACTCAGCGGTGCTTGAGCCCTCCCGTGGCTGGACCATATGGGTTTCATATAGTATCTTCCTCATTGCCCCACTGATCTCTTCAATCTTTTCGGCTGTAAAGGCCTCATCTTCTTCTTCCTCCTGGTATTTCGGCTTGACAAATGTTCTGTACATATGTGGCACCGGCTGAGGCAAGACCTAACCATCATTCTTTCTATCATCTGCCCATCTTATATCAGCTGGAGTGGGTCAGAAGCCTACCCCGAAGAACTTTTCACTAGCGGGCAGGGTGATAGGTTCAGCTATCCTTTGCAATGATTTCCCAAGTCCCTTCCCCAGTTGGAAACCATGTCGGATCATTTCTTTGGCCACCATGATTAATGCATTAGAAAGGAAGGGTTGGGGGCAAGGGTTTCCTTCTTCGTATTGGTCTGCAACCACAATTTCAAAGGCCTGATAAACTATGTGCTCACTCCCCTCTCTTGCTTCAAGACATGGGACTGATGGGTCCCGATAAATTGATTGCTCGTCTTCCCCGTGGACCACGATCTCTTGATCCTCATGCTCAAACTTTACCATCTGATGAAGAGTAGAGGGTACAGCCCCCTTTGCATGAATCCATGGACTCCCCAAAAGAAAGTTGTAGGACGTGTCCATGGCTTCCCCAAAAGAAAGTTGTAGGACGTGTCCATGTCCAGAACCTAGAAGGTTACTTCAAAGTCTACAGGGCCGATGGTCAGACTTAGATCGATCTCTCCAATTGTGTCCCTTTTGATGTTGTCGAAGGCACGCACGCAGACATTGTTGGGTCGGATTCTTTCGGTCCCGATTTCCATGCGTTGTAGAGTTGAAAGTGGGCAGATGTCTACCCCAGAGCCTCCGTCCAACATAACCCTTTTCACATAGTACCCTTCGCATTTGATCGTTAGGTACATGGCTTTGTTATGTGCGGCCCCTTTTGGGGGCAAATCATTTTTGCTGAAGGTGATCTGGTTGATTGCGAAAAACCTTTCTGCCATCCTCTCCAACTGCTCTACAGAAGTCTCAATAGGCACATATGCTTCATTAAGGATCTTGATCAGTACCTTCTGATGTTCGGCGGAGTTCATCAACAAAGCCAACAAGGAGACTTGTACGGGAAATTTTCGAAGCTGGTCGATCACCTCATAATCCACCATTTTCATCTTTTGAAAGAAGGCCTCCGCTTCTTCAGCACTCACGGGCTTCTTAGATGGGAAGCGCTTTCTAGTGGCATTGTTCACCTTATCCAAATTAGAATACTTTTCAACAGGGTTATTTTCTTGAACTTCTCCTGAGATTTTTTTGCCCTTATAGGTCACCACCATTTTGTTGTAGTTCCAGGGCACAGTGGTAGGATCTGTCATAGGCTTTTGTGGCGCGCCTCCAATAACCACGGGTTCATTCATCCTCGATGGCTTAATTGGCCCCCACATCACATAATCCCCCTTGGGCACTTAGGTTGTTTTGTTCAGCTTGAATCTCCTGGGAGGACTCAATGTCATCTGCTTTTCTTGGCGGCCTCGAGGGACAAAGAGAACAACATCTTTGGAAGGCGTTGCCCCAGTCTCAACTTCAATTTTCTTCTCTGACTTTGGAGGGGTGGTTTTGTTCTTTTCCTCCCCTTTGTCTTGCTTCGGGGCGGCTTTTGGTTTTTTTCTACATCAGCGATGGAAATTATGGCCTTCAATGTTAGGTCAAATTCCTTATCCTCACAAATCATTCCGATTACTGGCCCGTTGTTGTGGGCCGACAGTGGGTTGTTAGTCACATTGGGAATATCTTCATCCCTTAGCACTATCTTCCTCTGTTCTATCAAATCTTCCACAGCTCTTTTCAAAGTCCAACAATTTTCTGCATCATGCCCCTCAGCCCCTGAGTGATAAGCGCATCGGGTGCCACGTTGGTAAGAGGGTGATTCTGGGTTTTGCCTATTTGGGGGTACGGGCTGCAACAAACCCATTTGGACCAATTTTGGGAATAGGCTAGAATAGAACTGGCCAATTGGAATGAAGTTCGATTTCCTTGGCGGCTCCCCGGCACGGAAGTTGTTTTGTGGAGGTCGGGGATTGTAGTAGGCTTGGTAAGGAGGCTGGTTTCTGGGAAATGGAGCTTGGTTACAGTTGGCTTGTTGTTGTGGCCGGACATAAGGTTGAGCATTCATGACTGGGTATAGCTGAGGAGAATAGGCCACGTCTTGGTGGGGATAATAGTGTTGCGGGGTCCTTTCTGAGAAAAGGTATCTGGGAGTACGGTGTTTTCTTGCACCCGACGCTGCCATGGATGTTTCTTCCTTTTTCTTTCCCTTCGCTACTCCTCCAGACCCACCCTGAATGGCTTGGGAGGTAGCTCTAATAGCGGATTGGCTTAGAATTCAACCCATTTCGCCAATCTTGATGGCTTCAGTGAACGGTTTACCCATTGCGGACATCATATTTTGGAAGTAGTCAGCTTCCTAAGCTTGGAGGAAAATTGTGACTATTTCAACCTCATCCATCGGAGGCTTCACCTTGGAGGCCTGCTCACGCCATTTAACTGTGTACTCTCGGAAGCTTTCCGAGGATTTCTTCTTCAGGTTTGTCAATGAGTTCCTATCTGGAGCAATATCAATGTTGTACTGGAACTACCTGCCGAAATCCCTAGCAAGATCATCCCAGATGTTCCAGCGGGATATATCCTGGTCCATGTACCACTCAAATGCGATGCCAACCAGACTTTCTCCGAAATAGGCCATGCGTAGTTCTTCCTTTCCACCGGCTCCTCACAACTGGTTGCAATATCTCTTGAGATGAGCAATAGGATCACCGTGTCCATCGTACTTCTCAAATTTTAGGGTCTTGAATCCCAATGGTAGGTGCACATGAGGGAACATACATAAGTCAACATAGGATACACTTTTCTGTCCACTCAAGCCTTGTATGCTTTTGAGACTTTGTTCCATACTCCTCATCTTCCTCACAATCTCTTCTTGCTCAGGAGTTTTGGTGGTCTTTTCTTGCCCCGCAGTGAACTCAAATTGGGGTGGCTGAGGGTAAGTATAAATGGGAAACTAAGGAGGTTCCATTTGGAAGGTGGGTGTTTGGAAGGTGAAAGCTGAGGGGTCAATACTGGGCCTAGGCAGTGTAGGTTGTGCCGTAGCCGAGCATGAGGGAGCGGTGAAGATATTTGAAGCTGCACCGGACATTAACACCTGGGGGCGAACCTCAGAAGGTGTTCCCACAAAATGAGCTGAGATAGTTGGGTGTCCTAGTGGTGTATTTGGGTGACTGATCGTGACAGTGGAGGTACCGCTTACTCTAGGAAAGAGTTCGGGGAATACCGGGATTGCGCTTGGTGGCTCTCTTCCATTTGCCCAAGCGTCCCACATTTCCATAACCCGAAGATGCATGATTATGTTTTCTTCGGCAGCTGCCAATTCTGAGGTCGGGATGCCTGAGATTGGACTATCATCCATGATGGGAATTGTTGGCAGAGTCATTTCTGAATACATTTCGACGCTCCCCTTTGATCTCGTAAAGTATGGGTGCGAAGCCAGATTACCACAAAAAGAACCACCGTTCTATAAAAACTTGAACTGGAAGAACAACAGCAAACGGTTAGTTTGAAACAAATAATAGATAGGTAATCACACGTTGGGGGTGTGATGCACCTATATAGTTAAATGTGTTTCTACATGTTTTGCAACGGTTGCATGCTTCATCCCGACTTTACTTATTCTTCCTATTTTTCTTCTTTCCATTTCCACTCTCCGTTTTTTACTCTTTTGGGTTACGATCGAATCCTATATAGATTGCCTACATATCATGACCCCGCATGAATCAGACCAAGCGTAGTTCTGGGGGTAATAAATGTAAAATAAAGACAAATAACAAAATATTTTGGGATTTTCAATTTTTTCCATAAAAAGAAGATGCTTTGATTACAACGACTCAAGACTAACAGACTCGAAAAGAAACCAACAGACTCCAACATCAAGATGACAATACAGACTCAAGAACTGACTAAAAGACTCTGACAAAAAGAAAATACAGAATCGGAAATAAACTTGACAGACTCCAACAGAGAGAAAAACAACAGACTCAATTGAAGATCAAGAATACATTAATGCTCCTAGGGCCCGCGGGATATCATTCGGTCTCGCCGTGGGCCTATATGCAAGATCCCCTTGCAGTCGCTCCAAGTCACTCATTATTTGGCGCACGAAAGTCATCACTGCAGCGAAGAAAGTAGTGCGAGTCATGTCCTCGCATGCTTGGCATTTCACGGTAATGTAGTCAGCAATGACTCTGATCCTTTCTCGGATTCTGCCCTTTTCCTGAAGCAATCGCCCTATCTGCTGATTCCGGGCTTCTAACACTTGAGAGTCGTGAAGGTGTTGATTTTGCAACTGTTGTATTCCTTCCTCCATCTGAGCCATTAAATCATAAAAGTGTTCCCTATCAGCTTTGAAATCTTTACCCTATCTGATCATTTTGTTTTCAACGGTGATGACCCTTTTCTTTAACCCCGCAACCTCATTCTCGTACTTTTCTTTTAATTGTTTGACCAGGCGCGCTCGTTCCTCCGCATTTCTAGACAATTGCTTTCGAGCGTTGGCTAGTTCACTCTCTGCATTGTTTAGATCAAAATTTTGTTCACCCACTTTTTGCCTAAGGTTATCTATGAGTTTTTCATCTCTGGCACTTCTAGCGGGATTTTCTGCCGCTATTTTCATTTTTCGAATATGGGCTCGAAGGGCCTCATTCTCTTTGGCTAGCGTTCTCTTTTCACCATCATCTGCCGCAGCTTGCAAGCCATTTTCGAATTGAAGATATTTGATTTGCTTTTCTAGCCTGCTTATGGTGGCCCTGTACTCATTCTCCTTGGCCAACCAAGCCTACTGTTCTTGCGACGCCTCGACAAATTCCTGAAGATGAGGTCTTTTGGCCGGCTTCCCAAGCTCAACTTTCCTTCTATATTAAGCAAGGTATCCTGGCGAAACTTCTCCTTTGGATCGATCACGTACACAGGTATTTGCCGTCAAGTATTGACACTCGCTCCAAATTTGACGGACTGCTGCTTCATGAAACTGGCCATTAGGACCAATCTCGACCGCTTGAGCACTAAGATCTTGATCTTTCGAAACTATTTGGCATCTTTCCAGCTGTCTTAAAACCTGATATGGGGCATAAGGCTGGATACTCCTGAGACCTATCAAGAGGAAATGAGGTCCGGTAGCTGGCATGTATATGATTTCGTCCACAGGCAGCCAACAAAAAGTCCACTCTATTTGGTTTGCAGTGATGGAACGGAGGTGTGCTACGCACTCTGTGACCCCTTCTGGCAAGCTGATCCCATCAATCCTCGTATAGAATTCCTCTATGCAGGTTTTCTCTGTAGACCCATAACTCATAAATTGAGGGCGATGGTATAGGTGTTCAATCATCCACATCTGCAGCAACAGGTTGCACCCCTCAAAAAAATCTCCTCCGGCTTTACAAGCTGTGAGAGTGCGGAAGATTTCAGCTACTATCATGGGTGCGAGGGTGCTTTTGGCCTGAGTGAGCAAACTGCTAACAACCCCAGCTATTCGTATGTCGATATTTCCATCTTTTCTAGGAAACACCAAAAGTCCCAAGAAGACCACCATGAAAGCAAAACACCTGTGTTCTTCCCATTTGAGACGGTTCCCTTTGCTAAAAAATTTGGTTTTCGGAATGTTAAACCCTCCTATGTGCCCGTATCTCTGATATATAAATTGCGGAGTGGAAAAACCAGCTTCCAAATCTGGGTTGTGGACCCCCT
Source organism: Nicotiana sylvestris (assembly GCF_000393655.2). Classification (NCBI taxonomy): domain Eukaryota; kingdom Viridiplantae; phylum Streptophyta; class Magnoliopsida; order Solanales; family Solanaceae; genus Nicotiana; species Nicotiana sylvestris. Next base: position 38,567,575 of record NC_091059.1, read on the forward strand.
ACTTATCTTTAAAGAGTCTAGGAATCTATGCACAGCGACAACTCTTGGAGAAACTAGATACTTGTGTCTCAAAGGAACCTCAGCGCTCCCAATATACCCTGCTATTTCTTCCAAAGTTGGGGTGAGTTCAAAATCTGAGAAATGAAATACGTTGTGGGCCGGGTCCCAGAATGTAACCAACGCCTTTATGATGTTTCCCCTAGGATTAATCTTCAACAACCCAGTGAGGCCTCCCAAGTATAGATTGACCGTATTTCGCCCTGATTTACCCAGATCATCCCACCACATATGCAACTCCAAAGGGATCTTGTTCATGACTGTTATTGGCAAATTTTGACTCGTGCTCATTCTGGACATTTATTAGGGTGATTAAGCAAAAATCATGATTCATTTTGACTCAAAAACAAAGCTGATACCTTTTTTTAAAAAAAAAAAAAAATTCATTTCAAAAGTAAAAACCCGGCTTCACAAATACGGCCTTTCAGCACTTCCGGGGGAAGATTTTAAGGCTGTGCTTGCTAACCAGCCAAAAAATTTGAAGAAGAGACCAAAGGTGGCTGTTCTTGCAAAAACAGCCTTCCGACGTCCTTTTTGGGGACATTCAGCTATTTTTGACAAGAATGACATCACCTTACTTGTTTACAAGAAAGCGATAAATTTTTTGGTTTTTTGGGCTATTTTTGCAAAAGGAAAGTTGGACCCGATGGGGTTGTCTACGTATCCCATATCCGGTGAGAATTGAACTGGCGCAGTTCGGGCAATTTTGACAAAACAAAAACCAATTTTCCTCTTTTTTTTCTAAAAAAACAAAATTTCTTTTCTTCTTTTTTTTCAATATTTCGGCAAAGTTTCGGTATATTTTGGACATTGGTTTTTCAAAAACAAACAATTATCTCTCTCAATCCTCACATTGCCTTTCCTTTTCAACTTCTCCTCTATAAGCCGGTCAACATGCAAATATGAAGCAATTGAATGCACAAGTAGCGAGTAAGATGCATCAGGATAGTCTTTTCATTTCGGGTACACGTGTCCTAGACAGACCCAACCCCTGTGTTGAGTCTCCACAATCAAATGCACATGACGCAAACAAACGTTCCTACTAGGGATCCGGCATGAGGCTGAGTTATTCTAGGTTTAAAACTTGGGTATGTGTTCTAGACTGTGTATCCGAGCGGACAACTCGAGTCGAGGAGGGGGCTACGTACCGGGAACCAAAAGGCCATCTGGCTTAGTAACTTGTCCGAGCCTCTTTCTTATTTCAAGGCATGACACTAACAGAATAGGGAGTCTCGACCAGCGAGCACATCCTTAAAGATTAGAAGAGAAGGGTTTCATAGCAGTGTATATACAATTTATATAATATCAAAGCGGTAAGAACATCATTTAGCACATTAGGCCCAACATGTAATAAAATCAGATAATAGATAAAGCCAAATATAACAATTCATGTAAGCTCAATTCTAAACCCTGAACCAGAGATTCTGGGTTTGGATCCCCAGCAGAGTCGCCAGAGCTGTCACACCTCCTTTTTACACACCCGAAGGTAGTACACGAGAGTTTTTCCAATTTAAGTGACATTATTCGAAAGGGGATTATTTATTTGATTCAGAGTCACCACTTGGGATAATTTATAGTGTCCCAAGTCACCGGTTCAAATCCCGAATCGAGGAAAATATTGACTCTGTATTACAGTCCGCGAACCAGAAATTCTGAATAAGGAATTCTGTTAACCCGAGGAAAGGTGTTAAGCTCCCACGGATTCCGTGGTTCTAGCACGGTCGCTTAAATCATTATAATTGGCCTATTATCTGATTTTAATATATGTTCAAATCTATGGTGTCATTTTAAACCTTTAACCGCTTTTATTCACTTTTAGAGAAAATTGCAACATTATTAAAACACGTCTTGAATCATGTCACATAAATGCACTCGCGATCTTCGACATATTTTAACATTGTTGAGATTTGGATTTTAGTCACATGAATGTGCACCCGAACTTAGGAAGGTAAATTATTAAAATAACGCGCCTAAAGCAACTACGCGTCTTTAACTTTTCGAGGGCCATGGAAATTTGCTAAATGGCACGCCTCGAGTCCTAAGAATTTTAACAGATATAATTAAATGAGGGCCATGCATTTGAGATTTTATTTGGCGCAGCGCACCTCAATTCCAATTCTAAAGGAAAGTTCGAGCTAAATGTTTGAGGGCCATAAACTATTTATGTTGTTCAATATGGCGCACCTCAACTAATCTATTCTTAAAAAAACCAAATTAATCAAATGAAGGAAATTTGCAAGATTCGCTTACTTAGACAAAATCACAGTACTACTAACCAGCAATTAACAAATTAGAGTGCCATAAATATTCGTTCGGCCGGCATGGCAAGGAAACTAAACACAGTCGATGTGAGCATTGGGGAATTGGGCCAGTATTAAAACAAAATTATTCTGGCCCAACCATCAACGAAGAAACTTGTTCTGGAGCAAAGAAAGCCTATGCAATAGGGCCTACCCTTTTTTATTTTCCATTGATGTTAAAACTCTGAGCCCAAGTTGAGCCCAAGCAGAAAGTTTCAGATTCAACACCCATCAGACTCGACATCGAGTCTGTATAGCGCTCCAGTGATGGCTAAGCAGTGAACTTTCAAGATTAATCCAAATAACTAGTTACAAAATTACCATATGAATAACATACAAACCATACCAAGATTTTGAAGGGGGAACAATTAAAGATCCATTTCTTGAAGAATTATATGGCATACGACTTTAAAACTCCTAAATCCTTAAGTTAACTTGAAACATTGAAGTTTAAACTCTAATTGAACCCCTCCTAACAGACTTGCAGGATTTAAAACATACTCATACCAAACACGCTATAAATAAATACTGAATCATTTTTAACATAATCATGCTAAATTAAATTTGCTTTACAATGACAATTCCCGGTAGGCTAAATTCTAAACTTTCTCACAAGTTTCAAAGAATCATATCAAGGAATATCCAAAGTGCATTTAGGAGCAAATACCAAAGCAGAACATGCCTGGAAAACTAATATTACCTACTGTCAAGCATACATACCCCACTTCTCCTACTTATGACTACTGAATATACACAGCCTTAATTGTATAGAGGAATAACTTAAACAACAGGTAAGACTGCATATCTACTACAAAACAACTGAAATAAGAGGAGGATCAAAAGAAATCAGCTCAAAGCAGCCTGTATTCAATCTCTCAGTTCACATGTTTCAACAATCCCTTTCTATTCAGGGTTAATAAAGTACCTGGAAATTAAAAAAAAGCAAAGGAAGAGAGAAGCGAGGCAGCAATAAGCAACAACAGCAGATTCCAATACTAGGCGTAAACCAGCCAATGAATCTTAAACCCAGAAAATGAAGTTCAGCAAACCAGAATCCAGTTTTAAACACACAGCCAAACCAGCAAACATCAAAACCCAACCTCAATGACTAGACCTCAAACCATTTCAAAGTCCAAACAATCAGAAAATTGATTCAGGAAGTGAAGATTTCAATTTGCAAAGCAAAAATTCAACGGAACAGTAATTTGTCAAAGATTTTCAACCGTTTTTGTTATTTTCCGAATTTTTTTTCTTCTTCCCCAAAAATGAATCTCTCCTGAGCTTCAAGTAGCAATGCCTGTATAGGCAAGCTACTAGGGAAGTAGAAATAATTCAGTTTTTGCCCTCGAGACCTTCCACAATTTTCTTTTTTGCAGCCTAGTCCCTCATTTTCTGACTTGCTGGCCAAGTAAGGCTATTTTCAGCTTTCTAGGAAGTTTCCTAAGGTGGTTATTCAAAGATTCCCTAAGTAATCTACCCAATTTACCCCTAGTTACCCCTGAATTTACCCCTGAATCCCAAATGAGTTATGGGTCAAAATGACCCAAGGTCCAGCCTTAAACCTGGGCTTTCCAACTAGAATGACCCCATTTTCCTCTGGTCTTTTGATTCAACAGCAACCAAATTCAATCCATCATAAACCCAAACAAAATTCAAACCAAAATGGGATTACAAACTAAACGGATTCAAAATGAAACCAGAACAAGGAAAAAAGAGATTTAAAATTAAACTTGAGAACTAGAACGAAAATCCGAATCTTAACACGACTTAAATAAAACCAAACATTGCAAATGAGCAAACCAAACATAATCAAAAGAGAACACTGGAAAGCAATGGAACAACATGAATATCAAACAACCAATGAAAGAAAAAAGAAAACCTAGATTCAGAAATTAAAAATCCCTAAATTCATCAGAATAAGCTAATTGAAGAAAAGTAGAAGAAAGAGAAGGGGAACAGATGGTGAAACAACGAAAACAGACAGAAAAGATGAAGAAAACTTACCGATTCAAACTCAAACTTGACTGACCTTCCAATTTAAACCGCGAGATAATGTCAATCATCTGTTCTTTGTCAAGAACAGGCAAATAACATTATTTCGCCATAAAATTGGCCCTAAAGCTCATGAGACTGGACCATTGACCTTGCATGTGTAGTTTTGATTTTAGGCTTTTAGGGCTCGACTCTTTGATTCAATATTTGAGCAATTCAGGGGGGATTTGAGGGTAAAGGGCTATATATTTGGAAAGAGGGAAGTGAGGAGGTCATATGGTGTAAATTTGGTAGCGGTTGGTGGTGGCGCCGCCACCAGAGAATGTTAGGGCGGCGTTAGGGTTTCTACTTTGAACTTAAATTCGAGAGATTCTGGGTAAGTTTGAGGGAAAATGAACGGAGATCCAGGATGGGGAAGTGGAGAGGAGTTCATGGTGTAATTTTGGTGGGGAAAGGGGGTGGCGCCGCTGGTAAAGGCGGTGGGAATTTCTGGGCGGCGGCTAGGGTTCTTGTTGGGTGTTCTTTGAAGGGTGTGAAAGAGATGAGAGATGGGGGTACTGGGTCTTGTTCGGACATATATATGTCAAATGACCCCAGCTTCCCAGCCGTTGGATGAACAAATCTCGACGGTTCAGATTTGGTTTAAATTAAAACGGGGTCGTTTGTGTAATGGGGAAAGACGAACTGGGTCAGGGTGGTTTTGGGCCGGGTATGGGGCAATTTGGACGGGTATTTTGTGGATTTGACCCAAAGTTGGGTCTTTTATTAAAAACTCCATTTTTCTTTTCATTTTCAGATTTTTGTTAAATACAAATTAAAATAAAAAGACCTGATTTAATTCCAAAACTAAACTAATTATTTTCTCAAAAATTAATTAAGTCCTAAATTAAAAGGAAACTATAATAAATTCGAAAATTAAAAAGTTAAAAATGCAAAATGAACTATTTTTGTTATTTTCTTTCATTTTTGTAACATTAATTAACTAATTAACCTAAGAATATAAAATAGGGCCCTAAATGCAAATGCAACATATTTTTATATTTTTTTATGCATTAAATAAATTAAACATGCACACAAAAATGCAAACAAACACAAAATCATGCAATAATTCCTAAAAAAATCAAATAATTAAAAGAAAAAAATCCTAATTTTGGGAATTCTGTAAGAGTAATTCACACGAGGCAAAAATCACGTGCTCACACCGCCATTATGACACACGTTCCTGGGGAACTGAAACGTTTCGTGCCCTATCAGGTTCGATTAGCGACTCTTGGGTTTCGTGCTTAGGGAATTTATGTCCCTTATAAATAGAAGGAACTTATCATTCGATTGACACACTTCTTTGCCTTTTACTTGAAAGAATTCTGCAGATATACTTCCTTCCTAACACTTCAAGTTTTCATTTGCCCTTAGTTAACTGAAAATTTTCATCCTTTCTTTTCGTTGTCCTTTTGCCGCCTCATCTGGACAAAATGGCTGGTGATTCCTCTCGCACCGATCTCCCTGTCAAAATTCTGGCACCAGAAAATGCTGCTCAGGCCACTAGAGGGGTGGATGTGGTGGAAGACGAGGAGGTCCCGTCGATAGTTGACCGACTTCAGCAATCGCGCCGGGGCAGATCCGGAGCCTGTCCCTTCTGTTATGAGGGAAGAATACATTGCAGAGTTGAAAACCAGGTGGGGGATCCCCGGCTACGTCGACATGCGACCGGCGGTAGGAAACGACATAGTTCACTTTGACCGTCCTGGGTACTGCGTATTTTACGCCTACCCCTTCCTTATTAGATACACACTTCATCTCCCACTCCTGGTGGTAGACTTCTGTTGTTTTTATGAGGTATGTCCCACCCAACTTTCGTCGTACCTATACAAGTTGTTCCTTATGTTGCTTAAGTTTGCGGAACTCGCCGGTCGTGAGGTCACCTTGGATTACATGCTCAGTATCTTCACCCCTCAGATCATCCACGGCACGATACTTCACATGTGTCCTCAGGGGTCGAAGAGTCTGGTGGTAAAAATGGACGACAAGACTAACTATCATTTTTATAAGAATTATTTCTATGTGCGGACTGAGCACATTGTGGCGGATTCGACGGGGTTCCTTGAGAAATGGAACTTTGCACGTAAGTCTCATGCTTTTAGTTGGAGATATATCCGACCATTTTCCGTTACAGTACTAAACCCTGTTATGTCTTTGCAGTTGAGAAATTGCCTCCTCCACCTGTCGAAAATTTTTGTGAGTGGGTGAGCACTATTCTCCCTCATACGACGGGGGTCCGCGTGTGGGCGGCCTTTTATAACAAGTATGTGTAATGGCCTCTTTCTTGTAAGATGTCATTTATGTTCGCCGTTTTTCTCATTTCCCTCTATGTATTTAATTACTCACGTGCTGCTCGTCGGTGTCAGGGAGGGTGTGGAGAGTGAGGGCTCCTTCGTTAGCTTTTCGGCATCCAACCTCATCTACTCGCCCTATCGTGGTATGCATCGCCCGACCTTCATCGAGGGTTGCTTAAGTTGAGTCTGCGACCATGGTTACTCCTGCAAGGGCTGCTTCTCACGCCGAAGTTTTGACCCGTGTCGTTCGCCCGATGGGTGAATCTCCGCCTACTGGGGAAGAAGAGGGGCCACCAAAAAGACTGCAACTGGAGTTCGAGACAACGCCCCCAATAGTGATTCATCCAAATGACCTTTCTTCGATGGGATCTGGAGAGGGGATTGTCGCAGCTCCCTCCGTGGGGACGGAACCAGTCGGTTCCTCGGTTAAATCAGAGATTCCCACCATTATCGGTGGTCAGCAACTTATCGTGGCAGAAGGTCAGGTTTCTGGAGCCGCCGTCATAGTTTCGGACGTACACTCGTCCTTCGCAGTTGGTTGTGCTTCCTCTTTAGCTACTGAAAGAGGAAAATGCGTGGTGGTCGACGATTATGAATCCGAATTGGCCTCGACCCTGATGATGTCAGGATGTTTGAGGAGGGCATTACTCACTCGGTGGTTCGTGCAGTAGGCTCGGCCTGTATTCTTGAGATCTATTCGGATGTAAATCTATTGGGGGACACGGAAGATTTGGTGTCATAGTTCAGCATGCTATGCTCCGCAGCCAAGAATGCGTCCCTACGGACCGTTCTCGATGCTGACTTGATGGATGAGGTGGCCGTTATGGGCTTACGGGTATGTTACACTTTCTTTCGCTTTTCCCTCGTTTTTCTTGATGATAGGATTCTAACCCGTCTTTTCATTTTTCAGACTTATATGGTAGAGGTGGAGAGCATTCGCAGGGCCAACATTCGGGCCAAGATTTTCTTAAAGAAGCTGGAGAAATATCGTCGCTACCGCAAAAAGTGTCGCGAGATGCATGAGCGGCTGAAGGCAAACCCCGGTAATCGTGCTCTTGGTGAGGAGTTGGAGAAGAGGGACTGGGAATTAATGCAGGCTATCCGCAACAAGAGTGTGCTTGAGGAGAAACTTCGAATAAAGGATGAGGAGCTCGAGTTGGGAAAGGGGGTCACCGCATAGTGCGAGCATATGCCGGAGAAATTGAGGTCAATGCAGTCGGAGATGGATTAGAACTTGATCAAAGTCGAGGCGCTGAGCGCGGAGTGAATGGGGAAATTGGCTGGGCTGGAAGATAAGGTTGTTGGGTTGGAGAGCATCAAGAGTGCTTGGTCTACGGCTTTGGCGAGGGCGGCGGCCCTGGAGAACACCATCCGCATCCTCCAGTCCGGGCAGGAGTCGTAGAGAGCGACAACACCCTTATGGAGGCAAGGCTTGAGGAGCGCATTAGCGAGATTGACCGAGAGGCATCAGTTCTGGGAGATCAGGTTGCAGCACTGGAGGCAGAAAATGAGCGATTGTTGGCTCATATTGAATCGTCCTCCGCCGTTCCCCGCCACCTGCACGAGCTTTGGGCTTACACCGAAGACCATCGGGATATATACAAGAGTTTGTAGGAGGAGGGTAATGTGATTGAGGCTGCATATGAAGAGGCACTGGTAAAGGAGCGCGGGACAATTATGGATATGACGCGGCGACGCCAGAAGCCAATAGGGGCGCGAACGTCGAAGGAGAACTTCCCGGAGATGACAGTGAAGAGGGTGGAAATGATGATGTGGAGTAGAGGGATAGAGATATTTATATGTTTTCCGTTTGTTGTTTTCTTCCCCATTTTTTTTTTGTCGATTGTCGTTGTTCCTTTTTTTTTTGTTTTTTGTTTTTTTATATTGCTGACTTGGGCCTTATGTAATCCGCGACCATTTGCACGGAGACTTTATATAAAGAAGAATTTTTCGCTGTTATTTGTCTTGTATTCTATCCTTGTTTTTGTTTCGCGTGATTTCAGTGCGAGATAGATTCCCGCATGGCGAGTCCTGGTCTTTTTGCACTTTTTGATGGTCCTTGGCCTTAGGAGCATTTCACATTGTCTCTTTAGCGATGGCTTATGGCCTTAAAGGATGTTATTTCAAACTTATCAAAATAGTAACCCGTTGTCGTTTGATCGAGGTCAAACTCTTTTCTTTGGCGAAGTCCCTTGGTCTTAAAGGGTGTTATTTAGAACTTATCGAAATAGTAACCTGTCATCGTTCGATCGAGGACGAACTCTTTTCTTTGGCAAAGGCCCTTGGCCTTAAAGGGTGTTATTTCGAACTTATCGAAATAGTAACCCATCATCGTTCGATAAAGGTCGAACTCTTTTCTTTGGCGAAGGCCCTTGGCCTTGAAGGGTGTTATTTCGAACTTATCGAAATAGTAACCCGTCGTCGTTCGATCGAGGTCAAACTCTTTTCTTTGGCGAAGAACCTTGGCCTTAAAGGGTGTTATTTCGAACTTATCGAAATAGTAACCCGTCGTCGTTCGATCGAGGTCGAACTCTTCTCTTTGGCGAAGGCCCTTGGCCTTAAAGGGTATTATTTCGAACTTATTGAAATAGTTACCCATCGTCGTTCGATCTAGGTCAAACTCTTTTCTTTGGCGAAGGCCCTTGGCCTTAAAGGGTGTTATTTCGAACTTATCGAAATAGTAACCCGTCGTCGTTCGATCGAGGTCAAACTCTTTTCTTTGGTGAAGGCCCTTGGCCTTAAAGGGTGTTATTTCGAACTTAACGAAATAGTAACCTGTCGTCGTTCGATAAAGGTTGAACTCTTTTCTTGGGCGAAGGCCATTGGCCTTGAAGGGTGTTATTTCAAATTATCAAAATAGTAACCCGTCGTCGTTCGATCGAGGTCGAACTCTTCTTTTTGGCGAAGTCCCTTGGCCTTAAAGGGTGTATTTCGAACTTATCGAAATAGTAACCCGCGTCGTTCGATAAAGGTCGAACTCTTTTCTTTGGCGAAGGCCCTTGGCCTTAAAGGGTGTTATTACGAACTTTTTGAAATAGTAACCCGTCGTCATTCGATCGAGGTCGAACTCTTTTCTTTGGCGAAGTACCTTGGCCTTAAAGGGTGTTATTTCGAACTTATCGAAATAGTAACCCGTTGTCATTGATCAAGGTCGAACTCTTTTCTTTGGCGAAGGCCCTTGGCCTTAAAGGGTATTATTTCGAACTTATCGAAATAGTAACCCGTCGTCGTTTGATCGAGGTCGAACTCTTTTCTTTGGTGAAGTCCCTTGGCCTTAAAAAGTGTTGTTTCGAACTTATCAAAATAGTAACCCGTCGTTGTTCGATAAAGGTCGAACTCTTTTCTTTGGCGAAGGTCCTTGGCCTTGAAGGGTGTTATTTCGAATTTATCGAAATAGTAACCCGTCGTCGTTCGATCGAGGTCGAACTCTTTTCTTTGGCGAAGGCCCTTGGCCTTAAAGGGTGTTATTTCGAATTTATCGAAATAGTAACCTGTTGTTATTCGATAAAGGTCGAACTCTTCTCTTTGGCGAAGGCCCTTGGCCTTAAAGGGTGTTATTTCGAACTTATCAAAATAGTAACCCGTCGTCGCTTGATAAAGGTTGAACTCTTCTTTTTGGCGAAGGCCCATGGCCATAAAGGTTGTTATTTCAAACTTATCGAAATAGTAACCCGTCGTCGTTCGATCGAGGTCGAACTCTTTTCTTTGGCGAAGGCCCTTGGCCTTAAAGGGTGTTATTTTGAACTTATCGAAATAGTAACCCATCGTCGTTCGATCGAGGTCAAACTCTTTTCTTTGGCAAAAGCCCTTGGCCTTAAAGGGTGTTATTTCGAATTTAACTAAATAGCAACCCGTCGTCGTTCGATCGAGGTCAAAATCTTTTCTTTGGCGAAGGCCATTAGCCTTAAAGGGTGTTATTTCAAACTTATCGAAATAGTAACCTGTCGTCGTTCAATCGAGGTCGTACTCTTTTATTTGGCAAAGGCCCTTGGCCTTAAAGGGTGTTATTTCGAACTTATCGAAATAGTAACCCGTCGTTGTTCGATCGAGGTCAAACTCTTTTCTTTGGCGAAGACCCTTGGCCTTAAAGGGTGTTATTTCGAACTTTTCGAAATAGTAACCCGTCATCATTTGATCGAGGTCGAACTCTTTTCTTTGGCGAAGGCCCTTGGCCTTAAAGGGTGTTATTTCGAAGTTATCGAAATAGTAACCCCCCGTCGCTCGATAAAGGTCGAACTCTTATCTTTGGAAAAGGCTCTTGGCCTTAAAGGGTGTTATTTTGAACTTACCGATATAGTAACACCGTCGTTGTTCGACCGAGGTCAAACTCTTTTCTTTGGCTAAGACCCTTGGCCTTAAAGGGTGTTATTTCGAACTTATCGAAATAGTAATCTGTCGTCGCTCGATAAAGGTCGAATTCTTCTCTTTGGTGAAGGCCCTTGGCCTTAAAGGGTGTTATTTCGAACTTATCGAAACAGTAACCCATCGTTGTTCGATCAAGGTCGAACTTTTTTCTTTGGCGAAGGCCCTTGGCTTTAAAGGGTGTTATTTCGAACTTATCGAAATAGTAACCCATCGTCAGTACCAGTTTTTGGAGAATCAGACATTTTCTGGGGGAGTCCCAGTTCGTTTGACTTTGCTTGCATCAGAGTGTGCAACGTCGGAGAATACGAAACGTTGCTATTTTGCTTAGGCTCGTTCTGTGCACACATTATAGTTTCCTTGTCTGACGCCTGCCTTCCGACTTGGAGGTGTCACAGACGGGCGGTATTTCGGTTGTTTTGTAGTAGTTTTTTGTTCTTTAATTGAGATATTTCTTTACTCGCTCGTCCGTGCGGCCTTTGTGTTCCTTCTTGAACAAAGAGCAGAAGGTGAGTTAAAACGATACTTTCCTTACCCCCACCCGGTGTTCTGATGGAGGAGAACATGTTGGTAATGGTTTTCATCTTGTTTGGAATTTTGATGGTTGATGGGGCGAAGATTTCTAGATTTTGTGATTCTACTTGGCTCTCCTCCCCCTACCGTGCTTTGCCTTTGTCCCGCGTGGGTTGGGTTTTTCCTTAGTGCTCTTTTCGGTGGGTGATCGTATTTCTTGTCTTTGATCTGGGAGAGACTAGGAAATTTCACTAAGAAATCCTCACAGACGGCGCCAAATTGTTTGACTCAAAAGATATCGGAACCTTTTTGAATAAATCAATCAAAGAAAATGAAGGGATAAATCTTAGTCAGACATAATAAATTCCAAATCAAAGAGCTAATAGTATAGATAATACATAAGATGAAAGAGATAAAGTCGATCTTATTGAAATTCGACATTGTGGCTCCCATCTGATAATACATAAGATTAACATCATTATTGGCTTCCATGACCTCATTCCTAGTATTGCTTAACCTAAAGAAGTTTTAATTTCCACCCCTCTTTCATGTATAAATACTGTTAACGCACTTGTACAATATTATGATTTGATTCCCAGGGATGAACCAAACTGCTATTGGATGAAAGGGAGACATACTGGACTGAATTTAGGGGTCCACTCTTAGGCATACACATGGAATATAGAAGAGTTGTGTTCTCACTTTAACTTACGACTAAGGAGGTAATTAGCTAGCAACCACTAATGTTTGAGATTGGATGAATAGTGTCCCTCCGCCGTTAAGTAGAAGTTTCAAAATTAAATCTTAAAAATAAAGAAAATTAATAATAAAAAGGTGTTCGCAACAGTCGGTCGAATGATCATTAAAGTAAATTTCGGACACATATAGTTATGAAAAAAAAAAGAAAAAGTTAGCTAGGAGACAGCAACTTAAAGAAATGAAAATAGAGCAAGACAATTTTTAGATTACATTAGTTTTTTAGCTCTTTTGAATTCGTATAAAGAATACCCTCTTTTCATGAGTCTACTTTAGTTTTCACGGAGGTCTTGGTCCAGACACCCCTCTTATTTTGTTTTATTTTATTACTGTAAAATAAAATCAGCCGCGTACTTAGTTTGAAAAAAAAAAAAAAAAAAACTGACGCTTCCTTATAACTAGCATATAGGAGAATCCAACTTTATCTTTAAACGGCTGATTAGGAATTTGACTTTATTCAGTTTGTCATTTTTGAAAGGGCACCCACCCCGTCTATCGTATCATATTTCTTCACGTGGAAGGAACTAGGATTACAAGTCATATCCTTTACGCAAGCTATAGCCAGCAGCTACCAATGAACATGGGTGACAAATTAAGCGGATAATTTTGAACATAGGCTGCGTTTATATTAGTACATCTACAAGTTTATAGATCAATTTGGACTGCATATGTGATCCCAATTGACCCATTAGAAATTTATCAAATATAAACATATTCTTTATTTGCTTTGTTTGTTATAGTCATGATAAAAAAAAAAATTTATTAGTTTGATTGATAATTAAGAATTATAAAAGAACATATAAATAAAGGATTTTTTTTTGAATTGAGGTGAATAAGCTATGGCCAATTATATTTAAACGGATCCATATAGGGGTGTCAATGGTTCGGTTCGATCAATTATTTTGTAAAATTTATACCATATTAATTCTTAGACTATTCTAATTTGTATAACCAAAATTAGACTTTTCAAGACTGTCACAGTCATCTTGATTTCTCTTTGATATCGATACGATTCGGTTACTTTTCGGGTATTTTATAAATGTCTAAGAGTCGCTAGTAGAAGTTCGGATGCGATAACATACGCACTTACATAGGACTTTACCAAAACTCTATAGACATTTATACTATTTAAAAGGCGATGAATCAAAGGAATATGAAAGATGAGCAGAATATAGATCAATCCTACAATTCTACAACAACATAAAAGAATTAAGCAAAAATAAGAGAAATATAAGTCACACGAATGAGTATTGTATATGCCGAGCATTGTTCCTCAAGTTAAAGACTTCTTGTACTTTTCTTCGTTGATAGATTCTGGAGTTTAGGAGCACTGTTTTCTTTCCGTAGCTTGTGACTTATGACATTCCGGATTTTGGGAGAGTTTATGTACTATTCTGAAGTGATTATTGTATATGCCGAGCGACATCTAAATTCCTTGGTTTAATTTACTTATTATCGATAACTTTTATATTTTTGTTCCTTTTTCTGCAAATGTTAGGCTTACCTAGTCGTAAAGACTAGGCGCCGTCACGACGGTTCACGGAGGGAGAACTAGGGTCATGACAATACCAAAATTACTCAAATCCGATGCCAAAACCTTAATTAAAACCCCAAAATTCAGTTTAACACCTTTTCAATTTCTTCCCCAAATTTCTCAACCCAAATCCTTAATTAAACAATGAAATTAACTATGGATTAGTGGATATTAATCAAAAACAAGTCAAGAATCCTTACTCAAATGTTTCCTATGAAAATCCCTCAAATATTTGCCTCAATACAAGCTCTCAAAGTCTTAAAATGAAAATGAGATCAAACCTTCGATTTAGCCTTTTTTCTGCCCAGTCAATCTGCATCTGTGAGGGCTTGGCCACATCTAGGCTCCGCACCTGCGAAAATTCCATCACAGGTTCGATTCCAACTTAAGCTCAGAAGGCTCGCAACTGCGGGCCTCTTAACGCTTCTGCGGTCCAAGGCTTGGCTAGCCTTTCTGCTTCTGCGCTCCCTCCATCGCCCCTGTGAGTCCAGCTTCTGCAAGACTCTGACCGGATCTGCGGTCCCAGCTGGGCAGGCCCAATTTCGCTTATGCGGCTCGATGACCACCTCTATGGTGCCGCACCTGCGGCCCAAAGTGCACATGTGGGATTGCACCAGGTACAACAATGCTTCAGCAATTTAATACAACTCCAAATGATCCGTTAACTACTCGAAATCAACTCGAGGCCCCCGGAACCTCAACCAAACATACCGACAAGTCCTAAAACATGTTACGAATTTAGTCGAGCCTTTAAATCACATCAAACAACATCAAAAACACGAATCGCACCCCGATTCAAGCTTAATGAACTTTAAAACTTCACACTTCTACAAGAGATGTCGAAACCTATTAAATCACGTCCGATTGACCCCAAATTTTGCACACAAGTCATAATTGATATTATAGATCTATTCCAACTTTCGAAATCGGAATCCGACGCCGATATCAAAAAGTCCACTCCCGGTCAAAATTCTCAAAAATTCAACTTTCGTCATTTCAAGCCTATTCAGCTACAAACTTCCAAATCTCAATCTGGACACGCCCCTAGGTCCAAAATACCCAACAGAGCTAACATAATTGATCAAAATCCATTCCGGAGTTGTCTTCACTTAATTCCAACTATGGTCAATGTCACGACCCGGGATTTCCACCCTCAAAAGTCGTGATGGCGCCTACTAATGTGAGCTAGGCAAGCCAATCATTTAACTACTTATTTCATTACTTAATTATTTCTTTAAAACAAATATAAGACGATAACACGAAAACAACAGAACTTTAAATAATTAAGTGAACGATAACAATTAAATATCTAAAATCTACATCTATTACAACTCTTAAACCTAAAGCACCCAAAACCTGGTGTCACAGTGTCACAGACGGTATACGATTTACTACATATAAAGTCTGAAGAAAATGAC
Source organism: Nicotiana sylvestris (assembly GCF_000393655.2). NCBI lineage: Eukaryota > Viridiplantae > Streptophyta > Magnoliopsida > Solanales > Solanaceae > Nicotiana > Nicotiana sylvestris. Next base: position 38,582,840 of record NC_091059.1, read on the forward strand.
AATACACTATTTTTGAATAAAAGGAAAATGAAACAGGAAATAGGAATAGAGGAGACGTCAGGTCCTGCGGACGCCTGCAGATCTACCTTGGATCTCCGCGTGGACTGAAGGTAGCCTCCACACTACGGTCCAAAAGCTGCTCCAGGATCTACACATAGCGCAGAGTGTAGTATCAGCACAATCAACCCCATGTGCTGGTAAGTGTCTAGCCTAACCTTGGCGACGTAGTGACGAGGCTAGGACCAGACTACCAAATAACCTATGCAGTTCAAATACATATACAGCGGAAAGAAATACAGAAATAATCAGTCAATATGGGAGGGGAGCATGCTCTGAGGGAGATAACAATTTCGAATAGAAAGACATCAAGTAATGAAAGAAACAATATAACTCAGATATCAACAAAGAATCAAAAATCAATAAATATACAACATCACCCTTCATGCTTTTACTCTCGTCCTCACCAAAGCAATCATATAATAAAAATGTACACGGCATCACCCTTCGTGCTTTTACTCTCTTTCCTTACCATATAATCAATATAATCAGCACGGAATGGTACATCGTGCGGCACGACATCACCCTTCGTGCTTTACACTCTTTCCTCACCATGAAATCAATATAATAGGCACGAAATGGTAAATCATGCGGCACGACATCACCCTTCGTGCTTTAACTCTCTTCCTCACCCAAACAACAATCACAAACAATAGGGCAAGGGAATAAATGAAATTTGAAATAAGAATCCCGGCAAGGGAACAACATCAATAACATCAACATCCCGGCAAAGGAGATAACAAATAAATCAACAATAGCTCGGCAAGGGTGACAACATAATGATCTCTTCTCTTTCTCACGTTTACTTCACAATTCACTTCACAACTCGAGCCAATGCTCTAGAGGTTCAATTATCGCTTATACTTTCACAATTCGTTATACAACTTGAGCCAGTGCTCCTCAATGTTCATAGGTCACAAATCCTTTCACAAACTTTATACAACAATTAGAAACCACCACTAAGGCATGAAAGAAACAACGAAGCATGATGATTACAATAAAAAGACTCACAGACATGCTAGACACCAACGTATAGATACTCGTCACCATACCTATACGTCGTACTCAATAGTTACCACATAGCAAATAGGATTCAACACCTAATCCCTCAAGGCTAAGGTTAGACCAAACACTTACCTCGATGCCACGAACACAATTCACGATGTGACTATAGCTTTACCCCTTGATTCCACCACCAATTCGATCGTATCTAGTCACAAATTACTTAATTACATCAATAAATGCTAAATGAATCAACTTCAATGCATGAAAATGAGTTTTCTAAAGTTTTACCTAAAAAGTTAAAAATCGCCCTTAGGTCTACATGGTCAAAACCCGAGGTTCGAACCAAAACTCGATTACCCATTCCCCTACGAACCCAAATATCTAATTTGTTTTGAAATCGGACCTCAAATCGAGGTCCAAATCCCCAATTTTTTAAAACCTGGGTTCTACCAAAAACACCCAATTTCCCCCATAAAAATCATTGATTTGAGTTGAAATCATGTTAAAAGATGTTAAGGAGTGAAGAAAATGAGTTAGAAAGCACTTACCAACGTTTTGGAGAAGAAAGGTTGTTTGAAAAATCTCCTCTTATGTTTTTGGGATTTTGAAAAATGAAAAATAATTGAAAATCCCGTCTAAATATACTACTATTAGATGCCATGTGCGGACCGCACAAAATCAACTGCGGCCGCACAGCCCCCGTGTGGACTGCAGTGACATGCGTTAGTGTTTTGGCCCTAACTTTCTCTACAGATGTCCAAATTGTGATTTAATTAACTTTCTGGAAACTAGACACGAAGGGTTACAACTTTGGTTTTTGAATCATCTCACAATTCCTTGTATATCAAAAGATATAGGATTCCGAAGTCGGACTAGTGAACCTGTGCGGACCGCACAAATTCAACTGCGGCCGCACAGTCACCAGTGCGGACCGCACTAGCAGGTTCAGAGATTTGCACTTCTCTGAACCTCCAGTAGCCATGTTTTAAGCCTAAGACACCCCGGAACCTACCCAAAACTCACCTGAGCCCTCGGAACTCCAAACCAAATGTGCATACTAACTCAAAAATATCATATGGACCTACTCGTGCGATCACATCATCAAAATAACATGTAAAATCATGAATTAAACCTCAAAACTCAACATTTTCATCAAGAACTCTCAAAGTTTATAACTCTTCAATCGGAAGTCCAACTTACGTCAAATAAACTCCGTTTTTTACCAAATTTCACAGTTATCTTTCAAATACTATAACAAGTTTATACCAGACTCCGGAACCAAAATACGGGCCCGATAACAATGGTTTCAAACATTAATTTTTTTATTTATTTCTTACATAATTCAGTAAAATAATTTCTTTCAAAAATTGATTTCTATGGCTTGGGACCTCGGAATTCAATTTCGGGCATATGCCCAAGTCCCATATTTTACTACGGACCTCCCGGGATCGTCGGAACACGGATCCGGGTTCGTTTGCTCAAAATGTTGACCAAAGCCAATCATAATCAATTTTGTTTAACTCTAAAATTTCTAATTCTCATATTTTCACATAGAAGGCTTTCCGGATGTAGGTCCGGACCACACACGTAAATTAGGGTAGGGTAAAAAGGAAGTTTTTAGGTCTCGGAACACTGAATTCACTTGCAACACAGGTGATGACCTTTTGGGTCATCACATTCTCCACTTCTAAAACAACCGTTCGTTCTCGAACGGACATAAGAAGGAAGTACCTGAGTAGGGAAAAAGATGGGGATAACGGCTCCGCATATCAGACTCGGACTCCCAGGCCGATGCCTTAGTGGGCTGACCTCTCCACTGAACACGAATAGAAGGAAAACTCTTTGATCTCAACTGACGAACCTGCCGGTATAGAATAGCTACCGGCTCCTTATAAGATAAGTCCTTGTCCAACTGGACAGTGCTGAAATCTAACACGCGGGATGGATCGCCGTGATACTTTTGAAGCATGGACACATAAAACACTGGATGCATGGCTGATAAGCTCGGCGGCAACGCAAGTCTATAAGCCACCTCTCCCACTCGATCAAGAATCTCAAACGGGCCAATGAACCTAGGGCTAAGCTTGCCCTTCTTCCCAAATCTCATCACGCTCTTCATAGGCAACACTTAAAGCAATACCCGCTCACCGACCATGAATGCCAAATCACGGACCTTGCGGTCGCCATAACTCTTTTGCCTGGACTGAGCTGTACGAAGCCTATCCTGAATAATCCTGACCTTATCCAAGGCATCCTGAACCAGATCCGTACCTAACAACCGAGCCTCTACCGGCTCAAACCATCCAACCGGAGACCGACACTGCCTACCATATAAAGCCTCATACGGAGCCATCTGATTACTCGACTGGTAGCTATTGTTGTAGGCAAACTCTGCTAAAGTCAAAAACAAATCCCACGAGCCTCTAAAGTCAATGACATAAGCACGGAGCATATCCTCCAAAATCTGAATAGTCTACTCGGACTGCCCGTCCGTCTGAGGATGAAATGTTGTGGTCAACTCAACCCGTGTGCCCAACTCTCGCTGAACTGCTCTCTAGAAATGGGAGGTAAATTATGTACCTCGATCCAAAATGATAGACTTGGGCACACCATGAAGGCGAATAATCTCTCGGATATAGATCTCAGCTAACCTCTCGGAAGAATAAGAGACTGTCACAGGAATGAAATGCGCTGACTTGGTCAGCTTATCAACAATAACCCACACTGCATCGAACTTCCTCTGAGTCCGTGGGAGACCAACAACAAAGTCCATAGTGATACGCTCCCACTTTCACTCAGGAATCTCAATCTTCTGAAACGAACCACCGGGCCTCTAATGCTTGTACTTAACCTGCTGACAATTCAAACACCGAGCCACATATGCAATGATATCTTCTTCATTCTTCGCCACCAATAATGCTGCCGCAAATCCTGATACATCTTTGCGGCGCCCGGATGAATAGAGTACCGGGAACTATGGACCTCCTCTAAAATCAACTCTCGAAGCCCATCCACATTAGGCACACAAACTCGACCCTGCAATCTCAAAACTCCATCATCACCTAAGGTAACCTGCTTGGCACCTCTGTGCTGCACCATGTCTCTAAGGACACACAAATGGGGATCATCATACTGCCGCTAATGGATACGCTCCAATAATGAAGAACGAGCGACTATGCAAGCTAACACATGGCTGGGCTCAGAAACATCCAACCTCATGAACTGATTGGCCAAAGCCTGAACATCCAAAGCAAGCGGTCTCTCACGGATCGGAATATAAGCAAGACTGCCCATACTGGCTGACTTCTTACTCAAAGCATCGGCCACCACATTGGCCTTTCCCGGGTGATATAAGATAGTGATATCATAATTTTTCAACAAATCCAACCACCTCCTACACCTCAAATTCAACTCCTTTTGCTTAAACAAATACCGAAGACTCTTGTGATCTGTGAACACCTCACATGCCACGCCATATAGATAATGCCTCCAAATCTTCAACGCGTGAATAATGGCTGTCAACTCCAAATCATGAACCGGATAGTTCTTCTCATAAATCTTCAACTGCCGCGAAGCATAAGCAATGACCTTGCCATCCTGCATCAACACTACACCAAGTCCAATACGAGATGCATCACAATAGACTGTATAAGGCCCTAAACATGTGGGCAAAACCAACACTGGTGCCGTAGCCAGAGCTGTCTTAAGCTTCTAAAAGCTCACCTTACACTCATCCGACCATCTGAACTGGGCACCCTCCTAGGTCAACCTGGATGCCCTCTACTGATACAACATGACCCAGGAATGCAACTAAACTCAACCAGAACTCACACTTCAAGAACTTAGCATATAACTAACTATCCCTCAAGGTATGAAGAACCACTCTAAGATGTTGCTCGTGCTCCTTCCGGCTGCGGGAATAGATCAAAATATCATCAATGAAGACTATCATGAATGAAGCCAAATAAGTCCTGAACACTCGGTTCATCAAATTCATAAAAGCTGTTGGGGCATTTGTCAACCCGAATGACATTACCAAAAACTCATAATGCTCATACCGAGTGCGAAAAACTGTCTTAGGGACATCGGATGCCCTAATCCTTAACTGATGGTAGCTAGATCTCAAGTCAATCTTCGAGAATACCTTGTCACCCTGAAGCTGATCAAACAAATCATCAATCATCGGCAATGGATATTTATTCTTGATTGTAACCTTGTTCAACTACCGGTAATGAATACACATTCTCATCGATCCGTCCTTCTTCTTAACAAACAACACCGGCGCACCCCAAGGCGAAACACTCGGCCTAATGAAACCCTTATCAAGCAAGTCTTGCAACTTCTCCTTCAACTCCTTCAACTCAGGCAACGCCATATGATACGACGGGATAGAAATGGGCTGCGTGCCCGGAGCCAAATCAATGCAAAAGTCAATATCCTTGTCGGGTGGCATACCCGGCAGGTCTGAAGGGAATACCTCGGGAAACTCATGAACAACGGGCACAGAATCAATAGAAGGAACCTCAGCGCTAGAATCACGAACATATGCCAAATAGGTCAAACACCCCTTCTCGACCATACGCCGAGCCTTCACATAAGATATAACACTACAGGTAGAATGACCAGGAGTCCCTCTCCACTCTTAATGAGGTAAACCCGGAAAGGTTAAGGTCATAGTCTTGGCATGACAATCCAAGATAGCATGGTAAGGTAATAACCAGTCCATCTCCAATATGACATCGAAATCAACCATGTCTAGAAGTAGCAAATCTACACGAGTCTCAAGACCCCCAATCACGACTATACATGAACGATGGACTCGATCTACCATAATAGAATCACCCACCAGTTTAGACACATAAACAGGAGCACTCAAAAAATCACTAGGCATGGCCGAATATGGTGCAAAATAAGATTACACATACGAGTATGTGGACCCTAGATCAAATAACACTGAATCATCTCTATCACAAACCAGAACCATACCTGTAATAACCACATTTGAAGCCTCAGCCTCGAGACTGGCTGGAAGAGCATAACATAAGGGCTGGGCCCCACCACACTGGACTACATCTTTGGGATGGCCTACTGCTGGCTGGCCTCCACCTCTAATGGCCTAAGCTCCACCTTTAATACCTCTACCTCCACCTCTAGCACCTCTACCCCCACCTCTAGCTGGCTGGGCCAGCTGTGGGACACCTGGTGCCTGAACTATGGCACGGGAACCCTAATACTGAGAGCTACTCGGTGCTCGAGGGCAAAACCTAGCAATGTGACCCATATCACCACAAGTGTAGCAAGCCCTCGGCTGCTGAGACTGTTGGACCTGACGACCTGAATGACCACCCCGGAAACTCTGAAGTGGCGGTGCATTGATAGGAGCAGGTGGTACACTGTAGGACTGTTGATCAGAATACTGCATCTGAGGACTACATCCACCTAAAGTACCGTGAGAAACCTGAAGTGCTGACGGAAAAGGCCTAGAAGGATGGCCTCTACCATATGAATCCCTACCTCCAGGCGAGGTACCACTGAATCGGACTGAATTACGGGGCCTCTTGTCCGACCCATGACCACCTCCCTGTGATATAACCATCTCCACTCTCCTGGACACATTGGCCCCTCCTGGAAAGATATCTCACTCCTTGCCTCCTTAGCTATCTGAAGACGAATCGGCTGAATAAGTCCATCAATGTACCTCATCACCCTCTCTCTCTTGGTGGGAAGTATGATAAGAGCATGACGAGCCAAGTCGATGAATCTGGTCTCATATTGGGTAACAGTCATAGAACCCTGCTAGAGGCGCTCAAACTGCCTCTGATAGGCCTCTTTCTGAGTGATAGGGAGAAACTTCTCCAGAAATAGCTGCGTAAACTGCTCCCAAGTCAAGGCTAGCAATCCGGCTGGTCTAGCTAAGCAATAATCTCTCCACCAAGTCTTGGCGGATCCAGATAAGCGAAAAGTAGCGAAATCGACCCCATTGGTCACAACTATCCCATGTTCCTAAGAACCTCATGATAGTTGTCTAGATAATCTTGGGGATCCTCAGTAGATGCACCGCTGAAAGTAGCAGTGAAGAGCTTGGTGAACCTATCCAACATTCACAAATCATTGGCAGACATAGCTGCTCCATTGCTGGTTTGAGCTACCATACCCGGCTGAACTGCACCAACTGGCTGAACCGCTGGAGTCTGAAACTGGGGAGCTACTTGCTCCGGAGTGCGAGTAGCAGGAGTCTGGGCTCCTCTTCTAGCCTGAGAGACGGCTGGTGCTACAGGAAGCAAGCCTGCTCGGGTGACACTTTTCATGAGGCCTACCAGACAGACCAGATCATCCTGATGAACTGGGGTAGCAATAAACCCCTCTGGGACCTGAGCTGGGCCCACCAGAACTGTTGGGCCCGGAACCTCATCATCAAAGTCAACCTGAGGCTCCGCCGCTGGTGCTGCTGCTTAGGGCTGAGCTCTGCCCCTACCTCGGCCTCTAGCACGGCCTTGGCCTCGCCCTCTGCCCCTCGTGGGAGCTCTTGTTAGGGGCTCGGGCTGCTGGTCAGTGGATAAGGAAGCGCGTGTTCTCGCCATCTGCGAAAGAACAGAGTAGAAATTCAATTAGCATTGAGAAACTAGACCGCACAACAGGAGAGAATAAATGTGAAATTTTTCCTAACTCTGTAGCCACTGGGGGATAAATACAGATGTCTCTGTACCTATCCCTCAAACTCTACTAAGCTTGTCTGTGAACTGTGAGACCCATGTAACCTATAACTCTGATACCAACTTGTCACGACCCAAATTTTCCACCCTCGAGAGTTGTGATGGCACTTACTAATATGAGCTAGGCAAGCCAATCATTTAACTACTTATTTCATTACTCAATTATTTCTTTAAAACAAATATAAGATGATAACATGAAAACAACGGAACTTTAAATAATTAAGTGGACGATAACAATTAAATATCTAAAATCTGCATCTATTACAACTCTTAAACCTAAAGCACCCAAAATCCGGTGTCACAGTGTCACAGACGATATAAGATTTACTACATATAAAGTTTGAAGAAAATGACAATACACTAATTTTGAATAAAAGGAAAATTAAACAGGAAATAAGAATAGAGGGGACGCCAGGGCATGCGGACGCCTGCAGGTCTACCTTGGATCTCCGCGTGGACTGAAGGTAGCCTTCACACTACGGTCCAAAAGCTGCTCCGAGATCTGCACATAGTGCAGAGTGTAGTATCAGCACAACCGACCCCACGTGCTGGTAAGTATCTAGCCTAACCTCGGCGAAGTAGTGACGAGGCTAGGACCAGACTACCAAATAACTTGTGCAGTTCAAATACATATATAGCGGAAAGAAATATAGAAATAACCAGTTAATATGGGAGGGGGAGCATGCTGTGGGGGAGATAACAATTCTGAATAGAAAGACATCAAATAATGAAAGAAAGAATATTACTCGGATATCAACAAAGAATTAGAAATCAACAAATGCACGTCATCACCCTTTGTGCTTTTACTCTCGTCCTCACCAAAGAAATCATATAATAAAAATGTACACGGCATCACCCTTCGTTCTTTTACTCTCTTTCCTCACCATATATTCAATATAATCGGCACAGAATGGTACATCGTGCGGAACGACATCACCCTTCGTGCTTTACACTCTTTCCTCACCATGAAATACATATATAATAGGCACGAAATGGTACATCATGCGGCACGGCATCACCCTTCGTGCTTTACACTCTTTCCTCACAAAACAAACAATGCACGGCATCACTCTTCGTGCTTTAACTCTTTTCCTCACCCAAAAAACAATCACAAACAATAGGGCAAAGGAATAAATGAAATTTGCAATAAGAATCCCGGCAAGGGAACAACATCAATAACATCAATATCCCGGCAAGGGAGATAACAAATAAATCAACAATAGCCCGGCAAGGGTGACAACATAATGATCTCTTCTCTTTCTCACTTTTACTTCACAATTCACTTCACGACTCGAGCCAATGCTCTAGAGGTTCAATTATCACTTATACTTTTACAATTCGTTATACAACTTGAGCTAACGCTCCTCAATGTTCATAGGTCACAAATCCTTCCACAAACTTTATACAACAATTAGAAACCACCACTAAGGCATGAAAGATACAACGAATTCATGATAATCACAATATAAAAACTCACGGGCATGCTAGACACCAATGTATAGATACTCGTCACCATGCCTATACGTCGTACTCAACAATTACCACATAACAAATAGGACTCAACTCCTAATTCCTCAAGCTAAGGTTAGACCAAACACTTACCTCAATGCCACAAACACAATTCACGATTCGACTATAGCTTTACCCCTTGATTCCACCACCTATTCTATCGTATCTAGTCACAAGTTACTTAATTACATCAATAAATGCTAAATGAATCAACCTCAATGCATGAAAATGAGTTTTCTTAAGTTTTACCCAAAAAGTAAAAAATCGCCCCTGGGTCCACATGGTCAAAACCCAAGGTTCGAACCAAAATCCGATTACCCATTCCCCCACGAACCCAAATATCTAATTTATTTTTAAATCGGACCTCAAATCGAGGTCCAAATCCCCAATTTTTGAAAACCTAGGTTCTACCCAAAACACCTAATTTCCCCCATGAAAATCATTGATTTTTGTTGAAATCATGTTAAAAGATGTTAAGGAGTAAAGAAAATGAGTTAGAAATCACTTACCAACGTTTTGGAGAAGAAATATTGTTTGAAAAATCGCCTCTTATGTTTTTGGGGTTTTGAAAAATGAAAAATAATTGAAAATCCCGTCTAAATATACTACTCTCAGATGCCTTCTGCGGACCGCACAAAATCAACTGCGACCGCACAGCCCCCGTGTGGACTGCAGTGACATGATTTAGTATTTTGGCCATAACTTTCTCTACAGATTTCCAAATTGTGATTTCTTTACCTATTTGGAAACTAGACACGAAGGGCTACAACTTTTGTTTTTAAATTATCTCAAAATTGCTTGTATATCAAAAGATATAGGCTTCCGAAGTTGGACTAGTGAACCTGTACGGACCGCACAAAATCAACTGCGGCCGCACAGTCACCTGTGCGGACAGCACAAAAACTTGTGCGGACCGCACTAGCAGGTTCAGAAATTTGCACTTCTCTGAATCTTTCACCAAATTTCACAGTAATCTTTCAAATACTATAACAAGTTTGTACCGGGCTCCGGAACTAAAATACGAGACCGATTACAATGGTTTCAAACATTAATTATTTACTTTATTTCTTAGATAATTCAGTAAAATAATTTCTTTCAAAAATTGATTTCTAAGGCTTGGGACCTCAGAATTCAATTCTGGGCATATGCCCAAGTCCCATATTTTACTGCGGACCTCCCGGGATCGTCGAAACAGGGATCCGGGTTCGTTTGCTCAAAATGTTGACCAAAGCCAACCATAATCAATTTTTTTAACTCTAAAATTTCTATTTCTCATATTTTCACATAGAAGGCTTTCCGGATATAGGCCCGGACCACGCACGTAAATCAGGGTGGGGTAAAAAGGAGGTTTTTAGGCCTCGGAATACTGAATTCACTTGCAACACAAGTGATGACCTTTTGGGTCATCACAGTCAAATTAGTAGAACTTAAGCTTCAATTTTAGGGACTAAGTGTCCCTTTTCACTCTGAAACCAAAAACAAATCCTCCCAGCAAGTCACATAAGTATAAAATGAAACAAAGAAAATAGTAGATAGGGGATCGGGGCTAATTCTCTCAAAACAACCGGCCGGATCGTTACACTAAATAATTCATTACAATTCATTTATTAATTTGATTCATTTAAATCAACTTAAATGTAGTACAATCATTCCATTTAATACCAATGCCAATAAGAAACGATAGGATTTTGGACATTCAATGAGGTGCACAAGTACATTCCAAATAATGGGGTACCTTAGGCTTAACAGAGCTATTCAGCCATCAGTTGTGCCTAGTAACTGTAGTACAATCTGATTTATGTGGCTTCATGTACAAAAACAATATAATTGCGTCCTAAGATCTATTGTCTTAATATTTCATTTGATTTGTCGCGATCCAAAATCCTACTAAGTCATGATGACATTTAATCCAATTTGTCACACGAATCAACCAAAACAAATACAACTCAAGCCGAAGATTATCATATAAATAATAAAGTAAAAATACAAAATTTAACATAAATTATCCCAAGAATGATAATCACTAAGTAATGAAAAATCAAGAAATAAAATACATTATTTGTAAGGCCTCGGAAAATTTCACTGTGTAATTTAAGGTTTTGTGGTGCCGAGTTAGGCTAAAGTGTTCAGAAGTAGTAAAAATTTATCTTCGCAGCGAGCAAGCTCGTAGCGGTTCGGACTTTTTGAGTTGGAGAATGCACTGAGGAGTGGATGAAATTTTTTGGCAGAAGAATGCAATTCTGCGGTCCGATTTGCGGCCGTAGAATCGATATGCGGACCGCACTCCTGTTGCAAAAGTGAAGCAGAAGTCAAGCTTAGTTGAGGACCATTATGCGACGCATTGTGCGACCGTAGATCAGGTCTACGGTGCATTCTGCGACCGTAGATCAGGTTTACGATGCATTCTGCGACCGCAAAACAGGTCTGTGCACCGCAGACCTGCCGCAGACCCAACCTGAAATACCCCAGTTTTGAGCACCAATTGTGCAACCATTTTGCGGGCCGCACATCTGTTATGCAGCCATTGTCGCATACCCGAGTCGGAAGGTCCATTTTTCTATTCTTTAACTCGGCCCCATTTTGATAAATAGCATTTGGGGCTTCATTTGGGACGATTTTCTGGAGAGTTTAGAGAGTGGTAGGAACATTTTAGAGAGAGAAGGAGGGAACCCAACATCTTAATCATCCAATCTTGCCCAAGTCTTTAAGAATCAAGGAAGCTAGCCACTAGATTATCATCTACCCGGGTAAGTCCTACTCTTAAGCTTTCATGCAAGAGGTTATAAGTCCAAATATATTGTGGGGATGGAAATAGGTCATGCATGTGACACTAAGTTATAGTATGTGGGATTAATGAACTAATTTGGGTAGTTTCTTGTTGAAATTGGTTGAGGGAAGAAGGGATTTCTATTATAGAACAATGTAGCCCATGTCACATGTTAGGTGTTTGATGAAAGAGTTACGCCATAGGAATCCTTCTAATTATTAACCGATTTTTCACTATCTTCCTATAGATTATTATTGCTAGAGGTGTTGGTACGTCGTAGTAACTTAAGGAAAGCTCAACAAGGTATGTTAGATAAACTTTCTCTCTCAGAATTGAATTCCATAATGTTTTTGTAAGTTTAAGTATGATCGACTCAAAATCCCTAATTTCTACATTCTGGGTTATCCCCTATAAATTTATAAACTTGATTATTCCGAATGAGCTTTATATCAAAAGATAGATGTTTAAAGTATGGTTTTCTTATTAAAATGGTATGGCTTTGAGTCGTATTTTAAATGATAACTAGTATACCATTGGGTGAGAAAAACTCGATATGTTTAATACTCCTAATTGCTCCTACGTGTACCTAATGACTTGATTGAGTATGTCTTGCTGTTGATAATCTACAAAGATGTTTAAAAATGAAATAAGTGAATTGGGAAAATAGAGTGTGGCCAACATGCCAAGAATATAAGTTATAATTGTGGCTAGGGGTACTAGGGAAATGCATAGAGGTAATAAGGATTATGAAATGAGCCTCGACTCAACTGTTTCAAAACTACTTCGAAGATAGAATTGCCTAAAAACTTTCGGTACTTAATTCATGCCCATAAGTGGCTAATAATGCTTTGCCTTATAAATACATCCAATGTGACTCGAGTTCATACATACTCCGGTATTAAAATTGTACATTGTCGTGATTGGAAAAGAGTAATTCAAGAATAATTGATGTATTTGCTTGTCTATGACTTTGATGTGTGTTTTTATTGTTGGTTGGTATGTCCCTACATTTGGGAATAATCCTTTGTGTTTAACGTTCTATTACTAATGAATGGTATATGATTTTTGAAGCACTCTATATGCTGGTAATTGGTGATGAACCTTGAAATTAAATAAAGTGAAAGTATGGAGTATGAAATGCGGTCATCGTGCCATGAATAAAGAACCTTGTGAAAGGCCCAAAGAGTCAAGGAGATATTTTTAATATGAATGGTTGAAAATACTAATAAAGATCTATATAATGTGAAAGATTCTGAGATGAATACATTTCTATCTATATTACCTTTATGTGTAAATCAAACTAATTGTTTTTGGGAGTCATTAGCAAAATCGAGGAAGGGTGGGTCATAAGGCCCATACCTGAAACTACATGTGCCGGTGTAGGGGTGGATTGTGATTATTCCTCTCATTTGGGATGAAATTAGAATATTAATGAAAATGTGATCATTCCTCTAAATTGGGGTGAAACTGGTACCTGTGAAATTGGAAAAGAAAAAGTTAACTCACACGGTATATGTGGGGAGGCGGCCTAGCTGATTGGGTGGAGATCAGACGCTATATTGCGCATATGGTGGTACTACTCTTGTAACAACTTTCTTTCGCATCACCATGTCGAACCACATTATCCGTGGGTAGATGGCCTAGCCGATCGAGCGTGATCAAACTCCGTGCTAACAAAGACGGTGGTATATCGGAGCTAATGATCTCCCAACCAAATATATATATATATATTATTTCCGTACTTTAAAAATCGTTATGTTTCAATAGGACATTTGGATATTGTTGATTGTGACTTGCTGTTTCTATGATTTGTTTTCTTATATGGTTATTCTATTTTGAAAGAGGACTTTTAGCTATACATACTAGTGCTATTCAACGACACTAACGTCCTTTTTGTCGGGGGCGTTGTATTTTTAATTGATACAGGTGGTTCCACAGCTGGCGGCATCGATCAGTGATAGCGGTATACTCTTTCCAACTGACTTGGCGAGTCCGCCTTCATTTCAGGGTCTTGTACTTTTTTTTCCTCATGTATCTTTTGTTCATTTTCTTATCATGTTTTGAAATATAGCTGGAGCCTTGTAACCGGCATTTTCTTATTATTCTTCAGTTGTACTTAGATGCTCCGTAGACAGTTTGTGGGTGGTGCTTGATTTTGGGAGTGGAACTGAAAATGTTGGTATTTGGCAAAATATATTTTTCATTAAATCTATAAACTTGTAATGTTTTGTTAATATGAATGAAGTTGTTACTGGAAACGAAATGGAAGTCGAAATGAAATACTTTTCGAATTTGATAATGGAGTTCATCTCCTCTTTATTCATAAATTAGTTTGGGTAGAATGAAATCTAACAGGCTTGCTCAGTCGAGTTTACTCAGTTGAGCGCCGGTCGCGCTCCTCGATTTTTGGGGCGTGACAGTGCTGATACGAAGAAAATATATCATCCATTTAAAATATACAAAACAAACATTCATGGTTCTAAACTACCATGAACAAATGGCAGTTAAAAACTAGAATTTTTAATATATCTTCGATGCTCGCTCATGAACTCTGTAATAGCTCAGCTCAAATATCTGTACACATACAAAAGTGTAGTATGAGTATGCAGAAACAGAATTCAATAGGTATCCCTGACTATTTTCTAATAAAGTAGTGATGAGGGTCAACTCAAAATACTCTCCTTATAAACTTTTATATTTCTTATACCTAGTAGCAATAGAGAAAGTGTACAGAAGCAGCATAACAAGCTGACACAGCTAAAGCATATAACAATATGCACAAATAGAGCAAATAAAGTATTACACCTTATCTCGATCAAGCAAGTCTCATACTTGTATCAATGTATCAAAATAACATACCTAGTGATATGCACAGTCTAAGCATGTAATATGATGCATGCTTTCTCAACAAATAACCCAATGCATGCATGCAATGCATCGAAATGACATATATTAATCATATGTACAGCTAAGCATATAAAAATATATGAATAGGCATAAGAATTCACTTAAAATATAATAAAGCTTTCACTTTTATGCTTAAAGTCATCAACTAGTATCATAATCAAAAAAGTAACTCGTGGATTTATGTGGATTTCTGAACCTCCACGTATGAAACATGGGAGGGCGACTCCAGAGGAATGGATCCTTAGTCACACTCAACGAGAACGTAATTTTACACGCCTAAAGATACATGCAATGACATGCCCAAACAGAGACCTCAATAGGAACATGCAATAACATGCCCTAATTGATACCTCAACAAGAACATGTAATGACATGCCTATATATATATATATCAACAGGAACATATAATGACATCTTCAAACCGATACCTCAACGAAATGTAAATGCACACACACCCAACAACTCAATTTTTTATACAAAAATCTCAAATAAGCACTGAAGATAAAATATATGTACTAACAAGATGCATATAAGAAATAATATATGACTAAGTAGTTCATCTTATAAAACAGGTACATGAACTCTATAATGTTAAACTAATATGTAAATGATGCCTATAATGTTATACTATCATGAACAAGATACTCAAGTAGTCATACAATAATTAATCATGACATACTATTTCCTATCATGTTAAAGTAGCATATGAGAAACACCTGAAATATGATACTAGCATGTGAAGATGCATAAATAGTCATAGCACAAGTAAATTAAGTAAAGCATGTGAAGCATATCCATCTACCCAAGTGTAGAAGCACATGGTATCCGTATATACGCCTGTTACCTCGCATATACGTTATCCTCAAACATGTAGCATGGAGAAAATAAGACAATTTGGGGGGAAAAAACCTCACTGAGGTTAAGTCTCAACTTACCTCGGCTTTAGCCTAGTTCTATTTTCAATAATCGTATTTTCTTGATCTAAATCCATCATACGAACTCGCTCTAACCCAAATATACTTCAAGATGCAAAATAAAGTTATATGACTCAAAAATAGACTTAGGTCAAAATAAACAAAAGTCAACACCAAGTCCACATAAATAAGATTCAAACCCTATTGGCCCAACCTTATGAGTTAAAATATATAGTTAGATTCTCAGTCCAAATTCAGTGGTATTTAGACCATCAAAAATACATTTTTTCCTTCAAGTCAAAAGCTCTTATTTTCATCTTTTAAAGATGAGCTTAAATTAGTTTTAATAATTAATATATAGTAGTCTATGAACTAGGTCCTTTGAATATATTTAATGTACTAATAAATAAGGTTAATGACTTATAAAGTAGGTATTAAAAGAACTAATAAGTCCCTTGATGCGCGTTGATCAGGAGCTACAAACTGATTCCTTATGCCAGCTGAAAGAATTTGTTTGCAAGAAGGATTCAATTTATAGAAACACTTGCATGGGAGGAATGGCATGTGAAGTAGAAGGAAAATTAAGCCCTACTAGGATTATTTTCCTAAATTAATTTCTTTTAGATTTTGGTGCAAAATTAGAGAAGTATTTCGGCCCAACTTCATTCCTATATAAAAAAATCACATTGTTACTATTGAGACTGTCGCGCCCCCTTTTTCTCGCGAAATCGGGTTTCGACATTTCTGGGACAACTCCTTTTGAGAGGGTAGAAAATTGGAATTGAAAGAGTCGCCACCTAACGGATTAAGGTGTATTAGGGCACCTAGAGCAGATAACTCATGTTACTAGATTATATTACCAGAGATCGGGTAAGGGCTCGAAATTACCTTGAGGGGAAGGTGTTAGGCACCCCTCGAGGTCCACAACGGTGGGTCCCGACCGAACTTAACTAATGAATTAGTCTAATAAAGAAGTGAGAAGAATATTTAATAGGGATGGGGGGTCCTAAATTTTTTAGCCTAAAGGATTAACCCGTGCAACATAAATAATACTTTGTAACTCCCTCGAGTCGGGGTGTTACTCATATTATTCAGCGGGCACAGACTATCATCTCCTGCTACCCGATTACTATCTTTAAGTTGTTACCTAAAGCTCTCTAATTGATTCTAGTTCGATCCCTATGCATGCACTACCCGTCCCTTACCTATGGCCCTGGAGGTATTAGGACCTATATTTGGGATAGTTCTAGACCCAGCCTACGTTGCTCAAAAAATTAAAAGCCCAGGAGACAAACAAAACAATTAGAACTTTCAGATAGCAAGCAAATATAGGCTCATATTGACCTCCACATATAAACAACAAAAGCACGCAATTGATACAACAAACCTTATTAACCTTAAGATCCTATAGGCAGGATGTCTATACGAGAAAACAGAGTATAGAGACAATTTTATTAAGGCAGGTGTTACAACTTTTTGTTTGCCTGCTGATTTTTATTCAGCATGATCTGGGTAGTTCAGGCAGTAATACATTGTCACACCTCCTTTTTCCTACCCATGAAAGGGATATAAGGGAGTTTTTTCCAATTTAAGTGACAATCGAAACAGAATTATTTATTTAAAATTCAGAGTTGCCACTTTAGATAATTATGGTGTCCCAAGTCACCGGTTTAAAATTCCGAATCGAGGAAGATTGACTCTTATTTATGGTCTGCGAACACAGAAATTCGGGTAAAGAATTCTGTTAACCCGGGAGAAAGTTTTAGGCATTCCCGGGTATCGTGGTTTTAGCACGGTCGCTTTGATCATACTTGGCTTATTAAATTGTCTAATTATTTATTTTAGAACCTATGTGCATTTACCTCTTTTAATTAAAAATTATCCTAAAACGAGTCACGCGTACGTGTGTCCATTTGTTTGGCGCGTCAAAAATCATGTCACGCAAACGTGTCCACAATTAATAACGCTTTGTTATTATTAAGATTATTTGGCCAAAGTCATGCAACGTGTACCTTTTTTTAACTTTGAAAATCATAATTATGTTAGGCGAACGTATACATAATCGCGATAATTTGATTAATTAAGAGCGCCTAAAACTCCTATCAAGTTCAATGTGGCTACTAAACATATAACTCCAAAGATACTTTTAAAAATCTTGTTAATTTCCTCCAATCCAAATTCATTGTTCAAACCAATACCAAAACACCTCTAAACCAACTTAAAAACTTCGTACAAATCCAGCAACAGGTATCCAAGGTAGTGTACATTCACAACATTCTTAACATTAGACTGCCACTTCTTTGCTAATTCCCTAATGTGAGTGATGGAAGTGTCATTATCATATAAGTTTATTTGCTTAGGTTATATGTAAAATCAATATTTGGATGGCAGAATAGATTTTGTGTGACACCTAGTTTCGACTGAATATCCTCATCTCATCAGTGCTTTAGCAATTCATCAACAATCCAAACATCAATAAAACAAACTATTACACTAACAATAACAATGTAAATGAACAAAATAATCAGTCGAGAAGATGCGAAGAACGGACCTTTGGTATAAATCAACCAAATTGTAATTACAAGAGGTTAAACAACTCGACGATTCTTGACCAGAGCTTTCGCCGGCGAATTCGGACATAACCGGCAACTCAAAACCTCAACGACCTCTATACCGGAACCTCTCACTATGTTTTTTGTAGTTGTTTGCAATGGTTCAGGGTAGTTCTTGGAGTCGGTGGTTCGCTGTGTTTGTGAACTGGTTTTCACGATGATTATACAACTGAAGCAGTAGCGACGACTTGTGGAGTTACAACTGTTTTGGTGTCTTTTTGGAGCTACTTTTGGGGAGTGTTTTGTGGCTGGTTTCCAGCGGTGATGTGAGGGACGGAGTTTGGGTGGAAACGGAAAGTTGAGGGTGGTTGTTTTTTCTCTCCAAAGATGGGAGATGGCTGCCGATGTATCTGCTTTTTTTTTTTTTAAGTAAAAGCCATGGAAATGGCTGCTTTATTTTTTTCGAAGAAGACCGATCGGGGGAGGGGGGTCTCTGTTTTGTGTAAAACGGCGGATGCTTCCGTCTCTTAAGGATCTAGGCGTTAGGGGTCTAGGTCTTGGGGTCCTCTCTCTTATTCTGTCATGTACTTTTTATCCGTAGGGTTTCTATATAATAAAAGATATGACCATATGGGCTTGGAGAGGAAAGAATATGTGAGCCCAAGGAGAAAAAACATGTTACCCTCTTATGAGACTTTCTAGAAGCTACTACCAATAATCTCTATGAATTGTTTGCCAAAAAAAATCATAAGAAAAACAAATAAAATTTGTTATGAAAAGATTTCCTTCAATCAGATGGTGGTCACGTGAATATGGGGTAAAATGGGAAGCTAGACATATCATTTTATAGCCAAATTAAGAAAATTCTAATACTACTTAATACTTATTAAAGGCCTAAAACTTTTTAAAAAAAATTACACTACCAAGTGATTTTTTTTTTGAAGTTTCTTCTTATCTTTTGTGTTTTGGAAAAACATAATATCAATATTATTTTTGTATTGTTTAATTTTATGAAAGGTAAATAAATCAAAAGTAGATAAAATAACAATTAGTTACATAATAGAAAATATTTTGTAATTTTTATTTTTTGTGATAAAACAAAGTAAAAGAGTCAAAACTATTTAAAATAGCGATATTGGACCAAAACTAAATATTTTACGCTAAAATGTGTAAAATCTTGGGGAAGGTCAAAAATCACATGTCTACAGCTGCCCATCTTTGACTGGGAACGCGAAGAGTTTTCAGACAAAGAACGACGAGATAGGTTTTTTGACCCGACCCTTATTTAGGGAGACCAATAACTAAGAGGAAGGAGAATGTGATCGAGCCCCGGTATCTGAGCTTCGTACATTCCATGGCTATAAAGGAATCAGGTCACGTGTAGTTTAGAAGTGAACGAGGTGATGGAGTATACTGAGGTGGAGAGCCGGTCGAGGTGCCGTTCTGTCAAGGTTCCGGTTCGCGGTCCTGTTTTTACATCAAACTAAAAAAATAAAAAAGACTAACTAAGCCTGTCAACTATGAGTTACAAGATTCCTATCTATAAGTCTTCTGAAGCTTGATCTTGAGTCTTGAATGATTCTTCATTCAGACTTTAGATTTGAACCTTGACGTTTGCTAGTTGCAGGTGCTAGTTCATTCTTCTTTAGCTTTTCGGATCAAAACCGGACACACCATGCTTGTGACTTCAGTCATGTCTTGAGCAATCCACCTCTTGTCTCAGCTTCTGCATTCTGGATTCACTTCCCTTTTTCTTTCTTTTTTCCTTTTTTTTGTTTTTCTTTTTTATTCTCGATTGAGATTACTTCTGTTGATCACCTCGGAATGTTGACTCACATTCTTGCCGCGAGCTTCTGCTACTTCTAACTTGAATTGGATTCTGAATTGACTTCCCTTGTTCTCCAGGTGGGCGCCTGATTGCTAAAACTTGAACTGTATTCCCTTGTTCTCCAGGTGGGCACTTGATTGCCAAAACTTAAAATGTATTCCCTTATTCTCCAGGTGGGCGCCTGATTGCCAAAACATGAACTGTATTCCCTTGTTCTCCAGGTGAGCGCCTGATTGCTGGAAACTTGAATTGTATTCCCTTGTTCTCTAGGTGGGCGCCTGATTGCCAAAACTTGAACTGTATTCCCTTGTTCTCCAGGTGAGTGCCTGATTGCCAAAACTTAAACTGTATTCCCTTGTTATCCAGGTGGGCGCCTGATTGTGCCAATCATGAACTGTATTCCCTTGTTCTCCAGGTGGGCGCCTGATTGCCAAAATTTGAAATGTATTCCCTTATTTTCCAAGTGGGCGCCTACCATTACAACAAAACAGACAAAACAAAAGAAACTTTTCTGCCCCAGTTTGGTACTAGGAACATCTGTGAGTGTTAATCAAATCTTGTTATCAAAAGAGCTATAAGAATTCAAAAGGTAAATCTCATTATCCTGGAGGGCCCTGAAAATTTCAAATTAAATCTCATCTTGAGAGTGAAAACTTTAAAGCTAAATTATATTTCCTAAAGGTAGAACTTACGCTAAATCTTGTTATCTATGAGGGTCTTGAAATTTAACTAGGTCTCATTATCCAGGAGGGTCCTGAGAACCTTTTTTAAAATTAAATCTCATTATTCAGGAGGGCCCTGAAAATTTTAAATTAAATCCTATTATTCAGGCGGGTCCTGAAAAACCGAGAATGAACTTACCTGAGCCATGCTTTCCTCCTGGAGGATCTCTGCAGAATGAACAAAATTCCTTGCCCCTGAACCATGCTTTTCCTCATGCAGGGTTCCTACAGATCGAACAAATTTTCTTTCTCCTTCTCAAACCGCCTTTGTGCTGACAAAATTTGGGCACGACACTTGAAAAAATTCAAACTTCCAAGCTTTGATTTGGACACAATTTTCGTCCCTGTTTCAAACAAAGAAAACTTGTGAGTTTACAAATATGGTGGTTGGTTTGTGGCATTGGCCTTGAGGTCTATTGCTCCTTCACTTACCATGATAACTTTGATTTCCACTTGGAAGACCTTGTTTGTTATTGGTTAACCACTTTCTCTGTTAACCTTATCACAGAAAATATCTTTGATCCGTTCAAACCCAACACCCTCTATGTGTTGCATTGTTCATGAATTGACATATATCGAAACTTTGTATTTCACATGAATCCCAAAGCACATTGATTGTTACCAACTCAGTGCGCTTGTTGTTCTTTCCTGACGTATGCCACTTTGATGTGCTAGCCAAATTCCGTTTTGTGCAATTAGAAAGCTGGTGGCAAATTTTGAAGTCATTTCTCACCTGTTCTGACCAAAAAGACTCAGGAAGAGGAAGTAAACAAGACAAAAGGAACAGAGTAAAGGACAATGGAAAGAGATGATTCCTAACAAGAAAACTACAAAGTAGAAATTTATCAGATGTGGATACCAACTCTAATGACCATGACATGCACCTTCAGATTAAATGGCTTAATCTGTCAAGCAAGTCTAATGTTTAACTCTTGTTGTGACTCTTCACCGTGAAACTGGGCTTCAATGCTCTGATTATCCTATCCGATTCACGATCCTTATTCGACTTGTAGTGCCCGAAGGGTTTTCACCATCAAGACTCTCTCATTTTGTTCTTTCTCTCAACTTACCGTCGCCTTATGGTGCCTGTGAAGGTTTTCACCGATAAGACTCTCTCATTTTGATTTTTTTCTTTTTATTTCCTCTAATTCTGTAGATGACAAAGCATTGACCAGAGTAAAAACATCATATACTCTTGGCATGTCTAAACTCAACACTCTCAAAGATTATCTAGGAGGTCTTTTTTGGACTGTAATATGGCTTATGGATAGGGTTAGAAAGAAAGGATATCGTAAAGGCTCAAAATAACTAAGACAACGGGGTTAATTTATTTACAACTTTTGGAATCCATTCTAAAAACTTTGCCCCAATTTCTAAAACAAGGGAATTTGATTATTTTTTTTAGATGGAATTTCCCACTCTCGACTTTGTGGGATTATGAAATATTTTATTTGGTATGACCGAACTGTAAGGTTGCCTATGTATCTTGTGGTGACAAAAATCAGGTCAAACGTAGCTCACAAAACTACTTTTGTTACTATTTTCCTTTTCCCTTTTTTTTTCCTTTTTTCCTTTTTTTTCTTTTTTTTCTTTTTTCTTTTTTTTTTCTTTCTTCTTCTTTTTTCTTTATCTCTATTTTTCTCTTCTTCTTTTTTTTTAAATTTTTCTTTTGGAATGAACTTTGTAAAATAAACCTATGGGGACAATTTTATTCGTATGACTCTAACTTGATTCCAAAAGAGGGGAGGTCAAGAAAATTAGCACAGACTCAAAAAGGGGTACCGAATGGTATAAAGTGTTTGGGTAGCTGAAGAGGGCCTCCCAATCTCTGAAAATGCAAAGTATAACATATGCAACTTGAGAATGAAAAAGGAAAATCATGCACAATATTTCTTTTACAGCTTCGGCATTGATATCACTGATATGCCTTCCACCTTTTTAGTGCCTTGTCAAGTACAAAACTCTCATTGGGTGGTTTCTTCTTTACGATGGATAGTTTCCGTCTGTTTGGAGCAAACTTCCTTGGCTTTATCTCGTAACTTGAGATGCACTTGAACTCAAAGTCGCTCGCTTCAAATTGTTGGGACGCACTCTCTTGTAACAAATCCTGTCATCCTCTCAACTTCCCAAACCATCTGCCCCAATTTCACACAGTTCGGGCTTTAAATGATCTCAAAATATCCAATCTTTACTTATTTCCCTCAAATGTCTCTATCGTCTTCAAAGTTGTTTCATTGCTTCATGATTAAACTAACTTTTAAGACCAAGCCTAAAATTATGCGTGCATGTCATGTCACTAGAGTCAGCAGGAAAAGAACTATAAAAGGAGAAGAGAACCAAACAAAAAAATGACTAGAAATAACAGAAAACAGAAAATTGCATTAGACAGACGGTGAAAGGGTTTGAACAGCAAAACAACCAAAATAAACTGGGTTACAACCCTGGAACAAACCTAGATAACACTAAATGAGTTACTATGACTAAAGGAACTAGTCAAAATAAAAGGATAGAAGAGTTTGAGGCACAAGACAATATACGGATTACAACCCTGAAATAACCCGAACAACAGAAATGACAATAAAAGGAACCATCAAGACTCCTCCCTGGCTAACAAAGAAAGGAGCGTCTTTCCAATTACCAAGCTCGGCATCTTAACCACTGAGTTCCACATCAATATTACCAAGACCATTGCCAATTTTCATATCATTAACTTCAGTCAGAAAGTTCCCAAGAGAATTCTCATGCTCCCTGTCACCACGCATCATCCCCACAAAGTGTACATCATCATGTGCAGGTAAAGGATTCTGCGCGATATGCTGGGTGTCACTGTCCTGGATCACAATTATCCCTTCTTGAATCATTCTTTCTATTTTCTTTTTCAAAGCACGACAATCTTCAATATTATGACCTTGGACATTAGAGTGGTACATGTACCGTATAGTAGGATCAAAACCTTTTGCATATGTTTCCGGAGTATAGCCGAGGAGCGGCGTAATCAGGCCAGAGTGTTTTAACTTTTCAAATAGGCTTGTATAGGATTCTCTGATTGGCGTGAAACTACCTTTCTGCCTTTGTTTCCCTCCATGCCCTAGTTTTCTAGGATTGTTGGATGCTCGAAAATGTTGTGAAGGCGCACAAAATTTTTTGGATGCTAGTGCTCCCCTAGGAAGTGACCTAGTGGTTGGAAAGATGGCCGGATGTTGTTCAGAGGATAATACTGGGTGGATTATGTGGAGTTTGGGGATGTTTTGGGGTCGGTATTGAGGCTGAAAGTATTTAGCAGGAATGCCCACTGGATTCTGTCGTTGGCGGGGCTCAACAACATCTTTTCTATCAATGGGAGGACTGTCCCGAGCAATTTGTTCGTTCCATCTGAACCAAAATTCTCTAAAACTTTCCTTGGGTTTCTTTTTCATCTGAGATAGGGAGGAGCGGTCTGGGACAATGTCTATATTGTACTGAAAGTGTCGCACAAAACCTTGAGCTATGTCATCCCATGTATGCCACTTATTGACATCTTGACGAGTATGCCATTCCAAAGCTACCCCAATCAGGCTCTCACTGAAATATATCATTAGGAACTCATCTTTCCCGCCAACACTTCTCATTTCACTGCCATAACCTCTCAGATGGGCTACTGGATCTCCATGCCCATCATACAAATTAAACTTTGGCATCTTAAACCCTTTCAGCTTTCTAGATATATCTCATCTTGCTCCACTGTCTTAGCAGGTTTTGCAGTCTCACCGGGGGGCTCAAAATGAGGAGCGTAAGAGTATGGACCCGAGACCTTAAAAATTGGTTCTGGAGCATAGTGTTGGGCATCGGGGATTTTGAACACAGTCTCGCTAGAGGATCGAGGAAAGGTAGCAGGTGGATGAGCTACAAAAACATGAGTGGTCAAAGGATTGGGATATGAGGTGGTTCTAGGGAGTGGAGTGTGAAAACGTTGTGGGGAGATATCTTGGACTTGTGACAGTGGCAGAATGGTGACACGGCTTTCAATATAGTTCGTGGGAACTAATGGTGGAGAACGCCCACTAATTCAGGCTTGGTATATTTCGGTCATTTGCCCTTTCAACCTTAAGACCTCTTCTTTCAACTCAGATTCTGATTCAACAATTCCCTTAGATGGATCAATAACCCCTGTGTCCAAGTCTTTGCTAGCCATAGCTACCTTGCTCTTTGACCTTGTGTTGTATGGGTGAGTTACTTAAAACCACAAACCAACCACCATTCTGCTCAATGAAGATAACAAAAGGAACAAAATGGGGTCACCCTGTTAGCATTAGGGCATTTAACAACTAAAAATATCACATTGCGTGCAATGCACCTAACAACAATTAACGGTTCTAGAATAACTTCTAGGGTCACAAGGTCACTTGGCATCATCCCAATTTTATTCATTTCAATCTTCTCTTTTCTTTCTTTTCTAGCACTTCTTGGCTTGCTCATTTTCCTTTTTTTTTGTCTCTCTAATTATCACTCTTTTCTTTCCTCTCATTTCTCACTTCCCATAATTTCATCTCTTTTATTCTTTTTCTTTTAATAAACAAAAAAATGATTCGATCGAACCCTATGTAGGTTGCCTACGTATCATGACGCTACATGAATCAGATCTTTGCGTAGTTCGAAAAAATCAAGAAGAAAGTAAACAAACTAACGTTCTCATTTTATTTTTATTTTTTTCTTTTTTTTTTTACCTTAATGAATACTCTGATGAGAAATTATTAAGGAAAAACCTCTAGAAGAGAAAAAATATTTTTTATTCTTGTTTTTTTTAGGAAGGAAATCTAAGGATGAACCAAAGAAAAATATTTTGAATTTTCGTTTGATATCCTGAAAGAAAGATTTCGAACTAAGACATGAAAAAGATAAAAAAATATTTTTGGATTTCAATTTTGATTACCTAAGGGAGAAACTCTAAAGATGAACCAAAGATAAAGTATGTTTTTTTCTTCTATATACAATGTCCTGAAGGTATAGTAAAAATAATTTTTTTTTCTATTCATTTTTCATTAATTTCCCAAAGACGAACCTCAAAAGAAAATATCTTTGGATTTTTAGAATTAATATCATAAAGAAAACTTTTAAAAAGGTACTAAAAGAAAATTCTCTTTTTTTGAATTTTTAGTCTTAATATACTAAAGGAAATGTAAAAGCAATTTTTTATTTTGAGTTCTAGATATTAATTTCCTAAAGGAAAACCACCTCAAAAGATTTTTTTTTTATTTCTAGAATTAGTATTCTAAAGAAAACTAACAGAAATATAAAATGCAAAGCCTTTTTTTTTTGGATTTTGAGTTACAACATAATTTTTCAAATACAAAGTAGAAAATACAATAACAAAAGACTTGACATTACTGTACAAACTAGAAAGTAAAAGATGACATAAAATAAAAAACAGACTCAAAACATAAAAAAAAAAATCTCCTTAAGCAACTCCTGAATGAGCGACCTTGACTGTATGGTCCCGGGGTGTCTGTCATGCTCAAACTCCGGTAAGTAGACCCACACTTGTATGAGAAAATTAAGACCAAATAAAATAAAGGCCTAGAATGCTATGTGAGACAATAACCCTTCCTGTTGGGCACATGCAAGACATGATTGTGACTATTTTTCTAAAATTAACCTACGTGGCTAAAAGTGGCTGAAAATGCAAGAGTTGACTAAGACCCCGCGAAGCCAAGAACCTAAACTCACTAGGAAGACCGGACCCTATGTGGGTTGCCTACGTATCCCGCCCCGAGAGATGAGAATCAGGTTCGCGTAGTTCGGGCAGATTAGATACGGGCGAGAATTAAAAAAACAACTAATTTAGAGAAAATATGTTTTTTTTTTAAAAAAAAAATGATGAAACATGTAAACTCTTTTTGGATTTTCTTTTCCCTTTTTTTTGATTTTCGAAAAATGGTGAAAAAGTGCAAAATCTTTTTTTTTTGAATTTTTCATGTTTTTTTCTTTTTCTTAACAAAAATGTGAAAGAAAACATAACTGGACCCTACTTGTTTTATTTTTACGTTTCACCCTCTTTTTTTTTTTTTCATTTGCCCTCAACTATCATTGGTCCGTCAAATGACCCTTTTACCTTTGAAGAAATACAACATGTAGCACATAGGATATATCAAGATGGTCTGTTATTTTGGGTACACCTGTCCTAGACGGATCCAACCCCTGTGTTGAGTCCCCAAAGTCAAATGCACATGATGCAAACAAATGTTCCTACTAGGGATCCGGTATGAGGTTATGTTATTCTAAGTTTAAACCTAGGGTTGTATTCTTGACCTGGCTTATCCGAGCGGACAACTCGAGCTGAAGAGGGGGCAACATACCAGGAGCACTAAAGTCTACCCGGCCTTGTTGCTGGCCCAGTCTCGTTCTATTTGGTATAACTTCTACAGAAAAAGCGGGCCACGCGAACGTGTGCACCATTTCTAGAAGACTCAAAGGGGTGGCGTAAGAAGACAGTTTAATACAATTCAAATAATATTAAAGTGGTAAAGAAACAACATCTAGCACATTAGGTCCACAAATACGATAATATGGACAATAAATAAAGCCAAGTAAAAATCATAAAAACAAGCTCAAATTCTTGAACCTGAACCAGAAGTTCTGGGTTCTTATCCCCAGCAAAGTCGCCAGAGCTGTCACACCTCCTTTTTCCTACCCCCGAAAAGGATATAAAGGAGTTTTTCCAAATTTAAGTGTCAATCGAAACGAGATTATTTATTTAAAATTCCGAGTCGCCATTTGGGATAATTATGGTGTCCCAAGTTACCAGTTTAAAATCCCGAATCGAGGAAGGTTGACTCTTATTTATGGTCTGTGAACACAAAAATCAAGGTAAGGAATTTTGTTAATCCGGGAGAAAGTGTTAGGCATTCCCAGGTTCCGTGGTTTTAGCACGGTCACATTGATCATACTTGGCTTATTAAATTGTCTAATTATTTATTTTAGAACCTATGTGCATTTACCTCTTTTAATTAAAAATTATCCTAAAACGAGTCACGCGTACATGTACCCATTTGTTTGGCGTGTTAGAAATCATGTCACGTGAATGTGTCCACAATTAATAATGTTTTGTTATTATTAAGATTATTTGGCCAAACTCACGCAAACGTGTAGCTTGTTTTAACTTTGAAAATCGTAATTATGTTAGGCGAACGTATACATAATCGCGATAATTTGATTAATTAAGAGCGCCTAAAGCTCCTATCACGTTCAATGTGGCTACTAAATATATAACTCCAAAGATACTTTTAAAAATCTTGTTAATTTCCTCCAATCCAAATTCATTGTTCAAACCAATACCAAAACACCTCTAAACCAACTTAAAAGCTTCGTACAAAGCCAGCAACAGGTATCCAAGGCAGTGTACATTCACAACATTCTTAACATTAGATTGCCTCTTCTTTGCTAATTCCCTAATGTGAGTGATGGAAGTGTCCTTATCATATAAGTTTATTTGCTTAGGTTACATGTAAAATCAATATTTGGATGTCAGAATAGATTTTGTGTAACACCTAGTTTCGACTGAATATCCTCATCACATCGGTGCTTTAGTAATTCATCAACAATCCAAACATCAATAAAACAAACTATTACACTAACAATAACAATGTAAATGGACAAAATAATCAGTCGAGAAGATGCGAAGAACAGACCTTTGGTATAAATCAACCAAATTGTAATTACAAGAGGTTAAATAACTCGACGATTCTTGACCAGAGCTTTCGCCGGCGAATCCGGACGGAACCGACAACTAAAAACCTCAACGACCTCTATACCGGAACCTCTTGCTACGTTTTTGTAGTTGTTTGCAATTGTTCAGGGCAGTTCTTGGAGTCGGTGGTTCGCTGTGTTTGTGAACTGGTTTTCACGATGATTATACAACTAAAGCAGTAGCAACGACTTGTGGAGTTACAACTATTTTGGTGTTTTTTTGGAGCTACTTTTGGGGAGTATTCTGTGGCTGGTTTCCAGTGGTGATGTGAGGGACAGAGTTTGGGTGAAAACGGAAAGTTGAGGGTGGTTGTTTGTTCTCTCCAAAGATGAGATATGGCTGCTGATGGATCTGCTTTTTTGGTAAGTAAAAGCCATGGAAATGACTGCTTTGTTTTTTCCGAAGAAGACCGATCGGGGGAAGGGGGTCTCTGTTTTGTGTAAAACGGTGGATGCTTTCTTCTCTTAGGGATCTAGGTGTTAGAGGTCTAGGGCTAGGGGGTCCCCTCTCTTATTCTGTCATGTCCTTTTTATCCGTAGGGTTTCTATATAATAAAAGATATGACCATATAGGCTTGGAGAAGAAAGAATATGTGAGCCCAAGGAGAAAAAACGTGTAACCCTCTTATGAGACTTTCTAGAAGCTACTACCAATAATCCCTATGAATTGTCTGCCAAAAAAAATCATAAGAAAGACAAATAAAATTTGTTATGAAAAGATTTCCTTCAATCAGATGGTGGTCATGTGAATATGGGGCAAAGTGGGAAGCTAAACATATCATTTTATAGCCAAATTAAGAAAATTCTAATACTACTTAATACTTATTAAAGGCCTACAACTTTTTTTTTTTTTAAAAAAGATCACACTACCAAGTGAAAAAAAATATTTTTTTTTTGAAATTTCTTCTTATCTTTTTTTTTTGGAAAAACATAATATCAATATTATTTTTGTATTTTTTAATTTTATTAAAGGTAAATAAATTAAAAGTAACTAGATAAAATATTAATTAGCTAAATAAAAGAATAAATTTTTATAATTTTTATTTTTTGTGTTAAAATAAAGTAAAAGAGTCAAAACTAGTTAAAATAACGATATTAGACCAAAACTAAATATTTTACGCTAAAATGTGTAAAATCTTGGGGAGGGTCAAAAATCACATGTCTACATACATCATAGTTATAAATCCAGAATTATTAAATCCTACAAGTATATTGCCTAAGTGATTACTAAGGACGATTGTATTCATAATCAATTGATAGAATCTTATAGGCATGATTTCTACGAGTTTGATGATTACAAACCTATAGACATGATTTCTAGGTGTAGCACTAACTTTAACTTACAGAGATTGGTTATATTCCATTTTAATCCTATAGGCATGATCTCTAACTGTTGTACTTACTTAAGTCCTATAGGCATGATTTCAAGGTTTGAAACTGGTTTTAGTCCTACAGGCATGGTATCTACTACTGAATTGATTTAAATCCTATTGACATGATTTCTAGACTGATTTTTCATCCTATAGGCATGATTTCTACGAGTTGTGTATGGGCATAAATTATGCAGATTGCTAGAAAATCGATCAAATCAAACATCGAGGTCCTATAGACATGATTGTTAATGCATATTTGTTGGATTGATAGATCCTATGAGCAGGATTTCTCGTATGCATTTTAATGTCAATCCTATAGGCAGGACTTCTAATATGCAAACATAGAGTTAACACCATCAATGAAAATCCTATAGGCATAATTTCTAAGCACGGTATAGAACTCATACAATTTTTACCAAATGAACAGAACTGATAGCATAACTAAATCCTATAGACAGGATTTCTACCCAGTTTAGCAAAAAGAAATAAGAAACCCCCCAGCTTTACTAAATATCCTCAGAATCTGTTATTACAAAGTTATTACAGACCAGAATAGCAAATGAATTACATAATAGTAATGAGACACTATAGGGAGCCTTCATTAGGCCCAAATAAACCTGGGAACCAGGCCTTCCAACCATAACAACTTTGAGGTACATCACATTGATTCATCCATAGCACATTAGAATCAGGTTTTCAGTGTGTCAAAGTTCCCAAGGGCCTCAATGACCCAAGTCAATGCTCATACTGGAACCATAAATTCAGAAGATAACTCATAAGAGATTAGAAAACTAGTCTCCAAATTATCAGAGTTCATAGGAGTCTCATGTGGACCCTGAGCAGTGCTCACACTAGAGTGGTTGAGAACCTAAGAGACTAAGAGTGGTGGTTTTAAAATCAGTACATAAAAGAGGTAGGGGCAGGTTTTAAAAACAGTTTGAATTCAGAAGAAACCAGGTTTAAAACTCAGGATTGCATTCAGAAAGAAAACAACAAAGTTTGCAAAGTACATAGTTTCAAACAGGTTAATTTAGAAGAGAGACTTAATAACACTAGGGAGCATGCTGACATTTAAGACAACTATTGTTTAATTACAGAAGCAATTAGGCAAAACAATTAAGTTGGACAGACACATACGAAAATCTGTAGAGTTAGGATTAATGAACCAATTTCATGCTAATAGTATTATAGGGATACTAAGTTCAGAACAAGTGTAAGATTAACAAATAGTGCATGAAACAAATTTAGACATTAGGTTAACTTATAAGAGGATTCATATTATTCAAAAACAGTTTAATCCTAAGTTAACAGTGTTGCTCATAGGGCTAGATGAGATCATAGAATCACATAAAAGCGACAGAATCATACTTGGAATTAAAACAGGCTAGTCGAGCAAAGCATAAAGAATGAAATTACTAAGGATTAGGACATACCAGTTAAGTAAGAAAGTATGTAAATATGCCACAGTAGTTAAGTTCCAGAATAATTTGGCCTTGGCTTTCAGCCGGCCAAGACCAGAAACAATGAGCACAGAATCAGAGTGATCCTAAAGGGAAGAGGGGAAAAGGTTTAAATAGTATTCAATTAGGCAGACAAATAAGGGAATAAATCAGACATACATAAATAAGGAATGAGAATAATTCTAGAATCAATTTGAAGTCGAGTTCAATCAATTAGCAGGACATAACAGCGTGCAATCAGGCAAGTACTATTATATAGAATCAATTAGCAGTTAAATGCCGGATCAACTAAGGTAAGAAAATAATGAGAATAGGGTAAATCGAGCAAAATTAGGGAACATCAGTACCATACAAGAGAGAAAAGATTAAAATCTCAGTAAAAGATTTCAAAACCTTAATTTTGGGTAAACCATAAAATCAGCGAAGTAAAATAAGGTAGACAAGAGAATATTCAAACCATAAAATC
Source organism: Nicotiana sylvestris (assembly GCF_000393655.2). Taxonomy (NCBI): domain Eukaryota; kingdom Viridiplantae; phylum Streptophyta; class Magnoliopsida; order Solanales; family Solanaceae; genus Nicotiana; species Nicotiana sylvestris. The sequence goes on from NC_091059.1 coordinate 38,614,835, forward strand.
AGCACAATATCACATAATGAACCTAGACATGAGTTTTAAAAGATAACAAAATCAACTAAGATCTGAAAACCCCTAATTTTAAGTAAACACAAATTGATAGAGCAATAAAGGCAAAGGATCGTTTGTTTTAATAAAAGAACATAGATAGAGAATTATTAAAGAAAACATAAGATTTGAACCAAATCTGGTTCGATTAAAGAAGGTTAAAACCCTAATTTAGGTAAGTAAAAGATTTAACGGAAAATAGGCAGATTTATGAGTAACAAATAGACGAAGAATAGCATTAAAATAAACTAAAGTTGAACCAAATTTGGTTCGAATCAAAGATTTGGAAACCCTAACTTTAGGTTAGGTACGAATCGGTGGAAGATATGAAAATATTCGTACTCACATAGGAAAGCTGACGAACATAGATGGAAACAACATTAAGTTGGAGACTTGAACCAGCCTTGGTTCGATCTCCATAGAATCTACTTGCCATTTGAGGCAAGCAATTTAATTAACACAAAAAATAAGTAGCCGATAGGGAAAGAGGACCAGATAAGGTAGGGAATCACCAAATGATTCCATTTCTGGGTAGGAATCAAGGAGGAAATAGGAGTGCGACACTAGGGTTTCAAAAGAGAAAGGGGAGGGAAACGAGAACGTTTGAGGGCGACGGGTAGGTGGAAATGGGTTAGGGTTAGGGGGGTTGGTATAACTAAAAGGGGCTGGGGCATTGGGAGCCGTTGATCTTCTGAGATCAACGAATGGAATTTAAAGAGGAAATGGGTTAGGGTTTTAAACAGGTATGGGTCTAGGTTAATGGGTATTAGGCTGGGGTAATGGATAATGTATAGGTCCGAAAATAGGAGTAATTTGGGGCTAGTTTTTAAATACTCAATTAAGTCAGTAAATAATTTGTAAAAATAATTAATAAATAAAAAAAATATCACTTGTACATGAAAATGATTTAAAATAATTATTTAACATTATAAAAATATAATAAGTCATTTTTATGTAAATAATGTAATTATACATATATATGGGCTATTATTGCAAAATATGCAATTTTAGCCTAAGGATGCAAAAAATAACTATATGAAAATATTTAAAGCTTAATATGGATATAAATAATGAAAAATTAGATAATAAATTATTATAAATTAGTTGTGATGCAATTAATAATTATTGATACAATAAAATGCAGGAATAAATTAATTAAAACCTTTAAAAATTATGAAAAATTATGGAAAAATACTTGATGATGCTCATGCACTATTTTGAAGTTATATATGCATACTTGAAATATGTGAGGGGAAAAATTGGGTATTGACAGCTGCCCCTCTTTACCCGGGAAGGATGAAAGAGTTGCTGGGTAAAAAATTGATGACCGATTTTGACCGAATGGGATGTTTTGAAAAAATATTTGTTGCACCCTGGTCTTGGAGCTGCCTACATACCCCTGGTTTTACATGAATTAAGCCGTGAGTAGTCTGGACCCAACGGTGAATGAAACGATGAAATTATTATAGGAGTAGTCGTATGTTTTGGAAAGGGTTCTTTTGGGAAAGATAGTATCGGATGGATTTATGTGGAGTTCTGTATGTGAATCTGAAACATAACAGATGTATCACATGACAGATATCTGAACAGTCATAGATTAAGGGCGAGTAATTAATGGGAGTCCTGTCACGACCCGGAATTTCCACCATCGGGAGCCGTGATGGCGCCTACTAATGTGAGCTAGGCAAGCCAACCCTTAACTATCTACTACCTTTTTCATATTACTTCTTTTAAAACAAACATAGGGCGACAATATAAATAAAACGGAAGTTAGGAGATAGGCGGAAGTCAACATTTATAAAGCTTAGAGCTACGTCTATTACCACTTTTAAACTTCAATACCCCAAAATCTGGTGTCACAGTACCATAGACTGTCTAAGATTCACTACATACAAAGTCTGAAGAAAATACATAGTACTGTCCCTGAGCAAGAGATAAAGGAAACATGAAATAGAGATAGAGGGGGATGCCAGGGACCGCGAATGTCTGCAGGTCTACCTTGGGTCTCCGGATGGACTGAAGGAAGCCCTCCAACTATTGTCCGAAAGCTGCTCTGGGATCTGCACGCAGTGCAGAGTGTAGTATCAACACAACCGACCCCATGTGCTGATAAGTGTCTGGCCTAACCCCGGCGAAGTAGTGACGAGACTTGGACCAGACTCCAAATAACCTATGCAGTTATACAATATATGGTGGAAAAGTAAACATATAATAAGCAATTAAAGTTGGGGAAGAGAACATGCCTCGGGGATAGCTGATAAGGCAAAATAGCAAGGAATAAATAAGGAAGCTGACAATATAACTTCTAACACAGATAAAGAAAGGTAAAGGCAACTTTCACTTTCAGTTTCCATCTTGTTGCAGGCGTGCAACCCGATCCCATTTCATAATATCTTGTGGTAGGCGTACCACCCGCTCCCATTTCATAATATCTTGTAGTAGGCGTACCGCCCGCTCCCATTTCATAATATCTTGTGGTAGGCATACCACCCGCTCCCATTTCATAATGTCTTACAATTTCAAGGAATCCCGGCAAGGGAAAATAATCAATATAATAAATTCCCGGCAAGGGAACGTAACAATATAATAATTTTCCCGGTAAGGGAATGACAATATTGAAATAGTCATCCTGGCAAGGGAGAATCAGCTATAACCAATCTCAACTTAGCTTGTACTTAGTTCAATTATTAAAAATGGTCAATCATAGAAGATCATTAAGTAAAGCACCCAAGTGTCATTTAAGAACACAACAACTTTCAATTTAAGACTCACGGTCATGCTTGACACCAACGTATAGATACTCGTCACCATGCCTATACGTCGTACTCAACAAGAAGCAAGTAGCAAATATGACTCAACTCCTAATCCCTCAAGCTAGGGTTAGACCAAACACTTACCTCGATGCCTTGAACACCACTCAAGTCTCAATTATAGCTTTTACCCCTTGATTCCACCACCAATCCGCTCGAATCTAGTCACAAGTTACTTAATTACATCAATAAATGCTAAATGAATCAACCCCAATGCATGAAAAATGAGTTTTTCAAAGTTTTACCCAAAAAGTCAAAATCACCCCCGGGCCCACGTGATCGAAACCCGAGGTTCGGACCACAACCTGGTTACCCATTCCCCCACGAATCCAAATATATAATTTGTTTTGAAATCAGACCTCAAATTGAGGTCCAAACCCCCAATTTTAGAAAAACCTAGGTTCTACCCAAAACACCCAATTTCCCCCATGAAAATCTTTGATTTGAAGTTGAAATCATGTTAAAAGATGTTACGGAGTGAAGAAAATGAGTTAGAAATCACTTACCAACGTTTTGGAGAAGAAAGGTTGTTTGAAAAATCGCCTCTTATGTTTTTTGGGTTTTGAAAAGTGGAAAATAACTGAAATTCCCGATTTATTTATACCCTTCTCAAACCCCCCCCCCCTGTGCGGACCGCATCAAATGGATCGCGGCCGCACAGGCCTCCCTGAAGACCTGCAGTTCAGCACCCTGTGCGAACCGCAAAAAGGCGACTGCGGCCGCACAGCCTCCACCGCGCTCTGCACAAAGGCGACCGCGGCTGCGCTGGCCCCACCGCGGTCGCACGCGATTTCTCGCGGACCGCACTAGAGGGTTCAGAGACCTGCAACTTCCTGAACCTGCAACATCTGACTTTCTAAGCCTAAGGCATCCCGGAACCTACTCAAAACTCACCCGAGCCCTCGAAATTCCAGCCCAAGTATACACACAACCTCAAAAACATCCTACAGATATATTCGTGTAATCAAATTACCAAAATAACATCACGAGCATCAAATTAAACTTCAAGATCAATGAAATTTCTCAAAAATCTTTTAAACATCAAATTTCTCAATTAAGGTCCGGATCGTGTCAAACGACGTCCGTTTTTAACCAAATTTCACGGGAATGACTCAAGTCATATATAAGACATGTACCTGGTGCCGAAACCAAAATACGGGCCCGATACCATTGCTTTCTATTCAGTTTTCATTTCGAATTTCCTTAAACAATTTTAGAAAAGATTTCACTTAAAAAATTCATTTCACGGGCTTGGGACACTGGAATTTGATTCCGGGCATATGCCGAAGTCCTATATTTTCCTACGGACCATCCGAGACCGTCGAATCACGGATCCGGATCTGTTTTCCCAAAATTTTGACCAAAGTCAAATATATTCATTTTAACATCAAAACTTAGCATTTTTCACAGAGTTTCATATTTAAGCTTTCTGGCTACGCGCCCGGACTGCGCATGCAAATTGAGGCGACTCTAATTTAAAATAAATTTAAATATTTTCAATTTTTATATTTAGTTTTATTTTAGTAGTTTATTTTATTAAGATGTGATTTTTATATTTTTATAAGTATAATACATTATTTTAGTCTTCCTACCATATTTAAGCCCAACAAGACAAAGGCCTATTCTTCCCAACCTATTAGCCCACTTAAGTGCAAGATTTAATCCTAGCCATTTATTTTTGTCTAATCCAATGATCATCATCCCTTCCCACCTCCATATAAGATACCCAATTATAGAAACCCAACCTAACATTCCAATTCCTAAAAAAGGGCTAAGAACGGCAAACCCCTTTCTGGACAAAAATTCAATCGCCGCTCACCCCAAGAACGAAGATCTGATTCTCTCGAAAATTGAGAGCACGTTTGGACACACACAAGAACACAAAGATTACTCTCTGTTTCGCCTTGAGGGATTTCTCATGGGTTAAGTCAAAATTTCAGTTTCTTTTCCCAGGACCTTGAGCATTCTTCATATAATTCCCCTTTGTTGATTGAACGGGGTACCAAACAACCCCTTTGTTGATTGAAGTTGTCATCATAAAAATCCAGTAACGTTAAATATTTTGTTCTTTACATGGAGTTTACTTGGTAACTTGATTGACTACACCATTGAATCCCTCTCGATGGTACTGCAACGATGATTATTATTCAGCTTATGAGCTTTGCGATAGGATTGAGAGTTTTCGAGTTTTTCGGTTGCCAATTGAGGTTCCTTTCGTGGTCGACAGTTCCTGATCTTGATCGCTGGTGCCGGTCCTAAATTTTCGTGGGACCTTAGAAAAGTCATTAGCTTTTGACGGGTGGTCTCTGAATCAATTAAGGTCATCTCCAACATTTTCTTATTGCTCATCCATTTATTGCAGAAGTTGATTACTCTGATATAATGTGAAAAGTGTTTACTATGCATTGTCAAGTAGTTAGTACTAATTAAATCCTTCTTATATTAGAGTATTTTAACTTATAACAGTAAGTTATTTATTTCATTATTTATGTTACCACATTAGATCTGCTGTAAAAAGTTAAATCTTTGCTTTAGATATCAATCTAAATTTCATAACATAATTATATACTATGGTAGTGTTAGCAATTTTCTTGGCATGTTTAAAACGTAATTGCCAGTACTATAAAAGTTGAACCATATTGGATTTGGTGTCAATTAATAATGAGAATAAGAAGATTTGTTGTTACATATAAAGAAATATTATTCTGCACTATATTCCGTGACACCAAGTGAACGTAGATGAGATTTCCATTAATACATACTATAATATTTTGGACAAAATAGGCCCCACTACCATCAATTTAAAGATAACACAATTGATAAATATTCATAGCTTGCTTTTGGCGCGATTAAATAAATCATCGTAGTTATGGATACGATTCCCATGGCATGGTCACGATAAGTAAATCTCATTCGGGTGTGCATTTCATGTGACCCGACCATAACTTCGAACAATAATAAAAATAAACATGTTATAGACCGCTGGTGCATTTCATGTAACGTGGTTCACAATGTGTTCAAAAACAATAAGTGTGTGACATTGCGACTTATTTAAATAAACTCCATAAATAAATAAAAAGCGGTTATAAAGATAAAAATACACAATAGGTTTAAAACATGTAATTAATCAGATAATTAAGCCAATATTAGTAGCTTAAGCGACCGTGCTAGAACCACGGAATCCGAGAAAGCCTAACACCTTCTTCCGGGTTAACAAAATTCCTTATCTAGAATTTCTGGTTCGCAGACTCTTAAAATAAAGTCGAAATTTCCTCAATTTGGGATTTTAAAATAAACTAGTGACTTGGGACACCAAATAAACTATTCCAAGTGGCGACTCTGAAAATTAAATAAAATAATCTCATTTCGAATAATGTCACTTAAATTGAAAAAACTCCCTTATATACCCATTTCGGGTGAAAAAGGAGGTGTGACAGCTCTGGCGACTCTGCTGGAGATAAGAACCCAGAACTTCTGGTTCAGGGTTCAAGAATTCGAGCTTAGAATAACTGTTATACTTGACTTTATTATATGATCTTTACATGTTTGAGCCTAATGTGCTAAATGCCACTTTTTACCGCTTTGATATTGTTTGGACTGTATATAAATTGTTACGAAACCCTCTTCTTCCTAAGTCTTCTAAATCATCTGGGAAGTGTGCACTTCGTGTAACTTCTTTTCTGTTAGAGTCATTTCCCAATTTTAGAACGAGGTTCGGACAAGTTGCAAAGCCGGTGAAGCTTCTGTATTCCCAGTATGCTGCCGTCCCTCGGCTCGAGCTGTCCGCTCAGGTAAGCCAAGTTTAGAACAATACACCCAGGTTTTTAAACCTAGAATAACATAGCCTCAGGCCGGATCCCTAGTAAGTACGATTGTTTACATCACGCGCATCTGACTTTGGGGACTCAACACAGGGGTTGGGTCTGTCTAGGACAGGTGTACCCAAAATAAAAAGACCATCCTGATACATCTTATGTGCTACTTGCGCATGTGTTTGTTTCGGCTTGCATGTTGACCAGCTTCTAGAATAGGGAAAGAAAGAAAAAAAAAGAAGAGAGAGTTAGGTATTTAGAAAATTCTGAAACTCTGCCGAAATTCTGAAAAAAGAAAAGAAAAGTCATTTCAAAATTAGCCCAAAATATTCAAGTGCCATGTTTCCTTGTTGCGTCAAAACTGGACGAACTACGTAGGCCTGATTCTCACCTGATGTGAGATACGTAGGCAAGTCTCATCGGTTCAGGCCCACCATTTTCAAAAATTCAAAATATTTTCCTTTACTTCCTTCTTTAGAAAGTCTTTCTTTTAGACACCATTTTTTTTAAAACAAAAAAATCCAAAAATATTTTCCTTTAGTTCCTTCTTTAGAAAGTCTTTATTTTAGACCCCAATTTAAAAAAAATACAAATACAAAAATATTTTCTTTTAATCTCTCTCAAAATCCAAAAGTATTTGTTTGAAAATTCAAAAAAAAAAAATTCTCTTTTCTTTTGTAGTATTTCTTTCATAAAGTCAAAGCAAAAGTCCAAAAATATTTCATTTCTTCTTTAGATGTTTTTCTTTCAAAATTTCCAAAGAAAAGAAAAAAAAGAAAAAGAAGTTAAAATTCAAGAAAATATATTTTCTTTTCTCTCTTCTTTAGACGTCTTTCTTCTAAAAAAAAAAATAGAAATCCAAAAATATTTTCTTTCTTCTTTGTAAATATTTCTTTCGAAAAAAAATAAATTTCAATAAAGTTAGTTTATTTACTTTATTTCTAATCTTCCCGAACTACGCAAGATCTGATTCATATTCCCACATGATACATAGGCAACCCACATCAGATTCGATCAACTATGATGGACATGGAGACCTCATAGCTCACCTAAAAAGGTATTGCAATCAACTATGAGGTGCAGGAAGAAATGAAGAATTGTTAATAGCTTATTTTGGAGAAAGCCTTACGGGAGTAGCCTCCGAATGATTTATGGATCAAGACACATCTCGCTGGTATGTCTGGGATGACATGGCACAGGCCTTTGTCAAACAGTTCCAATACAACATCGACATCGCCCAGACCGCAATTCCCTTTCAAACCTGAAGAAGAAACCAACTGAAAGTTTCAGGGAATATGCCATCAAATGGAGAGAACAAGCAGCCAGAGTTAAGCCACCCATGGACGACCACGAGCTAATCACTGTCTTTCTTCAGGCTCAAGAGCCAGATTATTTTCAAAACATGATGTCCGCAGTGGGTATATCCTTCTCGGAAGCAATCAAAATGGGGGGAATGACTGAGAATGGTTTTAAGACAGGCAAAATTATAAGTCAAGCAGTTCTCAAAGCCGCAACTTAGGCTGTCCAGATCAAATCTTTTAATTTTAGTGACACGAATGAGAAGGTTGAAGAAATCATGGTGACATCAGGGTCGAGAAAGGTCCTAGGAGAACGTCTCGAAGGTATGACCAGCCTCGTCTGTTTTCTGATAAATCCCCTGAGCATTACTATCCATCTCAGAACCCACAATACTCTGTTGTTCCACCTCAATAAGTTGTCCAGCTACCAAAACACCCTAGAAGGCGAGCACGAGCACCGCAAAATCTCCACCAGGCTCCACAAAATTTTCAAGTGCCCTATAACCCACATCCAAGCCAGGGTATAAGGGGAACAAAGGTTGAAAGATAATTTTACAACAATAGGAGAGTCCTATACAAGCTTGTTTGAGAAATTAAAGCTTTATGACATGATTGCACATATTCCTCCAAATCATGTGGACCCACGTGCGAAAAGCTTTGACTTTTCTAAAAGGTGCGAGTACCATTCCAATGCCTAGGGGCACAATGTTGAAAGCTATCGGGATTTGAAAAAAGAAATAGAAAAGATGATCCAGGAAAAACTGATTGTGATCCAAGACAGTGACACCCAGAGTATCGCGCAAAGTACTTTACCTGCGCATGATGATTCACAATTTGTGGGGATGATACCTGGTGACATGGAGTATGAGAATCCTTTCGGGAACTTGCCGACTGAAATTGGAGAAGGCCATGTTGACTCTGATGAGCAAATTTGTGGTTAAATGTCAAGCTTAGCAATTGAAAAGTCATTCTCTCCTCACTAGGAAGGAATCTTGGTAGTGTGGTTTGATATTTTTCTATTATCTGGGTTATTTCAGGGTTGTGATCCAGATTCTATTTGTTTTATCGAGTCAAACTCTTCTATCCCTCCATTCTGTCTGTGTGAGTTTTGTCCGTTTGTTCTGTTGCTATTTTCATTATTCGGGTTATTTTAGGGCACGTATCTTAGGTTGTTTGCCTTGTTGTCAAACCCTTTCATCCTTTACTCAATAAAATACAGTTTATCCTTTTGTGTCATTCTGTTCCTAGTTCTTTTCTCGTTAGTTCTAATGACATGACATGCATGCAGAAATTTTGGCCAGATCTTAGAAACTGATTTAATTTGGAATTGGATAACTGAAAAAAACACTTTTGAGGATGAATAAAGAGTTGAAATACTTTGAAATTAAGGTCGAGTAAAATTCACCTTCAAATCATTGTGAAAATCAGGCTTAAGGATGTTTAATCGATTGAAGTTTGTTTGAAAGTTTGACATTAAGGGATGGAAAGTGTCTTGTGACCACGACACACCAAGAAGACAGACATGTTCGTCAATGCTGTGATCGCTAAAAGATAGTATGTTTGGCGTTCTCGAGGTTGGGAGGCCCTTTTTCTGCTACCCAAACACTTTATACCCTTTGTCACCCCTTTGAACCTGTATTATTTTCTTTGACCACCCTCCTTTGGAATCAAGTTTAGAGTCAAAATTCAAAAAAATATGAAAAAAATAAAATAACAATAAAAGTCCATGCCCCAAGAGTATAAGCTGGGGCAGCTTTTAGAAAGTTCTAAGTGAAAAAAAGAAGAAGAAGAAAGAATTGTCAAAAGGCCATGCCCTCAAAAATAGAAGTTGGGGCAACTTGTTTTGAAAACAAAAAAAAAGAAAAAAAAAAGAAAAAAGAGACAAAGGAAGAGAAGAAAGACGAAAAAATATAGCTAGGTCATATATTTGAACTACGTTTGACCTGATTCCTTTATAAAAGGATATGTAGGAATTCCCACGGTTCGGTCTAACCCAAATAAGAATTCAAAAAAAAAAAAAAGAAAGAAAAATTCCAAAAATCCCCAATAGCTGAAACTGGGGCAAAGATTTTATTTCATTTTTGAAAGAGTCGATTCCAAGAGTTGTAAGTCTACAACCCCATCATTTTGAGTCACTACAACATTACACATCTATAGCTATGAAAAATATTGTAGCTAAATATGAAAATTTTCGTGGCAAAACACTTTAGCCACAATATTTTTTTCCATAGCATTCGTAGCAAAATGTAGCGTAGCTAAAAGTTAGCTACAGACTTTACATGGTCTGTGGCTAAGGAATAATACTTATTGCTACAGAAATTTTGTGTGTTGTAGCTATGATTGTAGAAGCTTTTTGCTACGAAAAATATACTTATAGCAAATGATTTTATTCCTTTGCCACGACAAAGAAAATTTGTAGCAATCTTCATATTGTAGCTACGAAATTTTGTATCGTAGCAAAAAGACTAAATTTATTTGCTATGCAAACTCAAATTTTGTGGCTATTTCTATAGCCTAGTCTCGTGGCAATAGTACTCATCTTTAGCTACAACTTAAAAATTCCTAGCTATGAATTGAAGCATTTGCCATAAACCTTTTCATATCGTAGCTAAAATTCCATACTTTTAGCCATGAAATATATAGAACTATAGCAAAAAAATTTATTCATTTGCTACGGAAAGTAAAAATAAATAGCCATGTTCTTGATACGTGGCAATTGTAGGAGTATATGTTTAGCTACGAATTCAAAATTCCATAGCTAAGATTCCATTTTCTTTTGCCATGAAGCATAAAATTACAGCAATAAATTTTCTTCATTTGCTATGAAAAAATGTATAGCCATGTTCTTATTATATGGAAATATATGTGTGTGTAGCTACAAATTTAAAAATTTCATTGCTACTAATTAAAAAAATCTCCACAACCATTATTAGCCACAATATTTCATATAAAGCCTATTTAGGAATACAATCAAATTTTGGCAATGAAATATATAGGCAAATGTAGCATAAATCTTCTTCAATTACGTAATAAATGCAATCTATTAGTAAAAAGATTTAACAAAGGTTCAACAATATCAATTCAAATATTAAAACATCGTTTGAAACACATCAATAAGCTTTGACAAGAGGAAAAATATTATTCATGTGCCTGGTGACCTTGATGCTTTTATAAGTCCTCCACAAGCTGCAATAACAATAGAAAAAAAGTAAATAACTAAATGATACAATGAAGCATTTTTATATAAAACAATTAAATTTTATTTTTAATATGAATACTACCTTAAAGAATCGCATATATACTAATTTATTAATATAAAAAGATATTAATAAAAGTCTAAGTTACATACCGTTAGATTGCATCATTTTGTTGTAGACCTTGTGCTGCAAGTATCATTCGTAATTTTTCTTCCCATTGTGTACTCATCTGTGCTAGTTGTTCATTCATATCTTTCTTGATTTCTTTAATTTGTTCCTTAGCTTCCCTTTTAACTTCTTCCACACGCTCATTTGCTTCTTTTCTGGTCAATTCTAGTTGCTTTATAAGCTGTACTTTTGTTGGTCTACCACCAAAATATTCACTGATATTTTTTCCGGGTCCATATGCACGAAGATATCCATTTTTTTCAGGCCCAAGAACTTTTTCGAAGATATCATCATCATTTAAAGAAATTTCTCCTTCTTTTTGCTGCTTTTTAAATTGGTCGAATTGAACCTACAATCAAATAATGCAAATAAATTACATATGTGTACCAATGTATACTTTAAAAAGGAGATAAAAAGAAAAGAGAATATATCAACATTACAATAACATCTTGTTGAAAAGCATCAACTTGTTTTCCTTTTTTTCTCTTGCGAGATTCCATAAAAACTTCAACACGGGAAGGAGGTTTTCCATTTTTTTGCTCCTGCAAAAAAATAATCGGTATATAGAATAAAATATGTGAATATAATTCTTCTAAATTCGTTCTAAAAATATTATTATAGTGTTCATACCATTTCGTATCTAAGTCTTGCATAACTTTTGGTCCCAATATATGGTGGCAAGGAACGTTTCGATCTATTTATCTTGTTCTGCGTACTCTTCTTCTGAATAAAAATTAAAAAAGAATTAAAATAATTAGTTATTGAGGAAAGAGAGCTTAATATGCCCTTCAATCTGAAAAAAGAAGAAGAAGTTCTCGTATTTTCAAAATGGATATCAAAATTATATTCATCCGAAAGTGAATAAAAAAGAAAATTTGAGACGGACTGAAGAATTATATAAATTATTTGAGATCATCAAACTATGAAACTATAATAATAATAATAATAATAATAATAATAATAATAATAATAAAAGCATAAAAAATTTAATTTACAATTTAAATACCTGAAAGTCGGCATCACTCCAAAGATTGACCAAATATTTCCATTCATCTGCGGCAACAAGTTTAGGCTTGTTGCGTAGGCGAAGTTGGTAACCTGCTTTTGAATCAAAATACTTCTTCTTCAACTTGTACCTATAGTCTCTATAGAGGTCACTCATTTTACCAAGAATTGCGCTTTTTCTTCCCTAAGACACATCAAAATTAAAACTTCTCCTGTAAGAAATAAATACCATCATAGTTTATGATCATATATTCTAGTAATTGTTAATCCATAAGAAATTATAAAATATTATAGAGTTATTAGCTTGTTAGTTTTTCGTACCAAAACGATGTCCCACATATGGTTGATCTTATCTTGCTCAATCTCTTTCCAACTATTTACCTTTAAAGGGCAACAAGTTCGGTTTCTAACTGTTTGGCCCAAAAACCAAATTAATTTGCTTGCATTCTCACCAATTGCTTGATGATCCTCATCAAATTCTACTGATAGTTTTTGTCCCTCCTGTAAATTAATTATTTCTACACACCGTGTAGGACCTCTAGTTTTTCTTTTCACAGCGTTGGAACCTAGAAGATTAAATAAATAACGTCAAGTAAAAATATCGATATATGTGTCTAAGATCAATAAAAATAATGATTACCTGTTGAATTTGTTGATTCATGTTCTTCTGCTTCCATCACCTTTTCAGACTCATTACCCCTAGAACTATTTTCTCCAAGAGAAGTACTCATAAAAATATCATTTTTCAGCAGTGTATAAATCTCAATAGGCCTTTCTTTATGCATTTTATAACTGACAAGCATGTTCTTAATATCTTGATCGTCATGACATTCAACTAGCCCATCATAATCACTAATAATTTTATCACCTCTCAAATAAAAGAACTTGTCTCCCTCACAAATATTGAAATTACAATGCTCTTTTAACTCATCCAACAAATCAAAGAAAGATATGAAATCAACATCAATATTTGTTTTCTTTAAATGTCCACCTACATATTTTCTAGTAGGGGAAAATATCCATAATGATAGCTAATTTATTTCTCCCTTATCATGTCTATGCTTCCTAAAAAATTATTGAAGATACATGAGTTAGCTAGATAAGATTAAACAAAGATACAAATTTGTCTAATTAAAAAAAGATTTAATAATAAATTCAATATTGCATAATAGTCATATTGGAATTACCTGGATAAACAAGTTCTTCTGCATGTTGCGTGAGGCAGTTTTGAGTAATAGATCCTTTCTTAGAACTCATAACAGTTTCCGGTTCATGATTATCAGTTATTGTAAGCACATGATTTTTGCCCTATATGAGAATTACTCCCAAAAAATTCAAAAATAAAATAATTTTTCTTGGTGTGCAATTTTTGTGATATTTTGTGTAACTATTTGTATGTTTGTCTATGCATGTTTATTTGATTAATAAAAAATACAAAATATGTCGCATTTTTGCATGTAGGATTTAATTCTACAATTGTTAGTAATTAAATTTGTTTACAAAAATTAAAACTTACAAAAATAGGCATCTTTTGCATTTTTAGCATTTAATGTCCAAATGAACAATTTTATGCTTAATTATTACTTAATTGTGCGTTAATTGTTATTGGAAGTTAATTTGCGCTTTTATAACTTAATTTAGTTCTTAATAATAATTTAAGTACTTTTATAATTTAGTTTTAGAAAAATAAAAGAAGAAAAGAGAACAAAAATACAAAGAAAAATCGGATTGGGCCACTTCTTCAATTTCAAACCACAGGCCCAAATAATTGCCCAACTTTCCCCACGACCCGGTCCGCTCCATTAACCCAACACCCCTTCTTCATTTTTGTCCAACACAAAACAAAACCAAAAAAATAAAAAATAAAAGGTGAATTATCACTATTAATAGTTTTATTTTTTTGTTTTTTTTATATATATAAAAAATCCGAAAATATTTTATTTTATTTTATTTTTATTTTTATTTTTATTTTTTTAAAAATATATAATAATTTCGGGAATGATTTAAAAAAAATAAGAAAAAGGGAAGTATTGAATAAAAAAATATAAAAGTAAAAATAGGTGAAATTCTCTTCTTCTTTTTTTTTAAAAAAAGTAAAAGAATGTAGAAAATTTAAAAAAAATAAAAAGTTTTGTGGAAATTTTTAAAAAAATTTAAAAGTAAAATAAGGTTGGAATTAAAAAATAAATATAAAGGTATCTGAAAATTTAAAAAATTTAAAGTAATTGAAAGTAGCATTTTTAAAAGAAAAAGAAAAGATAGTGGTTTGTTTTTTAAAGAAAAGTTAAATAAAGTGAGATTCTCTTTTAAAAAAATAAAAAGTGGGATTTTAAATAAGATAAAGTAATTAAAGTTGGAATTTTAAAAATAAAAGTAAATAAAGGTGAGATTTCTTTTTCTAAAAAAATAAAAGCAATTTGTAAGTGGGATTTCTTTTAATTAAAAAAATAATAAAATAATAAAAAACAAATCTGAAAATTTCGAAAATTTTGCTATAAATAGAAGAGAAAATTTAGGAAGAAGGGTGGAAAAAAAGAGAGGAAAAACTAGATAGAGAGAAGAAAAAAAGAGGGGGCGGAGTGAGAAGTATACACCCGATATACATTCTGGATACACTGAATATACAAGGGCAGAATTCATTTTGGAGAGTTTTGAAGTTGAAAAAGAATAGTTACTGCTTCATTGCCTCGCTTAAGATCTGAAATAGTCAGAACCTTCCTGCCTTTTACTTCTTCTCTATACTTGGAGTCGTTTATAGTCTCCTGGGTTTTCTGCTATTCCTACTGTACTGGTTTGCGGTGTTGCTGAATCTGCTGTTGCTGTGTTATTACTGCTGCTGACTTCTCCTTCTTTTGTTCTTGTACTGCTGTTTCCAGGTACACATTTGTACAATCTCGGCTTGAAGCAAAAATGAAATATTAATCAGGCTTTGTTCCTGTTGAATTCCTCCTGTTTAGATTTGTGGTTGAATATAATTTTCTTTTCTTTGTATAAAAATGTAGTTGATTGATTAAATTAGTAACGATGTCACATATGTATAACTTCTTCATCTAATAATGTTAGTTTAAATTAATCAAAGAATAGTTAATCTGTTTTGATATTATGGTGTGTCAATCTCACGTTTTAGTATTATTGAATAATAGAATATAGAATGAAAGCAGTTTTTCTTTGTACAAACTCGGTCGCAATTTTCCATTCGCATTAGCCGTAAACTAATAATTAATAAGTTACGTTTTTAGCATGTAATTAATTAAGAGATTTTCTTTTATTTTAGAGACGAACTTAATAGGAAAATATAGTCACTGTAGGTTTATCCTTTTAAATAAAAATGAGACGAGCCTCGACAAACAAAAATGCACAAGCTGCGGGGCCCTCTAAATGTATATATTAAAATACTTAGAATTCGGGACAGGCCGTTTAGCGAATTTTACGGCCTTCCCAAAATAACAATACGCTAGTTGCTTTAGGCGCACCTTTAATAATTTAACCTTCTTAAACACGGGTGCACATTGATGTGACCCAAATCCAAATCTCAATAGAGTCAAAATGTGTCGACGACCACGGGTACATTGATTGTAACGCGGTTCGGGATATATTTTCACAACGTTGCAATTCCTTGTAGAAAATAATAATAACAATTATGAAAGCGGTAAAAAGTTAAAATTTGCACATAAGTTCATATTTGTATAAAATCAGATAATCAAGCCGAATATAACAGTTGAGCGACCGTGCTAGAACCACGGAATTCGGGAATGCCTAACACCTTCTCCCGGGTTAACAGAATTCCTTATCCGGATTTCTGGTACGCAGACTGTAATATGGAGTCATTCTTTTCCTCGATTCGGGATTAAAATTGGTGACTTGGGACACCCTAAAACTCCCAAGTGGCGACTCTGAAATAAACAAACTAATCCCGTTTCGATTGTCCTTTAATTGGAAAAAACTCCCTTGTACCCTCTCGGGTACGGAAAAAGGAGGTGTGACAGCTCTGGCGACTCTGCTGGGGACAAACACCCAGAACCACTGGTTCAGGGTTAGAAATTCGAGCTTAGATAAATTGTTATATTTGGCTTTATCTGATTTTTACATGTGTTTGAGCCTAATGTGCTAAATGATGCTTTTACCGCTTTGATATTATGTGAACTGTATATAAATTGTGCCGAAACCCATCTTCTCTCTGAGTCTTCTGAATCATGAAGAAGGGTGTACTTCGTACGACTTCTTTTCTGTATAGTGTCAAGTCCCAATTTAGAACGAGGTTCGGACAAGTTGCTAAGCCGGTGAAGCTTCTGTATTCCCGGTACGCTACCCCCCCTCGGCTCGAGCTGTCCGCTCGGGTAAGCCAGGTCTAGAACAAACACCCAGGTTCTGAACCTAGTATAACAAAGCCACATGCCGGATCCCTAGTAGGAACGTTTGTTTGCATCACGTGCATTTGACTTTGGAGGCCCAACACAGGGGTTGGGTCTGTCTAGGACAGGTGTACCAAAAATGAAAATGACCATCCTGATGCATCTTACTTGCTACTACTTGCGCATTTATTTGATTCGGACTTGTGTGCTGACTGACTTGTGAATATCAGGAATAATATTTTGAAATTGAAAAAAAAAACGAGATAGCGGTTAGGGAATTGATTGTTTATTTTTGAAAAGAAAACAAATGCCCAAATACTGTCAAAACTCTGCCGAAATTTTAAGAAAATGAAAAAAAATGTCTTATTAGTTTGTTTTATTAAAAGCTAAGAAAAGAAAAAAAAAGTCGTTGTTCTGTTTTTGTTTTTCAAAAATAAAAAATAGAAAAAATATATAGTTTGTCTTGCCATGAAAATGAAAATAAAAAAAGAGTCTTATTTTTAAAATGGTTTTTTTTTATTATTTATTTGCTTATGAAAATGCAAAAAACAAAAAAGTCTTTCATTATTTGTCGCAAATATATATATATATATATATATATATATATATATAAATTATAAATCCGAAAAGTTTTTTTTATTTCCAAAAGATACATGTATCTTTATTTGTTGCAAAGAGTATTTGTCTTGCCAAGAAAATTCAAAATAAAATTCCAAAAAGATATGTCTTGCAAAAAATAATATAAATATCTTTATTTTCCATTGTTGATAAAACAAAAATAATAAAAATGTTTTCTTTTAAGAAAAAAAAATCCGAAAATATTTTGATTCTTTTTTCAAAATTGAAAAGAAAATTCAAAATTCAAAAAATATTTTTTAGAAGCATTTCTTTTATCAAAAGTAAAATTCCAAAAATATTTTTTTCTTTAGAATAAAAAAAAACAAATGGAAATTCGAAAAAAAAACTTCCTTTTACTTTTGAAATTCTCAAAATTCAAATTAAAAGAAAAGGAATTTTAACAAGTTTTTCTTTCAAAAAGAAATCAATCAAAAAAAATATATATACTTCCTTTGAGTAGTTCTTTCACAGTTCCAATAAAAAAAATATATATTAGTTCATTTACTTATTCACGAGGCCCGAACTACGCGGGTTTGATCCTCACCGGATGTGAGATACGTAGGCAACCCTCATCGGGTCCAACCCCCATTTTTGCTAAAATAACCAAAAACAAATAAATAATAATAAAAATAATATGTCATAAAGAAGTCAGGTGATGTTGTTTTGTCATAAATAGCCGAATGTTCCCGAAAGGGACGCCGGAAGGCTGACTTTGCATAAACAGCCACCTTTGGGTCATTTTAGGATTTTGATCCAGTTGACCCACTCAGCCTTAAAAATCTTCGTCCCCGAGACGTTGAAAGGCCGTGCTTGCAATATTGAGTTTTCTAATTTGAAAATCGATAAAAAGAGTCATAAATAAGTCAGGTGATGCTGTTTTGTCATAAATAGCCGAATGTTCCCTAAAGGGACGCCGAAAGGCTGACTTTGCATAAACAGCCACCTTTTGGGTCATGTTTAGGATTTTTTGTCCAGTGGACCCACACAGCCTTAGAAATCTTCGTCCCCGAGGCGCTGAAGGGCCGTGTTTGCAACACCAGTTTTTTTTCGTAATTTTGAAAAGAAAAAAAAAACAAAGAGTCAGCGGTCAGGTGAATACCGTTTGAATTTTGTCATAATAAGCCGAGCCAGCTTCGGCCGCGTCTTAAACCGTTCTCGCCGAAATAGCCTTAGAGTATCTTTCAGTTGTCGAAAGGTTATTTTCGTAAAAGAATGGACAAGTTTGTAAAGTGTCAAAATAATCCTCCCCAGCCTCAAAATTCATGTGAGATTTGGAAGGGGCAACATTTGCAAAAATAGCCGTTTGGTTGCATTTGACAAACGGGGAAAGGAAGCTGGCCGTTTGTTTTTGAGTTTGTAAATCTTTTGATTAGAATATGTGGGTTGTTTGATTTTCGAGTTTGTAGGTCATCTTCAAACCTTTGAAACTCAGTTTGTTTTAATATGAAAATTGAAAAAAAAATGTTCATTATTGTTTATCTATTATTGGTCCGAACTACGCAAGGTCTGATTCATGCGGGGGCATGATACGTAGGCAATCTCCATAAGATTCGACCACAACAAAAAAAAGAAAAAAAGAAAAAGAAAGTGAATAAATAAAAAAGTCACAAAGAATAAATAAAAAAGGGTGGAATGAAGGGTTTCACGCGGGAGGATGCACGCGGTAGAAACAAAAAAAACATGTTAGAAATGGTTAACTGCCTAAGAAAATTGCGTTCCCCAACATGCAATTGCAATATCTGTTAAAACTTTAACGCTAACAAGTTTGTTGTTTGTCCAAATCCAAACAGTTAGTTGTTAAAGCGTACTGGCACCATACCATTATCAAACAAGATCAAAAGGGATTATACCAGAAAGCATGACTGGCTCAGAAAATAGTGTTGAGTCGGAAGGGGCGGCACATCAGATGCTGAAGGAGGCGATGGCCAATATAGAAAAAATGAGATTGGAAATGCATGAAATGCAGCTAGCCATGGCTAAGGCGCAAAAGGGGCCCGAACCACTCGTCACTCCTACTTCCCCACCGGGACACACACCGAAATACCCTTTACCCGGCCCTTCAACGAGCTTCCCCGTTGCCCAATACTACCAAGGGGATACTTCCTATAATCCCCAAGCTCCACCACCCAAACAAAACCCTCCTCCGCCAATCGTCCCCGTCGTCGGGGCACCTCCGCCAGCCACGTTGCAAAGATCCTCCAACGAGCCATTGTTTCAGGCTCACGATACGCAATACTATCCCCCTGAGCCCACATTCCATGCCCCCGAACCACATGCCTACAATCCACACTTGGAGGTACCGGCAGAGATTGAAAAGCCGGTTAAAGTCCCAGAACAAGAGGAGGTATTGAGGAAGTTCAAAAGCCTGGAGCAGTCCTTCAGGAACCTGCACGGATTGGGCAACCAGGTCAGGGTGGCCTACAAAGATCTATGCCCTTTCCCGGACGTCCAACTCCCGGCTGGGTTCAAGATGCCTAAGTTTGATTTATATGAAGGGCACGGTGACCCCATGGCACATTTGCGGGGTTTCTGTAGCAAAATGAGAGGGGCAGGCGGTAAAGATGAACTGCTGATAGCCTATTTTGGCCAAAGTCTGAGCGGATCGGCACTCGAATGGTATACCAGGCAGGATTCCAGCAGATGGTACACTTGGGATGATCTGGCGCAGGCTTTCGCAGGTCATTTCCAATACAATCTCGAGATAGTCCCTGACCGTCTCACATTGTTGAGGACCGGGAAGAAGCCCGGGGAAAGTTTTCGCGAGTTCGGGTTCCGCTGGAGAGAGCAAGCAGCCAGAGTTGATCCTCCCATGAGAGAGGGAGAAATGGTGGACTACTTCTTGCAGACACTGGATCCAACTTACTTTGGTCACTTGGTGACGACGGTTGGGAAATCCTTCAATGAAGTAGTAAAGATAGGGGTCATGATAGAGGAGGGTCTGAGGTCTGACAAAATCCTGAATTACTCAGCACTCAAGGCAACAACCCAGGCTATTCAGAGCGGCACGGGAGGTGCGCTGGGAAGAAAGAAGAAAGAAGAAATTGCCACGATTGAGGCAAGCAGTTGGTCCAGGTCTGGTAAACCATACTACAACCAACCCAGACCCCACAGGCCAAACTACCCATACAGCCCACCACAATACTACTATCCACCTCAAGAACCACACTTCTCCGTGCACCAAGCCCAAACATACACTCAGCCTCCGGTTCGCCCGCAATGGCGCGCGCATAACACACATACACCATCGCAAAACACCTATCCACCGCCAAGAGCTTACAGGAACCCTCAAGGGGCAGGTTTCCGGGGAAATCAGGCTTTCAGAAATGAAAGAATACAAAGAACATTCACTGAGTTGGGAGAAACCTATACTGCCGTGTTCCACAAATTAAGGCAGTTAGGCTTGTTGAGTCCTATTGAGCCCAGATTGCCAAATCCCCTTCCCAAAAATATGGACCACTCGGTAAGCTATGAGTATTGTTCGGGGGCTCCCGGACATGATACCGAGAAGTGTTGGAAGTTGAAACATGCAGTACAAAATCTTATTGACACCAACAAGATTGAGGTTCAGACACCAGAGGCGCCCAACATCAATCAGAACCCGTTGCTGGCACACCTTGAAACCCACATGATTGAGCTAGTACACGAAGGAGGGGAGCTAAAGAAACCCTCACAAACAGTGATGATGATCCGTGTCGGTTCAAAAGAAATGTTAACTAGTGGAAAAGCGGTGGTATAGTTGGAAAAGGTGGATGACAAGCCAGTTATGGTGTTGGAAAAGGGTCCAACGAGGCAGATGTGCAGTTTGTGGGGTTGAAAGCAAAAATCAACAATTGAACGGCTACTCCTCTTCCTATACGAAGGGAGTCTTGGTAGTGGACTCTGATTTTCTTTTTTGTTGTCTGGATTATTCCAGGGTTGTAATCCAGATTTTTCTTGTGCTCGCCAAAGTGTAAAACCTTGCTATCCCGTATTTTAATAAAGTGAAAGTTTTTTTTCTCATTCCTTATTTTGTTTTAATTTTTCTTCTTATTTTTCTCTTCTGAACAGTTCTCTTTATACTGGTTCTAATGACATGGCATGCACGACGGATCTTCAACCTAGTCTAAAAAATCAATTTGATTTCGAACTTATAGTACAAGATTGTGATGATAAGTCGGAATATGATAAGGATGAAGCCTTCGAAGAAATTAACAGAGAGTTGAGCCAATTTGAAAAAAGAGCCCAACTGACACGGAAGCTGTCAATCTAGGGGATGCGGATGACATCAGGGAAGCTAAGATAAGCGTCCATATGGAACCAAACATCAGGGAAGAACTAATCAAAGCACTTACTGAATTCAAAACATTTTGCATGGTCATACGACGACATGCCGGGTTGAAGCACCAATTTAGTGGTTCAAAAATTGCCCACTGACCCAGCATTTCACCCCGTCAAGCAAAATTGAGGAAGTCCAAAACTGACGTAAGTGTGAAGATTAAGGAAGAAGTAACCAAACAGCTGAACGCTAAGGTTATTCGGGTCGATCGATATCCTGATTGGTTGGCTAATGTGGTGCCAGTGTAAAAAAAAAAGGAGATGGAAAATCCGGGTGTGTGTTGATTATTGCAATCTAAACAGAGCAAGCCCAATGACGCTTTGTGATCAACAAATATCTAAGGGAAATGCGTCGACATGGCTATCAATTCTGACGCAGTTAAGAGATATTATGTATGATTGTAATTGTTGTTTGTTTGTATTTAGCATTTATCAGAGAATGAAATGACGGAGGCAATTCTTTCTTCTATCCAAACACTTTAACCTTTGCTTCCCCTTTTGAGCCTTATTTATTCTTTCATACCCCTCTTTTGGAATCAGTAATGAAAATGAAAGAAAAAAAAATAATGATAATAAGAACAAAAGAAAAGTCACACAAAAAAAAAACAAAAAAACAAAACAAAACAAAGGAATTGGGAACTACGTTTGACCTGATTCCTCGAATAGGATACGTAGGCGCCTCACGGCTCGGTCATAGTGTGCATAAGATAACATAGTGTGACAAAATAAAAATCCCCAAGCAAGAAAAACTGGGGCAGAAGTTGGCGCTTGTAATTTTGGCAAGAAAGTTTGATTCCAAGAGTTGTACTATCTTACCCCTAAAAATTATTTTTGAACTTTGGATACCCTTTCTCCTTTCAGCCATACACAAAAACCCCTATTGATGTCCAAAAAAGACCTCCCGATCAGTAACTGAGAAGTGCTAAGTCAATGCAAATGGAAGTCGGGAATAACACTCTGATCCCCAGCAAAGAAGAAGATCATAAGCTGGAAATGAATTGATAGCCGAAAGAATCCCCCAACAGAGAGAGTCATATCGGCAGCACTCCAATCCCCAGCTGAAAAATAAAATAAAATGAGAGAGTCTTATCGGTGAAAACCTTCACAGGCACCATAAGGCGACGGGAGTTGAGAGAAATGAGAGAGTCTTATTAGTGAAAACCCCTCGAAGGGCACTATGAGGCGACAAGACAAGATTGGCGGGAAGGATCCACATTTGGCAAAGAGTTGAGTGCCTGTTTATCCCCAGCAACATGAGGCCGTCCGAAGGGTTGATTGATACAAATAGACTGGGTTGATTAATCCGGAATGCGTGACATGATCGTTGGGATCAGTTATATCATTCAGATAAGTTCTTTTCTTTCCTTTTCCCCAACATTTTGTTCAGAAAGACTTCTTCTTTTTCTATTTTTGAAATTCTTCACTTTTTCATTTCTTGGTTTAAAGATTTTACCTCCCCAACAGTTTGTTTTTGAAAAGGATTTTCAGAGTTTACTACCAGTTGCCAAAATGATGCAAAGCAAAAGGCGAATACAATAGGCCAAAGATAAGGCGATAAAGTGAAAAGAAGTTGGTCGCAAACACAGAGTGGGGAAGGAAGAAAAGGAAAATTCATCCCCAGCAAGTTTTGATAGCGTAATGAAGCACAGAGCGGGGAAGAGGGAAAGGGAAAAACCATCCCCAGCAGGAGTGGCACGACCACTCACCATGTGTTAAAACTAACAAATTTTCTTTGATTTGAAGCAGGAAAAGGAAATCTTGTTAATGGCGAAAAAACATGCCACAAGGAAAAGCACCAACACTGGGGCAGAAAATTTTCTGCCATTTGTCGAAAATTTTCTCGAAGGAACGAGGAAATCAATTCAAGTTTTAAGAGATAGCAAGACAACACGATTCTAAGAAAGACAGTCGGAGGTAAGACAATTCCAAGTTTTTGAAGATGGGTTCATCCGCCCTCGAATAGGATATTCTGGGTTCATCCGCCCTCGAATAGGATATTCTGGGTTCATCCGCCCTCGAATAGGATATTCTGGGTTCATCCGCCCTCGAATAGGATATTCTGGGTTCATCCGCCCTCGAATAGGATATTCTGGGTTCATCCGCCCTCGAATAGGATATTTTGGGTTCATCCGCCCTCGAATAGGATATTTTGGGTTCATCCGCCCTCGAATAGGATATTTTGGGTTCATCCGCCCTCGAATAGGATATTTTGGGTTCATCCGCCCTCGACTAGGGTATTTTGGGTTCATCCGCCTTCGAATAGGATATTTTGGGTTCATCCGCCCTCGAATAGGATATTTTGGGTTCATCCGCCCTCGAATAGGATATTTTGGGTTCATCCGCCCTCGAATAGGATATTCTGGGTTCATCCGCCCTCGAATAGGATATTCTGGGTTCATCCGCCCTCGAAATAGGATATTCTGGGTTCATCCGCCCTCGAATAGAATATTCTGGGTTCATCCGCCCTCAAATAGGATATTCTGGGTTCATCCGCCCTCGAATAGGATATTCTGGGTTCATCCGCCCTCGAATAGGATATTCTGGGTTCATCCGCCCTCGAATAGGATTTTATTTTCTAAATTGTTGTTGAAGCCAGGCGCCCACCTGTATAACGAGAGGAATACTTTTTGTCTGTCCATTTCATATTTTAGGCGCCCACCTGTATAACAAGGGAATACATTCCACGCCTTTACCAATAGGAGACGCATTTCCTCCTAAGTTCATTTTACCCATAGGAGATGCATTTCCTCCTAAGTTTACTTTTACCCATAGGAGACGCATTTCCTCCTAAGTTTAGTTTTACCCATAGGAGATGCATTTCCTCCTAAGTTTAGTTTTACCCATAGGAGACGCATTTCCTCCTAAGTTTAGTTTTACCCATAGGAGATGCATTTCCTCCTAAGTTTAGTTTTACCCATAGGAGACACATTTCCTCCTAAAGTTTAGTTTTACCCACAGGAGATGCATTTCCTCCTAAAGTTTATTTTATCCATAGGAGAGATATTTCCTCCTAAGTTTAGTTTTACCCATAGGAGAGGCATTTCCTCCTAAGTTAGTATTGAAGTTGGGAGCCCGCCCATATAACAGAGGCATACATTTCTGTCCTTTCATTCTGTTCTAGGTCGCCCACCAGTAAAATGCGGGAATTCATTCTGTTCTAGGTCGCCCACCAGTAAAATGCGGGAATACATTCTGTTCTAGGTCGCCCACCAGTAAAATGCGGGAATACATTCATGTTCTAGGTCGCCCACCAGTATAATGCGGGAATACATTCAGTCTTTTTCATTACAAGCGTTGAAGTTGGGAGCCCGCCCATATAATAGAGGCATACATTTCAAGATCAAGTCAGAAAACAATAAAATAGAGGGTTACAACAAGAATCCCCAGCAGGAAACAATAAAAATCCCCAGCACCGGGAAACAGAAGGTTGCAACAAGATGTCCCAGCACAAATTCAGGCGCATGAGTCAAAAGGAAGAAAGGACGCGTCTTGAAAGAAGCAGCTGGTGAACATTAAATCATGCCCAGCATAACAAGTCTGATGAAGAAAGTCGTACCCACTAGAGGAACCGCCGAAAAGCTTGATGAAGAAAGCCATGTCCCCAGCGGACCGAGCAAAATGATGAAAACTGGTATTCAGAAAAGCAAAGGGCCAGTATCATTCCAAAATTCAAGGAAGAAAAGCACCGAAGGAAACACAAGCCGACAAGAAAGCAAGGCAACAAGAACAAATTTTAGTCTAGCCTAGCTTCTTGTTTTCTTTTAAGCACGGTGTAACAAGGAGATCGGTAAGCAGTGATAACAGCATGCAACAGCAGTAACATCGCAGTCCCACGGTAGTCCCAGCTACCAAAAACTTCCCGAACTACATTGACCTGATTCCTGTTTAGCCCAGGATATGTAGGAAACCTTTGAAGCAAAGGTTCGGTCAAATCTTTTTCAAAAAAAAAAAATGCTTCACACGGAGTACTCGGATGGGCAAAAATCGCTCGCTTTATCTTTGCACGAAAACCCTTCGTGTCTCCGGGCAAAGAGGGGCAGCTGTAAGCACGTGATTTTTGCCCTATATGAGAATTACTCCCAAAAAATTCAAAAATAAAATAATTTTTCTTGGTGTGCAATTTTTGTGATATTTTGTGATATTTTGTGTAACTATTTGTATGTTTGTCTATGCATGTTTATTTGATTAATAAAAAATACAAAATATGTCGCATTTTTGCATGTAGGATTTAATTCTACAATTGTTAGTAATTAAATTTGTTTACAAAAATTAAAACTTACAAAAATAGGCATCTTTTGCATTTTTAGCATTTAATGTCCAAATGAACAATTTTATGCTTAATTATTACTTAATTGTGCGTTAATTGTTATTGGAAGTTAATTTGCGCTTTTATAACTTAATTTAGTTCTTAATAATAATTTAAGTACTTTTATAATTTAGTTTTAGAAAAATAAAAGAAGAAAAGAGAACAAAAATACAAAGAAAAATCGGATTGGGCCACTTCTTCAATTTCAAACCACAGGCCCAAATAATTGCCCAACTTTCCCCACGACCCGGTCCGCTCCATTAACCCAACACCCCTTCTTCATTTTTGTCCAACACAAAACAAAACCAAAAAAATAAAAAATAAAAGGTGAATTATCACTATTAATAGTTTTATTTTTTGTTTTTTTTATATATATAAAAAATCCGAAAATATTTTATTTTATTTTTATTTTTATTTTTATTTTTATTTTTTTTAAAAAATATATAATAATTTCGGGAATGATTTAAAAAAAATAAGAAAAAGGGAAGTATTGAATAAAAAAAATATAAAAGTAAAAATAAGTGAAATTCTCTTTTTTTTTTAAAAAAAAAAAAAGTAAAAGAATGTAGAAAATTTAAAAAAAATAAAAATTTTTGTGGAAATTTTTAAAAAAATTTAAAAGTAAAAGAAGGTTGGAATTAAAAAATAAATATAAAGGTATCTGAAAATTTAAAAAATTTAAAGTAATTGAAAGTAGCATTTTTAAAAGAAAAAGAAAAGATAGTGGTTTGTTTTTTAAAGAAAAGTTAAATAAAGTGAGATTCTCTTTTAAAAAAATAAAAAGTGGGATTTTAAATAAGATAAAGTAATTAAAGTTGGAATTTTAAAAATAAAAGTAAATAAAGGTGAGATTTCTTTTTCTAAAAAAATAAAAGCAATTTGTAAGTGGGATTTCTTTTAATTAAAAAAATAATAAAATAATAAAAAACAAATCTGAAAATTTCGAAAATTTTGCTATAAATAGAAGAGAAAATTTAGGAAGAAGGGTGGAAAAAAAGAGAGGAAAAACTAGATAGAGAGAAGAAAAAAAGAGGGGGCGGAGTGAGAAGTATACACCCGATATACATTCTGGATACACTGAATATACAGGGGCAGAATTCATTTTGGAGAGTTTTGAAGTTGAAAAAGAATAGTTACTGCTTCATTGCCTCGCTTAAGATCTGAAATAGTCAGAACCTTCCTGCCTTTTACTTCTTCTCTATACTTGGAGTCGTTTATAGTCTCCTGGGTTTTCTGCTATTCCTACTGTACTGGTTTGCGGTGTTGCTGAATCTGCTGTTGCTGTGTTATTACTGCTGCTGACTTCTCCTTCTTTTGTTCTTGTACTGCTGTTTCCAGGTACACATTTGTACAATCTCGGCTTGAAGCAAAAATGAAATATTAATCAGGCTTTGTTCCTGTTGAATTCCTCCTGTTTAGATTTGTGGTTGAATATAATTTTCTTTTCTTTGTATAAAAATGTAGTTGATTGATTAAATTAGTAACGATGTCACATATGTATAACTTCTTCATCTAATAATGTTAGTTTAAATTAATCAAAGAATAGTTAATCTGTTTTGATATTATGGTGTGTCAATCTCACGTTTTAGTATTATTGAATAATAGAATATAGAATGAAAGCAGTTTTTCTTTGTACAAACTCGGTCGCAATTTTCCATTCGCATTAGCCGTAAACTAATAATTAAT
Organism: Nicotiana sylvestris; assembly: GCF_000393655.2. Taxonomy (NCBI): domain Eukaryota; kingdom Viridiplantae; phylum Streptophyta; class Magnoliopsida; order Solanales; family Solanaceae; genus Nicotiana; species Nicotiana sylvestris. Next base: position 38,642,446 of record NC_091059.1, read on the forward strand.
AAGTTACGTTTTTAGCATGTAATTAATTAAGAGATTTTCTTTTATTTTAGAGACGAACTTAATAGGAAAATATAGTCACTGTAGGTTTATCCTTTTAAATAAAAATGAGACGAGCCTCGACAAACAAAAATGCACAAGCTGCGGGGCCCTCTAAATGTATATATTAAAATACTTAGAATTCGGGACAGGCCGTTTAGCGAATTTTACGGCCTTCCCAAAATAACAATACGCTAGTTGCTTTAGGCGCACCTTTAATAATTTAACCTTCTTAAACACGGGTGCACATTGATGTGACCCAAATCCAAATCTCAATAGAGTCAAAATGTGTCGACGACCACGGGTACATTGATTGTAACGCGGTTCGGGATATATTTTCACAACGTTGCAATTCCTTGTAGAAAATAATAATAACAATTATGAAAGCGGTAAAAAGTTAAAATTTGCACATAAGTTCATATTTGTATAAAATCAGATAATCAAGCCGAATATAACAGTTGAGCGACCGTGCTAGAACCACGGAATTCGGGAATGCCTAACACCTTCTCCCGGGTTAACAGAATTCCTTATCCGGATTTCTGGTACGCAGACTGTAATATGGAGTCATTCTTTTCCTCGATTCGGGATTAAAATTGGTGACTTGGGACACCCTAAAACTCCCAAGTGACGACTCTGAAATAAAAATACTAATCCCGTTTCGATTGTCCTTTAATTGGAAAAAACTCCCTTGTACCCTCTCGGGTACGGAAAAAAGAGGTGTGACAGCTCTGCGATTAGTTCTTTTCCAAAGATCGTTCCTACCCATGTCTGATTACAAACAAGAATTTGTAAGACACTAAAATACATCATCATCTATCATCTTTGTTATAAGTACTAAGTACCAACTTTAACAATTGAATAAATCCTCAAAATGTAAATTTTATCAAATTAGATAAAGTTATAAAGAAAATAAATTTGAGCAAAGCAAGTCAACTACGAATGCCGATAAATCATAACACTAAAAAATCAAATAACTCAATTAAAAAATATAATATGTAGCAACAAAGTTTAGAACTTTTAAAAATATCTGTACCAATCATATAACCACATCTTTTTCAATGAGTTTGAAAGTAACACAGAAAAAGATGTAAATTTCTTATTTTTAAGGTCTCACAAAAAGCAATCACCGGGAATTCAATTCTTAATAAAATTGAACCAAAAAGTAACAAAAGGTAATATATGCCGATAATTTAAGAACAATAAAAGTAGTCAAAATCTACAAAATCAGACAAAATAATTGAAATTTAAAGGTTGAAAGTGGGACTGAGACAGAGAAAGAAAATAGAACATTTGCTTCTAGGGATGACAAGATAAGTAATAAAAAAAATCCTAACCCTCCGTTCTTGGTTTTCTTTTGTGAGTTTAGTGCTTTAGGGTTTTTTGCTCTCTAATCTCTCTAATAGAAAAGGGACGTGATTTTAGTTTATTCTCCCTAATCTCTTTAATAGAAAAGTAGGCTTTTATTTAAGACAAAACATTTAGAGGGAAAAATGTGGAGGGAATCTTTCGTTTTTACTTTGGAGGCTATCAATTTATTTTGGTGCTAAATTTAACATGGATAAAAATGTGGAGGGAATCTTTCATTTTTACTTTGGAGGCTATCAAATTATTTTGGTGCTAAATTTAACGTGGGTTAATTCTTTTGTATGATTAGAATAATAAAATTAGAATGCATATTTAATTATTGTGTTGAAACTATTTTAATTTAGATTTAACTTAATATGTGATTGTATGTCCCATATTTCGAGTCAATAAGAAATCAATTGTAGGCACCCTATAAAATCTTTTTCATATTGATTTTATAAGTATTGTAAAACGGATTTATTTCTCAATTAGTTCAATTCACATAAGTTAAAATATTAATCAATTTCAAATATCTAAATATTTGGACTTCTTACCTAGCTAGTTTAATAAGAAAAAGATTTAATACTTCCTTCGTTCACTTTTACTCGTCCACTATACTAACAAAACTCTCTAAATATTTTTATTGTTTAAAGGATGATAAAGTAAAAAAATAAAATAAAAGATGGCTAGAGTAAACATCCATCAACTATTTTGCAACAACGTAAAAGAAACCAAGCAAAGACGAAAAAATATAAATCATACGAGTGGAAAGATATTAACCAAGCTGGGACTCAAGAATAAATTCTATAGGAGGTTAAATATTCAAAAAGATAAATCTGAATTATATGAAAAGAAACATATTGTGATGACCCAAAATGTCATCTTTAAATTAAATGATCATTTATATGTTTTAAGACCTTGAAAATCGCTATTAATCATTTCTCGACTTGCATGCGCAGTCCGTATAATTAGAGCTTAAAACTCAACTGAGTTGACTTCGGTCAACATTTTGAGTAAACGGACTCGGATAAGTATTTTGACAGTTCCGTTAGGTCCGTATCGTGATTTGGGAGTTGGGTGTATGCCCGAAATTGAATTCGGAGGTCCCTAACTCAGATTATCACTATTTAACTGAATCTAGAAATCTAAGGCTAAAGATTTCTTAATTTTGACCGGAGATTTGACTTTTGAGCAGACGACCTCGTAATGGAATTTTGATGATGCCAACAACTTCGTATGGTGATTTCAACTTAGGCGCATGTTCAGATTTGGATTTGGAAGTCCGTAGGGCAATTTAGCGAATTTTGGCGAAAGTTTGAAAATAGAAGATTTTTGAAGCAACCTGGGCAGAACTGGAGCAAGGTCGCACATACGGACAACCTTCTGCACCTGCGCAATCGCAGGTGCGATGTTTTAAAACGTAGCATCGATGTTGGCAACGCAGAAGCGAAAGAAGGCAGCTGGGCATACAGGACTCAGACAGAGTTAGGGTGTGATCGCAAGGATTCAAGGTAGAGCTGTTTGGTCGTCGAGTACCTTGGAGTCTTTCCCTTTTATTGTACTGTCAATTATTATTCGAGCAATATTGTATATTTAATTTCCTTCAGATCATTTCATGTATTTAGTTAGAGTTCGTGACTTAGTACTACCAGTCTTGGGAGGTTGTATATTTATTTCCGTTGTTGGTTTCGATTATAAAAAAATGGCTTGAATTGTTATTATAATAGGCTTACCTAGTCTTAAAGACTAGGTGCCATCACGACACTTATGGTGAGATTTTGGGTCGTGAGACATATTCAATATATTGTAGTTTGCTACTCATGCTAGAATACTTTGAGTATTTCTAATGAAGATACTTGAAACTTACCGGTGAAACCCTGTAAAATTGAATTGAATCGAACTATAAACACTTCTAATTACACTTGATTGATAAAGGTATTGTTCTGATAGAACAAATTTGAATCAAATAATTTTTAACAACATAAACATATAGTATAAAGTATTGGGACTAAAGTGTATACTAGGAAATCCCTCAATTTTGGTCACATTTTTGGATCTTATCAAGAAATCCCTAAACGGCCTCTTCCAAAAAATTCTCTCTCAAAGCTAAAGGTTTAACCTCATTCTCATTTCTCATCTGGCATCATTGGGCGACATCAAAAGTAAGTTTAATTTTGTCTTTGAAGTGTCTTTCTTATTGCTTTTCTTTTTAAGAATAGAATAGCAGATGGATGTACCTTTGCCATGTAAAATTGTAGTTGCAATTAGAGAATTCGAAGCCATAACGAAAAGTATCCAAACAGATGGAGAACAAAGGGATATGTACTTCGCTGGATTAAAATATTGGAATGAGTTGTTATACTTGAATCTAGTAACTACAGAAACTAAGAGACAAACAAAGCTTGCAAAATCTTGAGAATATTCGTATGTACCTAGTCATATTTGTCGGGTTCGGGTTTGGGTTTGAATTTGGTAATAATGGAGATGCCTCGTCGGCGAAACTTCTTGGATCTCCACCATTTTTATGGAATTTTATGTAGCGTTGCTGGAGAAGGAAAAGAAAAAAGAAAAGCGAAGGGAATGTCTCTTAAAATCAGAATCTTGCTTGGTTTGTGGTGAGTCTAGGTGGAAATCAGTTGAAGGTCAAAAAACTAATGGGGAAACGCCAGGAAAGAATAAAAACAAAGTTCCTCGAAAAGTTTTACGCTATTTCCCCTTAAAACCAAGATTGCAAAGGTTATTTATGTCATCAGAAATAGCTTCAGATATGACATGACATCATATCAGCGTTTGAAAGATGGGGTTCTTAGACATCCAGCTGACTCCGATGCGTGGAAACATTTTGATGCATCTAATCCGGGTTTTGCTAGAGATCCTCGTAATGTTAGACTTGGATTATCATCTGACGGGATAAATCCTTTTGGCAATTTAAGTGTTTCTCATAGCACTTGGCCAGTGATTATTACTGTGTATAACCTACCACCTTAGATGTGCATGAAGCAACCATATTGCTTCTTATCTTTGTTGATACCGGGTCCTAAAGCTCCTGGAAATGACATTGATGTGTACTTAGAACCTTTGATAGATGAGTTGCAAGAATTGTGGTATAATGGAGTCAATACATATGATGCTTCCAGAAAGGAGAACTTTTGTATGCGGGCAGCACTCTTATGGACTATAAACGATTTCCCAGCTTATGCCTACTTGTCTGGATGGAGCACAAAGGGAGCTTTGGCTTGCCCTTCATGCAATAAAGAGACTCCGTCTATTCGTCTAAAGTATGGTCGTAAGTTTTCTTACATGGGTGCTCGTAGATTTTTATCATCTAATCATAAGTGGCGGAGTAATAAACGTGATTTTATTGGGGAAGTAGAAAGAAGACATGCTCCAAAAATTCTTTCTGGAGATGATATTTTAAACCAGTTGGCTAGTTTGGATGGCTTTAAATTTGGTAAGACCCAGAAGAAACAAAGACACGAAAGGGATAAAGCCACTCATAACTGGAGGAAGAAAAGCATCTTTTTCAGACTTCCTTATTGGAAAAATAATTTAATACGTCACAATTTAGATGTCATGCACATTGAAAAAAATGTGTGTGACAATATTATTGGGACGTTATTAGATATGGAAGGAAAAACAAAAGATAATCTGAATGCTCGTCGTGATTTGAAGGAAATGGGTATAAGAAGAGATTTGCATCCAACTCAAAGAGATGGAAAGTGGTATTATCCAGCAGCATGCTATACTTTATCACCGGAAGAGAAGACTAAAGTATGCAAGTTTTTGAAAACTATTAAAGTTCCAGCTGGTTATTCTTCGAATTTATCACGGTGCGTAAAAGTAAAGGATCGAAAAATTTATGGACTAAAGAGTCATGATTCTCACATTCTCTTGGAACAGTTGCTTCCTTTTGCAATTCGCGGAGTTGTGCCGAACAATGTCTATGCTGCTATTACCGAGCTAGGTATTTTCTTCAGAGAGTTGTGTTCAAAAACAGTAAGAGTTGATGTGTTAGATCGGCTTGCAGCTCAAATTCCAATAACGTTAAGCAAATTAGAAAAAATATTCCTACCAGTTTTTTTTGATATTATGGTGCACTTGATCATTCATCTTCCACAAGAGGCCAAGATTGCTGGACCTGTACAGTACAGATGGATGTACCCAATAGAGCGGTATGTTTTTCTATTTCACAATTTCAGTTTAATTTGTTGTGGCTTGTTAGTTTATCATGCTAAGAGCTTAACTTAATTTATCATGCTATGAGTTTTAACTGCCTTTTATATCATGTAGATTCTTGCACAAATTGAAATGTTATGTTCGTAATAGATGTCGACCTGAAGGATCTATTGCAGAAGGGTATATTGTTGAAGAAAGTTTAATATTTTGTTCAAGGTATTTACATGGAAGTGGGAGAGGGTATAATCCAGTGGACAAAAATTATGAAGGTGATCATGCTGAGTCATGCAATGGATTATCAATATTTAAGCAAAAGGGTTGCCCGTTATTAAGCGATACATCTAGAATTCTTGAAGAGGTTGAGCGAAAACAAGCGCATCTTTATGTTTTGAGAAATTGTGAAGAAGTTCAACCATTTCTACGGTATTGTTTTTCTTTATGCTATTGTTTCTACAATAACATCCAAGCATTTATAAGAGTTTGAGTTAGAAGTGTTCGACCATAAAAGTTCTTTTTGGTATTGTCCAGTGAAGATAAGCACATGATTTGTTGTTTATGATCTTTGTTTAAATCTCATCAAGTAAATCTTTCCGATTCATATTGGTTACAACTCTTTTTGATGATTTTTTGTGGCTATAATCATCTTGGTGAAAATGCCTTAGTAAGAACTTTATCAGTCAAGGAATCTACTGTAACGTGCACATTAGATATGTAGCATGTATTTTCCAATTTCCCTGTTAAAAAGTTTCCTTTGGGTCTGTATGGTAATAATCAAATCATCACCTAAAAGAAAATGTCAAACTCTTCTCGTGCTTTTTTTTTCTCCGAACACTTTCCTAAAAATACATGTTGATACACCATTTGGCGTCTTTCGTGTTTTTTCTTTTTGGTATCCCTAGACTTCTATTACTACTTATTGTTGTCTTTTATTTTCGATTTTTTGATTGCATTACCTACTACTAGTTTTGTATTTTGCTTCGGTTGTCAGATTAGTTTGCTTGTTATTGTCCCCCCTCCCTCAGCCGAGGGTCTACCGGGAACATCCTATTTGCCTTCTTAAAGGCATGGGTAAGGTCAGCGTATACTTTACCCTCCAGACCCCACTTGTGGGACTACACTGGGCATATTGTTGTTGTTATTTTTTCTTTATGGTATTATATATTGTGAATTTAATTTTGTTAGCCCTTTCTCATTATTATGATTATTTTAAACAGTGAGTACGAGCAGAACAATAGGAACATGAACTTCGATGATTGGTTTTTCCATCGAGTAAGTTTTCATTGTATTTTTAATGTTATTTATAATACTTCTTTAGCATCATTATTTTATTATTTATTTTTATGTAGATCGTGCACATGCGCAAGAAAAAAAATTCTCATGCAAGTAGCGGGTTGTATTCTTTGGCTAGAGGTCCTTTTGATGGAGTCCAAAGATTCAAAGGGTATGAAATAAATGGTTTTAGGTTTCATACTAAACAATTGGAAGGAAATAGAGTAAAACAAAATAGTGGTGTTTTAGTACGAGGAATAATGAATGGTCAAAATATAGATTATTATGGTGTTCTGACTGAAATAGTAGAACTTCAATACCTCGAAGGCAAACGAATTGTTTTATTTAAATGTGATTGGATGGATGTTGATCACATTGGGAAAGGAGTGAAGATAGATAAACATGGCGTTGTTAGTGTTAATACTAACCGAAAGCTAGCAACAAATGAACCATTTGTACTTGCATCTCAAGTAGAACAAGTTTTTTATGTCAAGGATAATCTTCATCCGAATTGGTCCATTGTCTTGAATGGTCATTCTACTTATTTTACGGGTGGTGTTGTCAGTGAAGAAACTTTTCAACAAGATGCTCAAAATTTCTCATGTACATTTGAGGAAGATGAAGACTTTATAAATTGGAGAAGAAATGATCTCGATGTTATCAGTACTGATGTTACCTTAGCTGATAATATTATTGAAGACATCGAATCAGACCCTGAAACCGATGATGAAGATTTGTTATTATAAATATTTAGAAGTTATAGATGCATATTTGGTTACACTCAATTAATGTTGATACTTTTTTTTATTTGATCAGCTGTGAATTTCAATACTTGAGCTTTAGCCGTGCTCATGGCAATGCCGTTAATGGTCTGAGCTTTGTTGCTTGTCGTCCCAATTATAGTATGTTAAATTTTATGCTTCTTTGTTTAATGAGAATCCAGGCATGGACAACTGAAATTTAGTACGAATTTTCAATTCATGTTCTGCCTTATAAAGGGACTAACAAGGCAATATATGGGATGAATGTTATGAGATTGTGATGGGATTGCTTCTGTTAACTCTAGTTCCTTTTCTGGGGTGGTTTCAATCAGAATTCCAAAATCAGCAATTTAAACCCAGAGCAGACATTTTTACTTTCCAGATTTTAGAGTAGTGTATTATTAGTTTAAGATTACTAATATGTGTGTTATTATATTCCTAATGTAAACACAATTTTTGTAGTAGGTTATTGGCATTTATCAAACTACTATAAGGACATTATTTTGTGTGGAGATTCCAGTTGTATGTTGTGAAAAAGTAAAAACTAATTTTCTGTCTTACTTGAAATAATGTTTTTCTCACACTAAGCTAAAGGGAGTACTCTTTAGGTGGTTGGCTTATGATACTCCTTTAAGGTTGAGGCCACTTAGCCTTTTCTTTTCCAGCTATTACAGGTAAGATAAGAAGAGTATCGCATCGCAAGTTTGAGCACCCAAGACATGGTTTTTTAAGATTTCTTCCAAGGAAAAGAGCAGCACGACACACCGGATTTTTTGGTAGAAACACAACTAAAAGATTACTAGTTTAAGATTAAAATCTGTATAGCACGCATGAGCAACTATATATATTGATGTTAATTCTTCAATGGTGGCATTGTTTTACTCCCACAGTAAGTCACCTTTGTAATTATGTATGAATTGTTTTCAGCATCTTTGGACCATGTAGATTCCATGTTGTATATAAATTTAGCACATCACGGTTTCAACACGAATCTGTAATACATGTAGCTACTATGACAAATAAATGTAGCTATTATGTCCCAACAATTGCTACGAGATTTGAAAATTGAAGCAAGACTATTCTTTTAGCTATAAAATATGTGCAAACAAATATATTGTGGCTAGAATATTACAATAGCTACAGTGATATCAAATGCATAGCAAAAAATTAGAATTATTGTAGCTATATAAATTCGTGGCTATATTATTTTGCCATGATATTCCATCGTAGCTATTGACCCCACTATTGCCATGCTTTTTATAACTTGAAGCAAAAATATTCAATATTTTATTTGACATAATTTGTCGTGGCTAAAAGATTATTATTGCTACAGTAGTTCAAATATATGGCAAAAACTAATAATTAGCTACAAAATTTTAGTGTAGCAATAAATTTGTAGCTATTTAGGCAGTTATTGCCACGGCATAAATTAATTATAGCAAAAATGAGGTATTAGCTTTGCCAATTTAATTTTTGTAGCTAAGAAATTTCAGCAATTTGTGAATAGCCACGAAACTCTAATTTTTATGGCTATTACTACGTAATAACCACAAATTTTATATTCGTAGCTGAGAATTCGTAGCTATAAATGCATAATGTTGAAGTGAGTCTACTTTGAGCCTTCATGCCGATCCTTCTTTACAATCCTATCCAAAACCCTTCCCAATAAGACCTCCCAATAAGCCTTCAAGAATGTCAAGATACGCATGCAATGAGCAATAGTTGTCACACGACCTAGAACACTGTCAAGTTACTCACAAAAGAAAGAGAAAAAGAAATAGGAAAAATGAGAGAGTCTTACTAGTGAAAACCCTCACAGGTACTGTAAACGACGGTAAACAGAGATGAATAAATGAGAGAGACTTGTTGGTGAAAACCTCTTGGGGCACCACTAGTCGAAAGTGAGTCATGAAGCTGATGCAAAGGATTGGCACGAACAAGCCTGACTTCAAAGGTCACAAGAATGGTAAAAGGGAAGATTAGATCAGTTTGATAGATTAGGTCGTTGATTCCAAAATGCATGTCATGATCATTAAGGCTAGTTATTGAAAAAAAAAAAGAAAAAAGAAATAAAAAAAGAAAAGAAAAAAAAACTCTTCCTTCTATCCTTCCGACAGGGGCATTTCTTGTTAATACTGTTTCATTGCATCACTGTGCTCCTTCGCTCTGAGTCAGTCCTTCTAAAAACAAGCAAGAAAAGATTTCAAAATCTGCTACCAGCTTTTCAGTTGCACAAAGTAAATTTGGCCAACACGCCCAGGTGTTACAGTCGACATGACTCGAGGATTCATGCAAAGGCTTCACCCCAAAAGACTCTTGTCAGCTTACTTGGCGCAAGCAAAGATAACTGGTGATTCTCTCTGACAGACAAATTGCTCAAAAGCAGGAAGTCATTCAAGATATCAGAAAGGTCATCTAAGAAAAGATCTCCAGTTGGGAAAATGTTGATTAAGCCAAAATTACAAATGGTACTGTGTGTGAAACAATTAGGGTTGATGCAGAGCAAAAGTCTCTCGAAACCGACTCAAGCTGATCGAGCAAAAGCCAAGCTGCTCAAGACTCAAGGCCACAAACCGACCACTATTTTCAAAACTGACAAATTTTTCTTTGTGTGAAACATGAACAAAGCAATTCAAGGAAAGTGGTTCAAAAAAAACAAACAAAAAAAACAGAAGAAAAAGAAAAGAAGAGAAGAGACGACAAAGGGAAGTTTCTCAAATCTTTGCCTTTATTTGCTTTGCTAATGTGCATAAAATGTTGTCATTGCACTCACATTTTTCCTTCTAGTATAAAAAGCCCTAGTCTGATAAATTTTCTCCCAATAGAAATCTTAGTCTGATGAATCTTTCTCCTAAGATACCAAAAAAGAAAAGAGAACTAGTCTAATGAACTTTCTCCTAGGATCAAAATCTTAGTCTGATGAATCTTTCTCCTAAGATAGAAGACCTAGTCTGATGAACTTTCTCCTAGGATCAAAATCTTAGTCTGATGAATCTTTTTCCTAAGATAAGAAAACCTAGTCTGATGAACTTTCTCCTAGGATCAAATCTTAGTCTGATGAACCTTTCTCCTAAGATAACAAAAAGGACCTAGTCCGATGAATTTTCTCCTAGGATCAAAATCTTAGTTTGATGAATCTTTCTCCTGAGATAGAAGACCTAGTCTGATGAACTTTCTCCTAGGATCAAAATCTTAGTCTGATAAATCTTTCTCCTAAGATAGAAAACCTAGTCTGACGAACTTTCTCCTAGGATAGAAATCTTAGTCTGATGAATCTTTCTCCTAAGATACCAATAAAAAGAAGAAGAAGAAGAAAAGATGAACTTTCTCTTAGGATTAAAATCTTAGTAGGATGAATTTTTCTCCTAAGATAGAAGACCTAGTCTGATGAACTTTTCTCCTAGGATCAAAATCTTAGTCTGATGAATCTTTCTCCTAAGATAGAAAACCTAGTCTGATGAACTTTCTCCTAGGATAAATGTCTTAGTCTGATGAATTTTTCTCCTAAGATATAAAAACCTAGTCTGATGAATTTTCTCCTAAAAAAAAGAAAAAAGGAAAAGATGATGTCTCGATTGAAAAAAAAAGAGGTCATTTGTTCATGCCTTTGAAAAAAAAGTGTTGGGACAATTTGTTTAAAAGAATGATTTTCTAAAAAAAATGATGATTTTTCTTTAAAAAAAAGGGGAAAAAAAGAAAAAAATAATCCTTCTTGGTTTATTTTAGCATAGGTATATAATTCAGTAGTCTCACTTTCCAACATAGGATCCCACTCCCTAGTGGATGCCAGCATAACCTGGTAATCTTTTCTAGCATAGGGTCCCACTCCCTAGTTGATGCCAGCATAACCTGGTAATCTTTTCCCAACATAGGGTCCCACTCTTTAGTTGATGCCAGCATAACATGGTAATCTTTCCAACTTAGGGCCTCCAATCCCTCGTTGATTTCATTTTTGATATAGGGTCTCTACTCTCTAATCTCTTTTTCCCAAGGATACACAATCCTGACTTTTATTGCTTTCAATAAAGAAGTAGTTTAGAATTTTGTTACAATAACTCACGAAATATTCTTAGTGAAAACTGGGCCTGAAAAATTTCATTCGTTTGTTTGTTTTGGTGTCTGAGCAGGTTTTACCTTGAGGCACATGGTCCGAGACAACCAAAAGAAGAAGTCTCAATCCAGAATAATAGAAAAAAAAAGAAGAAAAGAAAAAGAAGTGAACTCGAAGTGCAGAAGCAGAGAAAAGCCGTGGAATGCTCAAGATGTGATTGAAGTCACAAGCTCTGCATGTCCGGTCTTAATATGAAGAAGCCGTGAAAGAATAAACCAGTACCTGTAGCTAACAAGAATCAAGATTCAGATCAGAGTCCGCATGAAGAACTAACCAAGACTCAAGATCAAACTTTAGAAGACTCATAGATAGGAATCTTGTAACTCGTAGCTGATAGGCTTAGTTAGACTTTTTAATTTTGATTTTTGATGTAATAACAGGACCACTGACCGGAACCTTGACGTCACCTCAATCGACTCTAAAATTCATCACTCCATCATTCTCGTTGAACTACACGTGACCTGATTCCCTTATAACCCGGGATATGTAAGCTATTCAAAATAAGGGCTCGGTCACAATCATTTACCCATATTTCTTTTCTTTTGAATAAGTGTCGGGTCAGAAATCAATTATGTCGCTTACTTGTGTCTTTGCTAAAAAATACTTCGTGTTTTCAAGCAAAGAGGGACAGCTGTAAGCACGTAATTTTTGACCCGCACAATTTTTAAGTTAGTTTTAGTATGTTAAATATTTACTTGAGTTATTATAGATTTTTAACCTATTCTTTTTACTACCACTTCATTAGTTTAATTTCATTGTATTAGTATTTAAAAATTAAAAGAAAATACAAAAAAATAATATATATATATATATATATATATAGTTTCAATTTTTATATTTAGTTTTGTTTTAGTAGTTTATTTTATTAAGATCTAATTTTTATATTTTTATAAGTATATTACATTATTTTAGTCTTCCTACCATATTTAAGACCAACAAGACAAAGACCTATTCTTCCCAACTTATTAGCCCACTTAAGTGCAAGATTTAATCCTAGCCATTTATTTTCTTCTAATCCAATGGCCATCATCCCTTCCCACCTCCATATAAGATACCCAATTATAGAAACCCTACCTAACATTCCAATTCCTAAAAAAGGGCTAAGAACGACAGACCCCTTTCTGGACAAAAATTCAATCGCCCCCACCCCAAGAACGAAGATCTGATTCTCTCAAAAACTGAGAGCACGTTTGGACACACACAAGGACACAAAGATTACTCTCTGTTTCGCCTTGAGGGATTTCTCATGGGTTAAGTCAAAATTTCAGTTTCTTTTCCCAGGACCTTGAGCATTCTTCATATAATTCCCCTTTGTTGATTGAACGGGCTACCAAACGACCCCTTTGTTGATTGAAGTTGTCATCATAAAAATCCAGTAAAGTTAAATATTTTGTTCTTTACATGGAGTTTACTTGGTAACTTGATTGACTACACCATTGAATCCCTTTCGATGGTACTACAACGGTGATTATTATTCAGCTTATGAGCTTTGCGATAGGATTGAGAGTTTTCGAGTTTTTCGGTTGCCAATTGAGGTTCCGTTCGTGGTCGTCGGTTCCTGATCTTGACCGCTGGTGCCGGTCCTGAATTTTCGTGGGACCTTAGAAAAGTCATTAGCCTTTGACGGGTGGTCTCTAAATCAATTCAGGTCATCTCCCACATTTTCTTATTGCTCATCCATTTATTGCAGAAGTTGATTACTCTGATATAATATGAAAAGTGTTTACTATGCATTGTCAAGTAGTTAATACTAATTAAATCCTTCTTATATTAGAGTATTTTAACTTATAACAGTAAGTTATTTATTTCATTATTTATGTTACCACATTAGATCTGCTGTAAAAAGTTAAATCTTTGCTTTAGATATCAATCTAAATTTCATAACATAATAATATACTATGGTAGTGTTAGCAATTTTCTTGGCATGTTTAAAGCATAATTGCCAGTACTATAAAAGTTGAATCATATTGGATTTGGCATCAATTATAATGAGAATAAGAAGCTTTGTTGTTACATATAAAGAAATATTGTTCTGAACTATATTTCGTGACACCAAGTGAACGTAGATGAGATTTCCATTAATACATACTATAGTATTTTGGACAAAATAGGCCCCACTACCATCGATTTAAAGATAACACAATTGATAAATATTCGTAGCTTGCTTTAGGCGCGATTAAATAAATCATTGTGGTCATGGGTACGGTTCCCGTGGCATGGTCACGATACGTAATTCTCATTCGGTTGTGAATTTCATGTGACCCGACCATAACTTCGAACAATAATAAAAATAAACATGTTGTAGACCGCGGGTGCATTTCATGTGACGTGGTTCGCGATGTGTTCAAAAATAATAAGTGTGCGACATCGCGACTTATTTAAATAAACTCCATAAATAAATAAAAAGCGGTTATAAAGATAAAAATACACAATAGGTTTAAAACATGTAATTAATCAGATAATTAGGCCAATACTAGTAGTTTAAGTGATCGTGGTAGAACCACGGAATCCGAGAATGCCTAACACCTTCTTCCGTGTTAACAAAATTCCTTATCTAGAATTTCTGGTTCGCAGACTCTTAAAATAAAGTCGAAATTTCCTCGATTTGGGATTTTAAAATAAATCGGTGACGTGGGACACCAAATAAACTATTTCAAGCGGCGACTCTGAAAATTAAATAAAATAATCCCAATTCGAATAATGTTAATTAAATTGGAAAACTCCCTTATATACCTCTTTCGGGTGAAAAAGGAGGTGTGACAATAATGGCAGGGTGTAAATGGTATGAGCAGAAACCGGAGCGAAGGTTACGCCTGTTTGAAAAATGGTTAACTTCTGAATTATCTGCAAAACTTAAAACACGATTTGTACAAATATATATGGGTTACTGCGAGAATTTAAACATGATGCAAATTTCCTTTGGACCATGAAGGTTGTCTTTGGATAGTGAGTATGACGTCCTTAGACCATGACGTCCCGGGCTATGAATCATGACATAAGGGATTTGCAGGCCATGAGATGAAGTTCTCGGGCCATGATAATGGTGCCTCCGAACCATGACGCCTTTGAATAATAATGTCCGGCATTAAGAGATCCTCAGACCATGACATGGTGTCTTCAGGCTATGAGGATGATGCCTTCGGACTATGACGCCTTTGGACAGAGACATGGTAATGCATATGAGCAAAACAAGACAGATCTTAGTCGTGTATATGATCAGGACAGAGCTTAGCCCCGAAAAGGTAAGATGGTACTAAGTTTCAAATAGAGTAACATCCGGTCATTGGACAAAGAAGGGCAGAGCTTAACCTTATGCAATTGGGAGGCAGGGCTTAGCCTCATGCAAATAGAGGAGACAATGCTTAGTCTCATGCAAAGAGAAGGCAATGCTTAGCCTTATGCAAATAAAGAGGCAGGCTTAGCCTCATGCAAGACTTGAGACAGAGCTTAGTCTCATGTGATGAGAAGACAATGCTTAGCCTTATGCAAATAAAGAGACATGGCTTAGTCTCATGCGGAGAGAAGGCAAGCCTTATGCAAATAGAAAGGCAGGGCTTAGCCTCATGCAAGATTTGAGACAGGGCTTAGCCTCATGCAAAAAGAAGGCAACGGTTAGCCTTATGCAATTGAGGAGACAATGCTTAGTCTCATGCAAAGAGAAGGCAATGTTTAACCTTATGCAATTGGGGAGACAATGTTTAGTCTCATGCAAGGAGAAGGCAACGCTTAGCCTTATGCAGTTGAGGGAGGCAGAGTTTAGCCTCATGCAAGATTTGAGACAGGGCTTAGTCTCATGCAAAGAGAAGGCAACACTTATCCTTATGCAAATAGGGAGGCATGGCTTAGCTTTATGCAAGATTTGAGATAGGGCTTAGTCTCATGCAAAGAGAAGGCAATGCTTAGCCTTATGCAAATAGGGAGGCAGGGCTTAGCCTCATGCAAGATTTGAGACAAGGCTTAGTCTCATGCAAAGAGAAGGCAATGCTTAGCCTTATGCAAATAGGGAGGCAGGGCTTAGCCTCATGCAAGATTTGAGACAGGGCTTAGCCTCATGCAAGATTTGAGATAGAGCTTAGTCTCATGCAACGGACAAATAGTAAATAGGACCAGAATATTTCTGAGTTGGAGATATATTTGCACTTGGCGGTCCGGTTGTTATGAAGGTAATGCCTTTAAGGCGCACATACTTGTAGTTATTCCTCATTCCTACATCCAAAATAAAATCGTGAGTTTTGCAGAGGAGGTTGGTTCATGCCTTTGTTTGCTTGTTTTGCTTTGCTTTGCTCTAAAATCCTGTTTGAGTTACCTTGGGTAACACCTGGCCGCCATAGAAATAGAGTTTTCAAAAAATATGCACTTATTTGATGAAATAGTGTTATTTTAGAAAACGTAATGGTATATAATATCAAGTAAATTAGATGAACTAATGACTGCGAAACTTTAGAGACATTGCGATTTTCTTTGCGTTAGACTTTTGAGGGTCCTCCTCAAAATTCTACCCCAATTCAGTGAACGATCCTTCGACCGTTTTACATGTGACAAAGTTTGTTGGACCATGCCCCGGAATTTTGAGAATCATTCTCAAAATTCTGCCCCAGTTATTTACCGATTTTCTGACTATCTCACACATAATGACGTCGGCTGGACTTGCTCCGGAATTTTGAGGGTCTTCCTCAAAATTCTGCCCCAATTTTTGGTTCTGGGAAAAATGAAGATTTTATTAAGATGTGACCGAACACACAGGGATGCCTACGTATCCCCTCTTCAACGGAAATCAGGCCAAGTGTATTTCAATTACATCAGATGAAGAAATGTAAACAATCTAAACATAGTATCCCTTGACTGCGTTTGAATTGATAGGTTTTGGCCAAACTTCTCCATCCATTTCTGCAAGTATGAGTGCTCCTCCTGTTAGTACTCTGTGAACCATGTAGTGCCCTTGCCAATTGGATGAAAATTTCCTTTGGCTTCATCTTGATGTGGGAAGATTCGCTTCAGCACCAGCTGCCCCGGTGTGAATTGTCTTGGTCTTACCCTTTTGTTGAAAGATCTGGACATTCTGTTCTGATAAAGCTAACCATGACACATGGCATTCATCCTTTTTTCATCTATGAAGGCTAATTTCTCATATCGGCTCCTTATCCATTCTGCATCACTGAGTTCGGCTTCTTGTATGATCCTTAAAGAAGGAATTTCTACCTCGGCGGGAATGACAGCTTCGGTACCGTAAACTAGCAAATAGGGAGTTGTCCGGGTTGATGTGCGAACTGTGGTACGATATCCCAATAAGGCGAATGGTAACTTCTCGTGCCATTTCTTATGATTTTCTACCATATTCCTTAGTATCTTCTTGATGTTCTTGTTGGCAGCTTCCATGGCTCCGTTCATTTGGGGCCGGTATGCTGTGGAATTTTTGTGCTTGATTTTGAAAGTTTCACACATGGATTTCATCAGATCACTGTTGAGATTGGCGGCATTGTCAGTGATGATGGATGCGGGAACCCCGAATCAACAAATAATACGATCTCGGACAAAATCTGTGATGACCTTTTTGGTTACAGCTTTGTAAGACGCAATCTCTACCCATTTTGTGAAGTAATGGATGGCCACTAAAATGAACCTGTGCCCATTTGAAGCGGCAGGCTCGATCGGACCAATGGCATCTATTCCCCAGGCAGCAAAAGGCCAAGGTCCACTTGTTGCATTGAGTTCGTTTGGCAGCACTCGTATAATATCTGCATGTATCTGGCATCTGTGGCATTTCTAGACGTACCGAATGCAATCTATTTCCATAGTTATCCAAAAGCATCTGGCCCTAAGTATCTTCTTGGCTAGAACAAAATCGTTCATATGGGGCCCGCAGGTCCTGACATGTATTTCCTCGAGCAATTTGGAAGCTTCTTTGGCGTTAACACACCTTAATAGTCCTATATCAGGAGTTCTCCTATACAGAATTCTCCACTTTGGAAGAAATGATTGGACAACCTGCTCTAGGTAGTTTCCTTTCGCCAAGTATTCCTTGATATCGTGGAACCATGGATTTCGGCATGTTTCTTCTTCTGCATGAGCATAATAAGCTGGCTGACTATGAATCCTAATTAGGATAGGATCAATAAAATTCTTGTCCGGATTTTGTATCATGGAAGACAGAGTAACCAGTGCTTCTGCGAACTCGCTGGATTCTTGGTACATGTTTGAATTCTATCTTTGTTGACCTTTTTATCAATTCTTGCACATGGTACCAGTATAGTAGTATCTTAGTGTTTTTCGTAGCCCGTTCTCCTTGAACTTGATGTACCAGAAGATCCGAATCACCAATTACTAACAACTCTTATATATTCATGTCGATAGCCAAATTGAGTCCCATGATGCAAGCCTCATATTCTGCCATATTGTTGGTGCATGGAAACCTAAGCTTTGTGGATACCGGATATTGTTGACCTGTCTCTAACACCAAAACCTCTCCAATACCCACTCCTTTAAAGTTTGCAGCTCCGTCGAAAAACATTCTCCAACCATCGTAGGCTTCAGCAATGTCCTCTCATACGAATGACACTTCTTCGTTAGGAAAATACGTTTTTAATGGTTCGTACTTTCCTCCTATAGGATTTTTAGTAAGATGATCTGCCAATGCTTGCCCTTTGACCGCCTTCTGAGTTATATAGATGATATCGAACTCACTCAGCAATATTTTCCATTTGGCTTACTTCCCGATAGGCATAGGCTTCTGAACGATATACTTCAAAGGATCCATTATTGATATGAGGTATGTGGTGTAGGCACAGAAGTAATGCCTTAATTTCTGAGCTGTCCATGTAAAAGCATAACAAGTTCGCTCTAGCAGAGAGTACCATGCTTCATAAGGTGTGAACTTCTTACTCAAGTAATATATGGTTTTCTCCTTTCTTCCTATCTCGTTATGTTGTCCCAAAACACATCCAAAAGCCCCATCTAGTACGGACAAATAGAGTAGTAAAGGTCTCTCAAGTTCCGGCAGGAATAGGACTGGCGATGTGGACAGGTATTCCTTGATTTTGTCAAAAGCCTTCTGACAATCTTTGGTCCAATTGGTTTTAGCATCTTTTTTAAACATTTTGAAGATTGGTTCATATATTACTGTAGACTGTGCTATGAAGCGGCTGATGTAATTGAGGCATCCCAGGAAACTCATCACGTCCTTCTTGCTCTTCGGTGGTGGTAACTCTTGGATAACTTTAACCTTTGATGGGTCCAACTCGATTCCTCAGTGGCTGACAATGAATCCCAACAATTTTCCTGCAAGAACCCCAAATGCACATTTTGCAGGGTTTAGTTTTAAATTGTACTTCTGTAGCCTGTTAAAGAACTTCCTCAAGTCTGCTATGTGATCTGTGGCCTCTTGGATTTGATGATGATGTCGTCAACATATACCTCTATTCCCTTGTGTATCATATCATGAAAGATGGTCATCGTGGCCCTCATATAGGTGGCCTCAACATTCTTCAAACCGAAAGGCATCATTTTGTAGCAGTGCACCCCCCATGGTGTAATGAAAGCTGTTTTCTCTATGTCTTCTTCGTCCATCCAAATATGACGATAACCCACGAAGCAATCTACAAAGGATTAGAGTTCATGCTTGGTGCAATTGTTGATTAGAATGTGTATATTTGGAAGCAGGAAATCATCCTTGGAACTTGCTATGTTTAAATCCCGATAGTTAACACACACCCTGACTTTCCCATATTTCTTCGGAACCGGTACGATGTTGGCTAACCAGGTTGGGTACTCAACTAACCTGAGGACTTTGGCGTTAATCTGCTTAGTGACTTCTTCCTTGATTTTTAGGCTCATGTTTGGTTTGAACTTTCTGAGTTTCTGCTTCATCGGTGGACACATTGGATTGGTAGGCAACTTATGAGCCATTATGGATGTGCTCAGGCCAGTTATGTCATCATATGACAATGCAAAAATATCTTCATATTCTTTCAGGAAGCGAGTGTATTCTTTCTTTTCTGACAGTGACAGGTGAATACTTATGCAAGTCTCTTTGATGGTTTCAGAATCTCCCAAATTGATTGCCTCGGTTTCGTCCAGGTTGGATTTAGGTTTGTTCTCAAAATTCTCAACTTCTCTGATAACTTCCTCAGGTATCTCATCCTCTTCTTTCGAGTTCCTTATGTTGCATTGTCTCATTACATGTCACAGTCGTTGGTTCATCAAGGTAAGAAATAGTAATGTTGTAAAAGAATGATATGAAAGATAACGATAATAAAACATCTAATTATTTGATAAACGCTGAAATGTTAAGAAAAATATCGTCTGAATGACTTCAAAACAATGTTTTCAAAACAAAAATACTGAAAGGAAGATATTTTAAAAACTAAATGCTCAAAAGGACTTGTTTTTCAAATAACATTAGTAGTCATGCTACCCCGGGACTCATCTGGCCCTTGATGGCGTGGCGGTCCAATTCCTGAGAAATGCTCCCCTCTCCCCCGTCTGAATTGTAAGGACTTCTTCCTCTTCCTCCTCAACTATCACATTGCAATCCATATCTCCATCTTCTAGAGACAGGTTCCTTTGCCCAGCCAAAGTTTCCTCCTCTTCAGATCCCCATATTGTGTCGGCCTAGTGAAAGGTCTGACTCAGATGCGGCACTGGTTGCTCGAGAGGGTAATAGGGACCATACTATGGGGTCGACCAATCATCATATTCTTCCCATGTATACTGATATTCGAGCCCAAAAGTTGTACCGTGACGTTTTAACTGTATCGGTTTGGTAATTCCCTAAAGTTTCTTCCCAAGCCCTTTGTTGGGTTCATACCCTGACCATGCCAGTATGCTTTCATATTTTGCTGCTCCACCATTTATCTTTCTCAGTTACACTGACACGCTCGATGCGGTGATAAGTTTCTCCACCCAACTTTCTTCTATTCTCGACAATTGGAACAGTTTGACTGGTGTAAATATGAGTACTTTCGTCTCCATGAATGATTACCTCCTGATGGTTCCATTCGAACTTCATGGCCTGGTGTACCGTAGAAGCCACAACTCTAGCGGCATGTATCCAAGGTCGTCCCAATAAAAGATTGTACGTAGCAGATATGTCAAATATCTTAAATTCAACATCGAACCAAGTCAGGCCCATTTGTAAACAAAGGTTGATTTACCCAATTGTGGCTCTTTGAGACCTATCAAATGCTTTCACATTCGTACTTCCTGCTCGTATCTCATGGAAATCTTTACCCAACCTTTTCAAAGTAGTCAACGGACAAATGTTGAGGCTTGAACCTCCATCTATTAGGACTCTGGCGATGAATTTATCCTTAAATTGTACTGTGAATTGTAGGGCCCTGTTGTGACTTAGTCTTTCAGGTGGTAGTTCATCTTCGTGAAAGGTGATCTTGTGACTTTCCAGTACTTGCCCTACCATGTTGGCCATCTCTCTACTGGTGATGTCGTTAGGCATATAAGCTTCATTCAACACCTTCATCAGAGCATTCCTATGCGCCTTAGAATTTTGTAGCAGCGACAAGATGGATATCTGGGCGGGAGTCTTGTTCAGATGATCAACGACATAGTATTTCCTTACATGTACTTTCCTCCAAAGATCATCTGGACCAGTTTCAATGATGGGCTATTTGGCAACAACTCCCTTGCTTGTTCCTCCCAAATTTTCAGGTGTATAGATTCTCCTAGTTCTGGTCATCCCCTGTGCAGCACCAGACTCTTCCATTTTTGCTTTCCTTTTTCTTCTAGCTTCGGCAACATAATCTAAGGGTATGTCATTGGAATTGAAAGGTGGTGTGGGTGCTACTTTCACAGTGAAGGGTATGGCTACTTCTGCTTCAAATAGAGTAGGTGTAGTCGTAGGTGTTGTTACTTCAATTTCAAATGGGACTGATGCGGCTACTTCAACTTTGATCGGTGGCTGTATCTATACCACAATAGGAGTGAGTGTGACTGCAGGTTTAGGGTCATCACCTTCCCGAATAAGCCCTATCGACCTTTTAGGATCCCATTTTTCATCTATTTCTATCACATTTACTCCTTCACCCCTATGATCTGGGAGGGGATTGTTGCGGACATTTGGCGCGGCTTCATTTACTTGTATGACTTTAGAATCAATCAGGGTTTGAATCTTGTCTTTTAGAGTACGACATTATGCCCCTTCATACCAGAATGATAGGCACATGTTTTATTCGGGTTGACATATTGGGAGGAGTTTTCCATGCGACAGCAGGAATGGAGGTGACATATCCGGCAGCCTTCAGTCTTTCATATAGCTGGTTGAATAGGGGTGTATTGTCTGGGCGACCTGCGATCGAAATTGGGTCTGGGTTTTTGATAGTTTTAACGGGTTGGAGGTGAATGGTAATAGACTGGCTGGGTGTTATAAGTGTGATAGGCAGTAGCGGGTTGAGAATATATGGGAGGTGAAGGTTGGTATGTGGGTGGAGGTGTTTGGTATGTGAGTGGAGATTTTGGATATTGGGCTACCATCACTGCCCCTACTTCTTTCTTCTTTGATATACCCCCTAACTGTAATACTTTGTTCGTAGCCTACAATGCCTCAAAATTGGTTACCATCCCGCTCCTGATCCCTTCTTCAATGTTTTTCCCCGAGTTTGATGATGTCGGAGAATTTGTAATTTTTGATGACTATTAACCTTTCATAGTATTGTGGATCTTGGGCCCTGACAAAAAATTTCTTCATCTGCTCTTCCTCTAGTGCCGGATTCTGACTGATATACCAAGATAGGGCGTCTCCAGTGAGACTCCTCATGAATAGTTTCATGCGAATTCTTTCATCTTTCCCAACTCCCACGAGCTTATCACAGTATGTCCTCAAATGTACCTTCGGGTCACCCGTCCCATCAATCAACTCAAACTTGGGAGGTTTGTAACCTTCTGGCAGTTCCACGTCCGGCTAAATGCGTAGATCCTCATAATTTAGACCCTCAATTCCTTTGCCACCTTCAATACCCTGGACTCGGCTTGTGAGCTTCTTGAGCTCCTCTACCATGCTCTTGATGAGCAGGTCCTTCTCGGCGGATTCTGGAGTGTATGATATTGGTTGAGTAGTGTGGGGTAAGGTTTCCACGTATATGGGATAGTATTGGTGGGTACTGGGGCTTGGAGTGTAGTGGTGATCATTAGTTGAATTTTGTAGATCAGGGGTAGGTTTTTGGGTATTTTGAGGAGTATGGTAAGTGGTTTGTGGGTATTGAGTAGGAGGATGTTGGTGTTGAAGAGGAGTGGGTATTGGTGGAGGATTAAGATTTTGGGGAGGTGTTGTGTATTGGTGGGGTGCGGGAGGATTTTGTGGATGTTGGTTTGGTGTGTTTTGAAGAGGTGATGGGTTTTTGGCATTTTGCTGGTTAAGATCTGGGACGTTTAGGATGAGGGAGAGGTTTTCTAAGTTGCGGACCTGCTCAAGTTCTCCTTGCAATTACAGTATTTTCTGTTCCAACCGTAGGACCAAATCATTCTAGGTCGGAGTACTCCAACTGTCTGAAGTTTCAATATTCTCAGTTTGTGCAGCATTTTCTTTCTGAATACCACTCATATCATCCATCTTAGCCTTGCCTTTCATATTACTTGAAAGAGGAGGTAGTGGAGGACCTCTAGATCTGGTGTGATATGCTGACGATGCCAGTATGTGTGAACCAACCTTAGGGGATGAGAATAATCAAAATAAAGAAAAGTACAAAATGGTAAACAAGTCAGTAAGGATTCTGAAAAGCATTTGCAGTATATAAACACGTATTGCAGGAATGTAAATTCGCATCCTAATTTGGGGAACCTCGTCGTTCCTGAGGTAAGCCTAGAAACAAGTAGATTTGGAGAGATTTAATGCCGATAAATCCCTCATTTAATAAATGAGTTACTAATGGCATCTGCCTTATTACCTTCAAATTCCAAAACGACTCAAAACAGATAAACCTAATCTACTTGGTCCTAGAGGGACCTTCTCCATATTTGACCCTCTTGGCTCCGTCAATTAGATTCCTCTGGTTGTGCATGTCCAGTAGCAGGTATGCCCTTGCTAAGTGTCCTACCTCATTGCTCTCTGCATTCTGACAGTCTATGATCCTTTTCCTCATCTTCCCTTCTAGTTCTATTAGACCCTGCTCCAAATATTCCAACCTTTCTGTCGACCTTGTAGCCATTTCCTTCCACTCATTAATTGACTCCATGTCTAACTTGTGTTGTTCCAAATGCCTGGCTTCGAACTCAAGGACTCTTTTGCGTAGCCTCTCATACTTCACTTGTGCTTCAGCAACCTCATCTATGACTCTGTTTTCTTGACCAATCCCCGGCTCGACTATTCCTGCTATGTTATCTTCTAACTATGATGGGTAGAAGTACACATGATGTGACGACCCGGTTAGTCGTCTCATGAGTTACTGCTCTATTTTCCCCATTTTTGCTTCTTTATGCTTTGTTTATCCATGTTATGGGGTATCGGGTTGGTTGGATCGAATCCGGAATGATTTTGGTAAGGTTTGAGATACTTAGTCTCTTTTGAGGAAGTTTAAGTTGGAAAAGTCAATAGGATATTGACTTATGTGTTAGAAGGCTCAGATGTGAGTTCCAATGGTTTGGATAGCTTCGGGAGGTGATTTGGGACTTAGGAGCGTGATCAGAATGAGTTTTGGAGGTCCGGAGTAGATTTAGGCTTGAATTGGCAAAAATGGATTTTTGGCGATTTCCGATTGGTAGGTGAGATTTTGATATAAGGGTCGGAATGGAATTCTAAGAGTTGTAGTAGCTCTATTGTGTCATTTGGGATGTGTGTGCAAAATTTCAAGTCATTCGGATGTGGTTTGGTTTGGTTTTTGATCAAAAGCGAAATTCGGAAGATTTTGGAAACTTGGGCTTGAATCCGATGTGTTTTGGTTGATTTGATGTTGTTTGAGGTGTTTTGAAGATTTGTACAAGTTTGAATAAGGTTTTGGGATATGTTTGTGCCTTTGGTTGAAGTCCCGAGGGCCTCGGGGGAGTTTCGGGTGGTCAATCGGATCATTTCTTGATGTTTGGAGTTGCAGATTTTGGTTTCAGCTATTGCGGGTATTTTACTCTTCGCGTTCGTGAAGAGTCAGTTGAGGAAGGTGGAATTTAAGCCTTCGCATTCGCGAGTAAGGCTACGCATTTGCGAAGGGCTAAGTGGTTGTGCATCGCGTTCGCGGGGTAGTGTCGCGTTCGTATAGAAGAAAATAGGCAGCTGAGCTTCAGTGGATTTTTATTCATTGCGTTCGCGAGAGATGGAACGTGATCGCGAAGGTTGTTCTGAGCAAAGCATCATTTTTGCGATAGGGATGTCGCGATCGCGAAAGAGGAAAATTGGTCAAAGTTAATTGGTGCTTCGCGAACGTGAGGCTTTGACCGCGTTCGCGAAGAAGGATTTCAGGCCTGGGCAGAAGGTTTAAATAGTCATCTTGTTCGCGAATTTGGGGTTTATTTCTTCCATTGTTGGTCGTTTTTGGAGCCTTTTGAAGGGGATTGAAGAGGGATTCAAGGGGAATCACTTGAAAGTAAGAATTTTGGACTTAAAACTCGATTCTATTGTGAAATCTACCTAATAAATCATGGAATCTAAGCCAAAAATTGAGGAATTAGGGCTTGAGATTAAGAGACTTTAAAATGAGAATTTGAGGGGCCATTTGGACTCCGATTTCAGTGTTCTTGGTATGTATGGACTCGTGGGGAGATAATAAACCTATTGATGTAAAAATTATCGAATTCCGAGACTTGGGCCCAGGGGTCAGGTTTTGGTAATTTCGGGATTTATGTTGTAAATTGATTATTTTTGCTTCGGCTTTGTTCCCTTAGCATATTTTGACATCTTCTTCGACACGAGTGGAGGCCGATTCGAGGGGCAAAGGCATCGCGAGCTAGAGATTTGACCAGATTGAGGTGAGTAATGATTGTAAATGATGTTCTGAGGGTATGAAACCTCGGACTTGCACATCGTTGTGCTATATTGAGGTGACACACACGCTTGATGATGAGCGTGGGGTCGTGCGCTGTTGGGGATTGTGACTTAGTCCGTCCCGAGTGACTATTTTACCGCGTATTTGACTGAACTCTATTTGTTATCATCATGATTTGGGCTGAATGCCATATTTGGGCCTTGTGTCAACTTTTTGAACCCTTCGGGGATTTTTATTGATATTTCATCACTGTTTTGACTTTATACTTGAACTCAGTAATGATATATTGCACTATTTTCGTACTCATCCCTGTTTACTATGTTTTAAATACTTAAATGATCTTTTAAATGATAATTGGGCTAAGAATCACTGTTTTATTGTTTCCCGAGGGGCTTGTGGGGATTTTGACTGAGTAAGGCCGAGGGCCTATGTTGTGAGGAAACATTTGATACTGATTATGAGGCCGAGGGCCTGAGATATGTACGCCATGAGGTGGCTTGATTAATATGAGGCCGAGGGCTTAGTGATGATTTCATGAGATGGCTTGATATTGCTCTTGGGCCGTAAGGGGCCCCTCCAAGAGTCTACATACTCCCAGTGAGTGCGGGTACCCATTGTGATGTGAGATTGAGCCCGAGGGACTCGTATTGTTCTGAGATGTTGCCCGAAGGGCGGATTTGTTGATACGGTGCTCGAGGGGCGA
The DNA here is from genome assembly GCF_000393655.2 of Nicotiana sylvestris. Taxonomy (NCBI): domain Eukaryota; kingdom Viridiplantae; phylum Streptophyta; class Magnoliopsida; order Solanales; family Solanaceae; genus Nicotiana; species Nicotiana sylvestris. Next base: position 38,668,762 of record NC_091059.1, read on the forward strand.
ACCTTTATGTGTTTATCTTTTTCTTAATTTCCTATCAATTACCATGCTTAATTTCTGAAAAAGGCTTTTCATAAAGTTAAATTTGAGTTAAAGGATTTTTACCTATTTTTCACTGGTTTACTTTTTAATGGTTTTACTGCTTCATTATAGCATGCTTTGTGCCTTACGTGATTTTCTGCTTTCAGTCTTTATTTATGATTATTACTCACTGAATTGGAGTACTCACTTTACTCCCTACACCCTGTGTGCAAATTCAGGTGTATCTGGTCCCGCTCCTGAGTGCTGATCATTTCCGGCTCAGACGGATCCGAGGAGTCTCTAGGTAGCTGTTGGCATTCGCAGCCCGAAGCTCTTCCCTATCTTACTTCTTCATGTTCTTGGTTTTCTGTATTAAACTCTGTAGTTTGATTTGGAGTATTCTATTTTGTTAGATGTTCATGACTAGTGACACCCCAGTATCGGGTTGTGTTGGGTTATTTTCCGCGAATTATGCTATTAACTGCTTAAACCTTGGTTTATTTGATCATGCTTAGACTATTTCTTAATGCTTAACTGTTAAATACTGAAATGGGTAGTGCCAGCTAGCCTTGTCTTCACGAGAGGCGCCATCACGATTGGGTCCGGGTTTAGGGTCGTGACATATGACCTGCGTGATATCGATCTGGCTCGATGGTATCCTTTTCCACGATAATCTTCAAATTCCACATGTGCTGGGCATCACATTTGTATGGAATGGCGTCATCCTGAAAATCTGCTCTGTAATGACTCATTTTGGAGACTCGTGGTATGACTTGTTTTCTACCATCTTGTCTCATGACCCTGATAGGAACATATGGATGTATTCCTCTTAACCCAATCAACACCAAATGCGGAACATCCTTGGATCTGATGATGAATTCATTAGTAGGGAACCACTCAAAACATCTAGTGAACCTGGTCTTCGGTCAAATTGCTAAAGAACTGTGCCCATTCTGTAGCATTCTTTGGCTGTGCAAATCTGTCTGGGATAAAGTTCATTCTTTTAGGATGGTGGAAATCTATGTTCTCCGAGGATACTCTTGGAGCTATTGGCCCCTCTGAAGATGTTCTAACAACCAAATCTGTAGTAGCAAGTTACAACCCTCAAAATGCTTGAACCCTTTCTTGCAATGGTCCAGAGCCCGGTATATGTCTGCTACAATCATCGGGACAATATTATAGGTTTCCCTCAATTCCCTCTATTAAAGCTTTGGTTACCATGGCCAACCTGGTGTGAATTTTGTCCCATTGGCTTGGAAACACTATCATTCCCAAAAAGCAAACGACGAATACAAAAACCCTGCGGTGAGTCCATCCTAAGGAAGTGATGGAGAATTCATCATGAAAGATACGATAGGATTTGCTGTGTCCATATCGTTCATAGAGGATGTCGAAGGGTATGTAGAACTTCTTCAGGAACTCCAATTCATCATTATTTCTCATTACCATCATTTTCAGAAACCCCCTAGTAATGCGGTTTTCCGGTACTAGTAAACCGGGACTATCCCACGGTAATCCAGCGAATCCTCCTATTGCCTCTAAAAGAGGAGTTATTTTTATATTGCCAAAATGGAATACAGCTCTTTCTCTGTCCCAGAACATAGTAGCAGCCTCGATCAGCATGTTGTTTGGTTTGATGTTCAATAAGGAAGGTAGATTTTCAAGAACCCTTTTCACATGATTTTTGTCGCTCGGCGAAAGGTTTTCCCACCAATCTAACAATAACGGTGGTATACTTCGAACCATGCCAAACCCGGGGACTTCGTGCCTCATTTTCTGCAAAAATAAATAGAGTTAGACCCTTGCCCCTCCGGATTCGACTACTTACACATTAACGATTAGCATGTCGACATTTATCTCTCCAAATGATGCATATATCATGGTTGCGCCCGTTGGGATTATGGAAATCCCGGTGTACTTTGGACAAGATTTTTCTTAGAGGGTTATTATGCGGACAACATATTAATCTAGGCTCGGTTTGATTATGATACATGTACAGTTATTATCAGAGTAAAGTTTCAATAGAAGTCTAGACTGGTACCCTCAAGCGGACAACTTGAGAGGGAAAGGCACAGAACCGTCGACTGCACCGCTGATCGACTAGTTTTACTGCAAATAAACCTTTTCAAATTTAAAGGGTTATTTTAGGAAGAGCGCGGACACTCATCAAGAGCCGCTATAGTATTAGTACGCATGAGTGGAATATGATGTTGAGCATGCAATTATGCAAAATAAAATAACATGTTGTCAAGTATTTGCACGATGAATAATGATAAAATGCGGTATTTAATAATTGTAAAGACATTTAAGAAAGGAAAACAAGGAGACAAGTCAGTTTCCATATTAAAAAGTGATAAAACAAGGAAGAGAAATCATAAATGAATGAAGATAGGCAAATAAATTCACATAGAGTGGGAAGAGGAAAGGGTGTGCAAGTATTAACGGAATAATAAAAACATGCTTAAAAGACTAATTCACAAACAAGTTCGTTATGGTAAGAGCTTAAAGATATCCCCAGTAGAGTCGTCATGCTGTCGTGCCCCCCTTTTTCTCGCGAAATCGGGTTTTGACATTTCTGGGACAACTCCTTTTGAGAGGGTAGAATTGGAATTGAAAGAGTTGCCACCTAACGGATTAAGGTGTGTTAAGGCACTTAGAGCAGATAACTCATGTTACTAGTTTACATCACCAGAGATCGGGTAAAATTACCTTGAAGGGAAGGTGTTAGGCACCCCTTGAGGTCCACAATGGTGGGTCCCGACCGAACTTAACTTATGAATTAGTCTAATAAATAAGCGAGATGAATATTTAATAGGGATGAGGGTCCTAAATTCTTTAGCCCAAAGGATCACCCCGCGCAACATAAATAATACTTCGTAACTCCCACGAATCGGGGTGTTAATCATATTATCACCTGCTACCCCATTACTATCTTTAAGTTATTACCTAAAGCGATCTAACTGATTTTAGTTCGATCTCTATGCGTGCACTACCCGTCCCTTACCTATGGCCCTAGAGGTATTAGGACCTCTATTTGGGATAGTTCTAGACCCAGCCTACGTTGCTCAAAAAATATAAAAGTCTAGGCGACAAATAAAATAATTAGGACTTTTAGATAGAAAGCAAATGTAGGCTCATATTGACCTACACATATAAACAACAAAAACACGCAATTGATACATCAAACCTTATTAATCTTAAGATCCTATAGGCAGGATGTCTATACGAGAAAACATAGTACAAAGGCAATTTTATTAAGGCGGGTGTTAAAACCTGTTGTTTGCCTACTGATTTTTATTCAGCATGATCTGGGCAGTTCAGGCTGTAATACATCACAATTATAAATCCAAAATTATTAAATCCTACAAGTATATTGCCTAAGTGATTGCCAAGGACGATTGTATTCAGAATCAATTGATAGAATCCTATAGGCATGATTTCTACGAGTTTGATGATTACAAACCTATAGACATGATTTCTAGATGTAGCACTGACTTTAACTTACAGAGATTGGTTATATTCCTTTTTAATCCTATAGGCATAATCTCTAACTGTTGTACTTACTTAAGTCCTATAGGCATGATTTCTAGGTTTGAAACTAGTTTTAGTCCTATAGGCATGCTATCTACTACTGAATTGATTTAAATCATATAGGCATGATTTCTAGACTGATTTTTCATCCTATAGGCATGATTTCTACGAGCTGTGTATGGGCAAAAATTATGCAGATTGCTAGACAATCGATCAAATGAAACATCGAGGTCCTATAGACATGATTGTTAATGCGTATTTGTTGGATTGATAGATCCTATGAGCCAGATTTTTTGTATGCATTTTAATGTCAATCCTATAGGCAGGACTTCTAATATGCAAACACAGAATTAACACCATCAATGAAAATCCTATAGGCAGGATTTCTAAGCACAATATAGAACTCATACGGGTTTTTACCAAATGAACAGAATTGACATCATAACTAAATCCTATAGACAAGATTTCTACCCAGTTTAGCAAAAAGAAATAAGAAAAAACCTAGCTTTACTAAATATCCCCAGAATCTATTATTACAAAGTTATTGCAGACCAGAATAACAAATGAATTACATAATAGTAATGAGACACTATAGGGAGCCTTTATTAGGGCCAAATAAACCTGGGAAATAGACCTTCCAACCATAACAACTTTGAGGCATAGCATAGTGATTCATCCATAGCACATTAGAACCAGGTTTTCAGTGTGTCAAAGTTCCCAAGGGCCTAGAGGACCCATGGAAATGCTCATACCAGAACCGTACATTTAGAAGATAACTCATAAGAGATTGGAAAACCAGTCTCCAATGTGTCAGAGTTCAGAGGAGACTCATGTGGACCCTGAGCAGTGCTCACACTGGAGTGGTTGAGAACCTAAAGTACTAAGAGTGGGGGTTTTAAAATCAGTACATAAAAGAGGTAGGGGCAGGTTTTAAAACAGTTTGAATTCAGAAGAAACCAGGTTTAAAACACAGGATTGCATTCAGAAAGAAAACAACAAAGTTTGCAAAGTACTAGGGAGCATGCTGACATTTAAGACAACTATTGTTTAATCACAAAAGCATTTAGGCAAAACAGTTCAGTTGGCCAGACACATACAAAAATATGTAGAGTTAGGATTAATGAACCAATTTCATGCTAATAGTATTATAGGGATACTAACTTCAGAACAAGTGTAAGATTAACAAATAGTACTGTCACGACCACAAAAAATGACCTTAAAACAAGTGTAAGATTAACAAGTCCGACATCGGGGTGTCACTAGTCATGAGAAACTATAAACTCTTCTAAGAATAAGGAATGATAACATAGTCCGAAAATAAAATACTAAGACAATCTGAGTAAGTTAAGAGGGAGAAGTGCAGGGCTGCGAATGCCAAACAGCTACCTAGCCAACTCTAGAGACCTGCTGGAAGACTAATCAGCACTCACTATCACATCCCGAGACTCCTGGATTTGCACACAAGGTGTAAGAAGTAATGTGAGTACGCCAACTCAAGAAGTAATAAAAGTACAAGCAGCTGAGCAGTAAGAAAACATGTAATTCCACGTCATAACACTACAACAAAACAATATATGTCCAGAACAATATAGTAAATCAATTAACTCGTAAAACAACTCAGTTCAGTAAAATCTTTTTAATACATCTTTCAATAGTTTCAAACGAGTGATGAAAAGAGTGAGTAAAAGGATAGAAACGTTAACAGCCCCTCGGGCCAAACATGTACCATAAACTGCCCCTTGGGCAAAATATCAGTAGAACCAGCCCCTTGGGCTACCTCACAATCACTCGTAATCAGCCCCTCGGGCAACAATATCCCGTCGGGCAATATCACATCACTCACACTGGGTACCCACGCTCACTGGGGGTGTTTAAACTCCGGAGAGGCTCCTACAACCCAAGAGCTATCACAAGCCATCTCGTGGCATAACAAATCAGGCCTCCGGCCTCTCATATCTCACAAATCAGTACAACATGTTGCGGCGTATATCCCAATCCCATAATATCCTCACAACACCAGCTCTCGGCCTAACTCAGTCAGAAACCTCTCAAGCCACTTGGGCAACAGTAAAACATGATGCTCAGCCCAAAATATCATTTAAAATATCAAAACGGAGTAAATACGACTGAGTTATGAAAACAGTAGAATACAGCATGACTGAGTATATATATTAAGTTAAAACAGTAAGGAATAGTATTAAAAAGCACCTAAGGGTCCAAAACAGTTGGCACGTGGCCCAGATATGACATTCAGCCTAAAACATGGAAATACTTTCCTAAACACAATGATATCAAACAGTTTTTAATCAAATATGCGACTTAACAGTCGTATGGGACGGACCAAGTCACAATCCCCAATGGTGCACGACCCCACACTAGTCATCTAGTGTGTACGTCACCTCAAAGTAGCACAAAGATGTGAAATCTGGTGTTTCATACACTCAGGACAACATTTACAATCATTACTTACCTCAATTCGTTCCAAACTCTAGCCCGTGATACCTTTGCCTCTCGAATTGGCCTCCGAATGCTCCAAATCTAACCAAAAATCAGTATCATACCATTATATGCGTTAAAAGAACTAGGCCCAAGCGAAAATAATTAAATTAATTCAAAAATCCCGAAATTGGCCAAACTCGACCCCAAGCCCCATGTCTCGAAATTCGATAAAAATCACTGCAATAGAATCTTTATCCTCCCACGAGTCCATACATACCAAGAGCGTCAAAATCGGACCTCAAATGGCCCCTCAAATCCCCAATTTACCCTCTCCAATTTCAAGCCCTAATTTCCAAATTTTAGGCTTTAAATCCCACTAATTTCATGTCTAAATAATTAGAAATCACCATAGAATCGGGTATTGAGTTCAAAAACCTTACATCCAAGTGTTTCCCTTCGATTTCCTCTTCAATCCCTCTCAAAAAGTTTCAAAGCCGTTCAAAAATGGTGAGAAATGGGTTAAAAATCGCAAAGATGGGTTTTTATACATTCTGCCCAGGTGCTCTCTTCATCGCGAGCACGACCGTCCTCTCGCATTCGCGTAGGCTAAACGAACCGACGGTAATAACCTGCCAATCCAAGAGCTGTAAATCTCTATGGCTGAGGATGGTCTAGGCCAACTCTAAACTGCTTCTATCTTCTTCGGATCAACCTGAATACCCTCACTAGACACCACGTGCCCCAAGAAAGCCACTAAACTGAGCCAAACCTCACATTTAGAGAACTTTGCACAAAGCTTCTCCTCCCTCAACCTCTGCAACACAACTCTCAAATGCTCAGTGTGCTCCTCCTGGCTACGCGAGTACACCAAAATATCATCAATAAAAACAATCACAAATGATTTGAGATAAGGCCGAAACACGATGTTCATCAAATGCATGAACACTGCTGGGGCATTGGTCAGCCCAAAAGACATCGCAAGGAACTCATAATGACCATATCGCGTCCTTAAAGTTGTCTTATGAATATCCGAGTCCCTGATCTTCAACTGTTGATACCCTGAACGGAGATCAATCTTGGAGAACACACTCGCTCCCTGAAGCTTGTCGAATAAATCATCAATACGAGGCAAAGGTTACTTGTTCTTGATTGTAACCTTGTTCAACTGCCTGTAATAAATGTACATCCTCATGGTGCCATCCTTCTTCTTCACAAATAGAATAGGCGCACCCCAAGGCGACACACTAGGCCGAATAACCCCTTATCAAGGAGTTCCTAAAGCTGCTCCTTCAACTCCGTTGGTGCCATACGATACGATGGAATAGAAATGGGCTGAGTGCCCGACACCAGATCAATACCAAAATCAATATCCCTGTCCGGTGGCATGCCCAACAGGTCTATAGAAAACACATCCGGATAGTCCCTCACTACCGGGATCGAATCAATGGTAGGAGTCTCTGCACTGACATCCCTCACAAAAGCTAAGTATGAAAGACAACATTTCCCAACTATCCGCTGGGCCTTCAGAAAGGAAATCACCCTACTGGCAACAAAACCAGTCGAACCTCGCCACTCAATCCATGGCACACCCGGCATAGCCAACGTCACTGTCTTAGCATGACAGTCCAAAATAGCACGACACGGAGATAGCCAATCCATGCTTAATATCACATCAAAGTCAACCATACAAAGCAATAGAAGGTCCACTCGGGTCTCCAAACCCCGAATAGTCACCACACACGACCGATATACGCAGTCCAGAACAATAGTATCGCCCACCGGAGTAGATACACGAACAAATAAAACAAGAGACTCATGGGGCGTATCCAAATAACGAGCAAAATATGATGACACCTATGAAAAAATGGAACCAGGATAAAATAACATAGAGGCATCTCTGTGGAAAATTGAGACAATACCTATAATCACAACATCTGAAGCAATAGCATCGGGTCTAGCTGGCAGTGCATAGAAACGGGCCTGACCACCACATGGTCGACCTCCCCCTCTGGGGTGACCCCTAGCTGAATGTCCTCCACCCCTAGCTGGGTGGGTGGGTGGTGAAGTAACTGGTGCTGAAGTCTATGGCTGACTCCTCTACTGAGATGAACCCCCAATACAATGTCACTGCCTCCACATGTGCCCCAACTCTCCACACTCATAACAACCCCCTGGTGCTGGAGATAGGGACTGAAGGGAACCCCTAGTACCGGGATGACTAGCAGAAGAACCTGGCATAGAAGAGCCCTGAACTGATAGAGCACGGGACAAACTCTGGACTAGAAGGGCACTGAGTGATGAATGGCCCTGATGAGAACTGTGAGAACCATGGACCAATGATGCCCCACGATAACCTGGGCGAGCTGTCTAAGCATGCTTGAATGGATGGTGTCACGACCCAAACCGATGGGCCGCGATGGGCACCCGGTACCTTACTCAACCAAGTACCAACATAACGTATCTTTTCATGTCATAATATCATAAATAACTGAGTCGGAGAGGCTGTTGTTAAATAGGTAGAATACAACAGGTAATGCCAACTTATACATAAGACATATGGGCCTCTAAGACCAAAATAACCACTTGAACACTAAATATAGGCCGACAAGGCCATACGATCTTTTACGTACATGGCATCTGTCTACAAGCCTCTAAGAATATATAATTTTCATAAAGGTCAGGACAAAGTCCCGCCATACCAAACAATACACATCTAACTCATACTAACCAAGCAAGCAACTCCGAAGCAAATGGAGCGCACCAACATCTTCCGCTGAGCTGATAGACTATTTTGAGGGCTCTCGACCTGTCTATCGGGACCTGCGGGCAGGAAACGCAGTGTCCCCAGGTAAAATGGAACATCAATACGAATAATGTATTGAGTATGTAAAACACATAAATAAGTACATAACAGACATGGAGGAAATATAGAGTAAATGACTCTACCTATAAGTCTGGATAACTTTGTAAATCATGAAATAATTATAGTGTCATGCATATGCGTATGAATGTCATGTCGTGCATAGGTATATGTTTCATAACATCATTATCCTCTAAGGGCGTCCCATCATATCATCTCAACCACCGTGGGCAAAATCATCAACGTATACCAGCTGATCAGGTGGTGGTGCGTATATAACACTATAACCTTTCCCATATCCCATATATATATATATATATACATACATACATACATACATATATATATATGAGTATATAACTCCATCCGGTCATGGGTCAATGTACATGAATGCAATGCATGAAAAGTACGTCAATAAAATCTCTTGGAGTGTCATAAGACCATTATGACTTTGAATAATATCATGAAGTAAACTTTTTCAACTTACGTATTTTTCTGAAACCCATGAACAGATGATAAAATAATATGACACATGGGGAATCGCGAACATAAGCATCTCTAATATTTCTATGAATAAAGTCATGTATGGAAATTGTGCATTTGCACGTTTCGTTTGTGCCGTATGGATCATGCCAAAAGAAAGAAGGGATAAACTTAACATGCCTGGAGTAGGGAAAGCTCCGTATAATATTCTCGTAGAACAATTTGATTTGCAAAATTCTTGTTGCTTAACGTCTTGTAGGCTTGAATGTAGCATTTCTAAATGTTATGTTGATCTTTGGTTTCAAGACAACAAAAGTGAAGTTTCTTTGAAATCTTGTAGAATGCTAAACATTCTGTTGATCTTTGGTTTCAAGACAAGAAAAGTGAAGTTTCTTTGAAAGCTTGGAGAATGCTAAACATTATGTTGATCTTTGGTTTCAAGACAAAAAAAAGTGAAGTTTCTTTAAAGGCTTGGAAAATGCTAAATGTTCCTTTTATGATAAGATACTAATTATATATACAATGTGTAAAAGGTGGGGTGTCTTTGAATGTGTTATGGCATGTTGTCACCTAAGCCAATTTGACTATTAGTCATTTTGTTTGGTTTGGTGGTGCTGCCACGTATTTTTCTTGGGGGGTTTTATTCTTATCTCCTATTTTAATAATTAACTAGGTAATGTCCCATTACCCGGTAATTAATCAATTATCCGTACAATTAAACATTATCTCAACTTACTTTAAATACTAATCTCTTTTAACATACTTTGTACACCTTATGGTTATGTAGTACCTTGTATGACACTAGTCCATAAATACCGAATATTTTAGCTCGGGCCGTATTTTACCCCAAAATGCCAAACTTTGACAAAATTAATTTTCTTTGACTTGCTTCCCCTTTCACCTTCACGAATTTACTCATCACTTGTGAAATAGCATAATCCTTATAATCTTCAAATAATTTTTTACTTGGACTGATGTCAATTACCTTACGACAAATTCAACGTACAATACTACAGGGTGAAACATCGTCGTAACTTAATACTGCGAAGCGTAACATCACCATAATGTAATACTGCATAGTGCAACATTGTCATAACTTAATACTACGAAGCATAACATCATCGTAATGTAATACTGCAAGGCGTAACATCATTGTAATATAATACTGTAGGACGAAGCATCATCGTAATATTGCGGGGTGCAACAAACGGCCTCTGCCGTGCTAAAACTAACCCCCATGAGAAGTACCACTAAATCCACCCTGACCACGAGGCCTCTTAGCCTCCCTCTCAATCCTTTCCTGACCACGAACCATCTTATATGTCGAGCTATGTCAACAACCTCATCAAAGGTAGCACTAGCTACTCTCTCTGGTCATAAGCAACTGAAGCTGAAAACTGAGGCTATCTATAAACCTCCTAATCCTTTCTCGATCGGTGGGAACTAACCAGACCGCATGACGAGCCAACTCGGAGAACCGCATCTCATACTGTGTAACAGATCTGTCACCCTGACGAAGCTGCTCGAACTGCCTGTATAGCTCCTCTTGGTAAGACTCAGGTACAAACTTTTCCAGAAAGAGAACGGAGAATTGCTGCCAAGAAAGGGACGCTGCGCCAACTGGCCTATGTCTCTTGTAAGCCTCCCACCAACTAAGTGCAGCTCCGGAGAACTGGAAAGTAGTGAATGAGACCCCACTGGTCTCCAGAATACCTGCGGTCCGAAGCATCCTCTAACACTTATCCAAGAAACCCTGGGCATCCTCGCCCTCTGCACCACTAAAAGTCTGAGGCTAAAGTCTACCAAACATCAACAATATGCTCTGCTCGTCCTCTGGCATAACAGGAGCTACATAGTCCTGAGCAGCTGTAACCGGCTGGGCCGAAGGTGCCCCTGGTGTCTGAAGTCCCTGCACGACATGCTCAGGTGTGCGAGCGGCGGGAGTTTGAGTGCCTCCCCCGGCCTGAGAAGTAGCTGCGGCTGTATTAACTGAGATCGCCTGAGCTAGGCCAGTGCACTCTGATAGAATTTGGGCCAAGGCCTCTTGAAGGCCTGGAATCATAATAGGCACAGCTGGTGCCTGAGCTGGTGCTACTGGAGCGTCCACAACTAGGACCTGATCATGAACTGAGGTGGCTGGTGGATCTGCATGTGCTGCCCTAGCTGCTGTGCGGGCTACACCCTTGCCCCTACCACGGCCTCGACCGCGTCCTCGGCCTCTAGTGGCCCCAGCTGGTGGTACTTGTGGTCATCCGTCCTGACCGGTATCACGTGTCCTCACCATCTATGAGAGAATATAATAACAAAAGTTTAATACTAGAATCAATAGATTCGCACGATAGGAATTCAAGAATATGAAGTTTTTTCCTAAAAGGTTCTGCAACCTCCTAAGGACAAGTACAAACGTCTCCGTACCGATCCGTAAGGCTCTACTAAACCTGCTCATGACTCGTGAGACCTATGTAACCTAGGCTCTAATACGAACTTGTCACAGCCCTAAAACTGACTTGGTCGTGATGACACCTATCATGAAACTAGGCCAGCCGACACAAACCCAAAACCAACCAGAAAGTCATAAGAAGTCTTTTTAATCCATTAATTAACTAAAATTCCATAATATAAGTTTAAATAAGCATTGTGGAAATATAACACAAGCACGACATCGGGGTGTCACCAGTCATGAGCAACTACAAACTCTTCTAAGAACAAGGAAGGCTAACATAGTCCGAAAAAAAAAATACTAAGATAATCTGAGTAAGATAAGAAGGAGAAGTGCAGGGCTGCGAATGCCAAGCAGCTACCTAGCCAACTCCGGAGACCTGGTGGAAGACTGATCAGCACTCACTATCACGTCCCGAGACTCCTGGATCTGCACACAAGGTGTAGAGAGTAATGTGAGTATGCCAACTCAGTAAGTAATAAAAGTAAAAGCAGCTGAGCAGTAAGAAAACAGGTAATTCCACGTCATATCACTATAGCAAAACAGTATATGTCCAAAACAATATAGTAAATCAATTAACTCGTAAAACAACTCAGTTCAGTAAAACCTTTTTAATACATCTTTCAATAGTTTCAAACGAGTGATGAAAACAGTGAGTAAAAGGATAGAAATGTAAACAGCCCCTCGGGCAAAATATCAGTAGAACCAGCCCCTCAGGCTACCTCACAATCACTCGTAATCAGCCCCTTGGGCAACAACATGAAACAACAATAGCCCCTCGGGAAATATAACATCGCTCACACTTGGTACCCACGCTTACTAGGGGTGTTCAAACTCCGGAGGGACTCCTACAACCCAAACGCTATCACAAGCCATCTCGTGGCATAACAAATCAGGCCCTCGGCCTCTCATATATATTACAAGTCAGTACAACATGTTGCGGCACGCAGCCCGATCCCATAATATCCTCACAACACCGGCCCTCGGACTCACTCAATCAAAAACCTCTCAAGCCACTCGGGCAACAATAAAACATGATGCTCAGCCCAAAATATTATTTAAAATATCAAAATGGAGTAAATACAGTTGAGTTATGAAAACAGTTGAATACAGCATGACTGAGTATAGATATTAAGTCAAAACAGTAAGGAATAGTAGTAAAAAGCACCTAAGGGTCCAAAACAATTGGCACGTGGCCCAGATATGGCATTCAACCCAAAACATGGAAATACTTTCCTAAACACAATGATATCAAACAGTTTTTAATCAAATATGCGACTTAACAGTCGTATGGGACGGACCAAGTCACAATCCCCAATGGTGCACGACCCCACACTAGTCATCTAGTGTGTACGTCACCTCAAAGTAGCACAAAGATGTGAAATCTGGTGTTTCATACACTCAGGACAACATTTACAATCATTACTTACCTCAATTCGTTCCAAACTCTAGCCCGTGATACCTTTGCCTCTCGAATTGGCCTCCGAATGCTCCAAATCTAACCAAAAATCAGTATCATACCATTAATACGCACTAAAGAAACTAGGCCCAAGCGAAGATAGTCAAATTAATTCAAAAAATCCGAAATAGGCCAAACCCGACCCCGGCCCCACGTCTCGGAATTCAATAAAAATCACTTCAATAGAATCCTTATCCTCCCACAAATCTATACATACCAAAAGCATCAAAATCGGACCTCAAATGGCCCCTCAAATCCCCAATTTACACTCTCCAATTTCAAGCCCTAATTCCCCAATTTTAGGCTTTAAATCCCAATAATTTTATGTCTAAATAGTTAGAAATCACCATAGAATCGGGTGTTGAGTTCAAAAATCTTACCTCCAAGTGTTTCCCTTCGATTCCCTCTCCAGTCCCTCTCAAAAAGCTTCAAAGCCGTTCAAAAATGGTGAGAAATGGGCTAAAAATCGCGAAGATGGGTTTTTATACATTCTGCCCAGGTGCTCTCTTCATCGCGAACGCGACTGTCCTCTCGCGTTCATGTAGGCCAAACTCAGACTGCCCCCACTTAACCCTTCACGAATGTGACAACTTCTTCGCGAACGTGACACCTCGCCTCGCGAACGCATAGACCAAAGACTTGGGGTCCCCAACTGCCTCACTCCTCTTCACGAACGCAACCCCACTTACGCGTCCGCGATGTACATGTTGCCTTAACCTTCGCGTTCGTGTCCCTTCCTTCGTGAACGCGAAGAACAAAATCCACCACCACAGAAGACACTGTTCGCGAACACGAGACACCCTCCGCAAACGCGATGAACAAAAATCTCTGCAATAGAAAACCGGCAAAATCTGCTAACTCCTCGAGTCCAAAAATGATCCGTTGAGCATCCGAAACACACCCGAGGCCCTCAGGACCTCAACCAAACTTGCCAACACATCTCATGACATCATTCAAACTTGTTCCAACCTTCAAAACACTCAAAACAACATCAAAACATCAAATTACCCTCGGATTCAAGCCTAAGGATTCTAGAACCTCTGAATTTCGCAATCGATCAAAAGGTCTATCAAACCTCACCCGAATGACCTGACATTTTGCACACACGTCAAAATTGACACGACGTACCTACTCCAATTTCCGAAATTCTATTCCGACCCATATATCAAAATTTCCACTACTGACCGGAAAATTCTAAATTTCTAATTTTGCCACAGACCTCCAAAATACATTCCGATCACGCTCCCAAGTACCAAATCACCTAACGAAGCTATCCGAACCATCAAAATTCATATTAGAGACCTTTTTCACATAAGTCAACATCCAGTTGACTTTTCCAATTTAAGCTTACTCAAAAGAGACTAAGTGTCTCATTCCTTTCCAAAACCACACCGAACCCGAACCAACCAACCCGATACCACATAGTACAACTGAACAAGACATAAAGAAGCAGAAATGGGAAAAATAGAGCTGTAACTCATAAAACGACCGGTCGAATCGTTACAAGTGCATGAAACAAATTTTGACATTATGTTAACTTATAAGAGTATTCATATTATTCAAGAACATCTTAATCCTAAGTTAACAGTGTTACTCATAGGCTAGATAAGATCATAGAATCACATAAAAGTGACAGAATCATACTTGGAATTAAAACATGCTAGTCGAGCAAAGCATATAGAATGAAATTACATAGGATTAAGGCATACCTGTTAAGTAAGAAAGCAAGTAAATATGCCACAACAGTTAAGATCCAGAATAATTTGGCCTTGGCTTTTAGCCGGCCAAGACCAGAAACAATGAGCACAGAATTAGAGTGAAAGAACCAAGTTTTAGTGAGAGTATGAAAGTTCGAGTCCGTCCTAAAGGGAAGAGGGGAAAGGGTTTAAATAGTGTTCAATTAGGCAGACAAATAAGGGAATAAATCAGACATACACAAATAAGGAATGAGAATAATTCTAGAATCAATTTGAAGTCGAGTTCAATCAATTAGCAGGAAATAACAGCATGTAATCAGGCAAGTACTACTTAGACTAAGGTAGGTATTATACAGAATCAATCAGCAGTCAAATGACAGATCAACTAAGGTAAGAAACTAATGAGAATAAGGTAAATCGAGCAAAATAAGGGAACATCAGCACCATACAAGAGAGGAAAGATTAAAAGCTCGGTAAAAGATTTCAAAACCCTAATTTTGGGTAAACCATAAAATCAGCGGAGTAAAATAATGTAGACAAGAGAATATTCAAACCATAAAATCAGTACAATATCACATAATGAACCTAGATAGGAGTTTTAAAAAATAACAAAATCAACTAAGATCTGAAAACCCTAATTTTAAATAAACAAAAATTGATAGAGCAATAAAGGCAAATGATCGTTTGTTTTAATAAAAGAACATAGACAGAGAGTTATTAAAGAAAACATAAGATTTGAACCAAATCTAGTTCGATTAAAGATGGTTAGAACCCTAATTTAGGTAAGTAAAAGATTTAACAAAAAATAGGCAGATTTATGAGTAACAAAGTGAATATAGACGAAGAATAATGTTAAAACAAACTAAAGTTGAACCAAATCTACTTCGAATCAAAGATCTGGAAACCCTAACTTTAGGTTAGGTACGAATCAGTGGAAGATATGAAAATATCCGTACTCACATAGGAAAGCTGACGAACATAGATGGAAATAACATTAAGTTGGAGATTGAACCAGCCTTAGTTCGATCTTCATAGAATCTACTAGCCATTTGAGGCAAGCAAGTTAAGTAACACCAAAAATGAGTAGCCGGTAAGGAAAGGGGGCCAGATAAGGTAGGGAATCGCCAAATGATTTCATTTCTAGGTAGGAATCAAGGGGGAAATAGGAGTGCGCCGCTAAGATAAAGGTGAGGGAGACGATATTTCAGGAAGACGGGTAGGTGAAAATGGGTTAGGGTTAGGGGGTCGGTATAATTTAAAGGGGATGGGGCGTTGGGAGCCGTTAATCTTCTGAGATCAACGGTTGGGATTTTAAAGAGGAAATGGGTCGGGTTTTTAAACGGGTATGGGTCTAGGTTAATGGGTATTGGTCTAATGCATTGGGATGGGGTAATGGGTAGTGTATAGGTCCGAAAATAGGAGTAATTTAGGGCTAGTTTTTTAATACCTAATTAAATCCATAAATAATTTATAAAAATAATTAATAAATAAAAAAATATCACTTGTACATGAAAATAATTTAAAATAATTACTTAACATTATAAAAATATAATAAGTCATTTTTATATAAATAATGTAATTATGCATATATATATATATATATATATGGGCTATTATTACAAAATATGCAATTTTAGCCTAAGGATGCAAAAAATAAATATATGAAAATATTTAAAGCTTAATATGGATATAAATGATGAAAAATTAGATAATAAATTATTATAAAAATATTTGTGATGCAAGTAATAATTACTTATATAATAAAATTTAGGAATAAATTAATTAAAACCTTTAAAAATTATGAAAAAATGAAAAAAATACTTGATGCTGCTCATGCACTATTTTGAAGGTATATGTACATATTTAAAATATGTGTGGGAAAATTGGGTATCAATAGAGACTAATTCTATTTCACATAATTACCAAAAAACATTCATAAAATAGCATTGCAAGAAGTTGCTTTCATGAATTCAAGCTGCACAACTGAAAAACCTATATCATAAACTATTTTAATTTTCAGAAGTGCATTCGTAGGTTATCAAATTTTGGTAAATTTATTTTGCTTTCTAGGCAAAATTTTATGGTCTTGAAAGTTTTAACTACAATCGAGACAATCGTAGAGGTTAAAATACTAGAGTTAGTCCCTTTTGCTATAGAGTTCAATCTATAATTGAGTTTATTGTGGGGATTGAGGTATTGATTTTATATTATCTTTGGTTATAGAATTGTAACTTAGAATTGCTCTTGTTGTTTAGTGAAGTATTGATAAAAATCTTATACAGGTAGATCGTGATTTTTACTCTCTTGAGAAAGGAGGTTTTTTTAAAAAAAATTCTTCTATTTTTAAATTTTTGTGCTTACTTTCAATTTTATTTTGAAATATTTAGATAAAAGAACTAGGTTCTTCAACAGGCGAAAATTGGGCAAGACAAAATTTACCCTTCTCTTGTGTTTAGGTGGATTCTAAAATAATATTGATTCTAAGGAAAATTGAAGATATATTCATGATATAACCATAGATTTGAGTAAGAATCATTACTCATAGTCGTAAATGAAAAACCCTTCAAAAATATCTCAATCTAAGCTCCCTAGCTCCAAAAATAATACAAATAAGCTCAAAATACAAAATGAGGCTTTTATACAAAGCTGAAAAATTATTACTACAGGTGGAGTCTGGAGGTATTCGCGAGGCGAGCCCCCAAGATGAGCACATCTTATGCAGTTTTCCTATTTTGTGCTCAAGCTCTCCCCGAAGACGCCAAAACTCATGCGATCCCCCTGGGACACTTTCAAACCATCTCAACAAGTCCAAATATCACTTATGAACTTATCCAAAGACTTAAAACACGAAGCTAAGCATAATAACTTAAAACGTTGACAAAAGACAAACTTAAGAATCCTAAAGTTCTCATGTTCATGTAATATTACCTAAATTCCCCCAAGCCTCTCGAGTTTTACATACAAATTCTAATATATTATATAAACTTGTCCAAAGCTTTGAATCACGAATCAAGGGCGACTGCTAGAAGGGGTTTTTTCGTTCCTATATAATATTTGAAACTTATTTATCAAAATTATCCTAATTTTATATATTACCCTCCCTAAATAAGAATTGCGTACAATTATATACAATCCATTATTAGTGCCTTAAATTAAGAGATTTAGTTATACCTTCTTTTTTTCTCTCTTCTCTCCTCTTTAGATAGAACCCTTTACCAAACCGACTCTAATATTAAAGCGCTAACATAGAAAAAAGTTGGAAAATCTCAGTTAATTATTAACAAATCATATTATATCCCTTTAATCATGGAAAATTGAAAGATCCCAGTAGATTTTCAGTAATCAAATCGCAATATTCCTTCAGCCTATATTTCCTTCCACCTTCGTTGTTTCAAGAAATTATATAAAGTCATCCACATATAAATTGTCTCAATCACATTACTCAGTGCCCATATAATTGTGTGTCAATACCGGTATTCAAATTTGTTACATCTACAATAATATATAAAACTAAAAATAAAATTTATACAATTAATTATATAGTATACAGGATATTTATAACTTATCTACAACTTTCATTCATTAATTTTACCAGTTAAAAATAACTACAATATGATAAACGTTAAATACAATTTGCATATAATTTTTATACAAATGTCTTTTGTATGTATTTCGTATATGATTTATATATATTTTGTATGCGGTGTGTTCTTATAACTCACTGAAATTCCAATCAAAACTTTCTCTCTTAATACATTTTTGATACATGTGAACAACTTTATATAAAAAGATATAAATACAAATTTGTTACAACGATCCATACATTATACAACTTTTTTTTAACTTTCATACAATATTCAAATAAAATAAATATATAACTACAATATAATACAACTTAAATACAATTTACATACAACTATAATATAATTATGTAAGTATATTATATGTCATGTGTTCTTCTTCATCGAGTTTTAATCTGAAATTCGGCCAAAATTAAGTCTAATCTTCACCAAACACCCTCAAAGTTGAGATATAAACTCAAAAGAATATTCTCAATTGTTTGCAACAATACCCAATCCAAACAAATGATAATTTTTGGACGTATACGCATGTTTGGTTGGAACCCCGATGACCCGAGCGTATTTCGGCATATTATGTGAAAGTTGGCAAAAAGTTGAGTTTTAAGTAGAAATTTAGAGTTTTAGTAATCGTTTCTTATTATTTGATGCTATTTTGATAATTTGAGGTAGAGAGCAAGTTTGTAGGATGTTATTACACTTGTGTGCATGTTCGATTTGGAGCCCAAGGGACTCGGGTGAGATTCAGATGCATTGCGGACTGATTTGGAACTGTTGGTGTTCAGCAGTTGCTGGTGCAAGGTTGAAAGTCTTGCATTTGCGAGAACCTGATCGCAATTTTGAACCTAGCATTTGCGATGTCAGGCTCGCAAAGGCAAACATGGGCTGGGGGACTGCTCTTCTCTTTTGCGAAGAATTAATCGCATTTGCGACCTAGAGATAGTCCGCATTTGCGATCTCTTTGTCGCTTTTGCGAAAACGGGGATTTTGGGGCTGCTTCGCAACTACGAAGCATGCATCGCAGTTTCTCATGCTTCGTATTTATGATGGTCAGGGACTTCGCAAATGCAAGGTTTACATCACATTTGCGACTTCTAAAGGTTTGATGCACTGATCACATTTGTGGACATTGCGAACAAGAGTTCGCAATTGCGCTATTTGCAGCTGGTAAAAGATTCGGAAAGTCGGAACTTAGCTCATTTTATATCATTTGTTTCAACCCTAAACTCTAGAGGTGATTTTTGAATAGGATTTCCTTCCCAAAATCATTGGTATGCATCTTTAACTAGTTTTCAATCAATTTTCAACTACTTTTCATGAGTTTTTAACATCAAATCTATGAATTTCAAGGTAAAAATTAGGGAGTTTGGGTAGAATTTAGGAATTTTATAAAATTGAGATTTAGACCTCGAATTGAGGTCAGATTTCGAAACAAAATGCATATCGTAGCTCAAGGGTGAATGTGTAATCGGGATTTGATTTGAATCTCGAATTTCGACCAAGCAGGCCCAGCATTGACTTTTTAAAAAATGATTAAAATTAAACTTATTTCTGTTCATGGGTTGTTTGATCGATAATTTGCTAGATTCGATTGGTTTGGAGGCTTGTTCGAAAGGCAAAATCATAATTGGTTGTTGATTTGATTGCGAAAAGAGGTAAGTGTCATGGTTAACCTTGACTTGAAGGAATTAGGACTTGATTAATTTATTTGCTACTTGATTTTATATGTGGGAACGGTGTATGTGGAATATGACGAGTGTACATGCGTAGTCATGGATGTGGGCTTTTAACTGTGTATTTTAATTATAACATTCCTCCTCTTACTCCGTGTTACTATTCATGTCATGCCTTCATTGTTACTTATCTTTATTTGTTAATTACATGTCTTTCTTGCAACATTCCCTCTTTGCTACCTATTTCGCACATCCATATTTTTTACTTGTTCTATGCCTTTAATTGTTGTAATTGTCTTTGCTTCTTTTTATTTTGCTCCAGTTTGTTATATTGGTTTACTTTAGAGTATTTGCTTGCTTTGGTTCCTTTCTCTTTTGTTAAGAGCTACAACATAGTTGTTTGTAATATTGGTATTGTTATTTGGGATCGGGTTGTACACCACAACATATATTGGTATTGTTGTTTGGGATCGGATTGCACGTTGCACCATATTGGTGTTGTTTTTTGGGATCGGGTTGAACGCCGCAACAAATATTGGTATTATTATTTGGGATCGGGTTGCACTCCGCGATAGATATTGATATGTTTATTGGGATCGGGTTGCACGCCACAACAATATTTTTATATATGTAAATGTGGATCGGGTTGCGCGCCGTAACGGAGAAGATATGTAATGACAGTTCTCGGCTGTTGGTTCTATATTTGTGTTGCATTGTGAATTTAAGCATAGGCAATATCTGGAGCTCTCTGTTATGTATTTTTTATTCCGGTTTTCATGTTAATTATTGTCTCTTTATTTTGTTATTGTATTTATACTTGTACATGCTTATTGTAAGTGCATTGTTATAGCCTTGTCACTGCTTCGTCGAGGTTAGACTCGGTACTTACGGAGTACATTGTAACGATCCGGCCGGTCACTTTAAAAATTAACGCCCCAATCCCCTATTAACTGTTTTTTCCGTGTTTGTTTCTGCTATTTTGATTCGCCGGGATGTTTGGTTTTGAGTTTCAGAGTGTTTTGGGACACTTAGTCTCTAAATGAGAGTTAGCTTTAGAATTTGGACCATAGTCGGAGCAGTATGAAGACAGCCTTAGAATGGAATTCCGTCGGTTCCGTTATCTTCGTTGGGTGATTTCAGGCTTAGGGGCATGTTCAAATTGTGTTTTGGAAGTCCGTAGCTTATTAAGGCTTGAAATGTCGAAAGTTGAATTTTTGAAGTTTCCGGTTTGATAGTGAGCTTTTGATATCAGGGTCAGAATGGAATTCCAAAAGTTGAAGTAGCTCCGTAGTACTGAATGTGACATGCTTGCAAAATTTCGGGTCATTCGGACGAAGTTTGATAGACGTTTTGATCGAAAGCGTAATTTGAGAGTTTTTGGAGTTCTTAGGCTTGAATTCGATGTTAAATTGGTATTTTGATGTTGTTTTGAGCGTTACGAAGATTGTAATAAGTTTGAATGATGCTTTAGGATTGGTTAGCATGTTTGGTTAAGGTCCCGGGGGTCTCAGGTGTGTTTCGGATGCTCAACGGGTCATTTTTGGAACTTAGAGTATTGCAGAAAAATTGCAGCAGGTTAGTTCTGGTTTCCTTCTTCGCATTTGCGAGTGGGGTCTCGCGTTCTCAAAGAGGAGCTGGGACTGGTGGAGGTTAATGCTTCGCGTTCGCGAAGGTATTCCCGCGTTCGCGAGGCTGTGGGGTCTTATACCTACGCGTTCGCGACGATGGTCTCGTGTTCGCGTCAGAGGAGGGAAGATGGTCATTACGTTCACGACTTGGGCAATGTGTTCGCAAAAGAGGAAGGCTGGCCAGTGGAATTTTGTGTATCGCGTTCGCGACGTAGTCTCGCGTTCGCGAGGAAGAATGCGTCTGGGCAGAACTTAAATTTCAAAATCGAGGGTTTTTAGTTCATATCACAAAATTGAATTGGGAGCTCGGTAGGAGGCGAATTTTGAAAAGATTTTCAGAGGGAGTTTTTGGATAATGATTCTTAACTCCTTTTTGCTTGTCACACCTCTTTTTTCACTACCTACACCCGCAGAAGAAGGGCGTAAAGAAGTTTTTCCAATTAAAGGACAATCGGAACGGGATTTAATTATTAATTATTCAGAGTCGTCACCTGGGAGATTAATGGTGTCCCAAGTCACTGATGGAATCCCGAACCGAGGAAAAATATGACTCTGTTACAGTCCGCGAACCAGAAATCCGGGTAAGGAATTCTGTTAACCCGGGAGAAGGGGTTAGGCATTCTCGAGTTCCGTGGTTCTAGCACGGTCGCTTAACTGTTGTATTTGATCTTATCTGATTTTAGTACATGCTAGCTTATATGCCCTTTTTTATTCGTAAACCGCCTTTATTATAATTTATTTTAGCAGAATTGCGACGTTGTGAAAGCGTGTTTCGAGCCACGTCGCAATCAATGCACCCGTAGTTATCAACACGTTTCGACTTCGCCGAGATTTGTATTTGAGTCGCATCATTTTTAAGAAAGTTATTTAATTAAATCGTGCCTAAAGATACTAACGTAGTGTTACTTTGGGGAAGAGCCATGAAGTTCGCTAAACGGCCATCCCAAATTCTAATTATTTCGACAATTAATTACTAAAGGCCCACATTTATTCAATTTTGTGCGGTGAGGCTCGTCTCAATTTGTGAACCTCTTTGCTATCATTATTTATTTTATAAGAATTACGATGTCGCGAAAACATGTTTTGAACCACGTTGCAATCAATGCACCCGCGATTATCGACACATTTTGGCTTCATCGAGATTTGGATTTGGGTCGCATCAATGCGCACCCAAGTTTAAGAAGGTGATTTAATTAAGGGCGTGCTTAAAGATTCTAACGTATTGTTATTTTGGAAATGCGGTGAAATTCGCTAAACACCATTTCCTAGCCTATACAATAGAATAATTGTGTCATTAACTACTTAAGGATTTTAATTAATTGGGCCTATAATTTGTTGAATTTGAAGTAGAAAATACGGACAAAATACCAATCGAATGGGCCCTGAGCTCACGAAGCCCAATCAAGCCGAGGCTGCGGACACAGCCCCTTTAGAGCACATCGGCGTCAGGACCAGGGCAGGCCCAAGACTGAGCTTGCATTCACACAGCCCAGGGATTGAATCCTTGGGCCCTATTTCAATCCCTTGTATAACCACAGTCTGGGCTGCCTTCACATCCGCTAGGCCCAAAGTTGATTTAGCATGAAATTGTGCCCAACTCATTTTAGATCCAAAATTAAAAACAGCATACCATGAAACTTAAGCAACAGAAAATAACAGTATAAACATGCAATGCTCACTTTCAAAGAACTTCACCCCGGATTATACACAAGAATTTGACTACCCAGATGCCCAATTAAACAGTTCTAAACATGTAATCTACCCTAATGAACAAGTTCAATATACACATTCTGCCAATTACATAACAAGGAAGTACACTACTGCTATTATTAAAGAGACAAACTACTTTCAATTGAATAGCAAGCCTTGGAACACTTCATTTCAACTTCAACATACACCATTGAGATTCAGGGAAATGTACCTGGAAATTTGAATATGAAATAGAGAAAAGGTGAGGGTTCAAGTATTTTGAACAACAGCAGCAGCAAACCAACAATGTGACAACACAGAGACACAGACAGATTACTTCAAAATCAGAAATGCAAGCCCATTTCCACAAATCAGGCTAACATACCCCTGTCCCTCACAACTGAAACCCAATTCTGAGAATGAAACTTTGGAACTGTTTCAAATTTCCATTTTTTGATGTTTTGTTTTCTAAATAACTTAAAATTGAAATGCCAATTAAAATACAGAAGTAATGAATGCTCAGATTAAAACTTAAGGCTCAAGGCAGAAAATCTGAGAGCAGTCCCCTTTTCCAAGGCATCTAATGCCATTTTATAGGCAAAACCCCAAAGAATGAACTCAGTTCTGATTTCTCTAATTAGTCCCTTTCTATTTTCATTTTGGTCCCTCTATTCTTATCTTGCTAAACAAGTAACTGCAGTGTACTTATTAAAATTTACACTTGAAACCCTTTCTAGAAGGTCCTCAAGCATTCCTCTACCCCTACAATACCCATACTGCCCTTCTTTATACCTTGATATTACTATTCTTATCAGAACTACCATTTTCCCTACCCAGACTACCCCTGAAAGCCTCTCAGAATCACTGACCTTACCCTTACCCTTAATAACTAAACCCAATACCTTAACCCAGTCTGAAACCAATCTAAATCAATTAATTACAATCAGAAACCAACTAAAATTAATCAATTAACAAACAGAGACCAGCTAATCAGACTGACTAACTCAATGATGTTCAACTAACCAACTCAAATAAGCTAAAACGAAAATAGACTGTGATTAAGCCACTGTCACACCTCCTTTTTCCGCACCCGATGGGGTGCAAGGGAGTTTTTCCAATTAAAGGACAATCGAGACGGGATTGGTTTATTTATTTCAGAGTCGCCACTTGGGAGATTTAGGGTGTCCCAAGTCACCAATTTTAATCCCGAATCGAGGAAAAGAATGACTCCATATTACAGTCTGCGTACCAGAAATCCGGATAAGGAATTCTGTTAACCCGGGAGAAGGTGTTAGGCATTCCCGAGTTCCGTGGTTCTAGCACGGTCGCTCAACTGTTATATTTGGCTTGATTATCTGATTTTATACGAATATGAACTTATGTGCAAATTTTAACTTTTTACCAATTTCATAATTATTATTTTACGAGAATTGCAACGTCGTGAAAACATATCTCGAACCACGTTACATCAATGCACCCGTGGTTATTGACATATCTCGACTCCGTTGAGATTTGGATTTGGGTCACATCAATGTGCACCCGAGTTTAAAGAGATAACGTTATTAAATACGCGCCTAAAGTGACTAGCGTATCATTATTTTAGGAAGGCCGTGGAATTTTGCTAAACGGTCCATCCCGAAGTCTAAGCAATTTTAAAGCAAATATTTACTGAGGGCCCCGCGATTTTTGTATTTTTCGGCGAGGCTCATCTCATTTTTATTTTTAAGGATAAACCTACAGTGACTACATTTTTTCTATTAAGTTTGTCTCTAAAACAAAAGAAAATACCTCAATTAATTACATGCTGAAAAGATGTAACTTATTAGTTATTAGTTTACGGTTAATGCGAATGGAAAATTGCGATCGAGTTTGTTCAAAGAAAAACTGCTTTCATTCTATATTCTTTTATTCAATAATACTAGAACATGAGATTGACACACCATAATATCAAAACAGATTAACTATTTTTCGATTAATTTAAACTAACATTATTATATGAAGAAGTTATACATATGTAACCTTATTACTCATTAATCAATCAACTACATTTTTATACAAAGAGAGGAAAATTAATATTCAAACACAAATCTAAACAGGAGGAATTCAACAGAAACAAAGCCTGATTAATATTTCATTTTTTTCGCTTCAAGCCAAGAGTGTACAAATGTGTACCTGGAAATGGCAGTACAAGAAGAAAAGAAGTAGGAGAGTAGTATGTAACACAGCAACATACAGCAGCAGAAAGCCCAACACAGTAGCTTCAACACCTCAGTCCAGAAATCCCAGCAACACGGAGAAAACTAGTAAAAATGGAGAAGACAAATAGTGCGGAAATCTCTCTTTATTTTTTTTATTTCTAGATTTGAACTCTCTATGGTGTTCTTCCACTCTCAATATTTCAGAAAATTTGTTTCTATATTTTTTACTCTCTTCAAAATGAATTCTGTCCCTGTATATTCTGTGTATCCAAAGTGTATATCGAGTGTATACTGCTCTCTCCGCCCCCTCTTTTCTTTTTCTCTCTATCTAGTTTTTCCTCTTTTTTCCACCTTCTTCCTAAATTTTCTCTTCTATTTATAGCAAAAGTTTCGAAATTTTCAGATTTGTTTTTTTATTATTTTTTTATTTTTTTAATTAAAAGAAATCCCACTTACAAATTGCTTTTATTTTTTTAGAAAAAGAAATCCCACCTTTATTTACTTTTATTTTTAAAATTCCAACTTTAATTACTTTATCTTATTTAAAATCCCACTTTTTATTTTTTTAAAAGAGAATCTCACTTTATTTAACTTTTCTTTAAAAAACAAACCACTATCTTTTCTTTTTCTTTTAAAAATGCTACTTTCAATTACTTTAAATTTTTTAAATTTTCAGATACCTTTATATTTATTTTTTAATTCCAACCTTATTTTACTTTTAAATTTTTTAAAACTTTTTACTTTTTTTTTAAAATTTTCTACATTCTTTTACTTTTTTTTTTAAAATCATTTCCGAAATTACTATATATATATATTTTTTAAAATAAAAATAATAAAAAAAATAAAATATTTTCGGATTTTTTTTTTATATATAAAAAAACAAAAAATAAAACTATTAATAGTGATAATTCACTTTTTATTTTTTATTTTTTTGGTTTTGTTTTGTGTTGGACAAAAATGAAGAAGGGGTGTTGGGTTAATGGAGCGGACCGGATCGACCCGGTTTGAAACGGACCGGGTCATGGGGAAAGTTGGGCAATTATTTGGGCCTGTGGTTTGAAATTGAAGAAGTGGCCCAATCCGATTTTTCTTTGTATTTTTGTTCTCTTTTCTTCTTTTATTTTTCTAAAACTAAATTATAAAAGTACTTAAATTATTATTAAGAACTAAATTAAGTTATAAAAGCGCAAATTAACTTCCAATAACAATTAACGCACAATTAAGTAATAATTAAGCATAAAATTGTTCATTTGGACATTAAATGCTAAAAATGCAAAAGATGCCTATTTTTGTATTTTTTTATTAATTTAACAAATAAACATGCATAGACAAACATACAAATAGTTACACAAAATATCACAAAAATTGCACACCAAGAAAAATTATTTTATTTTTGAATTTTTTGGGAGTAATTCTCATATAGGGCAAAAATCATGTGCTTACAGCTGCCCCTCTTTGCCCGAAGACACGAATGGTTTTCGTGCAAAGATAAAGCGAGCGATTTTTGCCCATCCGAGTACTCCGTGTGAAGCATTTTTTATTTTATTTTTTTTTGAAAAAGATTTGACCGAACCTTTGCTTCAAAGGTTTCCTACATATCCTGGGCTAAACAGGAATCAGGTCAATGTAGTTCGGGAAGCTTTGGTAGCTGGGACTACCGTGGGACTGCAATGTTACTGTTGTTGCATGCTGTTATCACTGCTTACCGATCTCCTTGTTACACCGTGCTTAAAAGAAAACAAGAAGCTAGGCTAGACTAAAATTTGTTCTTGTTGCCTTGCTTTCTTGTCGGCTTGTGTTTCCTCCGGTGCTTTTCTTTCTTGAATTTGGGCGTGATACTGGCCTTTTGCTTTTCTGAATACCAGTTTTCATCATTTTGCTCGGTCTGCTAGGGACATGGCTTTCTTCATCAAGCTTTTTGGCGGTTCCTCTGGTGGGTACGGCTCTCTTCATCAGACTTGTTATGCTGGGCATGATTTAATGTTCACTAGCTGCTTCTTTCAAGACGCCTCTTTTCTTCCTTTTGACTCATGCGCCTGAATTTGTGCTGGGACCTCTTGTTGCAACCTTCTGTTTCCGGTTCTGAGATTTTATTGTTTCCTGCTGGAGATTCTTGTTGTAACCCTCTGTTTTATTGTCTTTTGACTTGATCTTGAAATGTATGCCTCTGTTATTATGGGCGGGCTCCCAACTTCAACACTTGAAAAGTAAAGACTGGAATGTATGCCTCTGTTATCTGGGTGGGCTCCCAACTTCAACACTTGAAAAATAAAGACTGGAATGTATGCCTCTGTTATCTGGGCGGACTCCCAACTTCACTACTTGAAAAGTAAAGACTGGAATGTATTCTTCTGTTATTATGGGCGGGCGCCTGGCTTCATCATCTTGAATTTAACAACCTCTATTCTCCAGGTGGGATCCTACAACCAAAACAAACAAAACAAACGAGAATTTCCTAACCCAGTTTGCACTGGGAAGATTTGTGAGTCGTTAGCAAAATTGTAACCTATTTATACTACTGATGCAATGATGAGAGTAAACTAAAGACTAGGCTAGGATGTGCATCTCCTACGAGTAAAACCAAAACTCTTGCTAGCAAATGTGTCTGCTAAAAAAACCTCAATGACTCAAACTAGAAAGTGCTTCTTCTATAGTTGAATCGGAATGAGCTAAACTAGGAAGTGCGTCTCCTAAGGGTGAAAACTTCAAAGAACTAGACTAGGAATTGTGTTTCTTATGGTCGAACTCAAAATGAATCAAACTACGAAGTGCATCTCCTAAGGGTGAAATCTCAATTCCGGAAGTGCGTCTCCTGAAATAAAGTATAACCTGAAAAAGCCAAACTAGGAAGTGCATCTCCTAAAGTAAAAGTATAACCTGAAAAAGCCAAACTAGGAAGTGCGTCTCCTAAAGTAAACTTAATTCAGGAAGTGCGTTTCCTATGCACGAAATTAAACTTAGGAAGTGCGTCTCCTAGGGGTTAAATAGTCTTAGGAAGTGCGTCTCCTATGGGTGAAACCTTAATGATTTTGAACTAGGAAGTGCGTCTCCTATGAATGAAAATAATTTAGGAAATGCGTCTCCTATGCGTGAAATCTTAATTTAGGAAGTGCGTCTCCTATGGGATAAAAGTAAACTTAGGAAGTGCGTCTCCTATGGGCAAAACTAAACTTTAAGGAAGTGCGTCTCCTATTGGGTACAATAAACTTAGGAAGTGCGTCTCCTGTGGGTACAATAAACTTAGGAAGTGCGTCTCCTATTGGTAGAACTGAACTTGGGAAGTGCGTCTCCTATGGTAAAACTGAACTTAGGGAGTGCGTCTCCTATTGGTAGAACTGAACTTAGGAAGTGCGTCTCCTATGGTAAAACTGAACTTAGGAAGTGCGTCTCATATGGTAAAACTGAACTTTAGGAAGTGCGTCTCCTATGGTAAAACTGAACTTAGGAAGTGCGTCTCCTATTGGGTACAATAAACTTAGGAAGTGCGTCTCCTATTGGAAAAAACTAAACTTAGGAAGTGCATCTCCTATGGGTACAACTATACTTAGGAAGTGCGTCTCCTGTTGGTGAAATAAACTTAGGAAGTGCGTCTCCTATTGGTGAAATAAACTTAGGAAGTGTGTCTCCTATTGGTGAAACTTTTCTTAGGAAGTGCGTCTCCTATTGGGTAAAACTAACTTAGGAAGTGCGTCTCCTATTGGGTGAAATAACTTAGGATGTGCGTCTCCTACTGGGTGAAATAACTTAGGAAGTGCGTCTCCTATTGGTACAACTAAACTTAGGAAGTGCGTCTCCTATTGGTGAAACTATTCTTAGGAAGTGCGTCTCCTATTGGTAAAACTTGACTTAGGAAGTGCGTCTCCTACTGGTGAAACTATTCTTAGGAAGTGCATCTCCTATAGGTGAAACTATTCTTAGGAAGTGCGTCTCATCTTGGTGAAACTTATCTTAGGACTAACTTAGGATGTGCGTCTCCTCTTGGTGAAACTATTCTTAGGAAGTGCGTCTCCTCTTGGTGAAACTATTCTTAGGAAGTGCGTCTCCTTAGGATGTGCGTCTCCTATTGGTGAAACTTAGCTTAGGAAGTGCGTCTCCTATTGGTGAAACTTAGCTTAGGAAGTGCGTCTCCTATTGATGAAACTATTCTTAGGATGTGCGTCTCCTATTGGTGAAACTGACTTAGGATGTGCGTCTCCTCTTGGTGAAACTTACTTAGGAAGTGCGTCTCCTCTTGGTGAAACTTAACTTAGGATGTGCGTCTCCTGTTGGTGAAACTAACTTAGGATGTGCGTCTCCTGTTGGTGAAACTAACTTAGGATGTGCGTCTCCTCTTGGTGAAACTATTTTTAGGAAGTGCGTCTCCTTAGGACGTGCGTCTCCTATTGGTGAAACTTTTCTTAGGAAGTGCGTCTCCTCTTGGTGAAACTAACTTAGGATGTGCGTCTCCTCTTGGTGAAACTATTTTTAGGAAGTGCGTCTCCTTAGGACGTGCGTCTCCTATTGGTGAAACTTTTCTTAGGAAGTGCGTCTCCTCTTGGTGAAACTAACTTAGGATGTGCGTCTCCTCTTGGTGGAACTTACTTAGGATGTGCGTCTCCTATTGGTGAAATTGACTTAGGAAGTGCGTCTCCTAATGGTGAAACTTATCTTAGGATGTGCGTCTCCTATTGGTGAAACTTAACTTAGGATGTGCGTCTCCTATTGGTAAAAATAAACTTTAGGAGGAAATACATCTCCTATGGGTAAAAAACAAACTTAGGAGGAAATGCATCTCCTAAGGGTGAAACTAAAACAAACTTAGGAGGAAATGCATCTCCTATGGGTGGACCAAAACAAACTTAGGAGGAAATGCATCTCCTATGGGTGGAACTAAAACAAACTTAGGAGGAAATGCATCTCCTATGGGTGGACTAAAACAAACTTAGGAGGAAATGCATCTCCTATGGGTGAAACTAAAACAAACTTAGGAGGAAATGCATCTCCTATGGGTGGACTAAAACAAACTTAGGAGGAAATGCATCTCCTATGGGTGAAACTAAAACAAACTTAGGAGGAAATGCATCTCCTATGGGTGGACTAAAACAAACTTAGGAGGAAATGCATCTCCTATGGGTGGACTAAAACAAACTTAGGAGGAAATGCATCTCCTATGGGTGAAACTAAAACAAACTTAGGAGGAAATGCATCTCCTATGGGTAAAAATAAACTTAGGAGGAAATGCATCTCCTATGGGTGAAATAACTTAGGAAGTGCGTCTCCTATGGGTAAAGCTTAGGAAGTGCGTCTCCTATTGGCAAAACTAGACTTAGGAAGTGCGTCTCCTATTGGTAAAGGCTAGGCTTAGGAAGTGCGTCTCCTATTGGTAAAGGCTAGGCTTAGGAAGTGCGTCTCCTATTGGAACAGACGTGGAATGTATTCCCTTGTTATACAGGTGGGCGCCTAATGGTAAAGACATGAAATGTATTCCCTTGTTATACAGGTGGGTGCCTGAAATATGAAATGCACAGACAAAAAGTATTCCTCTCGTTATTCAGGTGGGCGCCTGTCTATACTAAGACATAAAAGTATTCCTCTCGTTATTCAGGTGGGCGCCTGTCTATACTAAGACATAAAAGTATTCCTCTCGTTATTCAGGTGGGCGCCTGTCTTCGAGAAAATTTTCACAATGAGAAAATTTTCTGCCCCGGTTTGATGATTTTCTTTATGGCCTGTCTTTCCGCCATCAATAACGTTCATTTTCCCTGTTTCTAAATCAAAGAAAAATTTGTTAGTTTAAAAACATGGTAAGCGGTCATGCCACTCTTGTTGGGGATGGTTTCCTCTTTCTCCTTTCCCAGCTTTGTGTTCCATTATGCTATCAAACTTGCTGGGGATGATATTAATTGCTGACACTGGCCCATCCCTTTTATCAATCTCATCTTGATAGGGATACCCTTCTTGACACGGGTTTTGCGCCTGTTCCTTGTACCACTTGGATGTACTAGTTGATGGCCTATTTTGAAGTCATTTCCCACTGGTTCCGACCAAACAGACTCTACTAGGGAATTTTCCTATGAAAGGAAAAAAATAAAAAGAAACAAAATAAAGACAAAGGAAAAGATGACTCTTTAACAAAAGAAACTATAAATAAAAATCTATCAAACGCAGATACCGACTCTAATGGCCATGACATGCGTATGTGGCCTATCCTCTGCCGTCAATCGTCTCTCAAGACCTTCCCTTGACGATTCCCCATCTGATTCCCAATCTTATTCGACTTGTAGTGCCCGAAGGGTTTTTTCACTATCAAGCCTCTCTCATTTTGGTTTTCTCTCAGCTTTCATCGCCTTATGGTGCCTGTGAAGGTTTTCACCGATAAGACTCTCTCATTTGTATTACTTTCCAGCTGGGGATTTGGAGTGTCGCCGGTATGACTCTTTCTGTTGGAGATTAGAGTCCTTTCTGCTGTGGAACAGAATGTTATGTTCGCCGGTAAGACTCTCATTTGTCTGACTTGGCATCTTTTGAAGACTGGTCAGAAGGTCTTTCTTTGGACCGTAATGTGGGTTTTGGATAGGCTAGAAAGAAAGGGTATAAAAGGCTAAAAAAAATACATTAATTTTGGGTTATTAGTTACAACCTTCGGAATTAGATTTATTCACAATAAACGCAACCTTTGCCCCAGTTTCTTGCTTGGGGATATCCTAACTGATTTTTTTTCATTTTTCAAAACTATGACCGAGCCGTGAAACGCCTACGTATCCTCTTTGAGGAATCAGGTCAAACGTAGTTCCCAATTCCTCTTTTTCATTTGACTTTCTTTTGTTTTTTTTGTTATCATTTTTCTTTTTTCTTTTTTTTTCTTTTCCCCCTTTTTTTTGTTGTGTTTTTTTCTTTTCTTTCTCCTTTTTTTTCTTTTGTTTACCTTCCGCGCTTGCGTTTTCTATTCATTGCTACTAATTCCGAACGAGGGGTATGAAGGAAAATAAATAAGGCTCAAAAGGGGTAACGAAGGGTAAAGTGTTTAGGTAGCAGAACAAAATGCCTTCGTCATTCCAGTCTTCAAAACATTCCAAGTGCAAACAACACAATAAAGATTTATAGTCTCTTCCGATGATGCTGGACTTGACAATTATATTCACACGTTTGCTTTTTCATTTGCCATTTCTAAAGCACCGTTGGGCGACACTCTCACTTCTCATTATCATGAAGACCCTTATGTCAATTTGGCGAATCTTGCCTTTAACGGTTTTCTTTATGTTTTACTTGCCCCAGTTCCACATGACTCGAGCTCCGAATAATCTCAAACCGTTCTTATTTCCTTTAAATGTTCTGATCACCTTTTCGGGGTTTTATGATTAACTTTAAAGATTAGGCCCAAACTGTGTGCGCATGTCATGTCACTAGAATCGGCGCTGAACAAAATGATAAAAAGACTAAACAAAAAGATGAATGGAAATAATAAAAGACTGGATTTTGTGCTAGACTACCGGTGAAATGGTTTGAATAACAAAACAAACGAAATAAAATCCTAAACAACCTGGACAAAACTTAAACAAACCGCTATGACAAAACGGAAAGATAAGCGGAAAGATATTGACACAAAACAAAATCCGAATTACAATCCTAATAATCCGAACAAACAGAAATGACAACAAAATAAGCCACCAACTGCTTCTTTCTTGTTAACCAAGGAACGGAGCGTCCTCCCACTTAGCGAAAACTGGCATCTTAGCCATTTTGCTTTGCATCAGTATTGCCAGACCGTTGCCAACTTCAATATCATCACCCGTCAACAAGTTCCCAATAGGATTCTTCGCGATGTTCTGGGTGTCATTGTCCGGCTTACCACAAACCAACCACCTTAACTTTGTGATTCAAAACAAAACAGGTTAGAATGGACTCAGTCGGTCCTCATTATTGACAACATCTTTTTTTTCTTTTCTTTTTTTCTTCAAATTTTTTCATTTTTCATTTTTTTCTATTTTTCATTTTTCATTTTTTCATTTTTTTTTCGTTTTTTTTTCATTCTCTTTTTTCTGTCTTTTTTTTCATTTTTTTGTTGTGGTCGAATCTTATGGAGATTGCCTACGTATCATGACCCCGCATGAATCAGACCTTGCGTAGTTCGGACAAAATGAAAGGTAAAAGCAATGAAACATTTTTTCTTTATCAATTTTCATAATAAAACAAATTGGGTTTCGAAGGTTTAAAGATGACCTACAAACTTGAAAATCAAACAACCCGCATATTCTAATCAAAAGATTTACAAAAACAACGGCCAGCTTCCTTTCCCCGTTTGTCAAATGCAACCAAACGGTTATTTTTGCAAATGTGGCCCCTGTCAAACTTCACATGAATTTTGAGGCCGGGGAGGATTATTTTGACACTTTACCAACTTGTCCATTCTTTTACGAAAACAACCTTTCGACAACTGAAAGATACTCTAAGGCTATTTCGGCAAGAACGGTTTAAGACGCGGCCGAAGCTGGCTCGGCTTATTATGACAAAATTCAAACGGTATTCACCTGACCGCCGACTCTTTGTTTTTTTTTTCAAATTATAATAAAAACCTGATGTTGCAAACACGGCCCTTCAGCACCTCGGGGACGAAGATTTTTAAGGCTGTGTGGGTCCATATCTCAAAATGACCCAAAGGTGGCTGTTTATGCCAGGTCAGCCTTCCGGCGTCCCTTTCGGGAACATTCGGCTATTTATGACAAAACAGCATCACCTGACTTATTTATAACTCTTTTTATCATTTTTCAAATTAGAAAAGTCAATATTGCAAACACGGTCTTTCAACGTCTCGGGGACGAAGATTTTTAGGCTGTGGGGGTCAACTGGACCAAGTCTTAAAAAATGACCCAAAGGTGGCTGTTTATGCAAAGTCAGCCTTCCGGCGTCCCATTCGGGAACATTCGGCTATTTATGACAAAACAACATCACCAAAATTAAAATTTGACATATATTTTTTGTTATTTATTTATTTTTGGCTTTTTTAGCAAAAGGTGGGGTTGGACCCGATGAGGGTTGCCTACGTATCTCACATCCGCTGAGAATCAAACCCACGTAGTTCGGGCTGATCATGAATAAGTAAATGAACTAACATTTTTTTTTAATTGAAATTTGTGAAAGAACTGCTTCAAAAGAAGAAAGGAAGTATTTTTTTTGATTGATTTTCTTTTGAAAGAAAGACTTGTAAAAATTCCTTTTCTTTTGATTTGAACTTTGAGAATTTCAAAAGTAAAAGGAAGATATTTGTTTTTCTGAATTTTCATTTGTTTTTATTCTAAAGAAAAAAGAAAATATTTTTGGAATTTTACTTTTAATAAAAGAAATGCTTCTAAAAAGTATTTTTTGAATTTTGAATTTTCTTTTCAATTTGAAAGAAGAATCAAAATATTTTCGGATTTTTTTTATTTTTTTTTTAAAAAAGAAAGCATTTTTATTATTTTTGTTTTATCAACAATGGAAAATAAAGATATTTATATTATTTTTGCAAGACATATCTTTTTGGAATTTTACTTTGAATTTTCTTGGCAAGACAAATACCTTTTGCAGCAAATAAAGATATATATATCTTTCGGAAATAAAAAAAACTTTTCGGATTTATATATATATATATATATATATATATATATATATTTGCTACAAATAATGAAAGACTCTTTTTCATTTTCATTTTCATGGCAAGACAAATTATTTTTCTTTTCTATTTTTTTGAAAAACAAGACAGAACAACGACTCTTTTTTTCTATTTTTTCTTTGCTTTTAATAAAACAAACTAATAAGACATTCTTATTTTCTCAAAATTTCGGCAGAGTTTTGACAGTATTGGGGTATTGGTTTTTTTCAAAAATAAACAATCAATTCCCTAACCGCTATTTTTCGATTTCACAATATTCATAATATTCAAACACCGGTCAGCGAGACAAAATAAATGCACGGAAAACAAATAGGATGCATCAGGATGGTCTTTTCATATCAGGTTGCTAGTCCTAGACGGACCCAACCCCTGTGTTGAGTCCCCTAAGTCAAATGCAACGTGATGCAAATAAGCGTTCCTACTAGGGATCCGGCATGAAGTCACGTTATTCTATGTTCAAAACCTGGGTCGGTGTTCTAGACAGTGTACCCGAGCGGACAACTCGAGTTGAGGAAGGAGCTCCTTTCCGGGAACCAAAAGGCCAGCCGGCTTAGAAACTTTCCGAGCCTCTTTTATTTAGGGTATGACACTAACAGAATAGGGAGTCTCAACCAGTGAGCACATCCCCGGAGGTAAGAAGAGAAAGGTTTCAGCACAATTTATATACAGTTCAGATAATATCAAAGCGGTAAAAGCAGCATTTAGCACATTAGGCTCAAAACATGTAAAAATCAGATAAAGCCAAATATAACAATTTATCTAAGCTCGAATTCTTAACCCTGAACCAGTGGTTCTGGGTTTTATCCCCAGCAGAGTCGCCAGAGCTGTCACACCTCCTTTTTCCGCACCCGCGAGGGTGCAAGGGAGTTTTTCCAATTAAAGGACAATCGAGACGGGATTGGTTTATTTATTTCAGAGTCGCCACTTGGGAGATTTAGGGTGTCCCAAGTCACCAATTTTAATCCCGAATCGAGGAAAAGAATGACTCCATATTACAGTCTGCGTACCAAAAATCCGGATAAGGAATTCTGTTAACCCGGGAGAAGGTGTTAGGCATTCCCGAGTTCCGTGGTTCTAGCACGGTCGCTCAACTGTTATATTCGGCTTGATTATCTGATTTTATACAAATATGAACTTATGTGCAAATTTTATCTTTTAACCGCTTTATTATTATTGTTTTACGAGAATTGCAACGTCGTGAAAACATATCTCGAACCACGTTACATCAATGCACCCGTGGTTATTGACATATCTCGACTCCGTTGAGATTTGGATTTGGGTCACATCAATGTGCACCCGAGTTTAAAGAGATAACGTTATTAAATACGCGCCTAAAGTGACTAGCGTATCATTATTTTAGGAAGGCCGTGGAATTTTGCTAAACGGTCCATCCCGAAGTCTAAGCAATTTTAAAGCAAATATTTACTGAGGGCCCCGCGATTTTTGTATTTTTCGGCGAGGCTCATCTCATTTTTATTTTTAAGGATAAACCTACAGTGACTACATTTTTTCTATTAAGTTTGTCTCTAAAACAAAAGAAAATACCTCAATTAATTACATGCTGAAAAGATGTAACTTATTAGTTATTAGTTTACGGTTAATGCGAATGGAAAATTGCGATCGAGTTTGTTCAAAGAAAAACTGCTTTCATTCTATATTCTTTTATTCAATAATACTAGAACATGAGATTGACACACCATAATATCAAAACAGATTAACTATTTTTCGATTAATTTAAACTAACATTATTATATGAAGAAGTTATACATATGTAACCTTATTACTCATTAATCAATCAACTACATTTTTATACAAAGAGAGGAAAATTAATATTCAAACACAAATCTAAACAGGAGGAATTCAACAGAAACAAAGCCTGATTAATATTTCATTTTTTTCGCTTCAAGCCAAGAGTGTACAAATGTGTACCTGGAAATGGCAGTACAAGAAGAAAAGAAGTAGGAGAGTAGTATGTAACACAGCAACATACAGCAGCAGAAAGCCCAACACAGTAGCTTCAACACCTCAGTCCAGAAATCCCAGCAACACGGAGAAAACTAGTAAAAATGGAGAAGACAAATAGTGCGGAAATCTCTCTTTATTTTTTTATTTCTAGATTTGAACTCTCTATGGTGTTCTTCCACTCTCAATATTTCAGAAAATTTGTTTCTATATTTTTTACTCTCTTCAAAATGAATTCTGTCCCTGTATATTCTGTGTATCCAGAGTGTATATCGAGTGTATACTGCTCTCTCCGCCCCCTCTTTTCTTCTTCTCTCTATCTAGTTTTTCCTCTTTTTTTTCCACCCCTTCTTCCTAAATTTTCTCTTCTATTTATAGCAAAATTTTCGAAATTTTCAGATTTGTTTTTTTATTATTTTATTATTTTTTTAATTAAAAGAAATCCCACTTACAAATTGCTTTTATTTTTTTAGAAAAAGAAATCCCACCTTTATTTACTTTTATTTTTAAAATTCCAACTTTAATTACTTTATCTTATTTAAAATCCCACTTTTTATTTTTTTAAAAGAGAATCTCACTTTATTTAACTTTTCTTTAAAAAACAAACCACTATCTTTTCTTTTTCTTTTAAAAATGCTACTTTCAATTACTTTAAATTTTTTAAATTTTCAGATACCTTTATATTTATTTTTTAATTCCAACCTTATTTTACTTTTAAATTTTTTAAAACTTTTTACTTTTTTTTTAAATTTTCTACATTCTTTTACTTTTTATTTTTTTATTTTTTTAAAATCATTTCCGAAATTACTATATATATATATTTTTTAAAATAAAAATAATAAATAAAATAAAATATTTTCGGATTTTTTTTATATATAAAAAAAACAAAAAATAAAACTATTAATAGTGATAATTCACTTTTTATTTTTTATTTTTTTGGTTTTGTTTTGTGTTGGACAAAAATGAAGAAGGGGTGTTGGGTTAATGGAGCGGACCGGATCGACCCGGTTTGAAACGGACCGGGTCATGGGGAAAGTTGGGCAATTATTTGGGCCTGTGGTTTGAAATTGAAGAAGTGGCCCAATCCGATTTTTCTTTGTATTTTTGTTCTCTTTTCTTCTTTTATTTTTCTAAAACTAAATTATAAAAGTACTTAAATTATTATTAAGAACTAAATTAAGTTATAAAAGCGCAAATTAACTTCCAATAACAATTAACGCACAATTAAGTAATAATTAAGCATAAAATTGTTCATTTGGACATTAAATGCTAAAAATGCAAAAGATGCCTATTTTTGTATTTTTTTATTAATTTAACAAATAAACATGCATAGACAAACATACAAATAGTTACACAAAATATCACAAAAATTGCACACCAAGAAAAATTATTTTATTTTTGAATTTTTTGGGAGTAATTCTCATATAGGGCAAAAATCACGTGCTTACAACCACCATGAATAACATTAAAAGAACTTAAGCTAATTATTAATCCCCAAAATTATAATCATTCAATCAACTTAACAAACTCAGAAAAATTAACAGAACCCAAAGTTAAACCAAAAATTAACAAGACAATAATGAAACAATGACTGCAAGTAATATTTTAACCATGCGAGTAAAGAAACAGTAAAAGAAAGGACAGAACAACTCACCAATGCAGAGAAAAAACTCCGGCCAGTCAAGAACATACGAACCCTTTTAGATTTTTGACGCGTAACATCCCCAACCATGTGTTCTTACACGAGAACACATGGTTAAGGGTGCTACGGTTCGAAATAAGAAGGATTTGATTTTAGGGTTTGGGTCGTGATTCTTAGATCTAATTTTTGGGACATTTCAGGGTGATTCGAGAAGAAACAACCACAGATTGGAGTTGAGGAAAGGCTGGGGGTTGTAGGGTGTGAATTTGGGCCGAATCGGACAAACTATCAACTGGCCGGAAAACTTCAAATCGAGATTCGAAGAGTTTCGGCCCTATTCGAGGCAAACCAATGAGTGTAGTAGCAAGAGGAAGGTGAGGGGAACCCATGGTGTTATTTTCAGGGTGAACGGGGTAAGTCACGTTCACCGCCGACAAGGTTTTTTAGGGCGGCGCGGATTAGGGTTAGGCGAGAAAGGGTGGGGTGGGGAAGACGACGTAAATGGGGGTAGGGGGTCTGATTCGGACATATATATATTTGAAAACTCGTTAGTTCCGGACCGTTGGATGGATGAGATCCAACGGTCCTGATCCAATGGCCTCGAAACGACGTCGTTTGGATTTGTTATGAACCGGATTGGGTTGGGGGATTTGGGCTGGATTTGATTTAAGGAATTTGAGGTGTTTTGGGCCTGAACGTTTGGTGCCTTTGGCCCAACTTCCGGGTCTTAAACAAGCTTAATTCCATTATGTATTTATTTCCTTTTTGTTGTTTGTTTTTTTTCTTTTTTTTTCTTCTTTTTCCCGTTTTTTACAATTTTCCTAATTTTCTAATTTTTGTAAAAGTGTAAAACTAACATGAAATTATTCCGAAACAAAGATTAATTAATTCCTAAAAATTGTTTTAAGTAAAAAAAAACTATTTCATGACAAATGCAAAAGTGAACTATCTTTGTGATTTCTCATGTTTTGTTCTAAACAACTTAAACCTAATGGCTACTAAAATATAAAACTAAAGCCTAAATGCCAAAAATGCATATTTTTGTATTTTATAAAAATTAACATGTGCAAATAAAATGCAACAATTATCAGGAAATAACACCAAGATGCACAAAAACTGGTAAAAATAAAGAGAAAAATTATTTTGTTTGGGATTTTGGGAATTATTTATATATAGGGCAAAAATCACGTGCTCACAGCTGCCCCTCTTTGCTCGGAAACACAAAAGGTTTTCGGGCAAAGACAAGTGAGCAAATACGAGCGATTTTTGCCCGTTCGAAAATTCCGTATGAAGCATTTTGAAAAGCTTGACCGCATCCTGCTTCGGAGGTTGCCTACATATCCTGGGCTAAACAGGAATCAGGTCAATGTAGTTCAGGAATGACTGGTAGCTGGGACTACCGGGAGCTGTGATTTCACTGCGAGTGCTGCTGCTGCTGACCTCCCTTATTACACCGTGTAAAAATAGAAGAAGTTAGACTAAGCTATGAACTATGAATTACAAAAGTCCTATCTAGATTCTTCCAACTTGCTCTTGTACTTTCTTGTTGCCTTGTTGTCTTGTGTTGCCTCGCTAAAAGCTCCGTGCTGCTATTTCAACTGGTTAACTGATATGTTCTCCTCTCTCTCCAAACTGCTGAACTTGAGTAATCCTGAACTCTAATGTATTCCTCTGTTATCCAGGCAGGCTCCTGATTGCTAAATTTAAACTGTATGTCTTTATTCTTCAGGCGGACTCCTGACTCTGTTCTTCAGGCGGGCTCCTGACTGCTGAAACTTGAATTGTATGCCTCTGTTCTCCAGGCGGGCTCCTGATTGTTAAGTTTCAAACGGCACGTCTCTGTTCTCCAGGCGGACTCCTGACTTCAAAATAGACAAAGAAATTAACTGAAAACTAAAACTTGGATTGTAATACCTCTGTTCTTCAGGCGAGCTCCTGACTGCTGAAACTTGAATTGTATGTCTCTATTCTCCAGGCGGACTCCTGACTTCCGAAACTTGAAATTGAATGTATCACCTCTGTTATTCAGGCGGGCTCCTGATTGTTAAGTTTAAAAAATACATGTCTCTGTTTTCCAGGCGGACTCCTGACTGCTAAAATCACAAATACATGTCTCTATTCTCCAGGCGGACATCCTGATTATTAGGTTTCAAAAGGCATGTCTCTGTTCTCCAGGCGGACTCCTGATTGTTAAATTTCAAAAATACATGTCTCTGTTCTCCAGGCGGACTCCTGATTGTTAAATTTCAAAAATACATGTCTCTGTTCTCCAGGCGGACTCCTGATTACTAAAGTCACAAATACATGTCTCTATTCTCCAGGCGGACATCCTGATTATTAAATTTCAAAAGACATGTCTCTGTTTTCCAGGCGGACTCCTGACTTCCGGGTATCTGAACTACATCCTATTATCCAGGAAGGTCCTGACATCTTACCCTTGTTTTAACTATGCTAACTTTGTGATCCAATTTGATTCCCCTTATGCACTTCAAGGTTATCTTGTATTCAGTCAAACAGCACTTTGCCATTCCCTTTTCAATAACCGATTTTCTGCCCCTGTTGCAATCAAAGAAAACTTCATTAGTTTAAAATGGTGGTTAGTTGATGACATTTTTGCTGAAAAATCCTTCCCCTGCAATGCTTTGTGTTGACTGTCTGACCAACTTTTAAATTTCCCAACATCCAGCGCCCTGAGTATTTTACCCCCTGCTGTTGTTTTACTTTCTGACTTTTTTGGAGCTTTGCCCTTCCCACGATATTTCCCAATCATTTCCCGGTGGAACCTTCATTGATTTCCCCAATTTCTAACCATCTGAATGCTTTTGTACCCATACTGTTGTCTTATCTTT
The DNA here is from genome assembly GCF_000393655.2 of Nicotiana sylvestris. Taxonomy (NCBI): domain Eukaryota; kingdom Viridiplantae; phylum Streptophyta; class Magnoliopsida; order Solanales; family Solanaceae; genus Nicotiana; species Nicotiana sylvestris. The sequence continues at coordinate 38,710,536 of NC_091059.1, forward strand.
TCGGTCCTTTTGCCTGAACCTTCATATTTTCCATAACGTTTCCCAAATATTCTACCTATGCAACTTTCGGTGACTTCCCCTACTCCATTTACATTACGTTGTTTTGACATACTCTGACCACATTGTGCTTCACAATTCCGGAAGCTGGTAGTGAACTCTGAAGTCCCTTCTGCCTGCTTTGGCCAAAACTAGTACCAGAATATCTCTGCTAAATGAAGACCTTTAACAGAAAATGAAACGCAACGATTTTTGAATTAAGGATAAGAAGAATCCAAAACCAGATGACTATTTTTAGGAAGAGAAGGAAAAGAAACTTATCTGAGCGAGACAGCTGGTACCCATAGTCATGACATGCATTTTGGATTAATCGGCCCCATCTGTCCAAATAACCAACTTTCAATTGCCATACTTTGTTGCCCAGAACTTCCATCAATTGTTTAAACTACCCAGACCTTTCCCTAGTTTTCCTGCAGTACCTCGAAACATTCTTCAACCAACAAACTTTTTCCTTTTAACTGTCTTCCAACTCACTTTCACCTCAAGGTGCCCGGGAGGGTTTTCACCCATAAGACTCTCTCGTTTATTTTTCTCTCAGCTCCCGTCGCCTTACGGTGCCCTTGAGGGTTTTCACCGATAAGACTCTCTCATTTATTTTCGTTCTTTCTTGCTTGAACCAAAGTGTGGCCGTTGTCACAAATTACCGCTACCTGCTTGATTTGGCATTTATCAAAAATTGATCAGAAGGTCTTTCTTGGACCGTAATGTAGGCTTTTAGATTGGGTTAGAAAGAAAAGTATGAAAGGCTCAAAACAATTCAACTGGGTTCAAAATACAACTTTCGGAATCCATCTTTCATAACACTCGCAATTTCTGCCCCAATTTCTTGTTTGGGAATTTTAGGATTTTATTTGATATGATTGAGCCTCGGAGTAAGGCTGCCTACGTACCCTTTCGGGATCAAGTCAAACGTACTTTATTGTATCATAGTTATCTTTGTTTTTTTTGTTTTTTTTCCTTCTCTTTCTCTTTTCCTTCACTTTCATTTTTCTTCTATTTTTCTTCTTTTTTTTTCTATATATTTATTTATTTTTCTTCTTCTTTCTTTTCTTTTCTTTTCTTTTTCCCTTGCTTTTCTTCCTCTTTTGTTTCCTTTTCCTTATGTTCGGCACTTGTGTTCTTTGATAGTGTCATTGATTCTGAAAGAGGGGTGTGAAGGAAAACAAATAAGGCTCAACGAGGTTGACAAAAGGGTAACGTGTTTAGATAGCAGAACAAAACGCCTTCGTCATTTCAAATTTTACGATATGCCAAATACAAACAAACGCGTTCAGAATTGATAAGGAAATCATACATAATATCTTTTGACCGCATCGGAATTGATGGCCATTTCTACACATTTTCCTTCTACATCGGTCAGATACAATGCTCCGTTAGACAACACTCTGGTTACTACAAATGGTCCCTGCCAGTTTTGGGCGAATTTTCCTTTTGCTTCAGCCTAATGAGGCAAGATCCGCCTCAGTACTAATTGCCCGACTTCAAATTTCCTCGGACGTACTTTCTTGTTGTATGCTTTTGCCATTCTTCGTTGGTAAAGTTGGCCATGACACACTGATGCTAATCTTTTCTCGTCGATCAAACTCAACTGCTCAAGACGGCTTTTCACCCATTCATCATCATCGATCTCAGCCTCTGCAATGATTCACAGAGATGGGATTTCTACTTCTGCAGGTATTACTGCCTCGGTACCGTATACCAATAAGTAAGGAGTCGCCCCTACTGAAGTACGCACGGTGGTGCGATATCCTAACAATGCAAAAGGCAATTTCTCGTGCCATTGTCTGGATCCTTCAACCATCTTCCGGAGTATTTTCTTTATATTCTTATTGGCCGCTTCAACCGCACCATTTGCCTTGGGACGGTACGGAGTTGAATGTCTGTGAGTAATCTTAAACTGCTCGCATGTCTCTTTCATCAGATGACTATTGAGATTAGCCCCATTGTCTGTGATGATTACCTTTGGAATCCCAAACCGACAAACGATATTTGCATGCACAAAATCAACTACAGCCTTCTTGGTCACAGACTTGAATGTCTTAGCTTCCACCCATTTGGTAAAATAATCTATAGCTACCAAGATAAACCTGTGCCCATTTGATGCTGCTGGATCAATTGGCCCAATGACATCCATGCCCCACGCCACAAAAGGCCATGGTGCAGACATCGTATGTAACTCTGACGGCGGAGAGTGAATCAAATCTCCATGCACTTGGCATTGATGACACTTGCGCACAAAATTGATACAGTCCCGCTCCATCGTGAGCCAATAATAACCTGCTCGGAGAATCTTCTTTCCTAGAACATACCCACTCATATGCGGTCCACAAACTCCGGAATGCACCTCAGTCATGATAGTTGTGGCCTGCCGTGCATCTATACATCTCAACAACCCGAGATCTGGCGTTCTTTTGTACAATACCCCTCCACTAAAGAAGAACCCACTTGCCAATCGTCGAATTGTTCTTTTCTGATCGCCGGTGGCCTGCGTTGGATATATTCCTGCTTTGATGTACTCTTTGATGTCATGGAACCATGGCTCTCCATCAATTTCCTCTTCTATCACATTACAGTAAGCATGCTGATCGCGGACCTGAATCTGCAACGGATCAACGTAAGCCTTATCTGGATGGTGCAACATTGACGCCAAAGTAGCCAAAGCGTCAGCAACCTCATTATGAACCCTTGGAATATGCCTGAATTCTATTGCCTGAAAACGCTGGCAAAGCTCATGCAGGCACTACCGATACGATATAAGTTTCAAGTCCCGTGTTTCCTATTCCCCTTGAATCTGGTGTACTAGTAGGTCCGAGTCACCCATGACCAAGACTTCCCGTACACCCATATCCACAGCTAATCTCAATCCCAATATACATGCCTCGTATTCTGCCATGTTATTTGTACAGTAGAAACGAAGCCGAGCTGTAACGGGGTAATGCTGACCTGTCTCCGAAATAAGTACTGCTCCTATCCCCACGCCCTTCATATTTGCAGCCCCATCAAAGAAAAGTTTCCATCCAGACTTCTCGGCTTGTTCTAATTCATCAATGTGCATCACCTCTTCTTAAGGGAAATAGGTTTTCAAAGGCTCATAATCTTCATCAACGGGATTCTCCGCCAAGTGATCGGCTAATGCTTGTGCTTTCATGGCAGTCCGTGTCACATAGACAATGTCGAATTCTGTAAGTAAGATCTGCCACTTTGCAAGCCTTCCTGTGGGCATGGGTTTCTGAAAAATATACTTCAGCGGGTCCAGGCGAGATATAAGGTAAGTAGTGTAGGATGACAAGTAATGCTTCAATTTCTGTGCTACCCAAGTTAGGGCACAACATGTCCTTTCCAGATGCGTATACTTGACCTCATAAGATGTGAACTTCTTACTGAGATAGTAGATAGCCTTCTCCTTTCTGCCCGTAACATCATGCTGTCCCAGTACACAGCCGAATGAACTGTCCACAACTGTCAGATATAAAATCAAAGGTCTCCCTGGTTCTGGCGGGACCAACACAGGTGGGTTTGACAAATACTCCTTTATCTTATCAAAAGCCTCCTGACATTCCTCAGTCCATTTGACCGCGACATCTTTTTTCAATAACTTGAAAATTGGTTCACACGTTGCTGTGAGCTGAGCAATGAATCTGCTGATATAGTTCAATCGTCCCAACAAACTCATCACCTCGGTTTTGTTTTTTGGTGGTGGCAACTCCTGAATAGCTTTGATCTTTGACGAGTCTAATTCAATACCCCTTCGACTGACTACAAATCCCATCAACTTCCCCGATGGCACCCCGAAAGCACATTTCGCAGGATTGAGCTTAAGATTATACATGCGAAGCCTTTGAAAGAATTTTCTCAAATACCTGACATGGTCGGATTGCTGTCTAGACTTCACGATCACATCATCCACGTATACCTCGATTTCCTTATGTATCATATCATGTAATATGGTTGTCATGGCCCTCATATAAGTTGCCCCAGCATTTTTCAAACCAAAGGGCATGACTCGATAACAATATGTTCCCCACGGCGTGATGAATGTCGTCTTTTCTGCATCTTCCTTGTCCATTAGAATCTGATGATAACCCGCATAACAATCCACAAAAGAGCCAATATCATGTTTGGCACAATTGTCGATCAGTATATGGATGTTGGGCAATGGGAAATTATCTTTTGGGCTTGCCTTGTTAAGGTCTCGATAATCGATGCACACCCTGGTCTTGCCATCTTTCTTTGGCACAGGCACAACATTAGCTAACCAGGTGGGGTATCGTGTCACCTGAATGACTTTTGCCTCAAACTGCTTGGTAATCTTTTCCTTTATTTTCACACTTATGTATGTTTTGAACTTTCTCAACTTCTGCTTGACAGGGAGGAGTGCTGGATCGGTGGACAATTTATGAACCACCAAATCGGTGCTTAGACCCGGCATATCATCATAAGACCATGCAAAAATGTCTTTGTACTCATGCAACACTCCAATTATCTCTTCCTTGAGTTGTGGCTGCAAATGAACACTTATTTTAGTTTCCCGAACATTGTCTTGGTCCCCTAGATTAACCGCTTCTGTGTCATTTAGGTTAGGTTTGGGTATTTCTTCAAAATGACTTAATTCTTTACTAATTTCCTCGTAAGCTTCATCATTGTTACAATCCACTCCATCATCACACCCGACCTCTTGTATTATTACTTCTGAACTAGATTGGCTTTTAAAACTGGGCCGAAGATTCCTCATGCATGTCATGTCATTGAAATCAACATAAAAAGAACTGTACAAAGAAAGAAAAGAAAAGAAAAACGGAAAGAGAATTAGGGGCAAAGAAGATTACATTTCATTAAACATAAAGACAACAAGGTTTTAACTCATCCAAACGGACGGAACATAGCAACTTGACTACAAACCCTGGAATAATCCAGGTGACAAAAAGGAAAACAAAACCCACTACTACGACTCCCTTCGAACTGGAAGAGGAGTAGCTTCCCAATTGTTGATGTTAGCACGTGGTCCGATGTACTGTATGTCTGATCTGCTTGACCCTTCCCCGGCCTTAACCATGTTTACTTCAGCGAATACTTTCTCAAACACCTTATCCAAATTTCCCTCCGCCTCAATTAACGAGCTTGATATTTTTGCCAATGACTGTTTCTTGATACCCGGCCTGACGAAGGACCTGGACAATCGAGGAATTAGTTTAGGGAGCACCCAAGCTTTCTTCTTCAACTTACGGGCCTTTCTGACATCTGTCGCTGTTGGTTTGAACCCTAACCCGAAGGTGTCCACATTTTTGGGCAAGGAGACGGGTTGAGTAATGCCCTGCAGTTCAACCCCCAAACCCTTCCCGGGAACGAACCCGTTATTTATCATTTCTGATACTACCATGACGGTCGCAGCTGACACCCTGGGACATGGCACGCTTTTACCCTCGGGCACCCTGCTCACCGGAACTGTGTCAAGGATCTGATACACCTATGGACCCTTATCATCTTCGGTCTCTATAAAGGGCACAATGGCATCATTCCTGGCGCATGTGGGGTCTTCCCCATGTAACACAATTTTTTGTCGGTCCCACTCGAATTTGACCACTTGGTGCAGCGTGGATGGCACGGCTTTTGCTGCATGAATCCATGGTCGACCCAACAACAGATTATATGATACTGCAGCATCTAGCACCTGAAATTCCATCATGAATTCGACTGGGCCAATAGTCAATTTGAGTACAATATCCCCTGCCGTGTTTGTTCCTCCTCCGTCGAACCCCCGAACACAAATGCTATTCTTGCGGATTCTATCCTCATCAATCTTTAACTTGTTCAATGTGGGCGTGCAAATATTAGCACTCGATCCGTGATCAATTAGTGCCCGAGTAACCATTGAACCTTCACATTTGACCGTCAAATACAGAGCCTTGTTATGTTCTGTGCCTTCCATAGGCAATTCATCATCAGAAAATGTTACCCTGTTCACTTCAAAGATTTTGTTGCAATTGTCTCTAAATGGTTCACTGAAATTTTGTCAGGCACATGAGCCTCATTCAATATCTTCATAAAATCTCGGCAATGCTCCTCAGAGTGAAGTAACAACGACATCAACGAGATTTGGGCTGGTGTTTTTCTCAGTTGTTCAACAATGGAATAATCTTGTACCTTCATCCTTTTCAGAAACTCTTCTACCTCTTCTTCCGGTACAGCTTTTTTAACTGGTACTGGATTGTCTTTTGCGCCTTTAGCCTTTCTCAACTCCTCAGGAGCGAAGCAACGTCCCGACCGGGTTAGTCCTTGTGCTTCACAACTCTCTTCCTCAATCTCCTTTCCTTTGTATGTCACCACTACCTTGTCATACTTCCACGGTACGGCTTTGCTATCAACCACGGGTAACTGGACTACCGGTTTTATGACAACCGGTTCTACATAAACTCCCTTCACAAACACCACGGGCGCCGATACTGACCCTGGTACCACTATCTTGACTGGCTCCTGCTTTTTCTCCGATACAAACGGTACTTTCCCCATTACTAACACTGGCTTTTCTTTTATTGCTTTTAACTGAACCCCTGGCCTTGCACTCAACGTTTTTTCCTTGGTCTCCGTAGAACGAATCATCATCACCACCTGTGAAGGTTTCTTAGGCTCTGCCCCTCTATGTATCAGTTCAATCATGTTGGCCTCATAATGTGCTGGCAACGGATTTTGATTGATGTTTGGGGCCTCTGGAGCCTGTACCTCAATACGGCGATTATCAATGAGCTTTTGGATTGCGTTTTTCAATTTCCAGCACTTTTCAATGTCGTGCCTCGGCATCCCTGAGCAATACTCGCAACTAACAAAGTGGTCCAAGTTTCTGGGAAGAGGGTTTGGTGCTTTGGATTCAACTGGGGCCAACATCCCCAACTGTTTCAATCGGTGGAAAAGAGAAGTGTAAGATTCTCCCAACGGAGTAAACATTTTTCTGTTTGGGGCCTTCTCATTTCTAAAAGCTTGGTTTGGGCGGAAGTTGGTTCCTGGTCTGTTAGCCCTATGAGGTGGATAGGTGTTTTGTGAGGGTGGATGTGTGTTTTGGGGGTTCGGTGCACGCCATTGTGAGTGCACTGGGGGCTGAGTGTAGGTCTGGGCGTGGTGAATAGAAAAGTGTGGTTCTGGTGGTGGATAATAATGTTGCGTTGAACCGTATGGGGTATATTGATAGTTTGGGTGGTGGGGTCTGGGTTGGTTGTAGTAGTGTGGGTGGTTATTGTGCCTGGACCAAACATTAGCTTCAACTGCGGCAACTTCTTCTTTCTTCTTTTTCCCTAGCACACCACCAGTGCCGCTTTGGATGGCTTGGGTGGTTGCTTTCAACGCCGAGTAGCTCAAAATTTTGTTAGATTTCAACCCTTCTTCAATCATGGCTCCCATCTTTACCACTTCATTAAATGACTTTCCGACAGATGTCACTAGATGACCAAAATAGGTAGGTTCCAATGTTTGCAAGAAATAATCTACCATCTCACTCTCCCTCATGGGAGGGTCAACCCTTGCAGCTTGTTCCCTCCAGCGGAAACCAAATTCTCTAAAACTTTCTCCAGGCTTCTTTTCCAATTTTAACAATGACAGACGATCGGGTACTATCTCGAGGTTATATTGAAAATGGCCAATGAATGCCTGGGCCAAATCATCCCATGTATACCATCGGCCGGGGTCCTGCCTCGTGTACCATTTTAGTGCTGACCCGCTCAGGCTTTGACCGAAATATGCTATCAACAACTCATCCTTTCCCCCGACACCTCTCATTTTGCTACAGAAACCACGAAGATGGGCTACTGGGTCACCGTGCCGCTCATACAAGTCAAACTTTGGCATTTTAAATCCCGCAGGCAACTGTACATCAGGAAAAGGGCACAAATCTTTGTATGCGACGCTAACTTGGTTTCCTAAGCCATGCATGTTCCTGAAGGATTGCTCCAGGCTTTTGACTTTACGAATTACCTCCTCTTGCTCCGCATTCTTAACCGGTTTCTCAACTTCTCCCGGGATTTCAAAATGGGGAGAGTAGGTATATGGTTCAGGGACTTTAAAGGTGGGTTCAGGAGGGTAATATTGGGTGTCATGAGTTTGGAATAGCGGCTCACTAGATGATCTATGTAGTGGAGCTAGGGGCGGTGCCACAAAGACGGGAACCATGGGTGGTGGAAGGTTCTGTTTAGAGGGTGGAGCTGGGGGAGCGTATGATGTAGTACCATAACCCTGGGCCTGATAAGGGAAAGCTGAAGACGCGTGGGGAGTGGTAGGCTCCTGAGCTTGAGTCAGGGGTGGGATGTAAGATGGGTTGGCAGGATATAGTGGTGCTGGGTGTCCTTGCGACCATGCCCGATGCATTTCAGCCATTTGTGCCTTTAATTTCCTCATCTCTTCTTTCATAGCACCCACATCTGTTACCTCGGCCTCGTTCGAAGGATCTACGATGCTGATTTCCGAATCCTGCCCTGTCATTTTTACTTTATCTTTTGACCGGGTGTTGTATGGATGAGTTGCCAGAATTGCCAATCAACTAACCACCTTCCTAGACTCACACATTTAGACAACCACTTTGTTAGCGATTAGTCTTAACAGATTTAATAACCACACGTTGGAATGAATGCACTTATACAGTTAATCCTTTCTACTATGCGTTTGCTTGATTGCATGCGTCATCCCGGTCATTTTACTTCTTGTTTCGTTTTTCTTCTCTTTGCCTTATCCCTCTCTTGTTTTTCCGCTTTTTCTTTCTTCCCCTTTGTTTTCCCACTCTTTCGTTTTTTTCTTTCTTTTCAGTTTTCCTTCTATTTGTTTGTTTTTCTTTTGGTTATGGTCGAATCCTATGGAGATTGCCTACGTATCGTGACCCCGCACGAATCAGACCAAGCATAGTTCGTAAAATAAGGTTGAAAATAAAAGTGCTCAACTTTCATTAATAAACAGATTCTTACAAACTTGACATCTTTTGTTTTGGAAAGAAACTAACAAATGCAATCTGTCGTCAAACCAAAAACTCTAAACCTGCAAACCTACTCAACTCAGGGAGGTGACAGACATACAAAAGACTGACTCGAAATGGTAAACATTTACAGACACAGACTATGCATATTCTAGTGCTTCAAACTTAGGTGTCCGCGGGGTGTCGTTCGGCCTCGCCGCGGGTCTAGGATCCAAATCCCTTTTAAGCTGCTCCAACTCATTCATGGTTTGCTTCACATAGATCATTACTGCTGAGATAAAAGTGGTACGGGTCATGTCTTCACAAACCCGACATCTCCTGACAATAGCATGAGCAATGGCTCTAATCCTGTCTTTTGTTCGCTTCTTTTCTATGAGCAAGCGTCTTATTTGATCACTGCATGTCTTTAAAGCTCGAGAGTCTTGTAAGTGCTGGTCTTGCAGCTGTTGCACTTCTGCCTCCATTTGGGCTAACAAGTTGTAACAGTGGCCGCTTTCAGTTTTAAAGTCTCTGGCCTGCTTAACCGCTTTACCCTCAAGGGCAACCACCTTTCTCTTTAAATTGGCAGCAATTTTCTCATGGTCCCTTTTCAACTGATTCAAGTATTGGCGACGCTCCTCGGTTCTCGTCACCCACTGGGCCTTAAGTTCTGCCATGGCCTTTTCAGACTTCCCTAACTAATCTCGCCGTTCTCTGACTTCGCTTTCCAATCTTTTTACCAATTGTTCATCGGACCGGCTCCTGGGTTGCTTGTCAATGGTCATCTTCAACTGTCGGATCTGAGCCCTAAGTGCTTCATTTTCTTTGGCTAGTCTATTCTTTTCACCTTGATCCGCGGCAACCTGTACACTGTTTTCGAATTTCAGACTCTCGACTTGTTGCTTTAATTTGCCAATCTCAACTCGATAGCTTTCCTCCTTTGCTAACCAATCCCACTGCTTTTGGGATGACTTAGCGAAATCGTCGAGATGAGGTCTTTTAGCCGGTATCCCATATGCCACGTCACCTCTGAACCATTCATGATACCCTGGAGCAATTTCCCCTTTGACCCTATCAGACACACAAGTGTTTGCCATCAGATATTGACACTCACTCCAAATTTGACGAACCTCTTCCTCGAGGAATCGACCGTCGGGACTAATTTCGACCACTCGGGTACTCAAATCTTCATCTCTCGGTATTACTTGATATCTACCGAGTTGCCTCAGAACCCGATATGGTGCATAAGGTTGTATGCTTTTGAGTCCCATTAACAAAAAATGCGGTCGGGCTGCTGGCATATATATGACTTCCTCGACAGACAACCATCCAAGCACCCACTGTATCTGGCTAGCTTTGAGGTTCCGAAATAATAATGCCCAAGCCGTGACTCCTTCAGGTAGACTAGCCCCTTTGATTCTCGTACAAAATTCCCCTATACAAGTTTTCTCAGCCGAACCATAACTCAATATCTGAGAGCGTGGGCACAAATGCTCAATCATCCACATTTGTAACAATAAGTTACATCCCTCAAAAAATTTGCCCCCAGCTTTGCACGCAGTGAGAACTCTGAAGATATCAGCCACAATCATAGGTGCTAAAGTGCTTTTCCCCATGGTTTGCAAAGTACTGACGTTGCCTGCTATTTTCAAATCAATATTGCCATCTTTCCTTGGGAATATTACGAGACCCAAAAAAGCTATCATAAATGCCACTCGTCTGTGGTCCTCCCATTTTTGTCGGCTATTTTTGCTGCACAGCTTAAAGTCTGGATTATTGAACCCGCCTACATGGCCATATCTATCATACATGAAGCGGAAACTGCATAAACCCTTTGCAAAATCTGGATGATGAACTGTTCGGGGGTATTTTCAAGGAATCCAAGAATCGGTGTATGGTAATGGCCCTAGGAGCGACCAAGTATTTGAATCTCAATGGAGCTTGGTCACTTCCAATGTACCCCGCTATTTCTTCTAACGTTGGGGTGAGTTCGAAGTCTGAAAAATCAAACACATTATGTGCTGCATCCCAATGAGCGACCAATGCCCTGATTATATCCCCCCGAGGCTGAATGTTTAATAAATCAGGAAGGTCTTTCAAATAATTTCTCACTTCGTCTTGCCCTTCGTTACCCAGATCATTCCACCACAATTGCAGATCAAAAGGGATTTTGGTCATTATTGAAAAAGGCTCGTTTATCATCGTGCTCATCCTGCACATTTATTAAAGTGTTTAAGCAAACAAAAGGATAACTGTTATTTTACTCCAAGAAATAACTACCTATATTATTGACTCAAAATTACCCCTATACTTCATGTAAAAAAAAACTCAATTCTCAATTCTATTTTTTTTTTAGATACAAGACTCGATATTGCGACACGGCCTTTCAATGCCTGAGGGCAAAGATTTTAATGCTGTGAGGGTCAAAAATCGAAATACGGCCAAAGGTGGCTGTTTTATGCAAAGTCAGCCTTTCGACGCTCCGTTTGGGGACATTTGGCTATTGTTGACAAAAACGGCATTACCTGGTTTATTAAAAAATTAAAATTTTGATATTTTTGGTTATTTTTGCATAGGGGAGTTGGACCCGATGAGGGTTGCCTACGTATCTCACGCCCTGTGAGAATCAAACCATGCGTAGTTCGGGCAAATTAACCAAACTATTTTAAAACATGACTCTTTCCCATTCATTTTTGGCATTTCATAAGCGAATAAAAACTATTTTTAGAAACGAGACTCTCCTTTTTTTTTTCCAACAAATAAAACAGCCTATTTTTCCAAGCTAAAAATAACAAACTCTTTTTTTTCATTTTTCACAGACAATAAAACAACCTATTTTTCCAAACTAAAAATAAAAGACTCTTTTTCCTTTTTTTTTCCAACAAATAATGAAACAACTTAAGTTTTTTGAACTAAAACAAAGACTATTTTTATCCTTTTCTTTTTCAACAACCGATTTTCCAAAAAAAAAAAACTCTTTTTCTATTTTTCTTTGTTTTTTTTAGTAAAACAAAATAAAACATTTTCCTTTCTTTTTTTTTTCAAAATTTCGGCAGAGTTTCGCCAGTAATTGGTCATTGATAATCAATTAACTCCCTAACTGATATATTTTTTTTTCTCTCCTTTTTTTCCTTTTTTTTTCAATTTTCCAACATTCCCGAGATTCTGAAACCGGTCAACATGCAGGTTCGAAACAAATATATGTACAGAGCAAGTAGGATGCATCAGGATGGTCTTTTTATTTTAAGGTTGCTAGTCCTAGACGGACCCAACCCCTGTGTTGAGTCCCCTAAGTCAAATGCAACGTGATGCCAATAAGCGTTCCTACTAGGGATCCGGCATGAAGTCATGTTATTCTATGTTCAAAACCTGGGTCAGTGTTCTAGACTGTGTACCCGAGCGGACAACTCGAGTCGAGGAGGGGGCAACTTACCGGTAACCAAAAGGCCATCCGGCTTCGTAACTTATCCGGCCTCTTTCTTATTTCAAGGTATGACACTAACAGAATAGGGAGTCTCAACCAGTAAGCACATCCCCGGAGGTGAAGAGAGAAGGGTGTCGGCACAGTTTATATACAGTTCAGACAATATCAAAGCGGTAATATTTAGCACATTCAGCACAAAGCATGTAGAAAAATCAGATACAATCAAATACAACAATTTATCTAAGCTCGAATTCTGAACCCTGAACCAGAGATTCTGGGTTCGTTCCCCGGCAAAGTCGCTAGAGCTGTCACACCTCCTTTTTCACTACCTACACCCGCAGAAGAAGGGCGTAAAGGAGTTTTTCCAATGAAAGGACAATCGGAACGGGATTTAATTATTAATTATTCAGAGTCGCCACCTGGGAGATTAATGGTGTCCCAAGTCACCGATGGAATCCCGAACCGAGGAAAAATATGACTCTGTTACAGTCCGCGAACCAGAAATCCGGGTAAGGAATTCTGTTAACCCGGGAGAAGGGGTTAGGCATTCCTGAGTTCCGTGGTTTTAGCACGGTCGCTTAACTGTTGTATTTGATCTTATCTGATTTTAGTACATGCTAGCTTATATGCCCTTTTTTATTCGTAAACCGCCTTTATTATAATTTATTTTAGCAGAATTGCGACGTTGTGAAAGCGTGTTTCGAGCCACGTCGCAATCAATGCACCCGTAGTTATCAACACGTTTCGACTTCACCGAGATTTGGATTTGAGTCGCATCAATGCGCACCCGATTTTTAAGAAAGTTATTTAATTAAATCGTGCCTAAAGATACTAACGTAGTGTTACTTTGGGGAAGAGCCATGAAGTTCGCTAAACGGCCATCCCAAATTCTAATTATTTCGACAATTAATTACTAAAGGCCCACATTTATTCAATTTTGTGCGGTGAGGCTCGTCTTAATTTGTGAACCTCTTTGCTATCATTATTTATTTTATAAGAATTACGATGTCGCGAAAACATGTTTTGAACCACGTTGCAATCAATGCACCCGCGATTATCGACACATTTTGGCTTCATCGAGATTTGGATTTGGGTCGCATCAATGCGCACCCGAGTTTAAGAAGGTGATTTAATTAAGGGCGTGCTTAAAGATTCTAACGTATTGTTATTTTGGAAATGCGGTGAAATTCGCTAAACACCATTTCCTAGCCTATACAATAGAATAATTGTGTCATTAACTACTTAAGGATTTTAATTAATTGGGCCTATAATTTGTTGAATTTGAAGTATAAAATACGGACAAAATACCAATCGAATGGGCCCTGAGCTCACAAAGCCCAACCAAGCCGAGGCTGCGGACACAGCCCCTTTAGATCACATCGGCGTCAGGCCCAGGGCAGGCCCAAGACTGAGCTTGCATTCACACAGCCCAGGGATTGAATCCTTGGGCCCTATTTCAATCCCTTGTATAACCACAGTCTGGGCTGCCTTCACATCCGCTAGGCCCAAAGTTGATTTAGCATGAAATTGTGCCCAACTCATTTTAGATCCAAAATTAAAAACAGCATACCATGAAACTTAAGCAACAGAAAATAACAGTATAAACACGCAATGCTCACTTTCAAAGAACTTCACCCCGGATTATACACAAGAATTTGACTACCCAGATGCCCAATTAAACAGTTCTAAACATGTAATCTACCCTAATGAACAAGTTCAATATACACATTCTGCCAATTACATAACAAGGAAGTACACTACTGCTATTATTAAAGAGACAAACTACTTTCAATTGAATAGCAAGCCTTGGAACACTTCATTTCAACTTCAACATACACCATTGAGATTCAGGGAAATGTACCTGGAAATTTGAATATGAAATATAGAAAAGGTGAGGGTTCAAGTATTTTGAACAACAGCAGCAGCAAACCAGCAATGTGACAACACAGAGACACAGACAGATTACTTCAAAATCAGAAATGCAAGCCCATTTCCACAAATCAGGCTAACATACCCCTGTCCCTCACAACTGAAACCCAATACTGAGAATGAAACTTTGGAACTGTTTCAGATTTCCATTTTTTGATGTTTTGTTTTCTGAATAACTTAAAATTGAAATGCCAATTAAAATACAGAAGTAATGAATGCTCAGATTAAAACTTAAGGCTCAAGGCAGAAAATCTGAGAGCAGCCCCCTTTTCCAAGGCATCTAATGCCCTTTTATAGGCAAAACCCCAAAGAATGAACTCAGTTCTGATTTCTCTAATTAGTCCCTTTCTATTTTCATTTTGGTCCCTCTATTCTTATCTTGCTAAACAAGTAACTGCATTGTACTTATTAAAATTTACACTTGAAACCCTTTCTAGAAGGTCCTCAAGCATTCCTCTACCCCTACAATACCCATACTGCCCTTCTTTATACCTTGATATTACTATTCTTATCAGAACTACCATTTTCCCTACCCAGACTACCCCTGAAAGCCTCTCAGAATCACTGACCTTACCCTTACCCTTAATAACTAAACCCAATACCTTAACCCAGTCTGAAACCAATCTAAATCAATTAATTACAATCAGAAACCAACTAAAATTAATCAATTAACAAACAGAGACCAGCTAATCAGACTGACTAACTCAATGATGTTCAACTAACCAACTCAAATAAGCTAAAATGAAAATAGACTGTGATTAAGCCACCATGAATAACATTAAAAGAACTTAAGCTAATTATTAATCCCCAAAATTATAATCATTCAATCAACTTAACAAACTCAGAAAAATTAACAGAACCCAAAGTTAAACCAAAAATTAACAAGACAATAATGAAACAATGACTGCAAGTAATATTTTAACCATGCGAGTAAAGAAACAGTAATATAAAGGACAGAACAACTCACCAATGCAGAGAAAAAACTCCGGCCAGTCAAGAACATACGAACCCTTTTAGATTTTTGACGCGTAACATCCCCAACCATGTGTTCTTACACGAGAACACATGGTTAAGGGTGCTACGGTTCGAAATCAGAAGGATTTGATTTTAGGGTTTGGGTCGTGATTCTTAGATCTAATTTTTGGGACATTTCAGGGTGATTCGAGAAGAAACAACCACAGATTGGAGTTGAGGAAAGGCTGGGGGTTGTAGGGTGTGAATTTGGGCCGAATCGGATAAACTATCAACTGGCCGGAAAACTTCAAATCGAGATTCGAAGAGTTCCGGCCCTATTCGAGGCAAACCAATGAGTGTAGTAGCAAGAGGAAGGTGAGGGGAACCCATGGTGTTATTTTCAGGGTGAACGGGGTAAGTCACGTTCACCGCCGGCAAGGTTTTTTAGGGCGGCGCGGATTAGGGTTAGGCGAGAAAGGGTGGGGTGGGGAAGACGACGTAAATGGGGGTAGGGGGTCTGATTCGGACATATATATATTTGAAACCTCGTTAGTTCCGGACCATTGGATGGATGAGATCCAACGGTCCTGATCCAAGGGCCTCGAAACGACGTCGTTTGGATTTGTTATGAACCGGATTGAGTTGGGGGATTTGGGCTGGATTTGATTTAAGGAATTTGAGGTGTTTTGGGCCTAAACGTTTGGTGCCTTTGGCCCAACTTCCGGGTCTTAAACAAGCTTAATTCCATTATGTATTTATTTCCTTTTTGTTGTTTTTTTTTCTTTTTTTTCTTCTTTTTCCCATTTTTTACAATTTTCCTAATTTTCTAATTTTTGTAAAAGTGTAAAACTAACATGAAATTATTCCGAAACAAAGATTAATTAATTCCTAAAAATTGTTTTAAGTAAAAAAAACTATTTCATGACAAATGCAAAAGTGAACTATCTTTGTGATTTCTCATGTTTTGTTCTAAACAACTTAAACCTAATGGCTACTAAAATATAAAACTAAAGCCTAAATGCCAAAAATGCATATTTTTGTATTTTATAAAAATTAACATGTGCAAATAAAATGCAACAATTATCAGGAAATAACACCAAGATGCACAAAAACTGGTAAAAATAAAGAGAAAAATTATTTTGTTTGGGATTTTGGGAATTATTCATATATAGGGCAAAAATCACGTGCTCACAGCTGCCCCTCTTTGCTCGGAAACACAAAAGGTTTTCGGGCAAAGACAAGTGAGCAAATACGAGCGATTTTTGCCCGTTCGAAAATTCCGTATGAAGCATTTTGAAAAGCTTGACCGCATCCTGCTTCGGAGGTTGCCTACATATCCTGGGCTAAACAGGAATCAGGTCAATGTAGTTCAGGAATGACTGGTAGCTGGGACTACCGGGAGCTGTGATTTCACTGCGAGTGCTGCTGCTGCTGACCTCCCTTATTACACCGTGTAAAAATAGAAGAAGTTAGACTAAGCTATGAACTATGAATTACAAAAGTCCTATCTAGATTCTTCCAACTTGCTCTTGTACTTTCTTGTTGCCTTGTTGTCTTGTGTTGCCTCGCTAAAAGCTCCGTGCTGCTATTTCAACTGGTTAACTGATATGTTCTCCTCTCTCTCCAAACTGCTGAACTTGAGTAATCCTGAACTCTAATGTATTCCTCTGTTATCCAGGCAGGCTCCTGATTGCTAAATTTAAACTGTATGTCTTTATTCTTCAGGCGGACTCCTGACTCTGTTCTTCAGGCGGGCTCCTGACTGCTGAAACTTGAATTGTATGCCTCTGTTCTCCAGGCGGGCTCCTGATTGTTAAGTTTCAAACGGCACGTCTCTGTTCTCCAGGCGGACTCCTGACTTCAAAATAGACAAAGAAATTAACTGAAAACTAAAACTTGGATTGTAATACCTCTGTTCTTCAGGCGAGCTCCTGACTGCTGAAACTTGAATTGTATGTCTCTATTCTCCAGGCGGACTCCTGACTTCCGAAACTTGAAATTGAATGTATCACCTCTGTTATTCAGGCGGGCTCCTGATTGTTAAGTTTAAAAAATACATGTCTCTGTTTTCCAGGCGGACTCCTGACTGCTAAAATCACAAATACATGTCTCTATTCTCCAGGCGGACATCCTGATTATTAGGTTTCAAAAGGCATGTCTCTGTTCTCCAGGCGGACTCCTGATTGTTAAATTTCAAAAATACATGTCTCTGTTCTCCAGGCGGACTCCTGATTGTTAAATTTCAAAAATACATGTCTCTGTTCTCCAGGCGGACTCCTGATTACTAAAGTCACAAATACATGTCTCTATTCTCCAGGCGGACATCCTGATTATTAAATTTCAAAAGACATGTCTCTGTTTTCCAGGCGGACTCCTGACTTCCGGGTATCTGAACTACATCCTATTATCCAGGAAGGTCCTGACATCTTACCCTTGTTTTAACTATGCTAACTTTGTGATCCAATTTGATTCCCCTTATGCACTTCAAGGTTATCTTGTATTCAGTCAAACAGCACTTTGCCATTCCCTTTTCAATAACCGATTTTCTGCCCCTGTTGCAATCAAAGAAAACTTCATTAGTTTAAAATGGTGGTTAGTTGATGACATTTTTGCTGAAAAATCCTTCCCCTGCAATGCTTTGTGTTGACTGTCTGACCAACTTTTAAATTTCCCAACATCCAGCGCCCTGAGTATTTTACCCCCTGCTGTTGTTTTACTTTCTGACTTTTTTGGAGCTTTGCCCTTCCCACGATATTTCCCAATCATTTCCCGGTGGAACCTTCATTGATTTCCCCAATTTCTAACCATCTGAATGCTTTTGTACCCATACTGTTGTCTTATCTTTTCGGTCCTTTTGCCTGAACCTTCATATTTTCCATAACGTTTCCCAAATATTCTACCTATGCAACTTTCGGTGACTTCCCCTACTCCATTTACATTACGTTGTTTTGACATACTCTGACCACATTGTGCTTCACAATTCCGGAAGCTGGTAGTGAACTCTGAAGTCCCTTCTGCCTGCTTTGGCCAAAACTAGTACCAGAATATCTCTGCTAAATGAAGACCTTTAACAGAAAATGAAACGCAACGATTTTTGAATTAAGGATAAGAAGAATCCAAAACCAGATGACTATTTTTAGGAAGAGAAGGAAAAGAAACTTATCTGAGCGAGACAGCTGGTACCCATAGTCATGACATGCATTTTGGATTAATCGGCCCCATCTGTCCAAATAACCAACTTTCAATTGCCATACTTTGTTGCCCAGAACTTCCATCAATTGTTTAAACTACCCAGACCTTTCCCTAGTTTTCCTGCAGTACCTCGAAACATTCTTCAACCAACAAACTTTTTCCTTTTAACTGTCTTCCAACTCACTTTCGCCTCAAGGTGCCCGGGAGGGTTTTCACCCATAAGACTCTCTCGTTTATTTTTCTCTCAGCTCCCGTCGCCTTACGGTGCCCTTGAGGGTTTTCACCGATAAGACTCTCTCATTTATTTTCGTTCTTTCTTGCTTGAACCAAAGTGTGGCCGTTGTCACAAATTACCGCTACCTGCTTGATTTGGCATTTATCAAAAATTGATCAGAAGGTCTTTCTTGGACCGTAATGTAGGCTTTTAGATTGGGTTAGAAAGAAAAGTATGAAAGGCTCAAAACAATTCAACTGGGTTCAAAATACAACTTTCGGAATCCATCTTTCATAACACTCGCAATTTCTGCCCCAATTTCTTGTTTGGGAATTTTAGGATTTTATTTGATATGATTGAGCCTCGGAGTAAGGCTGCCTACGTACCCTTTCGGGATCAAGTCAAACGTACTTTATTGTATCATAGTTATCTTTGTTTTTTTTGTTTTTTTTCCTTCTCTTTCTCTTTTCCTTCACTTTCATTTTTCTTCTATTTTTCTTCTTTTTTTTTCTATATATTTATTTATTTTTCTTCTTCTTTCTTTTCTTTTCTTTTCTTTTTCCCTTGCTTTTCTTCCTCTTTTGTTTCCTTTTCCTTATGTTCGGCACTTGTGTTCTTTGATAGTGTCATTGATTCTGAAAGAGGGGTGTGAAGGAAAACAAATAAGGCTCAACGAGGTTGACAAAAGGGTAACGTGTTTAGATAGCAGAACAAAACGCCTTCGTCATTTCAAATTTTACGATATGCCAAATACAAACAAACGCGTTCAGAATTGATAAGGAAATCATGCATAATATCTTTTGACCGCATCGGAATTGATGGCCATTTCTACACATTTTCCTTCTACATCGGTCAGATACAATGCTCCGTTAGACAACACTCTGGTTACTACAAATGGTCCCTGCCAGTTTTGGGCGAATTTTCCTTTTGCTTCAGCCTAATGAGGCAAGATCCGCCTCAGTACTAATTGCCCGACTTCAAATTTCCTCGGACGTACTTTCTTGTTGTATGCTTTTGCCATTCTTCGTTGGTAAAGTTGGCCATGACACACTGATGCTAATCTTTTCTCGTCGATCAAACTCAACTGCTCAAGACGGCTTTTCACCCATTCATCATCATCGATCTCAGCCTCTGCAATGATTCACAGAGATGGGATTTCTACTTCTGCAGGTATTACTGCCTCGGTACCGTATACCAATGAGTAAGGAGTCGCCCCTACTGAAGTACGCACGGTGGTGCGATATCCTAACAATGCAAAAGGCAATTTCTCGTGCCATTGTCTGGATCCTTCAACCATCTTCCGGAGTATTTTCTTTATATTCTTATTGGCCGCTTCAACCGCACCATTTGCCTTGGGACGGTACGGAGTTGAATGTCTGTGAGTAATCTTAAACTGCTCGCATGTCTCTTTCATCAGATGACTATTGAGATTAGCCCCATTTTCTGTGATGATTACCTTTGGAATCCCAAACCGACAAACGATATTTGCATGCACAAAATCAACTACAGCCTTCTTGGTCACAGACTTGAATGTCTTAGCTTCCACCCATTTGGTAAAATAATCTATAGCTACCAAGATAAACCTGTGCCCATTTGATGTTGCTGGATCAATTGGCCCAATGACATCCATGCCCCACGCCACAAAAGGCCATGGTGCAGACATCGTATGTAACTCTGACGGCGGAGAGTGAATCAAATCTCCATGCACTTGGCATTGATGACACTTGCGCACAAAATTGATACAGTCCCGCTCCATCGTGAGCCAATAATAACCTGCTCGGAGAATCTTCTTTGCTAGAACATACCCACTCATATGCGGTCCACAAACTCCGGAATGCACCTCAGTCATGATAGTTGTGGCCTGCCGTGCATCTATACATCTCAACAACCCGAGATCTGGCGTTCTTTTGTACAATACCCCTCCACTAAAGAAGAACCCACTTGCCAATCGTCGAATTGTTCTTTTCTGATCGCCGGTGGCCTGCGTTGGATATATTCCTGCTTTGATGTACTCTTTGATGTCATGGAACCATGGCTCTCCATCAATTTCCTCTTCTATCACATTACAGTAAGCATGCTGATCGCGGACCTGAATCTGCAACGGATCAACGTAAGCCTTATCTGGATGGTGCAACATTGACGCCAAAGTAGCCAAAGCGTCAGCAACCTCATTATGAACCCTTGGAATATGCCTGAATTCTATTGCCTGAAAACGCTGGCAAAGCTCATGCAGGCACTACCGATACGATATAAGTTTCAAGTCCCGTGTTTCCCATTCCCCTTGAATCTGGTGTACTAGTAGGTCCGAGTCACCCATGACCAAGACTTCCCGTACACCCATATCCACAGCTAATCTCAATCCCAATATACATGCCTCGTATTCTGCCATGTTATTTGTATAGTAGAAACGAAGCCGAGCTGTAACGGGGTAATGCTGACCTGTCTCCGAAATAAGTACTGCTCCTATCCCCACGCCCTTCATATTTGCAGCCCCATCAAAGAAAAGTTTCCATCCAGACTTCTCGGCTTGTTCTAATTCATCAATGTGCATCACCTCTTCGTAAGGGAAATAGGTTTTCAAAGGCTCATAATCTTCATCAACGGGATTCTCCGCCAAGTGATCGGCTAATGCTTGTGCTTTCATGGCAGTCCGTGTCACATAGACAATGTCGAATTCTGTAAGTAAGATCTGCCACTTTGCAAGCCTTCCTGTGGGCATGGGTTTCTGAAAAATATACTTCAGCGGGTCCAGGCGAGATATAAGGTAAGTAGTGTAGGATGACAAGTAATGCTTCAATTTCTGTGCTACCCAAGTTAGGGCACAACATGTCCTTTCCAGATGCGTATACTTGACCTCGTAAGATGTGAACTTCTTACTGAGATAGTAGATAGCCTTCTCCTTTCTGCCCGTAACATCATGCTGTCCCAGTACACAGCCGAATGAACTGTCCACAACTGTCAGATATAAAATCAAAGGTCTCCCTGGTTCTGGCGGGACCAACACAGGTGGGTTTGACAAATACTCCTTTATCTTATCAAAAGCCTCCTGACATTCCTCAGTCCATTTGACCGCGACATCTTTTTTCAATAACTTGAAAATTGGTTCACACGTTGCTGTGAGCTGAGCAATGAATCTGCTGATATAGTTCAATCGTCCCAACAAACTCATCACCTCGGTTTTGTTTTTTGGTGGTGGCAACTCCTGAATAGCTTTGATCTTTGACGAGTCTAATTCAATACCCCTTCGACTGACTACAAATCCCATCAACTTCCCCGATGGCACCCCGAAAGCACATTTCGCAGGATTGAGCTTAAGATTATACATGCGAAGCCTTTGAAAGAATTTTCTCAAATACCTGACATGGTCGGATTGCTGTCTAGACTTCACGATCACATCATCCACGTATACCTCGATTTCCTTATGTATCATATCATGTAATATGGTTGTCATGGCCCTCATATAAGTTGCCCCAGCATTTTTCAAACCAAAGGGCATGACTCGATAACAATATGTTCCCCACGGCGTGATGAATGTCGTCTTTTCTGCATCTTCCTTGTCCATTAGAATCTGATGATAACCCGCATAACAATCCACAAAAGAGCCAATATCATGTTTGGCACAATTGTCGATCAGTATATGGATGTTGGGCAATGGGAAATTATCTTTTGGGCTTGCCTTGTTAAGGTCTCGATAATCGATGCACACCCTGGTCTTGCCATCTTTCTTTGGCACAGGCACAACATTAGCTAACCAGGTGGGGTATCGTGTCACCTGAATGACTTTTGCCTCAAACTGCTTGGTAATCTTTTCCTTTATTTTCACACTTATGTATGTTTTGAACTTTCTCAACTTCTGCTTGACAGGGAGGAGTGCTGGATCGGTGGGCAATTTATGAACCACCAAATCGGTGCTTAGACCCGGCATATCATCATAAGACCATGCAAAAATGTCTTTGTACTCATGCAACACTCCAATTATCTCTTCCTTGAGTTGTGGCTGCAAATGAACACTTATTTTAGTTTCCCGAACATTGTCTTGGTCCCCTAGATTAACCGCTTCTGTGTCATTTAGGTTAGGTTTGGGTATTTCTTCAAAATGACTTAATTCTTTACTAATTTCCTCGTAAGCTTCATCATTGTTACAATCCACTCCATCATCACACCCGACCTCTTGTATTATTACTTCTGAACTAGATTGGCTTTTAAAACTGGGCCGAAGATTCCTCATGCATGTCATGTCATTGAAATCAACATAAAAAGAACTGTACAAAGAAAGAAAAGAAAAGAAAAACGGAAAGAGAATTAGGGGCAAAGAAGATTACATTTCATTAAACATAAAGACAACAAGGTTTTAACTCATCCAAACGGACGGAACATAGCAACTGGACTACAAACCCTGGAATAATCCAGGTGACAAAAAGGAAAACAAAACCCACTACTACGACTCCCTTCGAACTGGAAGAGGAGTAGCTTCCCAATTGTTGATGTTAGCACGTGGTCCGATGTACTGTATGTCTGATCTGCTTGACCCTTCCCCGGCCTCAACCATGTTTACTTCAGCGAATACTTTCTCGAACACCTTATCCAAATTTCCCTCCGCCTCAATTAACGAGCTTGATATTTTTGCCAATGACTGTTTCTTGATACCCGGCCTGACGAAGGACCTGGACAATCGAGGAATTAGTTTAGGGAGCACCCAAGCTTTCTTCTTCAACTTACGGGCCTTTCTGACATCTGTCGCTGTTGGTTTGAACCCTAACCCGAAGGTGTCCACATTTTTGGGCAAGGAGACGGGTTGAGTAATGCCCTGCAGTTCAACCCCCAAACCCTTCCCGGGAACGAACCCGTTATTTATCATTTCTGATACTACCATGACGGTCGCAGCTGACACCCTGGGACATGGCACGCTTTTACCCTCGGGCACCCTGCTCACCGGAACTGTGTCAAGGATCTGATACACCTATGGACCCTTATCATCTTCGGTCTCTATAAAGGGCACAATGGCATCATTCCTGGCGCATGTGGGGTCTTCCCCATGTAACACAATTTCTTGTCGGTCCCACTCGAATTTGACCACTTGGTGCAGCGTGGATGGCACGGCTTTTGCTGCATGAATCCATGGTCGACCCAACAACAGATTATATGATACTGCAGCATCTAGCACCTGAAATTCCATCATGAATTCGACTGGGCCAATAGTCAATTTGAGTACAATATCCCCTGCCGTGTTTGTTCCTCCTCCGTCGAACCCCCGAACACAAATGCTATTCTTGCGGATTCTATCCTCATCAATCTTTAACTTGTTCAATGTGGGCGTGCAAATATTAGCACTCGATCCGTGATCAATTAGTGCCCGAGTAACCATTGAACCTTCACATTTGACCGTCAAATACAGAGCCTTGTTATGTTCTGTGCCTTCCATAGGCAATTCATCATCAGAAAATGTTACCCTGTTCACTTCAAAGATTTTGTTGCAATTGTCTCTAAATGGTTCACTGAAATTTTGTCAGGCACATGAGCCTCATTCAATATCTTCATAAAAGCTCGGCAATGCTCCTCAGAGTGAAGTAACAACGACATCAGCGAGATTTGGGCTGGTGTTTTTCTCAGTTGTTCAACAATGGAATAATCTTGTACCTTCATCCTTTTCAGAAACTCTTCTACCTCTTCTTCCGGTACAGCTTTTTTAACTGGTACTGGATTGTCTTTTGCGCCTTTAGCCTTTCTCAACTCCTCAGGAGCGAAGCAACGTCCCGACCGGGTTAGTCCTTGTGCTTCACAACTCTCTTCCTCAATCTCCTTTCCTTTGTATGTCACCACTACCTTGTCATACTTCCACGGTACGGCTTTGCTATCAACCACGGGTAACTGGACTACCGGTTTTATGACAACCGGTTCTACATAAACTCCCTTCACAAACACCACGGGCGCCGATACTGACCCTGGTACCACTATCTTGACTGGCTCCTGCTTTTTCTCCGATACAAACGGTACTTTCCCCATTACTAACACTGGCTTTTCTTTTATTGCTTTTAACTGAACCCCTGGCCTTGCACTCAACGTTTTTTCCTTGGTCTCCGTAGAACGAATCATCATCACCACCTGTGAAGGTTTCTTAGGCTCTGCCCCTCTATGTATCAGTTCAATCATGTTGGCCTCATAATGTGCTGGCAACGGATTTTGATTGATGTTTGGGGCCTCTGGAGCCTGTACCTCAATACGGCGATTATCAATGAGCTTTTGGATTGCGTTTTTCAATTTCCAGCACTTTTCAATGTCGTGCCTCGGCATCCCTGAGCAATACTCGCAACTAACAAAGTGGTCCAAGTTTCTGGGAAGAGGGTTTGGTGCTTTGGATTCAACTGGGGCCAACATCCCCAACTGTTTCAATCGGTGGAAAAGAGAAGTGTAAGATTCTCCCAACGGAGTAAACATTTTTCTGTTTGGGGCCTTCTCATTTCTAAAAGCTTGGTTTGGGCGGAAGTTGGTTCCTGGTCTGTTAGCCCTATGAGGTGGATAGGTGTTTTGTGAGGGTGGATGTGTGTTTTGGGGGTTCGGTGCACGCCATTGTGAGTGCACTGGGGGCTGAGTGTAGGTCTGGGCGTGGTGAATAGAAAAGTGTGGTTCTGGTGGTGGATAATAATGTTGCGTTGAACCGTATGGGGTATATTGATAGTTTGGGTGGTGGGGTCTGGGTTGGTTGTAGTAGTGTGGGTGGTTATTGTGCCTGGACCAAACATTAGCTTCAACTGCGGCAACTTCTTCTTTCTTCTTTTTCCCTAGCACACTACCAGTGCCGCTTTGGATGGCTTGGGTGGTTGCTTTCAACGCCGAGTAGCTCAAAATTTTGTTAGATTTCAACCCTTCTTCAATTATGGCTCCCATCTTTACCACTTCTTTAAATGACTTTCCGACAGATGTCACTAGATGACCAAAATAGGTAGGTTCCAATGTTTGCAAGAAATAATCTACCATCTCACTCTCCCTCATGGGAGGGTCAACCCTTGCAGCTTGTTCCCTCCAGCGGAAACCAAATTCTCTAAAACTTTCTCCAGGCTTCTTTTCCAATTTTAACAATGACAGACGATCGGGTACTATCTCGAGGTTATATTGAAAATGGCCAATGAATGCCTGGGCCAAATCATCCCATGTATACCATCGGCCGGGGTCCTGCCTCGTGTACCATTTTAGTGCTGACCCGCTCAGGCTTTGACCGAAATATGCTATCAACAACTCATCCTTTCCCCCGACACCTCTCATTTTGCTACAGAAACCACGAAGATGGGCTACTGGGTCACCGTGCCGCTCATACAAGTCAAACTTTGGCATTTTAAATCCCGCAGGCAACTGTACATCAGGAAAAGGGCACAAATCTTTGTATGCGACGCTAACTTGGTTTCCTAAGCCATGCATGTTCCTGAAGGATTGCTCCAGGCTTTTGACTTTACGAATTACCTCCTCTTGCTCCGCATTCTTAACCGGTTTCTCAACTTCTCCCGGGATTTCAAAATGGGGAGAGTAGGTATATGGTTCAGGGACTTTAAAGGTGGGTTCAGGAGGGTAATATTGGGTGTCATGAGTTTGGAATAGCGGCTCACTAGATGATCTATGTAGTGGAGCTAGGGGCGGTGCCACAAAGACGGGAACCATGGTGGTGGAAGGTTCTGTTTAGAGGGTGGAGCTGGGGGAGCGTATGATGTAGTACCATAACCCTGGGCCTGATAAGGGAAAGCTGAAGACGCGTGGGGAGTGGTAGGCTCCTGAGCTTGAGTCAGGGGTGGGATGTAAGATGGGTTGGCAGGATATAGTGGTGCTGGGTGTCCTTGCGACCATGCCCGATGCATTTCAGCCATTTGTGCCTTTAATTTCCTCATCTCTTCTTTCATAGCACCCACATCTGTTACCTCGGCCTCGTTCGAAGGATCTACGATGCTGATTTCCGAATCCTGCCCTGTCATTTTTACTTTATCTTTTGACCGGGTGTTGTATGGATGAGTTGCCAGAATTGCCAATCAACTAACCACCTGCCTAGACTCACACATTTAGACAACCACTTTGTTAGCGATTAGTCTTAACAGATTTAATAACCACACGTTGGCATGAATGCACTTATACAGTTAATCCTTTCTACTATGCGTTTGCTTGATTGCATGCGTCATCCCGGTCATTTTACTTCTTGTTTCGTTTTTCTTCTCTTTGCCTTATCCCTCTCTTGTTTTTCCGCTTTTTCTTTCTTCCCCTTTGTTTTCCCACTCTTTCGTTTTTTTCTTTCTTTTCAGTTTTCCTTCTATTTGTTTGTTTTTCTTTTGGTTATGGTCGAATCCTATGGAGATTGCCTACGTATCGTGACCCCGCACGAATCAGACCAAGCATAGTTCGTAAAATAAGGTTGAAAATAAAAGTGCTCAACTTTCATTAATAAACAGATTCTTACAAACTTGACATCTTTTGTTTTGGAAAGAAACTAACAAATGCAATCTGTCGTCAAACCAAAAACTCTAAACCTGCAAACCTACTCAACTCAGGGAGGTGACAGACATACAAAAGACTGACTCGAAATGGTAAACATTTACAGACACAGACTATGCATATTCTAGTGCTTCAAACTTAGGTGTCCGCGGGGTGTCGTTCGGCCTCGCCGCGGGTCTAGGATCCAAATCCCTTTCAAGCTGCTCCAACTCATTCATGGTTTGCTTCACATAGATCATTACTGCTGAGATAAAAGTGGTACGGGTCATGTCTTCACAAACCCGACATCTCTTGACAATAGCATGAACAATGGCTCTAATCCTGTCTTTTGTTCGCTTCTTTTCTATGAGCAAGCGTCTTATTTGATCACTGCATGTCTTTAAAGCTCGAGAGTCTTGTAAGTGCTGGTCTTGCAGCTGTTGCACTTCTGCCTCCATTTGGGCTAACAAGTTGTAACAGTGGCCGCTTTCAGTTTTAAAGTCTCTGGCCTGCTTAACCGCTTTACCCTCAAGGGCAACCACCTTTCTCTTTAAATTGGCAGCAATTTTCTCATGGTCCCTTTTCAACTGATTCAAGTATTGGCGACGCTCCTCGGTTCTCGTCACCCACTGGGCCTTAAGTTCTGCCATGGCCTTTTCAGACTTCCCTAACTAATCTCGCCGTTCTCTGACTTCGCTTTCCAATCTTTTTACCAATTGTTCATCGGACCGGCTCCTGGGTTGCTTGTCAATGGTCATCTTCAACTGTCGGATCTGAGCCCTAAGTGCTTCATTTTCTTTGGCTAGTCTATTCTTTTCACCTTGATCCGCGGCAACCTGTACACTGTTTTCGAATTTCAGACTCTCGACTTGTTGCTTTAATTTGCCAATCTCAACTCGATAGCTTTCCTCCTTTGCTAACCAATCCCACTGCTTTTGGGATGACTTAGCGAAATCGTCGAGATGAGGTCTTTTAGCCGGTATCCCATATGCCACGTCACCTCTGAACCATTCGTGATACCCTGGAGCAATTTCCCCTTTGACCCTATCAGACACACAAGTGTTTGCCATCAGATATTGACACTCACTCCAAATTTGACGAACCTCTTCCTCGAGGAATCGACCGTCGGGACTAATTTCGACCACTCGGGTACTCAAATCTTCATCTCTCGGTATTACTTGATATCTACCGAGTTGCCTCAGAACCCGATATGGTGCATAAGGTTGTATGCTTTTGAGTCCCATTAACAAAAAACGCGGTCGGGCTGCTGGCATATATATGACTTCCTCGACAGACAACCATCCAAGCACCCACTGTATCTGGCTAGCTTTGAGGTTCCGAAATAATAATGCCCAAGCCGTGACTCCTTCAGGTAGACTAGCCCCTTTGATTCTCGTACAAAATTCCCCTATACAAGTTTTCTCAGCCGAACCATAACTCAATATCTGAGAGCGTGGGCACAAATGCTCAATCATCCACATTTGTAACAATAAGTTACATCCCTCAAAAAATTTGCCCCCAGCTTTGCACGCAGTGAGAACTCTGAAGATATCAGCCACAATCATAGGTGCTAAAGTGCTTTTCCCCATGGTTTGCAAAGTACTGACGTTGCCTGCTATTTTCAAATCAATATTGCCATCTTTCCTTGGGAATATTACGAGACCCAAAAAAGCTATCATAAATGCCACTCGTCTATGGTCCTCCCATTTTTGTCGGCTATTTTTGCTGCACAGCTTAAAGTCTGGATTATTGAACCCGCCTACATGGCCATATCTATCATACATGAAGCGGAAACTGCATAAACCCTTTGCAAAATCTGGATGATGAACTGTTCGGGGGTATTTTCAAGGAATCCAAGAATCGGTGTATGGTAATGGCCCTAGGAGCGACCAAGTATTTGAATCTCAATGGAGCTTGGTCACTTCCAATGTACCCCGCTATTTCTTCTAACGTTGGGGTGAGTTCGAAGTCTGAAAAATCAAACACATTATGTGCTGCATCCCAATGAGCGACCAATGCCCTGATTATATCCCCCCGAGGCTGAATGTTTAATAAATCAGGAAGGTCTTTCAAATAATTTCTCACTTCGTCTTGCCCTTCGTTACCCAGATCATTCCACCACAATTGCAGATCAAAAGGGATTTTGGTCATTATTGAAAAAGGCTCGTTTATCATCGTGCTCATCCTGCACATTTATTAAAGTGTTTAAGCAAACAAAAGGATAACTGTTATTTTACTCCAAGAAATAACTACCTATATTATTGACTCAAAATTACCCCTATACTTCATGTAAAAAAAAACTCAATTCTCAATTCTATTTTTTTTTTTAGATACAAGACTCGATATTGCGACACGGCCTTTCAATGCCTGAGGGCAAAGATTTTAATGCTGTGAGGGTCAAAAATCGAAATACGGCCAAAGGTGGCTGTTTTATGCAAAGTCAGCCTTTCGACGCTCCGTTTGGGGACATTTGGCTATTGTTGACAAAAACGGCATTACCTGGTTTATTAAAAAATTAAAATTTTGATATTTTTGGTTATTTTTGCATAGGGGAGTTGGACCCGATGAGGGTTGCCTACGTATCTCACGCCCTGTGAGAATCAAACCATGCGTAGTTCGGGCAAATTAACCAAACTATTTTAAAACATGACTCTTTCCCATTCATTTTTGGCATTTCATAAGCGAATAAAAACTATTTTTAGAAACGAGACTCTCCTTTTTTTTTTCCAACAAATAAAACAGCCTATTTTTCCAAGCTAAAAATAACAAACTCTTTTTTTTCATTTTTCACAGACAATAAAACAACCTATTTTTCCAAACTAAAAATAAAAGACTCTTTTTCCTTTTTTTTTCCAACAAATAATGAAACAACTTAAGTTTTTTGAACTAAAACAAAGACTATTTTTATCCTTTTCTTTTTCAACAACCGATTTTCCAAAAAAAAAAAACTCTTTTTCTATTTTTCTTTGTTTTTTTTAGTAAAACAAAATAAAACATTTTCCTTTCTTTTTTTTTTCAAAATTTCGGCAGAGTTTCGCCAGTAATTGGTCATTGATAATCAATTAACTCCCTAACTGATATATTTTTTTTTCTCTCCTTTTTTTCCTTTTTTTTTCAATTTTCCAACATTCCCGAGATTCTGAAACCGGTCAACATGCAGGTTCGAAACAAATATATGTACAGAGCAAGTAGGATGCATCAGGATGGTCTTTTTATTTTAAGGTTGTTAGTCCTAGACGGACCCAACCCCTGTGTTGAGTCCCCTAAGTCAAATGCAACGTGATGCCAATAAGCGTTCCTACTAGGGATCCGTCATGAAGTCATGTTATTCTATGTTCAAAACCTGGGTCAGTGTTCTAGACTGTGTACCCGAGCGGACAACTCGAGTCGAGGAGGGGGCAACTTACCGGTAACCAAAAGGCCATCCGGCTTCGTAACTTATCCGGCCTCTTTCTTATTTCAAGGTATGACACTAACAGAATAGGGAGTCTCAACCAGTAAGCACATCCCCGGAGGTGAAGAGAGAAGGGTGTCGGCACAGTTTATATACAGTTCAGACAATATCAAAGCGGTAATATTTAGCACATTCAGCACAAAGCATGTAGAAAAATCAGATACAATCAAATACAACAATTTATCTAAGCTCGAATTCTGAACCCTGAACCAGAGATTCTGGGTTCGTTCCCCGGCAAAGTCGCTAGAGCTGTCACACCTCCTTTTTCACTACCTACACCCGCAGAAGAAGGGCGTAAAGGAGTTTTTCCAATGAAAGGACAATCGGAACGGGATTTAATTATTAATTATTCAGAGTCGCCACCTGGGAGATTAATGGTGTCCCAAGTCACCGATGGAATCCCGAACCGAGGAAAAATATGACTCTGTTACAGTCCGCGAACCAGAAATCCGGGTAAGGAATTCTGTTAACCCGGGAGAAGGGGTTAGGCATTCCTGAGTTCCGTGGTTTTAGCACGGTCGCTTAACTGTTGTATTTGATCTTATCTGATTTTAGTACATGCTAGCTTATATGCCCTTTTTTATTCGTAAACCGCCTTTATTATAATTTATTTTAGCAGAATTGCGACGTTGTGAAAGCGTGTTTCGAGCCACGTCGCAATCAATGCACCCGTAGTTATCAACACGTTTCGACTTCACCGAGATTTGGATTTGAGTCGCATCAATGCGCACCCGATTTTTAAGAAAGTTATTTAATTAAATCGTGCCTAAAGATACTAACGTAGTGTTACTTTGGGGAAGAGCCATGAAGTTCGCTAAACGGCCATCCCAAATTCTAATTATTTCGACAATTAATTACTAAAGGCCCACATTTATTCAATTTTGTGCGGTGAGGCTCGTCTCAATTTGTGAACCTCTTTGCTATCATTATTTATTTTATAAGAATTACGATGTCGCGAAAACATGTTTTGAACCACGTTGCAATCAATGCACCCGCGATTATCGACACATTTTGGCTTCATCGAGATTTGGATTTGGGTCGCATCAATGCGCACCCGAGTTTAAGAAGGTGATTTAATTAAGGGCGTGCTTAAAGATTCTAACGTATTGTTATTTTGGAAATGCGGTGAAATTCGCTAAACACCATTTCCTAGCCTATACAATAGAATAATTGTGTCATTAACTACTTAAGGATTTTAATTAATTGGGCCTATAATTTGTTGAATTTGAAGTATAAAATACGGACAAAATACCAATCGAATGGGCCCTGAGCTCACAAAGCCCAACCAAGCCGAGGCTGCGGACACAGCCCCTTTAGATCACATCGGCGTCAGGCCCAGGGCAGGCCCAAGACTGAGCTTGCATTCACACAGCCCAGGGATTGAATCCTTGGGCCCTATTTCAATCCCTTGTATAACCACAGTCTGGGCTGCCTTCACATCCGCTAGGCCCAAAGTTGATTTAGCATGAAATTGTGCCCAACTCATTTTAGATCCAAAATTAAAAACAGCATACCATGAAACTTAAGCAACAGAAAATAACAGTATAAACACGCAATGCTCACTTTCAAAGAACTTCACCCCGGATTATACACAAGAATTTGACTACCCAGATGCCCAATTAAACAGTTCTAAACATGTAATCTACCCTAATGAACAAGTTCAATATACACATTCTGCCAATTACATAACAAGGAAGTACACTACTGCTATTATTAAAGAGACAAACTACTTTCAATTGAATAGCAAGCCTTGGAACACTTCATTTCAACTTCAACATACACCATTGAGATTCAGGGAAATGTACCTGGAAATTTGAATATGAAATATAGAAAAGGTGAGGGTTCAAGTATTTTGAACAACAGCAGCAGCAAACCAGCAATGTGACAACACAGAGACACAGACAGATTACTTCAAAATCAGAAATGCAAGCCCATTTCCACAAATCAGGCTAACATACCCCTGTCCCTCACAACTGAAACCCAATACTGAGAATGAAACTTTGGAACTGTTTCAGATTTCCATTTTTTGATGTTTTGTTTTCTGAATAACTTAAAATTGAAATGCCAATTAAAATACAGAAGTAATGAATGCTCAGATTAAAACTTAAGGCTCAAGGCAGAAAATCTGAGAGCAGCCCCCTTTTCCAAGGCATCTAATGCCCTTTTATAGGCAAAACCCCAAAGAATGAACTCAGTTCTGATTTCTCTAATTAGTCCCTTTCTATTTTCATTTTGGTCCCTCTATTCTTATCTTGCTAAACAAGTAACTGCATTGTACTTATTAAAATTTACACTTGAAACCCTTTCTAGAAGGTCCTCAAGCATTCCTCTACCCCTACAATACCCATACTGCCCTTCTTTATACCTTGATATTACTATTCTTATCAGAACTACCATTTTCCCTACCCAGACTACCCCTGAAAGCCTCTCAGAATCACTGACCTTACCCTTACCCTTAATAACTAAACCCAATACCTTAACCCAGTCTGAAACCAATCTAAATCAATTAATTACAATCAGAAACCAACTAAAATTAATCAATTAACAAACAGAGACCAGCTAATCAGACTGACTAACTCAATGATGTTCAACTAACCAACTCAAATAAGCTAAAATGAAAATAGACTGTGATTAAGCCACCATGAATAACATTAAAAGAACTTAAGCTAATTATTAATCCCCAAAATTATAATCATTCAATCAACTTAACAAACTCAGAAAAATTAACAGAACCCAAAGTTAAACCAAAAATTAACAAGACAATAATGAAACAATGACTGCAAGTAATATTTTAACCATGCGAGTAAAGAAACAGTAAAATAAAGGACAGAACAACTCACCAATGCAGAGAAAAAACTCCGGCCAGTCAAGAACATACGAACCCTTTTAGATTTTTGACGCGTAACATCCCCAACCATGTGTTCTTACACGAGAACACATGGTTAAGGGTGCTACGGTTCGAAATCAGAAGGATTTGATTTTAGGGTTTGGGTCGTGATTCTTAGATCTAATTTTTGGGACATTTCAGGGTGATTCGAGAAGAAACAACCACAGATTGGAGTTGAGGAAAGGCTGGGGGTTGTAGGGTGTGAATTTGGGCCGAATCGGACAAACTATCAACTGGCCGGAAAACTTCAAATCGAGATTCGAAGAGTTCCGGCCCTATTCGAGGAGTGTAGTAGCAAGAGGAAGGTGAGGGGAACCCATGGTGTTATTTTCAGGGTGAACGGGGTAAGTCACGTTCACCGCCGGCAAGGTTTTTTAGGGCGGCGCGGATTAGGGTTAGGCGAGAAAGGGTGGGGTGGGGAAGACGACGTAAATGGGGGTAGGGGGTCTGATTCGGACATATATATATTTGAAACCTCGTTAGTTCCGGACCATTGGATGGATGAGATCCAACGGTCCTGATCCAAGGGCCTCGAAACGACGTCGTTTGGATTTGTTATGAACCGGATTGAGTTGGGGGATTTGGGCTGGATTTGATTTAAGGAATTTGAGGTGTTTTGGGCCTGAACGTTTGGTGCCTTTGGCCCAACTTCCGGGTCTTAAACAAGCTTAATTCCATTATGTATTTATTTCCTTTTTGTTGTTTTTTTTTCTTTTTTTTCTTCTTTTTCCCATTTTTTACAATTTTCCTAATTTTCTAATTTTTGTAAAAGTGTAAAACTAACATGAAATTATTCCGAAACAAAGATTAATTAATTCCTAAAAATTGTTTTAAGTAAAAAAAACTATTTCATGACAAATGCAAAAGTGAACTATCTTTGTGATTTCTCATGTTTTGTTCTAAACAACTTAAACCTAATGGCTACTAAAATATAAAACTAAAGCCTAAATGCCAAAAATGCATATTTTTGTATTTTATAAAAATTAACATGTGCAAATAAAATGCAACAATTATCAGGAAATAACACCAAGATGCACAAAAACTGGTAAAAATAAAAAGAAAAATTA
Source organism: Nicotiana sylvestris (assembly GCF_000393655.2). NCBI lineage: Eukaryota > Viridiplantae > Streptophyta > Magnoliopsida > Solanales > Solanaceae > Nicotiana > Nicotiana sylvestris. Next base: position 38,745,088 of record NC_091059.1, read on the forward strand.
TTTTATTTGGGATTTTGGGAATTATTCATATATAGGGCAAAAATCACGTGCTCACGTTGCTTATTACCCATTAATCTGAATTCATCATCTAATTTCGGATTTAGGGTGAAAAATTTGGAAAAGTTCATAGACTTAATTTCTTAAGTTTTGATTGGGGATTTGATATTGGATTTGGATAACTTTGGTATGGTTAGACTCGTGACTGAATGAGGGTTCATAATCCGTAACTTTTACTCTATTCCGAGACGTGGTCCCGGGGGGCATTTTGGTTATTTTTCTTAATTTTGCGTATTAGCTTAGAATTAATTAGTGAAATCAGTTACTTGAAGTTATATTTACTTTATGCAATTGAATTGAATAGATTTGGGTCATTTGTAGTCGAGTACTCGTGGCAAAAGCATGGTTTCGGGTTGATTTTTCAGCCGGTTCGAGGTAAGTGGCTAGCCTAATCTTTTGTGGAGGAAACTCCTCTTAGGATTTGGTATTATTGATATTTGAAATGCCTTGTACGTGAGGTGACAAGTGTGTACTTGTGCTAATTGTTGAAAAATCCGATTTTCTCTAAGTAATTTTAATTGTGTTTTTATCGTGTTTATACTACTTGCAATTTAAGCCTGTTGTTAGCTTAGGGAAGTATGTCTAATTGACTTAATTGCTTTACTTGCTCAAACTACCTTATTTTAGATTATGTGTAGCATGATAGGCTAGAAATACCTGTTTTACCTTGGTATGGAATTTGAATTGAATTGTCTATTCTTCGTGTTGTTGCTGTGTGTTTACTTTGGGACTACCGGACGGTATCCCGGGAGATCTCCCTGCGTGTTTACTTTGGGGCTACGGATTGGTATTTCGGTAGATCTCCCTGCATTTTTCATTGGAACTACGGGACTGCACCCGGTAGATTCCCCATGTACTTGATATTTACATTTGGGACTACAGATCCGATTTTTGGTAGATCCCCGCGCATTATGAGTTGGACTACGGGACTGCACCCGGGAGATCCATTGGATATTTATATTTGGGAACTACAGGACGGTATCCTGGGAGATCCCCGATTGTTATCTCTGTGTTGAGCTGTACTCCTTTCCGTGATTATTTTGTCTCTGTTATAGTTGTTGTTGTTCTTTTTAGTGTCACGACCCAAACAGATGGGCCGCGACAGGAACCCGGTACCTTACTCAACCGATTACCAACGTAATATATCTTTATTATTACGTTATCATATACATATGACATACGGGCCTATTAGGCCAACATGATTATTTATAAACCCAAGACATCGGCCGACAAGGCCGTACAATCTTTCACGTACATTACATATGTCTACAAGCCTCTAAGAATACATAAATGTCATAAAGGTCGGGACAGAGTCTCGCCATACCAAACAATACACGTCTAAATCATACCAGCCAAACAAACAGCTCCGAAGCAAATAGAGCGCACCAACATCTTCCGCTGAGTTGATAGCCTACATAGAGGGCTCTCGACTGTCTATCGGGACCTGCGGGCATGAAACGCAACGTCCCCAGGCAAAAGGGATGTCAATACAAATAATGTACCTAGTATGTAAGGCACATAAATAAGTACATAAGAGACATGGAAGAAATATAGAGTACACGACTCCACCTGTAAGTCTGAATAACTTTGCAAATCATAAATTACTTTTAGTGTCATGCATATGCGTATGACTGTCATGTCGTGCGTAGGTACATGTTTCATAATATCATTAGCCTCTGAGGGCATCCCATCATATCATATCGGCCACTGTGGGCAAAATCATCATCGTATACCAATTGATCAGGTGGTGGTGCGTATATAACGCCATAACCTTTCCCATACCCCATATCCCATATACATATATATACATACATATATACGCGTATATAACGCCGTTTGAGTACATACACACACACACACACATATATATATATATATATATATATATATATATATGCATATATAACGCCATTTGCAGCATATTTCAGCCATTGTGGGCAACATCATCATCATATACCAGCTGATCAGGTGGTGGTGCGTATATAACGCCGTAACTTTTTCCCATATCCCATATAAATATATTTACATATATACGCGTATATAACGCCATTTGGTTATGGGTCAATGCACAAGAACGCAATGCATGTAAAGTACGTCAATAAAATCATTCGGAATGTCATAAGACCATTTTGCCTCTTGAGCAATATCATAAAGTAACATCTTTTCAACTTTCGTATTTTTCTGAGACCCATGAACAGATGATAAAATATTATGACACATGGAAATTAAATAACATAGATATTTCTATTACTTCTATGAGTAGAGTCACTTATGGAATTTGTGCATTTGCACGTTTTGTTCATATCGTATGGATCATGCCAAAAGAAAGAAGGGATAGCCTTAACATACCTGTTTCTTGAATTATTTGAACGAAGCTTCTTCTGCAAAATTCTTGAACGAAATTTATACTTGGATTTTGAAATTTGGAACGAAATCTCCTTCTGCTTCTAGCGTTCTTTTGGCTTTAAAACCCCAAAATAGAATGAGATGTAACCTACATCTTAGCTTAGTTCCAACGTTTGAAGTTGTTTCTGTTTTGTAGCTTTTGAGTGAATTGATACCAAAATTGTTATATCATATTAAGGTTGTTCAGATTCCTATACGAAGATAAGACTTTGATAATTAAACTTTATGTATACCTTGGTGTCGACACCTAGCACAATTGTTATGAGTCATTATTTTAAATTGGTGGCCTTGTGCCACGTAGAGAGTGGTGTATTTTAGTTGATTTTTATTCACTTATTAGTTAACTGGGTAATGTCCCGTTATCCGGTAATTAACCAATTACCCACATAATTTAAAATTACCACAAATTACTTAAAATTCTATTTATTTTTAAAATACATCATATATACTTTTTATATATACTACCGTGGTCATATGGTACCTTGCATGGTACTAGTTTATAATTATTGGGTATTATCGCTCAGGTCGTATTTTACCCCAATATGCCAAACTTGGACGAAAAATTTATTTTCTTTGACTTGCTTCCCCTTTCACATTTACGAATTTATTCATCACTTGTGAAATAGCATAATCCTTATAATCTCCAAATAATCCTTTACTTGGACTAATGTCAATTACCTTCCGACAAATCCAACGTACAATACTACAGGGTGCAACATCGTCGTAACTTAATACTGCGAAGTGTGACATTACCGTAATGTAATATTGCTAGGTAGAACACTGTCGTAACTTAATACTGCTGGATGTAACATCATCGTAATATATTACTGCAGAGGGTGACATCATCGTAATATAATACTGCAGGACGTAATATTGACGTAATATTTCGGGGCGTAACATTTAGTCTATGTTATTTCTTACTGTTGCACTTAATTATACTGTCTTATTCTATATTGTTATACCTTATATTTCATTTAATTTCAGTAGGGCCCTGACTTTCCTCGTCACTACCCGACCGAGGTTAGGCTTGACACTTACTGAGTACCGTTATGGTGTACTCATGCCCTTTCTGCGCATGTTTTTCATGTGCAGATCCAGGTACTTCCACTCAGTCTTATCATCCTTGAGGCGAGACAATTTTGTAGAGACTTCTAGGTATATCTTCCGCGTCCGCAGACCGAAGAGTCCCTTTCTATTTTCTGTACTAGTATAGCCCTTCTGTATTTTTCTTTGATAGACATTCCTGGAGTTAGAGCCTTTTTTTATGTATCTCTTAGCTTGTGATTCATGGGGTTCCGGATTTTGGGAGTGTTAGGTTGAGATTCTTGTACTGTTATATGCCAGGTGGCATCTTAAACACTATTTCATTTTGTTATCTCAGTTTTTAATTATTTTCTTTCCACAAATTATTCTTTTTTCGTATTTGTTAGGCTTACCTAGTTGTAGAGACTAGGTGCCATCACGATAGTTCACGAAGGGCAAACTAAGGTCGTGACAAGTTGGTATCAAAGCTCTAGGTTCATAGGAGTCATGAATCACAAGCCGATTTATTAGACTCTCGCAGATCGGTACAGAGACGTCTGTACTTATCTATGAGAGGCTATGTAACTATTAGGAAAATTCCACTTCATTTGATTTCCTTGTCGTCCAAGATTTTGATATCACAATTCTAAACTTCTGTCTTCTATTCTCTCATAGATGGTGATGTCACATGCTACCAGAGATGATCAGGTACCCGCACCCTCTACTAGAGCCGTCAGAGGCCGGGGCTGGGGTAGAGGCCGAGGACGCGCACGCGGTGTAGCCAGAGCACCCGCGTGAGCTGCCACCTAGGTGCCACCAGCAGTTCCAGCCGGAGTCCAGGCACCTGATACGCCTACTGCTACTACTACTTCAGCTCTTCAGGAGACTTTTGCACAGTTCATGAGCATGTACACCACTCTGGCTCAAACAGGGTTGCTTCCCCTTGCTGTAGCTATATCTCAGGCCGGGGGAGGAGCACAGACTCCCGCCGCCCGCACTCCTGAGAAGCGAGTGCATGTTGATCAGGTTCCAGTGATTATTCATGTATAACATGTAGTCCCAGATCAGCCCAAGGATAGGGCAGTAGTTTCCGAGGATGAGCAGCTGAGGCTTGAGAGGTTCAAGAAGTACAAGTCTCCTGTATTCAGTGGTCTAGCATCAGATGATGCTCTGGGATTTCTAGATGAGTGCTATCGTATTCTCCGTACCATAGGTATATCAGGGTCAAGCGGGGTTTCCTTCACTACCTTCCAGCTTCGCGAAGTCGCCTATGAGTGATGGCACACCTATGAGTTAGTCCGGATAAGGCTGCTTTCCTGGCTTGGACTGAGTTTTCAGATATGTTCCTGAGAGAGTATGTTTCTTAAAGCCTCAGGGACGCATGGCGCGCAGAGTTTGAGCATTTGCACTAGGGTACTATTACTATCTTGGAGTATGTTGTCTATTACACTAGCTTGGCTTGACATGCCCCAGCCTTGGTTTCTACTGTTCGCGAGAGGGTTAGCCGGTTTATTGAGGGGCTTATTCCCAGCATCAGGTCTAGCATGGCTCGTGAGTTGGAGATGGATATTTCTTATCAGCAGGTGGTGAGAATTGCTAGGAGGATAGAGGGTATGCATGCTAGGGATAGAGAGGAGAGGGAGGCCAAGAGGTCTCAAGAGTCGATCCATTATACTGGTGCCCGTGCCCCAGCTTTAGGTCGTCATGGTAGTGGTTATATAAGTCGCCATGTTCATTAAGCTCTTCCAGCAACCAATGGTATTCCAGCTCCTCCTAGGTCTCAGGAACCTTATTATGCACCTCCAGTATCTAGTGCGCCTCCTGCGCGGGGTGCTTTCAATAGTCAGTTCAGTAGACCTGACCCGAGCTAGTGACAGCCACCACGTCCTCCCAGAGCTTGTTTTGAGTGTGGTGACACTTGTCATATGGTGAGGGATTGCCCCAGACTTAGAAGGGGTGCACCTCCCCAGACTTCTCAACCACAACGTGCCCCGCAGAGTTCTCAAGTTATGGTTACAACTCCAGTTGCTACCCCACCAGCTCAGCTAGCTAAAGGTGGAGGTCGGGGAGGTAGAGGTCTCCCTAGAGGTGGAGGCCAGGCCAGATATTATTCCCTTCCTGCCCGTACCCATGATGTCGCCTCCGATTCTATCATCACAGGTATTGTCCTTGTTTGTCATAGAGATGCATCAGTTTTATTCGATCTAGGCTCCGCCTATTCTTATGTGTCTTCTTATTTTGCTCTGTATTTGGGTGTATCTTGGGATTCTTTGAGTTACCCTATTTATGTTTCAACTCCTGTCGAAGATTCTCTTGTTGTGGACCGCATTTATCGGTCGTGTGTGGTTGCTCTTGGTGGTTTTGAGACCAGAGTCGATTTATTATTGCTCAGCATGGTAGATTTAGATGTTATCTTGGGCATGGCTAGTTGTCGCCCTATTATGCTATTCTTGATTGTCACGCCAAAACCGTGACGCTGGCTATGCCAGGTGTACCGCGAGTAGAGTGGAGGGGTAACTTAGATCATACTTCCAGTAGAGTTATTTCATTTCTTAAGGCTTAGCGTATGGTTGAGAAGGGGTGTGACGCGTATCTAGCTTATGTGAGAGATGTCAGTATTGATACCCCTACAGTTGATTCAGTCCCAGTAGTATTGGATTTTTCTGATGTGTTTCCTAGTGATCTTTCGGGCATGCCACCCGATAGAGATATTAATTTTGGCATTGATCTGTTGCCGGGAACTCAGCCCATTTCTATTCATCTGTATCGTATGGCCTCTCCTGAGTTGAAGGATCAGTTACAGGAATGGCTTGATAAGGGTTTTATTCGGCCCACTGTATCACCCTGGGGTGCTCCTGTCTTGTTTGTGAAGAAAAATGATGGTTCTATGCGTATTTGTATTGATTATCGCCAGTTGAACAAAGTTACAGTGAATAACCGTTATCCTTTTCCCTGTATTGATGATCTATTTGACCAGTTTCAGGGCGCACGAGTATTTTCTAAGATTGACTTGCGCTCAAGTTACCATCAGTTGAAAATTCGGGAGCCAGATATCCCGAAGACTGCTTTCAAGACTCGGTATGGTCATTACGAGTTCCTTGTTATGTCATTTGGGCTGACCATTGCCCCAGCACCCTTTTATGAATTTTATGCACAGTGTGTTACGGCCATATCTTGACTCGTTCATCATTGTTTTTATTGATGATATTATGGTGTATTCCTGGAGTCGGGAAGATCATGAGCAACACATGAGGACTGTGCTTCAAACTTTGAGGGAAAAGAAGTTAAATGCAAAGTTCTCAAAATGTGAGTTTTGGTTGGATTCTGTGGTATTCTTAGCCACGTGGTATCGAGTAAGGGTATTCAGGTGGATTCGAAGAAAGTGGAGGCAGTGCAGAGTTGGCCCAGACCATCCTCAGCTGTAGAGATCCATAATTTTCTTTGCTTGGCGGGTTACTATCATCGTTTTGTTGAGGGGTTTTCATCCATTGCAGCTCCTATGACCAAGCTGACCCATAAAGGTGCTCTGTTCCAGTGGACGGCAGAGTGTGAGGCGAGCTTTCAGAAGCTCAAGACAGCTTTGATTACAGCCCCAGTTTTGATATTGCCTACAGGTTCGGGGTCTTATACTGTCTATTGTGATGCCTCGAAGATTGGTCTTGGAGCGGTATTGATGCAGGACGGTAGGGTGATTGCCTACGCGTCTAGACATTTGAAGGTACATGAGAAGAATTATCCTGTCCATGATCTCAAGTTAGCTACCATTGTTCACGCCTTGAAGATCTGGCGTCATTATTTGTACGGTATGCCTTGTGAGATTTATACTGATCACCGGAGTTTGCAGCATCTGTTCAAGAAGAAGGACCTTAATTTGCATTAGAGGAGGTGGTTAGAGCTGTTGAAGGACTATGATATCACTATCTTGTATCACCCGAGCAAGGACAATGTGGTGGCCGATGCTTTGAGTCGCCGGACAGAGAGTTTGGGGAGTTTAGCTTATTTATCAGCAACAGAGAGGCCTATGGCGATGGATGTTCAGGCCTTAGCCAGCAAGTTTGTGAGATTGGATCTTTCGGAGCCCAGTCAGGTTCTAGCTTGCGTGGTTTCTCGGTCTTCCTTATTTGATCGTATCCGGGAGGGTCAGTTTGATGACCCTCATTTGCTTGTCCTCAAGGATAAGGTTCAGCATGGTAACGCCAGAGATGTGACTATTGGTGATGACGGGGTATTGAGGATGCAGGGTCAGATATGTGTACCCAATGTTGATGAGCTTCGGGAGTTGATTTTAGAGGAGACCCATAGTTTGCGATATTCCATTCATCCGGGTGCCGCAAAGATGTACCAGGATTTGAGGCAGCACTATTGGTGGCAGCGGATGAAGAAAGATATAGTTGGGTTTGTAGCTCGGTGCCTCAATTGTCAGCAGGTGAAGTATGAGCACCAGAGACCGGGTGGGTTGCTTCAGCAGATAGAGATTCCGGAGTGGAAGTGGGAGTGGATCATCATGGACTTTGTAGTTGGGCTCCCACGGACTTTGAGGAAGTTCGATGCCATTTGGGTGATTATGAATCGACTGACCAAGTTTGCGCACTTCATTCCTGTGTGTACTACCAATTCTTCAGAGCGTTTGGCGGAGATTTATATCAGGGAGATTGTTCGTCTGCATGGTATTCCAGTTTCCATCATTTCAGATAGAGGTACTCAGTTCACATCACGATTTTTGAGGGCCATACAACACGAGTTGGGTACCCGGGTGGAATTGAGTACATCATTTCACCCTCAGACGGACAGTCAGTCCGAGCGTACTATTCAGATTCTTAAGGATATGCTCCATGCGTGTGTGATTGAGTTTGGAGGTTCTTGGGATCAGTTCTTGTCATTGGTGGAGTTTGCCTACAACAACAACTATCAGTCCAGCATTCAGATGGCACCGTATGAGGCTTTATATGGTAAGCGGTGTAGATCCCCGATGGGTTGGTTTGAGCCGAGTGAGGCTAGATTATTGGGCACAAACTTGGTTCAGAATGCTTTGGAGAAGGTTAAGGTGATTCAGGATAGACTCCGTACAACCTAGTCCAGACAGAAGAGTTACGCGAACCGGAAGGTTCGTGATGTTTCTGATATGGTTGGAGAGCAGGTTCTGCTTCAAGTTTCGCCTATGAAGGGCGTTATGAGATTCGAGAAGAAAGGGAAGTTGAGCTCGAGGTTTATTGGTCCTTTTGAGATATTGCGACGTGTTGGGGAGGTTGCTTATGAGCTTGCCTTACCTCCCAGCTTGGCAGGAGTTCATCCGGTATTTCATGTTTCGATGCTCCGGAGGTATCACAGTGATCCATCGCGCGTGTTGGATTTCAGTTTAGTTCAGTTGGACAAGTATCTATCTTATGTTGAGGAGCCAGTGGCAATATTGGACAGGTAGGTTCGAAAGCTGAGGTCAAAGAACATTGCATCAGTGAAGGTTCAGTGGCAGGGTCAACCGGTCGAGTAGGCAACCTGGGAAACCCAGCAGGATAGCACAGCCGTTACCCTCATCTTTTCACTACTTCAGGTATGTCTCTATGCTCGTTCGAGGACGAACGAATGTTTAAGTGTAGGAGGTTGTAACGACCCGGCCGATCGTTTTGAGAATTAACGCCCTGATCCCCTATTAATTGCTTTCCCCGTGTTTGTTTTTGCTATTTAATTCGTCGGGATGTTTGGTTTTGAGTTTCAGAGTGTTTTGGGACACTTCGTCCCTAAATGAGAGTTTAAGATTTAGAATTTGGACCGTAGTCGGAGCTGTGTGAATACGGCCTCAGAATAGAATTTCGCCGGTTCTGTTAGCTCCGTTGGGTGATTTCGGGCTTAGGGGCATGTTCGGATTGTGTTTTGGAGGTCCGTAGCTTATTTAGGCTTGAAATGCCGAAAGTTGAATTTTTGAAGTTTCCGGTTCGATAGTGAGATTTTGATATCGGGTTCGGAATGGAATTCCGAAAGTTAGAGTAGCTATATAGTATTGAATATGACGTGCTTGCAAAATTTCAGGTCATTCAGACGAGGATTAATAGACTTTTTGATCGAAAGTGTAATTTGAGAGTTTTTGGAGTTATTAGGCTTGAATCCAATGTTAGATTGGTGTTTTGATGTTTTTGAGCGTTCTGAAGATTGGAACAAGTTTGAATAATGTTTTAGGATTGGTTGGCATGTTTGGTTGAGGTCCCGGGGGCCTCGGGTGTGTTTCGGATGCTCAACGGGTCATTTTTGGAACTTAGAGTATTGTAGAAAAATTGCAGCAGGTCAGTTCTGGTTTCCTTCTTCGCGTTCGCGCGTGGGGTCTCGCGTTCGCGAAGAGGAGCTGGGACTGGTGGAGGTTAATGCTTTGCGTTCGCGAAGGTATTCCCGTGTTCGCGAGGCTGTGGGGTCTTATACCTACGCGTTCATGAAGATGGTCTCAGGTTCGTGTAGGAGGAGGGAAGATGGTCATCGCGTTTGTGACTTGGCAACGCGTTCACGAAAGAGGAAGGCTGGCCAGTGGAATTTTGTGCATCACATTCGTGACGTAGTCTCGAGTTCGCGAAGAAGAACGCGTCTGGGCAAAACTTAAATTTCAACATCGAAGGTTTTGAGTTCATATCACAAAATTGAATTGGGAGCTCGGTAGGAGGCGAATTTTGGAAAGATTTTCAGAGGGAATTTGCGGGTAATGATTCTTAACTCCTTTTTGCTTATAACCCATTAATCTAAATATGAATTCATCATCTAATATCGAATTTGGGGTGAGAATTGGGGATTTAACATTGGATTTGGATAATTTTGGTATGGTTAGACTCGTGAGTTAATGAAGGTTCATAATCCATAACTTTTACCCGATTCCGAGACGTGGGCCCTGGGGGCATTTTGGTCATTTTTCTTAATTTCGCGTATTAGCTTAGAATTAATTAGTGGAATCAGTTACTTAAAGTTATATTTACATTATGCAATTGAATTGAATAGATTTGGGCCATTTGGAGTCGAGTACTCGTGACAAGAACGTGGTTTTGGGTTGATTTTTGAGCTGGTTCGAGGAAAGTGGCTTGCCTAATCTTGTGTGGGGGAAACTCCCCTTAGGATTTGGTATTATTGATATTTGAAATGCTTTGTACGTGAGGTGATGAGTGCGTACTTATGCTAATTGTTGAAAAATCCGATTTTCTTTAGGTAATTTTAATTGTGTTTCTTTTCCTGTTTATACTACTTGCAATTTAAGCATGTTGTTAGCTTAGGGAAGCATGTCTAATTGACTTAATTGCTTTACTTGCTCAAACTGCCTTATTTGGATTATGTGCAGCATGCTAGGCTAGAAATACCTGTTTTACCTTGGTATGGAATTTGAATTGAATTGTCTATTCTTCGTGTTGTTGTTGTGTGTTTACTTTGGGACTACCGGACGGTATCCCGGGAGATCCCCCTGCGTGTTTACTTTGGGGCTACAGATTGGTATTCCGATAAATCCCCCTGCACATTTATATTGGAACTACGGGACTGCACTCGGTAGATTCCCCCTGTACTGGATATTTACATTTGGGACTACGAATCTGATTTCCGGTAGATCCCCGCGCATTATGAGTTGGACTACGGGACTGCACCCGGGTTATCCACTGGATATTTATATTTGGGGACTACAGGACGGTATCCTGGGAGATCTTCGGTTGTTATCTCTGTGTTGAGTTGTACTCCTTTCCGTGATTATTTTGTCTCTGTTATAGTTGTTGTTGTTCTTTCTATTCTATGTTATTTCTCATTGTTGCACTTAATTATACTATCTTATTCTATACTGTTACACCTTATATTTCATTTAATCTCAGTAGGGCCCTGACTTTCCTCGTCACTACCCGACCGAGGTTAGGCTTGACACTTACTGAGTACCGTTGTGGTGTACTCATGCCCTTTCTGCGCATGTTTTTCATGTTCAGATCCAGGTACTTCCACTCAGTCTTATCATCCTTGAGGCGAGGTGCTTTTGTAGAGACTTCGATATATATCTGCCGTGTCCGCAGACCGAGGAGTCCCTTTCTATTTTCTGTACTAGTATAGCCCTTCTGTATTTTCCTTTGATAGACATTCCTGGAGTTAGAGCCTTTTTTATGTATCTCTTAGCTTGTGATTCATGGGTTTCAGATTTTGGGAGTGTTAGGTTGAGATTCTTGTACTTTTATATGTCAGGTGGCATCTTAAACACTATTTCATTTTGTTATCTCGATTTTTAATTATTTTCTTTTCGCAAATTATTCTTTTTCGGCATTTGTTAGGCTTACCTAGTCGTAGAGACTAGGTGCCGTCACGATAGTTACGGAGGACGAACTGGGGTCGTGACATACATGGGGTCGGTTGTATTCGTATTATACTTCTGCACGTCTTGTGCAGATACTGGTGTTGGTCCCAACGACGCTTAGCGGAGACTTTACTTGGATTATCCTTACTCGGAGACTTGAGGTAGAGCTGCTCGCATTCGCAGACCTTGATGTCCCCTTCTTATCTTTTGTACTGTTTATTTCACCTAGATAGTTATTTTTTCATTTCAGACCTTGGTTGTAGTATTTTTAGTAGCTCATGTATTCGTGACACCTGATTCTGGGATTAGACTAGACGGTGTGTTTGAAGTTTATTATATATTTTGAAGCTTTATAGCTTTACTTTCTCATTAATTTGATTTTAGAATTGTTAAAAATGAATATTGTATATCTAATATTGGATTGACTAGCAAGTAGAAGTTAGGTGTCATTATGTACACGGCCCCGTGATTGAGATTTCCAGGCCGTGACAACACCACAAAAACATAGTAATAGAATTAGAACTAGAGAGCAATAAAGGATACGGAAATCAGGAATTATAATAAGGAAATGACAAGAACTTAGCTATAAAAACTAGTTAACCCGTTCTTAATTTTACCTCTTTTGAATATTCTAAAGTTTTTGAAAAATGAATTTCATAATCGAAATGACTTCCACGCTTATGGATAAACGTCAATTTAATTTATAAATTCTAATAAGACGTATCAGTTGAACCTTAAGCTTTAACAAAATTATCATGTTCTCTCATCCACCTTATAAAGTTATTTTCCTTAAACGAAGAAAATACTAGAAAATTCCAAAATGATTACAAACATAAAATACTTAGCAAAGGAATATTCCCAAAAATTCTCCTATTAAAAGCACCCAAACATGTTTAGTACGAAATGAGAAAATAGTTGAAGTGACTTGAAGGCAAATAAGTGAACTAGTACTTCGGCAGAAAAAGAAAAAAATTGTGTCAAGTATATCTCTTCACCATCCAAAATGTCACTTATATCATATTGACACGTATAATCCTGGTCATTGAAAGAGTTATTCACTTTATTACTGTAGATTAAAGTGTGCACTTTCGGTTTATCTGTTTCTTATTAAAAAAGCTTAACAAAAAGTACCTTCAATGACTTTTTGCTAAAATATTCAGAAACCAAATTCAATGAATTACCGCACCTTTTTCTCGAAATTGTGCATATAAGTGGTGCACGTGAAAACTGACTGTTATGTCAGCTTCAAGCTTTATTTTAATGATGACAATGCAAAATTAATGAATTGACTAACAGCTGAATTACTTTGTGACAGGAGCCAATCATCACGAGATAGATGAACTACAGGAGATGACATGTACAAGGATGAAACTACACAAGAATCTATTCAACCTGATTCAGTATAAAGAAATAAAGAGGATGTTAGCAAAAGAAATCAAAAGAAGAAGAAAGGAGAAATGTGTCCAGTGGTGAACAGAGATGGGAATGCCCCATAGCTCAGACTTTATGGCAAACCCTAGGGGTGTCCATAATCAATTATAGGACGGCTAATTTATGGCTGGAGTCATTACTAAACACAACTCCAAAAATTTCAATAACTTACGTAACTTGGAAAGAGGTTCTACCATTTGCTCTTTGGGGCATTTGGAACAACAGAAACCATAATAACATCAACAATCAAACCTCACACATTATAGTTAAAAAAATTATTGATCAAGCAACTGAATACACCTTACTTAGAACCAAGAATACTACTTATAACAAGGTCATAAGGATAAATGTCAAATGGGAGCGGCCACTGAAAGGTTGGTTCAAGGTCAACATAGATGGTGCATTCAAAAGCAACAATCTGGAAGGGGCATCAGTGGAGTAGTTCGTGATTCCAAAGGGAACTTGGAAGACAGGATTTTCTAAGAAAATCCAAGTAACCTCACCGATACAAACGGAACTCCAAGCCCTTTGACATGCATTACAATTAATTATCAAGGAACATATATTCCCAGTAGAAGTGGAAACTGATGCCACAGAGGTCATACGCGTCGTTAGTGAAGATTACCCTACTAACAATAATTTAATTTACAAATGCAGGTTGTTAATGGAGGAGGCATCCGGGCAGGGGACAATATCATTGAAGCATAGCTTCCGCGAAGGGAATATGGTGGCACATCTTTTGGCAAAGGCAGTGTTAAAGAAAACTAGCTACAATAACTTATGTACTTTTGTTTTACCACCTGAACTTGTTGTAGATGTATATGGCGAGGATCAGGATAGGTATTTTATGCTAGGAACTGTTCTAGTGACCAATGTGAACGTTTGGCTACTCTATGGAATGATTGTGCCTTGCGAGGCATATTGGTAGGCTATGAAGGCATATGTATTAATGACAATGTTAACGGGCTCTAGCCCTAGTATGTTATATGTAATATAAGTATCCTTATCCAGTTCAAAAAAAAAAAGATGAGAAAAGAAAGAGAGAATTGGAGGTTTCCCAAAGCTTTTCCACTTATAACTAAATGATACAATGAGTGCAATCTATGTTTTATACTATTCTAACTAACATTTAACTCTAACTCTAACTAACAACTAACTCTAGTTACATATATGCTAATATGCTAAACTATAGTTAAATTATTACATCCTTTAAACCCCCCTCAAGCTAGGAGGTATGAAAATATTCTTCATTCCTAACTTGGAGACCAAATATTCATGTTGCACTCTTTCAAGTCCTTTAGTGAGGACATCTGCTTGTTGTTCTGCTGAAGACAAGTAAATGGTTTTAACGAGGCCTTGCTTGATTTTCTCACGAATGAAATGATAGTCGATGTCGATATGTTTGGTCCGCTCATTAAATACATGATTAGCAGCTATTTGGATAGCTGATTTGCTATCACAATAGAGTGGGACAGAAGTGTGTGATGCAACACCCAATTCCTTAAACAATCCCATGAGCCAAATGACCTCTGCCATAGTAGATTCTAAGCTTTGATCCTCTGCTTCAGCAGAACTCCTAGAAATGACCGATTGCTTCTTGGACTTCCAAGAAATAAGGGAGTCACCAAATTTGACAAGGCAGACATTAACTGACTTCCTAGTGTTTGGGCATGATGCCCAGTCAGCATTACAAAATGCAGTTAAAGATTCTGAACACTCAGTCTTCATCAATATGCAGAAATATATCTCACCACACAACTAAGAACAATATTTTCAACTAGGATAGAAGTTCAATCCATTTAATGAGCTGCTTAGTTTTGGATTCATCCTTCCTCTCACAAATATTTCTTGAATAATCATGTAACGACCGGACTGATCATTTTGAGTATTAGAACATAGTTCCCCTAGATGCTTCCCGTATGTGTTTTTGATGTTTTATAACTTGTGTGGATGAGTAGTTTAGTTTTTATGGGGTTCGGAAATAATTTGGAACATGTATTTATTTTGCAAGCCTTAAGTTGGAAGAGTTGATAGAGGTTTAATTTTTTTGTAAATGACCTCAGATTGGTGATTTGATAGTTCCAGTAGGTTATTATTGTGATTTTAAATTTATGTGTATGTTTGAACTTGGTTTTGCATGTTCCTAGAGGGTTTTGACCCTATTTATCAAAAGTTGGCAATTTAAAGAATTAAAGAGTTCTTAAGTTTGACCAATAATTGACTTTGATGATATCGAACTCCGATTGTTGTTCTGGAACTTGGAATAGGTTCATTTTGTTTCATAAAACTTATATGCGAAGTTTAGTTATGGTCTGAAGTGTTTAGACATGAATCAGATGCTTGGTTGAAAGTTTACAAGTTTTTGAACTTAAGAGAAATTTAACTTGTGGTTTGATTTTTGACTTGTATATATGATGATCTCGTATGTGTTATGAATCTTTTGATAGGTCCAATTAATATTTATAAACTTGTTAGTATGATTGGACGGGTCCCTAGTGGCTCGAGTGAGTGTCGGACCACCCCGAGAATGTATAGAGTTGTAGATTTTGCTAGTGTTTGGTGTGCTTCACGATCGCGGAGCAGGTCGAGTGATCAGGAAGTGTTCTTTGGAGATAGGGCAGTTGTCCTTCGCGTTCGTGGAAGGGTGCCACATTCATGAAGAAGGAGCTAGGAGCTGGGAGGAAGCCTTCGCGTTCGCGAGAGGGAGGTCACGTTCGTGGAGCTAGGATGGAAAGGAAGGCCTCGTGTTCATGGGTGTATTGCATTCACGTAGGTGTAGCAGGTGAGACTTCGTGATCACGAGGGTACTTTCATGATCTCAAAAGAGAAATTTTGGCAAAGGCATTTTTGTTCTTTGCGAACGCGAGGCAAGGGCCCTATTCACGAAGAGTACCCTTAGGCGTTGTATTTAAGTGGGAATTTCGGAATTTTGATCAAATCTCTTATATTTTGAACCATATATTTGGAGAGGGGCGATTATTCAAGGAGATTTTCATACAAGACAAAGAGGTAAGTGATTCTACTAATTTATGATTATATTTTAAGAATCTATATGGATTATTAATACCTAAAACTTGGGAGTTTTGCCTACAACTTAAGAGAGTAAAAATTGAGGTTTTGAGCTATGATTTGGAATTGAATTTGAAAACTAAACATATATTATACTCATGGATTATGAGTAAATGAGTTCTACCTCTAGATTCAGACTTTGACCATGTGGGTCAGGATTGACACTTGTTGACTTTTTGGGAATTGATTAAAGATAGAAGTTTTATTATTTAGAATTGATTCTTGTGGATTTTTTTACATTATTAAGAATTATTTGTCTGGACTTTTTGGGAATTGAGCAGATTGATTTGGAAGTGGCACGAGTTTGTACCATCTGATTATTGTGGTATTATTGATGTTATGGTACGAGATTTTGTCATGCAGTTATAATGATATTGTTACTGTTATGGAATGAGTTATATACCATGAAGCGTGTGCATATATAACCATCCTCCCTAGGGTCACCCTGTCATGTTGCTCTATTGATGGCGTACACGTAGATTGTGATAAATTGACAGGTGTTTGGTTGATTCTGATATAGAATCTGATGATAATGAGTTCTTAGCATAAAGGTGGAAGCTTTGACCATTCAAGTGAATCTCTATGCCTTATTATGCGTTCTATGTGCTTTCTATGTTGAATTCTAACATGCTACGCAATGCCTCTATTCTATGCTTTTGACTTATTAGTCGAGATTGAACTATCTATGTTGTGTTGATATATTTTGATATAATATTTGATGATATTGCGTCTTTTGTCATAGTTTGTTATGAATAATTGGGAATTGTACAGGTTTATTTGATTAGTGAGTACCTCATGACTTGAATAGCGTCACTACTTCACTAAGGTTAATCTTAATACTTACTAAGTACACGTTGTCCCGTACTCATACTATACTTTTGTATATTTTTGTATAGATCCGGACATTGGGAGTAGCGGACTTCAGTAGTGAGCCTTGTAGTTGTCAGAGGATACTCGAGGTAATACTGCATGATTGCTCGTAGACCCTTGGAGTTCCCTTCCAATTCATATTGTTATTTGTATTTAGACAGTATTGTATTATTGTGAGATTCAATTGTATTTTGATTTAAAGGTCATGACTCCGTACTACCAAATTTTAAGGGATTTCATATTGTAGTGGCTTATGCTTTCTGTTCTTAACGACTTATTTTGCTATTTATTCTATTTCAATTATATTATATCTCATTTAGTTTAGTTTGATCTATGTTACATGTTGGCTTACCTAGTCTTAGAGAATTTTAGGTTCCATCATGACCGTTGGTTGGAATTTAGGTTGTGACAAAGGTATCAGAGCTCTAAGTTCATAGGTTTTATGGGTCATGAGCATGTCTAGTGGAGTCTTGCAGATTAATAAGAGATGTTTGTACTTATCTTCGAGAGGCTATGAGACAATTAGAAAACTTTACTTTCTTCTTATCTGTATCATGTGGCATTATTTCATCCTAAAGTGTGAATATTTGCTCTTCTATTCTCTCGCACATGGTGGGAACATATTCTTTCGCAATAGCTGAGCAAGATTCAATACCCCAGGCTAGAGTTGGAAGAGGCAGAGGTCGGGGTAAGTCTAGAGTTTAGACCAAACCATGTACGGCTACACATGTGAGAGAAGCACCTGTAGTTCCTCGTGCTCGTGCTAGATCAGTTTCTGAGGAGCCACCTATAGCTCCAATTGAGGATCAAGCTCCAGTTCATGATGTTCCACCGAGTCCGACTCAAGTTCCCGAGGGTTTTATTATTAACCTAGTGCATTAGGACACTATGATATGGATCTTGAGTTACTTTTATGGATTGTCACAGGCTGGTATGATCCCTATGATTTCATCTACTTCTCAAACTAGAAGGGGGCTCAGACCCTAACTATTCACACTCCAGAGTAGGACACTGCTATTTTTCAGACTCTAGAAGTTCTAGTTATTCCACCATTTGGGGCAGTTCAGCATGTTGCTAAATTCAGGCCCGAGGTTAGACCTGCTATTACTGTGGAGAAGCAGAAGAGGATGGATCGGTTCCAGATGTTAGATCCTCTATGTTATACTGGTAATCCTACAGCAGGTGCTTAGGAGTTCTTGGACAAGTTTCATGAGATTCTATGCAAATTAGGACTTGTGGAGTCCAATGGAGTTGATTTTACCATATTTTACTTGAGAGGGCCAGCCAAGTAGTGGTGGAAGATGTATGAGCATGGTAGACCAGTAGGGTCACATCCTCTCATATAGGCTCATTTTTCGACTCTCTTCTTAGAGAAGTTCATTCCACTCACTAGGAGATATGAGTTACGCAACTAGTTTGAGCACTTGTAGTAGGAGGGTATGATTATTATCCAGCATGAGATGAGGTTCACAGAGTTGTCATGTTATGCAACTTTTCTGGTTCCTACTGAGAAGGATAAGGTATTGATATTTGTCTAGGGTTTGAGCTACAGTCTTAGGTTTGGGATGACACGAGACGTTGAGACACTAACTTTCACCAGGCTATAGAGATTGCTAGGAGGTTGGAGCATATCTGGGA
Organism: Nicotiana sylvestris; assembly: GCF_000393655.2. Taxonomy (NCBI): domain Eukaryota; kingdom Viridiplantae; phylum Streptophyta; class Magnoliopsida; order Solanales; family Solanaceae; genus Nicotiana; species Nicotiana sylvestris. The sequence continues at coordinate 38,763,872 of NC_091059.1, forward strand.
ATAGGAGGGGGAGGACAGAGAGTCCAAGAAGCTTCGTGGTACTGGAGGATTTATTATGGGGGAAAGGGTCATCATGGTAGAGACTATTCCAGTAGGCCAGTTCAGTAAGACTTCATGTGGCGCTCAAACTAGCTGTGGGTTTTAGAGTACTCTGCCAGGGCAGTCATTGTTCAATGCACCTCCTGCACATAGTCCTTACAATGGGTATTCCAGTCGTCCAACGCAAGCTCAGTTCCAATAGCTATGTCATCAGAGAGCTTGTTTTGAGTATGGGTATTTGAGGCACATAAGGAGGGATTGACCGAGGCTTAGAATGAGTGTATCTCAGCAAGGCACCCAAACTATGATTCCCATGCTAGTTGCTATACCACCCGCACAACTAGTTAGATGTGGCGATTAGGCGAGTAAAGATCGTCCTAGAGGTGGAGGCCATGCTCATTGTTATTCTTCCCTTGGTAGGACTGAGGCAATTGCGTATGATGCAGTCATTACAAGTATTGTTTTGGTCTGTCATAGAGATACTTCAGCATTGTTTAATCTGGGTTCTACTTATTTGTACGTGTCATCCTATTTTACATTATATTTGGATATGCTTCGTGATTCTTTGGATATTCCTGTTATGTGTCTATACCTGTTGGAGATTCTATTGTGGTGGATCGTGTCTATCATTCTTGTGTGGTTACTATCAATGGGTTAGAACTATGGTTGTATGTGTCATCTTATAATACATGGTTGATTTTGAAGTGATTCTTGGCATGGATTGGTTATCACCATATCATGCTATCTTAGATGTCATGCCAAAACTGTGACTTTGCCTATGCTAGAATTGCCTATATTAGTGTGGTGAGGGTAACTTGGTCATTTTACAAGTAAGGTGATATAATTTCTGAAGGTTCAATATATGGTTAAGAAGGGATGTCTAGCATATTTGGCTTTTGTTCGAGATTCTAGTACAGAGATTCCTTCCATGGATTCGGTATCAGTCGTGAGGGAGTTTTTGGAGGTATTTCTTATGGATTTGTCGGATATGTCATTGGATCGGAATATTGATTTTGGTATTGACTTGGTTCTGGGAACTCGTCCCATATCTATCCACCATATCGCATCACCACAAAATATTTGCAAGATTTGCTTGACAAAGGATACATTAAACCGAGTGTATCCCCTTGGGGCACGCCAGTGCTATTTGTGAAGAAGAAAGATGGTACTATGAGGTTGTATATTAATTATAGGTAGTTGAATTGAGATACTATCAAGAACAAGTATCCATTGCCTTGATGATTTTTCGATCAGCTCCAAAGTGTTATAGTGTTCTCTAAGATTGACTTGAGATCGGATGTCATGACCCAAGTTCGCCCTCCGTGAACTGTTTTGACAGTAACTAGTCTCTACGACTAGGTAAGCCTAACAATTTTGGAAAAAGAAACAAAATGCAGAAAAAATAATAATAAAAACTGAAAATAAGCAACTATAGAAACGTTTAAAATGCGTCTCGGCATATACTAATACAAGATCTCAAAAACTGAAAAACTTTCCAAAACCAGGAATCTCATGAAATCACAAGCTGTTGAATAACTACAAGTGTCTAACTCCAGAATGTTTAAACAAAAGTAAATACAGAAGGGATAATACTGTAAGAGAGAATGGAAAGGGACTCCTCGGTCTGCGGACGGGGCAGATATATCTCGAAGTCTTTGGACAAATGCCTCGCCTCAAGGGTAATAGGGCTGAGTCGAAGTACCTGGATCTGCACATGAAAAACATGCACAGAAAGGGCATGAGTACACCAGAGCGGTACTCAGTAAGTGCCAAGCCTAACCTCGGTCGAGTAGTGACGAGGAAGGTCAGGGTAGGGCCCTACTGATTATAGCTAAAAATGAGGTAAAACAATATAGAATACGACAAAATAAATAAATGCTAACAATATGAAGTAAAACAAGATAATAAGAATAACAACAACTATAACATAGACAAAATAATCACAGAAGGAATACATATCAACAGAGAAGATAACAACTGAGGATCTCCCAGGATACCGTCCTGTAGTCCCCAAATGTAAATATCCAGTGGATATCCTGGGTGTCGTCCCGTAGTCCAACTCATAGTGCGCGGGGATCTACCGAAATCCCGATCCGTAGTCCAAAATGTAAATACCCAGTACCGGAGGAATCTACCGGGTGTCATCCCGTAGTTCCAATATAAAAGTGCAGGGGAGATCTCTCGGAATAGAAATTAGTAGTCCCAAAGTAAACATGCAAGGGGATCTCCCAAGATACCCTCTCGTAGTCCCAAATTAAACACACAGCAGCAACACGAAGAATATTCAGTTAAATCCAAATTTCATACCAAGGTAAACAGATATTTCTAACCTAGCATGCTGCACATAATTTAAATAAAACCGTTTGAGCAAGTAAATCAATTAAGTCAATTGGACATGCTTCCCTAAGATAACAGTAAGCTTAAATTGCAAGTAGTATAAACAGGAAAGAAAAAACAGTTATAGTTACTTAATGAAAACAGGATTTTCAACAATTAGCACAAGTACGCACTCGTCACCTCACGTACAAGGCATTTCAAATATCAACAATACCAAATCCTAAGGGGAGTTCCCCACACAAGGTTAGGCAAGCCACTTACCTCGAACCGACTAAAAAATCAACACGAAACCACGCTCTTGCCACGAGTACTCGACTCCAAATGGCCCAAATCTATTCAAATCAATTGTATAATGTAAATATAACTTCAAGTGACTGATTCCACTAATTAATTCTAAGCTAATGCGCAAAATTAGGAAAATGACCCAAAACGCCCCTCTGGGCCCACGCCTTGGAATTGGGTAGAATTTACAAATTCGGAATCCTCACACTCTCACAAGTTCATATATACAGAAGTTACTCCAATCCGACATCAAAATCTTGATCAAAACTCCAAAATTAGGCCTAAGAACTTTTCCCAATTTTTCTCCAAACTTTCACCCCAAATTCGAATTCAAAGGATGAATTTAAGCATAGATTCGTAGAAATTAAACAAAATCGAGTACGAATTACTTACCCAAAACACCCAGGTGAAAATCTCCTCAAAATCGCAAATCCCAAGCTCCCAAATCAATTTTCCAAGTTTTGGGACTAAACCCTCGTTCTGCCCCTTTTCTGACCAGAGAAACCGCATCTGCGGCTCTGGAACCACACCTACAGTCCCGCTTCTATGTAGACCAAGTTGCACATGCGACTTTTCATTAAACTCCCATTTCCGCTTCTGCGACTCACTTACCGTACCTGCAGCTTCTGGAGCCTGAGCTAATCCCGCTTCTGCGGCACCACACATGCGATCCCATTCACGCAGGTGCAGTTATGACAGGTTCAGCCAACTTCGGATTTCTCTTAAGTCCAATTCAACTTCCGTTAAGCACCCAAAACATACCCGAGGCCCCCAGGACCTCAACCAAACCTGCCAACCAATCCTAAAACATCATCCAAACTTGTTCCAACCTTTGAAAATCTCAAAACAACATCAAAACACCAATTTAAGATCGGATTCAAGCCTAAAAACTCCAAATACTCTCAAATTACGCTTTCGATCAAAAAGTCTATCAAACCTCGTCTGAATAACCTGAAATTTTGTAAGCACGTCACATTCAACATTATGGAGCTACTCCAACTTCCAAAATTTCATTCCGACCCCGATATCAAAATCTCACTATCGAACCGGAGACTTCAAAAATTCCACTTTCGACATTTCAAGCCTAAATAAGCTACGGACCTCCAAAACACGATCCGAACACGCCCCTAAGCCCGAAATCACCCAACGGAACTAACGGAATCGGCGGAATCCCATTCCAAGGCCATCTTCACACTACTCCGACTATGGTCCAAATTCTAAGGCTTAAACTCTCTTTTAGGGACTAAGTGTCCCAAAACACTCCAAAATCCAAAACGGACCTTCCCGGCAACTTACAATAGCAGAAACAAACACGGGGAATCCAGTTAATAGGAGATCAGGGCATTAATTCTTAAAACGACCGGCCGGATCATTATATCCTCCTACACTTAAACATTTGTTCGTCCTCGAACAAGCATAGAGACATACCTGAAGTAGTGAAAAGATGAGGGTAACGGCTGCGCATATCCTGCTCAGTCTCCCAGGTTGCCTCCTCGATCGTTTGACCCCACCACTGAACCTTCACTAATGCAATGTTCTTTGACATCAGCTTCCGAACCTACCTGTCCAATATTGCCACCGGCTCCTCAACATAATATAGATCCTTGTCCAACTGGACTGAACTATAATCCAACATGTGGGACGGATCACCGTGATACTTCTGAAGCATCGAAACATGAAACACCGGATGAACTCCTGCCAAGCTGGGAGGTAAGATAAGCTCATAAGAAACCTCCCCAACACGCCGAAATATCTCAAAAGGGCTAATAAACCTTGGACTCAACTTCCCTTTCTTCCTAAATCTCATAATGCCCTTCATAGGCAAAACTCGAAGCAGAACCCACTCTCCAACCATATAGGAAACATCACAAACCTTCCGGTCCGCGTAACTCTTCTGTCTGGACTGGGCTGTACGGAGTCTATCCTGAATCACCTTAACCTTCTCCAAAGCATCCTGAACTAAGTCTGTACCCAATAATCTAACCTTACCTGGCTCAAACCAACCCACCGGGGATCTACACTGCCTACCATATAAAGCCGCATACGGTGCCATCTTAATGCTGGACTACTAGCTGTTGTTGTAGGCAAACTCTGCCAGTGGTAAGAACTGATCCCAAAAACCTCCAAACTGCATCACACACGCATAAGGCATATCCTCAAAAATCTGAATAGTGCGCTCGGATTGTCCGTCCGTTTGGGGGTGAAATGATGTGCTCAACTCCACCTGCATACCTAACTCATGTTGTACGACCCTCCAGAACCGTGATATGAACTGAGTACCTCTATCTGAAATGATGGAAACTGGAATACCATGTAGACGAATAATCTCCCGGATATAATTATTCGCCAATCGCTCCGAAGAATATGTAGTACACACAGGTAAGAAGTGTCCGGACTTGCTTAGCCGATCCACAACCACCTAAATGGCATCGAACTTCCTCAAAGTCCGTGGGAGTCCAACTACGAAGTCTATGGTGATCCTCTCCCACTTCCACTCCGGAATCTTTATCTGTTGATGCAACCCACCTGGTCTCTGGTGCTCGTACTTCACCTACTGACAATTGAGGCATCGAGCTACAAACCCAACTATATCTTTCTTCATCCGCCTCCACCAATAGGGCTGCCTCAAATCCTGGTACATCTTTGCGGCACCCGGATGAATGGAATACCGTGAACTATGGGCCTCCTCTAGAATCAACTCCCGAAGCCCCTCAACATTGGGTACACAAATCCGACCCTACATCCTCAATACCCCGCCATCACCAATAGTCAAATCTCTGGCATCGCCATGCAGAACCTTGTCTTTGGGGACAAACAAATAAGGGTCATCAAACTGACGCTTTTGGATATGATCAAATAAGTAAGACCGAGAGACCACACAAGCTAGAACCCAACTGGGCTCCGAAAGATCCAATCTCACAAACTGGTTGGCTAAGGCCTGAACATCCATCGCCATGGGCCTCTCTGTAGCTGGTAAATAAGCCAAACTCCCTAAACTCTCTGCCTGGCGACTCAAAGCATCGACCACCACATTGGCCTTGCCCGGGTGATACAAAATAGTGATATCATAGTCCTTCAGCATCTCTAACCACCTCCTTTAACGCAAATTAAGATCCTTCTGCTTCAACAGATATTGCAAAATCCGGTGATTAGTATAAATCTCACAAGGCACACTGTACAAATAATGATGCCAGATCTTTAAAGCGTGAACAATAGCAGCTAACTCGAGATCATGGACAGGATAATTCTTCTCATTTACCTTCAACTGTCTGGACGCGTAGGCAATCACCCTATCGTCCTGCATCATTACCGCTCCAAGGCCAATCCTCGAAGCATCACAATAGACGGTATAAGACCCCGAACCTGTAGGTAATATCAAAACCGGGGTTGTAGTCAAAGCTATCTTGAGCTTCTGAAAGCTTGCCTCAAACTCTTCTATCCAGTGGAATAGAGCAACCTTCTGGGTCAGCCTGGTCATAGGGGCTGCAATAGATGAAAACCCCTTAACAAATCAATGGTAATAACCTGTCAAGCCAAGAAAAATACGGATCTCTGTAGCTGAGAATGGTCTAGGCCAACTTTGCATTGCTTCCACTTTCTTCGGATCCACCTGAATACCCTCACTCGATACCATGTTGCCTAAGAATGCCACGAAATCCAATCAAAACTCACATTTCGAGAACTTTGCATATAACTTCTTTTCCCTCAAAGTCTGAAGCACTTTCCTTAGGTGTTGCTCATGATCTTCCCGACTCAGGGAATACACCGGAATATCATCAATAAAGACAATGACGAACGAGTCAAGATATGGCCAGAACACACTGTGCATCAAATGCATGAAGGCTGCTGGGGCATTGGTCAGCCCAAATGACATAACAAGGAACTCATAATGACCATATCGAGTCCTGAAAGCAATCTTCGGGATATCTGGCTCCCGAATCTTCAACTAATGGTAACCTGAATGCAAGTCAATCTTAGAAAATACTCGTGCACCCTGTAGTTGGTCAAACAAATCATCAATACGGGGTAAAGGATAACGGTTCTTCATTGTAACTTTTTTCAACTGGCGATAATCAATGCACATATGCATAGAACCATCTTTTTTCTTTATAAACAAGACATGAGCACCCTAAGGTGATACAATGGGCCGAATAAAACCCTTATCAAGCAATTCTGTAACTGATCCTTCAACTCCTTCAACTCACGAGGGGCCATACGATACGGAGTAATAGAAATGGGCTGAGTGACCGGCAACAGATTAATGCCAAAATCATTATCTCTATCGGGCGGCATGCCCAGAAGATCAGCTGGAAACACATCAGAAAAATCCCGTACTACTGGGAATGAATCAACTGTAGGGGTATCAATACTGACATCTCTCACATAAGCTAGATACGCGTCACACCCCTTCTCAACCATATGCTGAGCCTTAAGGAATGAAATAACTCTACTAGAAGTATGATCTAAGGTACCCCTCCACTCTACTCGCAGTACACCTAGCATAGCCAACATCATAATTTTGGCGTGACAATCAAGAATAGCATAATGGGGCGATAACCAGTCCATACCCAAGATAACATGAAAATCTACCGTGATGAGCAATAATAAATCAGCTCTGGTCTCAAAACCACTAAGAGCAACCACACACGATCGATAAACGCGGTCCATAACAAGAGAATCTCCTACAGGAGTAGAAACATAAACAGGGGAACTCAAAGAATCCCGAGATATACCCAAATGCGGGGCAAAATAAGAAGACACATAAGAATAGGTGGAGCCTAAATTGAATAAAATCAATGCATCTCTATGACAAACCAGGACAATACCTGTGATGATAGAATCGAAGGCGAGAGCCTTGGTACGGGTAGGAAGGGCATAATATCTGGCCTCTCCTCCCCCTCTGGGGCAACCTCTACCTCCCCAACCCCCACCTCTAGCTGTCTGAGTAGGTGGGGTAGCAACTGGAGCTGTAACCATAGCCTGAGAACTCTGCGGGGCACACTATGGCTGAGACGTCTGTGGCGGTGCACCCCTGCTAAGTCTGAGGCAATCCCTCACCATATGGCGGGTGTCACCATACTCAAAACAAGCTCTAGGAGGACGTGATAGCTGTGACTGGCTCGGGCCAGGTCTGCTGGACTGACCACTGAAAGCACCCCGCGTAGGAGGCCCACTAGATACTGGAGGTGCATAATAAGGCTCATGAGGCCTAGGAGGAGCTAGAATACCACTGGCTACTAGAAGAGGTGAATTAATGGGGTGACTCATATAACCTCTACCATGACGAACTACAGCTGGAGCACGGGCACCAGAATAATGGCCCGACTCTCGAGACCTCTTGGCCTCTCTCTCCTCTCTGTTCCGAGCATGCATACTCGATATCATCCTAGCAATGCTTACCACCCACTGATAAGAAATATCCATCTCCAACACACGAGCCACGCTAGACCTGATGCTGGGAATAAGCCCCTCAATAAACCGGCGAACCCTCTCACGAACAGTGGAAACCAAGGCTGGTGCATGTCTAGCCAAGCTAGTGTAATGGACAACATACTTCGAGACAGTCATAGTACCCTGGCGCAAATGCTCTCTTAGGAACATATCAGAAAATTGAGTCCAAGTTAGGGAAGCTGCCTCATCTGGACTGTCTAACTCATAAGTACGCCACCACTCATAGGCAGCTCCTCGAAGCTGGAAGGTAGTGAAGGAAACCCCGCTCGATCCTGATATACCCATGGTACGGAGGATACGGTAGCACTCATCTAGAAATCCCAGAGCATCATCTGATTCTAGACCACTGAATACCGGAGGCTTTTACTTCTTGAACCTCTCAAGCCTCAACTGCTCATCCTCGGAAGCCGCTGCCCTATCCTCCAGCTGATCTAGGACTACAGGCCGTACAGAAATAATCTCTGAGACATGATCAACATGCACTCGCAGCTCAGGAGTGCGGGCGGCAGGAGTCTATGCTTCTCCCCCGGCCTGAGATGTAGCGGAAGCAAGGGAAAGCAACCCTGCCTGAGTTAGAGTGGTGTACATGCTCATGAACTGTGCAAGAATCTCCTGGAGAGCTGGAGTAGTAGTAGAAATAGGCATATAAGGTGCTTGGACTCCGGCTGGAACTGCTGGTGGCACCTCGGTGGCAGCTCGCACGGGTGCTCTAGCTACACCACGTGCGCGTCCTCGGCCTCTACCCCAGCCCTGGACTCTGACATCTCTAGTAGGGGGCACAGGTGCCTGATCATCTCTGGTAGCAAGTGTCCTCACCATATGTGAGAGAATAGAATACAGAAGTTTAGAATAGTGATATCAAAAATCTTGCACGACAAGGAAATCAAATGAAATGGAATTTTCCTAATAGTTACATAGCCTCTCGTAGATAAGTACAAACATCTCCGTACCGATCTGCGAGACTCTAATAAACCGGTTTGTGATTCATGACTCCTATGAACCTAGAGCTCTAATACCAACTTGTCACGGCCCAAGTTTGCCCTCCATAAACTATCGTGACGGCACCTAGTCTCTACGACTAGGTAAGCCTAACAATTTCGGAAAAAGAAACAAAATGCGGGAAAAAAAACTAATAAAAACTGAAGATAAGAAAATATAGAAACATTTAAGATGTCGCTCGGCATATACTAATACAAGATCTCAAAAACTGAACAACTTCCCAAAACTCGGAATCTCATGAAATCACAAGCTGTTGAATAACTACAAGAGTGTAACTCCAGAATGTCTAAACAAAAGTAAATACAGAAGGGCTAATACTATAAGAGAGAATGGAAAGGGACTCCTCCGTCTGCAGACGCGGCAGATATACCTCGAAGTATCTGGAGAATCGCCTCGCCTCAAGGGTAGTATGGATGAGTCGAAGTACCTGGATCTGCACATGAAAAAACATGCACAGAAAGGGCATGAGTACACCATAACAATACTCAGTAAGTGCCAAGCATAACCTCAGTCGAGTAGTGATGAGGAAGGTTAGGTCCCTACTGATTATAGCTGAAAAATGAGGTAAAACAGTATAGAATACGACAATATAATTAAATGCTAACAGTATGAAGTAATATTGGATAATAAGAATAACAACAACTATAACATAGACAAAATAATCACAGAAGGAATACAGCTCAATACAGAGATAACAACTGGGGATCACCCAGGATACCGTCCTATAGTCCCCAAATGTAAATATCCAGTGGATATTCCGGATGTCGTCCCGTAGACCAACTCATAGTGCGCGGGGATCTACCGGAATCCTGATCCGTAGTCCCAAATGTAAATACACAGTACTAGGGGAATCTACCGGGTAATGTTCCGTAGTTCCAATATAAAAGTGCAGGGGGGATCTACCAGAATAAAAATCCGTAGTCCCAAAGTAAACATGCAGGGGGATCTCCCGAGATACCATCCCGTAGTCCAAAATTAAACACACAGCAGCAACACGAAGAATATTTAGTTAAATCCAAATTTCATACCAAGGTAAACAGGTATTTCTAATCTAGCATGCTGCATATAATTCAAATAAAGCTGTTTGAGCAAGTAAAGCAATTAAGTCAATTGGACATGCTTCCCTAAACTAACAGTAGGCTTAAATTGCAAGTAGTATAAACAGGAAAGAAAACACAATTATAATTACTTAATAAAAATAGGATTTTCAATAATTAGCACAAGTATGCACTCGTCACCTCACGTACAAGGCATTTCAAATATCAACAATACCAAATCCTAAGGGGAGTTCCCCACACAAGGTTAGGCAAGCCACTTACCTAGAACCGGCTCAAAAATCAACACGAAACCATGCTCTTGCCACGAGTACTCGACTCCAAATGGCCAAAATCTATTCAAATCAATTGTATAATGTAAATATAACTTCAAGTGGCTGATTCTACTAATTAATTCTAAGCCAATACGCGAAATTAGGAAAATGACCCAAAACGCCCCTATGGGCCCACGCCTCGGAATCGGGTAGAATTTATAAATTCGGAATCCTCACACTCTCACGAGTTCATATATACAGAAGTTACTCCATCCGACATCAAAATTTTGATCAAAACTCCAAAATTAGGCCTACGAACTTTTCCCAATTTTTTTCCAAACTTTCACCCCAAATTCGAATTCAAATGATGAATTTAAGCATAGATTCGTGGAAATTAATCAAAATCGAGTAAGAATTACTTACCCAAAATACCCAGGTAAAAATCTCTCTCAGAATCGGATATCCCGAGTTCCCAAATCAATTTCCCAAGTTTTGAGACTAAACCCTCATTCTACCCCTTTTCTGACTAGAGAAACCGCATCTGCAGCTCTGGGACCGCACTTGCGCTCCCGCTTCTACGTAGACCAAGTCGCACCTGCGACTTTTCATTAAACTCCCATTTCCGCTTCTGCGACTCACTTACCGCACCTGCAGCTTCTAGAGCCTGAGCTAATCCCGCTTTTGCGGCCCGCACTTGCGGTCCCATTCATGCAGGTGCGGTTATGACAGGTTCAGCCAACTTCAGATTTCTCCTAACTCCAATTCAACTTCTGTTAAGCACTCAAAACTTACCCGAGGCCCCCACGACCTCAACCAAACCTTCCAACCAATCCTAAAACATCATTCAAACTTGTTCCAACCTTCGAAATGCTCAAAACAACATCAAAACACCAATTTAATATCGGATTCAAGCCTAAGAACTCCAAAAACTTTCAAATTACGCTTTCGATCAAAAAGTCTATCAAACCTCATCTGAATGACCTGATATTTTGTAAACATGTCACATTCAACACTATGGAGCTACTCCAACTTTCAAAATTCCATTCCGACCCCGATATCAAAATCTCACTATCGAACCGGAGACTTCAAAAATTCCACTTTCGACATTTCAAGCCTAAATATGCTACGGACCTCCAAAACACAATTCGAACACGCCCCTAAGATCAAAATCTCCCAACGGAGCTAACGGTATTGACGGAATCCCATTTTGAGGTTGTCTTTATACTGCTCCTACTACGATCCAAATTCTAAGGCTTAAACTCTCTTTTAGGGTCTAAGTGTCCCAAAACACTCTAAAATCTAAAACGAACATTCCCAGCAACTTACAATAGCAGAAACAAACACGGAAAAACTAGTTAATAGGGGATCGGGGTGTTAATTCTCAATACAGTCAGCCGGGTCGTTACATTGGATTACCATCAGTTAAAGATTAGGGCTTCGAATATCCCTAAGATGGATTTCAGGATGTGGTATAGTCATTATGAGTTCTTGGTTATGTCATTTTGTTTGACTAATGCTCTAGCGATGTTTGTGGATTTGATGAACAGAGTGTTCAATCCTTAATTAGATTCTTTTGTGATCGTGTTTATTGATGACATCTTGGTTTACTCTCATAGTACGAAGGAGCATAAGCATCACTTAAGAGTAGTACTTGGGAATTTGAAGGATTTGTGGCTTTATACTAAGTTCTTGAAATGTGAGTTCTGGTTGGATTCAATTGTATTTTTGGGTCATGTTGTGTCGAGTGATCGTATAAAAGTTGATCCCAAGAAGATTGAGGCAGATCAGAATTAGAACCTACTATATCTATAGAGATCAGGAGTTTTTTGGGTTTAGCAGGATACTATTATCGCTTTATGGAGGGGTTATCATCCATAACAGTCTTATTGACTAAGCTGACTCAGAAGGGTGCTCAGTTCAGATGGTATGATGAGTGCTAGGTGAGATTTAAAAATCTCATGACCACTTTGATTTTAGCCCTAGTATTGGTGTTGCCCACAGATTTTGGGTCGTACACCGTATATTGTGATGATTCACGCATTAGTCTTGGAGTGATATTGATGCAGAAGGGCGGAGTGATGGCTTATGCATCATGACAGCTAGGCCCTTTGAGAAAAATTATCTCGTTTATGATTTGGGGTTTGCAGCGATTATGCATGCGCCCAAGATTTGGAGGCATTACTTATATGGTGGTGTTATGTGACAATGATCATAAGAGTCTTCAATATTTGTTCAAGTAGAAGGATTTGAATTTGAGGCAACAAAGGTTACTTGAGTTGCTTAAGGACTGTGATATCACTTTCTTATATCATCCAGGTAAGGAGAATGTGGTAGCAGATGCCTTGAATAGGAAGGTAGAGATCACGAGAAGTTTGGCATGTATTCCGACTGAGAAGAGGCCTTTGGTTGTGGATGTTCAGGCCTTGGCTATAGATTTGTAAGATTGGATATTTCTGAGCCTGGCAGTGTTTATGCTTGTGTTATTGCACAGTCGTCCTTGTTTGAGTGTATCTGTGCTGACCCGACCGGTCATTTTGTGAATTTGCACTTCACTTGGTGGTTTGAGGGCATGAGTAGCTCCATATAATGTATTATGACTTGAGATTTTGGACTTGGGTGAACGCTCGGATTTTCATTTGGATATTTCTAGAAGGTTTCAGCACTATTTGGCAATAGATGGAAATTTAAAGGTTTGAAATGTTCATAAGTTTGACCGAGAGTTGACTTTGATGATATCGAGTTCAAATTGTTGTTCTGGGAGTTGGAATAGGTTCGTTATGTCATTTGGAACTTGTATGCAAAATTTGAATTCATTCTGAATTGGTTAGGCTTGAATCGGACACTTGGTTCGAAGTTTGAAGTTTATGAACTTAAGAGATTGATCTTGATCGACGATTCATGGTTTTGATGTTAATATGTGTGATTTGAGGCCTTGAGTAGGTCAGTAATATGTTTCGAGACTTTTTGGAATGTTCGGACGGGGTCCCGAGGGGCTCGGGTGAGTTTCGGGGTAGTTTCGGACCATATCTAGATAATTTTTAGTTGTTGGTTTTTGGCTACAGGAGTGTGCATTGCGATCGTGGACTTTGGGTCGCGTTCGGGAAGAGCAAAATGGGGGAAAAGGACCTACGAATCGCATTCGCGAAGAAGAAATTTTGATGTCACCGAGTCGACTTTGGAAACTTATATATTGTAATCGATAAGGAATTTGGAGATGATTCAAAAATAAGAGTTTTAGCCCTTTGTTTCCAATTTTCAAAAAATCAAACCGTTTGTCATTTGGACTTTTGTATCAAACATTATGGCCATTGTACTAGAGGTTGTTTGTAAGAGTTGGGCAAGCTTGTTGAAATTTGTTCATCGCGATCGCAGGGGAATGGTCGCGATCACAAAGGGTAAAAACTGAGATGGATTTTTTTTAAATCGCGATCCCAATGGTTGGGATCGCGATCGTGAAGAAGTACCCCCGGCAGTGCATTAAAACATTAAATTTCGAAATTTTGAGTTTATTTTTTTCACATTTTAAGTTGGGGAGCTCGGATTTGGGCGATTTTAGAGAGGATTGTCATCACATGGATTCAGGTAAGTACTTTCTACTCGGATTGATTATATTTCATAATTGTATCTTTGATTTTGGCATTTGATTGATGATTTTAAAATAGAAATTGAGGGTTTTTGCCTAAACTTTCCTAAAGTGAATATTTGAGTTTTGAACATCGATTCAGAGTCATATATGATTGAAATATGGTTGGACTCGTAATTGAATGGGTTGTCGGAATTTGTAAGTTTTGTGGAGTTTTGAGGTGCGGGTCCGGGTTTGACATTTTGGTTGACTTTAAGTAAATGTGTAAATATTTGACCTTTATCATTTGTAATTGTTTTGTTAGGATTATTTGATGCTTTTGAGTCTCTTTTGGCTAGTTTCAAGCCGTTCGGATGTTGATACGCACGAGATAGCATTTCTAGAGTATTCTTCGGCTTGCTCGTTATTGGACTTGGCTTGTTCGAGGTAAGTAACATATTTAAACTTGGATTTAAGGGTATTTAACCCTGAGAACTATGTTATAAGATATGTATTGAGGTGACACATGCTAGGTTACGAGTGTGTAGGCGTGCACCAGGGAAATCATTATTCTAGTTGACTATTAGACTATGACCGGACTTATTTTGTTGTTATATCTTGTTACATCCATGTTCTCCCTACTTGTTTGATTATATGAGTTGTGATCATGTTAGAATCCATGTTTAGTCTATGTGCTTATTCGGTTGAGACCTAACAAGGCTATCTCTATTGTTTTGAGTTATCTGCTCTAACTGTAATTATCTACTTAGTCATAATACTTCATTTCCATATCATATCTCAGTATTTGTTCATCATTTATTGTTACATAACATGCTATCTTGTTTAAGCTGAGTGGTACGAAAGTGTAGGCCCTTGATACTTGAGAGATTGATGATTGAGTTAGGGCGTAAGAGTTGGATTGTGATTGATATTTATAGGATCGGGTTGCACACCGTAGGAGGCCTTATTAGCTATTTTTGGGATCGGTCTGCACGCCCCATCAAGCCTTATTGGCTATTTATAGGATCGGACTGCATGCCGCAACAGGCCTTATCGGCTCATTTATGGGATCGAGATGCACGCTGCAACATGCTTTATTGACTTATTATGGGATAGGGATGCATGCTGCAGCGCACCATATTGGCTTTATATGAGCAATTGGGCAGAATCCACCCCTCCGGAGTCTGTCATACCAGCAACGAGCGCATGTATCGTACAGTGCTGAGTGATTGTATGATGAGGAGGAGTTTGAGACGGGCACCTTGAGTGTACTTTGAGGGTGATATTTACCCAGGAAAATCACCGTAAAATCATTCATATGACATGCATACTTGGAATGTAGGCATATAGATGCATTTTCCTCATGCTATACGGTATTGTGACATTCATGATTTGACATGTAGACATTGAGATGTATATTCCTCATGCTAGACAGTATATGATAATTGACGACTTGACATGCATATTGACACGTAAGTATAGAGATATAATTTCCTCATGTTATCTGATGATGAAATATATTATCCGTTGTTAAAAGTTGGGAAATTCACAATTTTCTGATATACCCTATATTTTGGTGATTTCGGCGAAAGATTTGGGTTTTACTGTTATACCTGAAAAGCATGTCTACTTTTCCGTAACTATGAACGAGATGAGCATAATATCTTTTGAGTTATTACTTGTATTGCTTTCATTTTATTGTTACGAGTTGTTCTTGGTTACTTTTCCGTAACTATAAACGAGTTGAGCATAATATCTTTTGAGTTATTACTTGTATTGCTTTCATTTTATTGTTACGAGTTGTTCTTGGCTATTGATGTTGGACCCTAACAATTTTTCAAGCTCGTCCATGCTTTCAACCTAAGGTTAGGTTTGTTACATATTGAATCATGGGGTCGTTTGTACTCATACTATACTTCTGCACCTTGGGTGCAAATCTTGGTATTGTTGTCACTGCTTGTGGCGGGGGGTGGCATTAAAGATGCACCTGTATTCTAGTTATAGCTGCCTCTTGTTATTGGTAGCTTTAGAATTATAAATATGTTTATGTATATTTCGAACAGAGTATGTATTTATTTCATATCAGTTTTATAAAATTTTAAATCTTAGAAGCTCATGATTTGTACTACCAATCCTTGTGATTTTTTTTATAAAAGTTCAGTTATTTCATCATTTATTTTCTTAGTAAATCTCATTTTGAATTGGATTATTGTTAATTGGATTACATAGCAGGTTGGATTAGGTGCCATCACAACTAGTGGATTTTTGGGTCGTGACAAGTTGGTATCAGAGCTCTAGGTTCATAGGTTCTATGATTCTTCAGCAAGTGTCTAGTAGAGTCTTGCGGATTGATATGATGATGCCCATACCTATCTTAGGGAGGCTACAGGGCATTTAGGATAAACTTCCCATGTTTCATTCCTTATCGTGCGACATTAATTAAGCTTGAAGTATATCTCTTTGAATTCCTTCCACTCACTCGTGTGTTGTGTTTAGCGCTTGATATTAGCTGTGCATCGACGACTTGTGATTTCATGGATGACATGCGAGATGTGTTTTTTGCATGTTGGTGATGGGCCAGTCTGGAGGACTTGAGGCCAGGTTTAGACCGCATCTTGGGCTTAGTGGTTCGGTTGTGTGAGTATGTGGTTTTGGACTTCTATGTCCGGTAATATCCCTAGGAGTGGGATTTATGGCTCGATGAGTGATTGGATAGCTATACAATGTGTATGATGTGACCGCGGGATGTGTTTAGATGGTTTTGATATGATGGGAAAAATTTTCTTGGAATGTGAAAGGACTATGGATGCTCAATCACTATGGATGTGTTATACGTTTTTTAAATTTTGAGGGTTTTGAGAGGTTTTGTTTCATGTTATTTCATTTGTGGAACGAAGTAGATTCTCATGTGTTTTTGATGAGTTCAGACTCAGGAAGATTAAGTGATTGCATAGTAGTTGTGTCCGTAAAAGAGCATAAGGAGATGTCAGTTTGGGGCTAAGCAGGTGGATTATAACTTGTAGGGTAATCTATGGATGTGTGATCCTTATGATGATTGTGTGGAGAATTTCTTTCTAACAGTGGGTTAGGTTTGTTACTTATTGAATCATGGGGTCGTTTATACTCATACTATACTTTTGCACCTTGCATGCAGATCTTGGTACTGTTGTAACTGCTTATGGCGGGAGGTGGCATTAAAGATGCACATGCGTTCCGATTATAATTGCCTCGTTCTTGGTAGATTTAGAATTATAAATCCGTTTACGTATATTTCGAATAGAGTATGTATTTATTTCATACCAGCTTTGTAAAATTTTAAGTCTTAGAAGCTCATGATTTGTACTACCAATCCTTGGGATATTTTATTATAAAAATTCAGTTATTTCATCATTTATTTTCTTAGTAAATCTCATTTTGAATTGGATTATTGTTAATTGGATTACATAGCAGGTTGAGTTAGGTGCCATTACAACTATTGGTTTTTTGGGTCGTGACAAGTTGGTATCAGAGCTCTAGGTTCATAGGTTCTACGAGTCATCAGCACGTGTCCAGTAAAGTCTTGTGGATTGATATAATGACGCACATACCTATCTTAGGGAGGCTACAGGGCATTTAGGATAAACTTCCCATGTTTCATTCTTTATCGTGCGACATTGATTAAGCTTGAAGCGTATCTCTTTGAATTCCTTCCACTCATTTGTGTGTTGTGTAGAGCGCTCGGTATTAGCTGTGCATCGACGATTGTGATTCCATGGATGAGATACGAGATGTATTTTCTACATTTTGGTGATGGACCAGTCTGGAGAACTTGAGGATAGGTTTAGACCACAGCTTGGGCTCAGTGGTTTGGTTGTGTAAGTATGTGCAGTTGGACTTCTATGTATGGTATTATCCCTAATAGTGGGATCTATGGCTCGATGAGTGATTGGATAGATATACAATGTGTATGATGTGACTGCGGGATGTGTTCAGATGGTTTTGATATGATGGGAAAATTTTGCTTGGGATGTGAAAGGACTATGGATGCTCGATCATTGTGGATATGTTGTACAGTTTTTGAATTTTGAGGGTTTTGAGGGATTCTTTCATGTTATTTCATTTGTGGAACGAAATAGATTCTCATATCTTTTTGACGAGTTCAAACTCGGGAAGATTAAGTGATTGCATAGTAGTTGTGTCCGTAAAAGAGCATAGAGAGATGTCCGTTTGGGGCTAAGCAGGTGGGTTATAACTTGTAGGGTAATCTACGGATGTGTGATCCTTATGATGATTGTGTTGATAGTTTCTTTCAACCAGTAGGTTATATGTGTTGCAATTTGAGTATGGAACGGTTGCGAAAGTTGACTTGACTATCACGAGGATGAATGCGAGCTTCACAGATGATTTAAGGTATTTTGTGATTTGTGTTGCATGATCTTATGAAGGATTGAGTTGGATTTCAGTGCAGGATTGTGGCAGTAATAGAGTATGTGTATTGTAAGTTACTAGATGTTTTGTTCTATGGCTTTGAGCCAAGTGGAGGAGTCTGATACCGATTATTTTATTGCATGGTTGTGTGTTGTATAGGTTTCGGTTTGAGGCATACTTATGAATCAGTTATGACTTGCAGAGGTTGAGATCGATGATGACTCGAGTGAGGAGATTTCTGGATATGAGATATATTATACTTTATGGGTATATGGAAATCGCAGAATTATGTGAGTTTGTTATTCATGACGGATGTAGTGTGCATGGAATAGTGATTCATTCGGTTGCTTAGAGGTGTGAATTACTTCTTTGGGTATTAGTGGGCTAATGGAGCACATGTTGGTCATATCGTTTAGGCGGTACATTTAAGATTGGATAGGGTGGTGGATCCTCAAGGAGGTTCTAATGGGTTCAAGATTCATATGTGGCATTTGAGAATTTTTTGAATTTGTATATGGCTAAGATTTGATATTTGCATTGGGTGGTATCGAAACTTGCGGTACTTCTGTATCATTATGGATCCTACATTTCAATGTTAGAAAGGTAAAGGAAACAGTTTTAGATCACATAAGGTCTCTTCATAGTGGGTATCTTGGATGTTGTATTTTGAGTGTTTAAATAGGAATATGGTAGCTTATGGGCTTTAGTGCGACGTGGTTTCATACTAGGATCTCGTGTGGCAATTTTTAGTTGAAAATCGTGGTATTATGGTGAGAAGAAGTGTCAACCTGAAGGCAATTCAGAAGAAACTTAGACGAAATAGGAAGACTTGGTAGTAGGTTAGATTAGTATGGTAATGGTATGCTCGGTTCTTATGATGAGGTGAGACTTTACGAGTGTTTTATGGAAATACTCTTGGATTTGGCGACCTACGTGGCTTGGTTGAGTTAGAGGAATTTAGTTCTGATAGCTTGGTTATGTGCAAATGGATTTCAAAATATTCTCGATGGTTTCTACCACGGTTTGAGATGGATATTTCCTACTGTCGTGAGGATCATGTTGCGTATTGTAATTTTCTCCTAGATGGGTTCAAGTGAAAGTTCCTAGCTAATTAAGTATGTAGTCTACTTGTGACTCAGAGTTGATAATGAGGTTCTCGTGTTTTCGTATGATATCCTAATAGATGCTGATGGGTTTTCAATGTCTTAGCCTTATACTTCTTATGTTTTGATGATCTAACAAACCTGTTATAAAGAACCAGATAGAGAACCTTGTCGCACAGATTATATATCTCATATGAACAAGTCAGCAACAGGAAGGAACTAAACGATCACAAAGAGGAACATCACAAGGACCTGGTGCCCTGGTCTCTTAGGGTTCTCTGGCACAAAGAAGTCAGTGACTGTACGCAATCAATATAAAGAGGAACATAACAGGGACCTGCTCCCTGTAGGTTCTCTAACAGAAGTACAGGTCAAGTACACAAATAGAATGTGACAGAAGAAAGTGACCATCTGGTAACTGTTACAGAAGCGGAAAACAATGAGGACCTAGTCCGTTGGTGTGTTCTAATAGAAGTACAAAGTCCACTATCCAGCTGGAACGCAACTGCCCAGTAGTGGCTGTGCAGACAGTGCAGCAGGCACTTCTCTCCAGGAAAAAGTACACCACGAGTTGACATCACTACCTATTGTGATATCTTTTGTGATAAACAACCTAGTGCAAGACACACCAAGATTTGTGCATTCAGTGATATTCTCTCAAGAAAAAGAAGCATTCATTCGACATTGAAGTCACTGGTGTGTCAAGAACAAGAAGACAACTCCACTAAGGATCAGTTTCTAAACGAGTCTTATGTATATCCATAGTTGAGATGTAATCTTGTTAATTGCTCTACATTGTAATTCCTAGTTTGCTTTCTCAGAAGTGTTGTTTTAGGAACAAATCAAATTCGTAAACTTTAGAGTTTATGTTGTGACTAGGAATAGTCATAAGTTAAATCCTCTTTAACTAAGAGAGTTAGAGAGTGGCTTGTGGTGGTTGCATCACAAGATAGTTTGAAGTCTTTGCAATCGGGTAGTATTGCAAAGTGGCTTGTAATAGGTAGATTACAAGTTAGTTGAGTTAAAAGCCTACAAGAGTAGGTTGTGATTTTTTGATCCCCTTGTGTGGGATTTTTCCACGTAGAAAACCTCTTTCCTTCTTTACTTTCAGTCTTACTATTTTATAAGTATCAGCCTCATATGGGACCAGGTACTCCATAGTTTGGTGGACTCATACAGGCTATCAATTGGTATCAGAGCGGGTTCCTCCTATCAAGCTAATACCTAGGAAGGATCCTAAATGGATGCTCCACCAAACTTTGAAAAAGGACAATCAACCTATAGACCTCCCAGATTCAATGGTCAATACTACGGCTGGTGGAAGACTTGGATGGATGATTTCATAATGGCTGAAGATTCAGAACTGTGGGACATCATTTGTGATGGTCCACATGTTCCCATGAAGAAACTTGAAAAAACAGGACCATTGGTGCCCAAAGGGAGAAGAGAGTACAGCGACACTAACAGAAAAGTTGTAGAAAAGAACTATCGTGCCAAAAAAATCTTGATGTGTGGCATAGGACCTGATGAGTACAATAGAGTATCCGCTTGTGATACTGCCAAGGAGAAATGGGAAGCCTTACAAACTGCACACAAAGGAACCACTCAAGTCAAACAATCCAAGATCGACATGCTCAACACTGAATATGAGCTCTTCAGGATGAAGGATGATGAGTCCATACAAGATATGCACACCAGATTTACCTCCATCATAAATGAGCTTCACTCACTTGGAGACGTCATTCCCAGAAACAAGCTTGTAAGGAAAATTCTCAGTTTTCTACCTGGGTCTTGGGAAAGTAAGGTAAATGCCATCATAGAAGCTAAAGATCTACAGACTCTGACCATGGATGAGTTGATTGGTAATCTGAAAACGTACGAGATGAAAAGAAAGAAAGACAGTGAAAGAAGAGAGCCTAAGAAGGAAAAGAACCTGGTGCTTAAGGCTGAAAGGAGTGATTCAAGTGATGAAGAGCGTGACATGGCCTATCTTACTAAGAGATTTCAAAAAATGGTTCGAAGAAATGGTGGCATACCAAAGTGGGGCAGTTCAAGCAAAACAAGGAACAACAATCTTTGTCATGGATGTGGAAAGCCAGGGCACTTCATCAAAGACTGCCATCTCGCGAAACAGGAGCAGTACAAGCAAAATCCTGACAAAGCTGGAAGAAGGAACCTGGTTCCAGAGAAAAGATTCAATTGAAAAGTGCTACAGACAATATCATTAAGCAGGCTCTTGCTGCTTGGGGAGACTCCTCAAGTAAATCCGAAAGGGAATCAGATGCAGAAAACAGTTCCATGATAGCAGTGGAGACTAAAGCAACGAAGTACGTTTCACTGTTCGCACTGATGGCTCAGTCAGATGATGATAAAGAAGAAGATGAAGACGATGAGGTAAACTTCAACGATATTTAGAGAAATCTAAAATCCTATTCCTCTAAGAAACTAAGGTCCTTATCAAATGTCCTAATTGACGATTATTATAGTCTTGTAAATGATAAGGAGATCTTGACTGAAGAACTAGGGGAGGCCGAACAATCCAGAGATGATCTAGTGGTTTGTGTAGTGGACATTAATGAAACCATAGCTAATCTTGAACTAGAGAAGGAGTCCCTAAATGAAAGAATAACTAGTGTGAAGAATGAGAAAAACGATCTGATGGTAGTAGTTGTTGATCTAAAAGAAACAATAGAAGGTCTTAGCAATGAGAAACGTTCCTTAGAAGAAAAAATTGCCTCCACTGAGGAGGAAAGAGATGACCTTCTAGTAATATGCGCTGATCTAAAGGAAACCATTAAGGGACTCAATAGAGAACATAGGAATGTAATTCTTGGGAAAGGGAAGGAAGTAGCCAGTGAGTCGCACATCTTGCTCGAAAAGGAGGTAACTGTTGTAAAAACCAGTCTTTGTAATGAACTCGAGAGAAATCAGCAACTCCAAGCTGAGTTGGAAAAAGTAAGAAATGATCTTGAAAAATCCTTGAAATGGACTTGGTCCTCAGATGCAGTCACGACCATGTATCTCAACAATAGTGGGAACAGGCAGGGTATCGGGTTCCAAAGGGAGAAAACTCCCCACAACCTACATAGCAAGTATGTCACTGTACCTGATAACTGGCTATGTACCCACTGTGAAAACAATGGGCATTTTAAAGAAAATTGCCAGGCCAGGGTTCAGTCTGCTTAGAAGAACAAAGCATTTACTGATAGAGTGACTACTAGCAAAAGACCAGGTACCACTCGTAAAAAGTAGATGCTGCCTGTGTGGACCGAGAAAACCCTCATTCATCCTTTTATAGTAACAAGGGACCCAAACTAGTTTGGGTTCCTAAATCTAACCCCTGATGTGTATGTGCAGGGAGCAGTAAAACAAAGTAGATTGCGATGGACTATGGACAGTGGATGCTTAAAGCACGCAGCATCATGAATTTCTTCTCACTGAAAGCCCTACAGAAAGCGAATGTATCCTTGAAAAGAAAATAAAGGGTACATTCTTAGTGAATGAAAAGGCAGAAAAGGTTTTTCTTGTCATTTGAGTAGAGACAGGCACTATGTGAATGACCAAAAAGGTGTTGTCATCAATCTAATAACTAGCCAAGTAGTATCAATGAACAAAGGAAGCAAGAACAGTCACTCCTGCTAATCATCAATATGAGAATAAGATGAGTGAAATCACAACTATGGGATGAAGGGGCAGTATATGCAAATTTTTCACCTCCGAAGAAACTAACTCAGTCGGACCTGGTCCGTGATCTGCCAAACTCAAGCGTGACCTGGACATGAGCTCACAAAATTGATGGAGGATGAGGAGGAGAAGGGATTTCACACAATATCTTAAACTCCAAGGATGGCATAACCAAAATGGCGTAGAAGAAAGAAAGAACGGATCTAGAAATTGCTGCATGAACAGTGCTCATCGTCTAGGGAATCACCAAGAAACTCTGGGAAAAGGAATGAACATTACTCTCTACTTGGAGAACGGGTGTCGGACCAGGTGCCTTCTAAATCAAAACTCACCAGGAACTGCCAAATTAGAAGAAAATGCCTTGTGCTTGACAATAGGAAGGGTCAGCTTGGGGAGCTCAATGCAAAAGGACGAGCTAAGGACTTCTTCTAAGGTTCAATCCACAAAACGAGGCCACAGGGTCTTCAACAAGGAAGCACAAAATGGCAGGAAATGCTCATGGGGCTTCAAATCAGGAGGGTGATAGAGTGAGCAAGATGAAAGAAGACTGACGAGAGACAACGCAACATCATCTTCCATGTCTCACAAAGAACCTTGTACATCATTTGCCACAACTGAAGCTGAAGGAAGAAGAAAAGATACAGCTCATGGCACTACACAAGCAGCAGAACACAAAGTGTAAGGAAATCAAACTGACCTCCATATGTTTCTTCCCAACCAACCTCTATCTCAAGTTGGGAAACCAAAGTGTACTTGTCATGATCCATGCATTATCTTCTGGATGACAAGGAAGCAAGACGAGATGACCTCATCAACATCTGGAGAGAAATTGCAAACACATTGAAGGGTGAGATCCTCTTCTGAGGGTAAATATGAATAAGGGATCGATCAATGGAAAGGATTGCATAACAGAAGACCAAACTCCAGATATCTGCATCAAATCCTCAAGTAGAGAATATTTTGGATAAATCAAGGCGAAGACGGGGTAACAAAAATCTAATAAAGAACCTGATTCTCCATCTGTTGGCTGTGTAAGACACCTTTAGGTAAAGATAGCTAAAGTATTTTCTGACCAAGCCTAAATCACATCAATACCGTTGTAGGTAAACGCGCATGACGATCTAGAAGCCAAAGGTACAGTTATGAAATGGAAGGAGGGGAGCTGCTAAAATCTTGTTCAAAAGATTGCTCTGGCATCAGGTTCTCGTATCTGAGGTTAGTAGGAATGTGCTAAATTTTTGCATGCCCTTTATAAACAAAAAAAGGCATATAAATACTTTGTAATTCAGCTACCACGTCATTCAACTTTTCAACGTCTGAGTGCCATGTCTTGTCAGTCAAATCCTTCATCCCCTCTACACGGTAACACTTCCCCACAAATCTACCGCCATTTTTAGACGTTTCAGAACGTGTTTCGCTCCCCACTCATCATTAGTTCTTCTCCCAATAAGAAACTTCCCCTCTTTCTCACAGTAAGTTATGAACCTTCATCCCCTGTGCATAGCTAGGATCCTTTCCCTATCTACTCCTTCCTCTTTCAACTCATATACTAAGTACTCATCCAATGGAGATTGAAAAATCTTCTCATTCCCCCACCATTAACACTGTTCCCATTTCTTCATCACCCTTGAAATCATTCCCAGAGCTTCACTATTTCACGCCTTCTACCACCTTACACACTTCTGGGTCCTCCTCCATCCCTACAGTTTTTCCATTTCTAATAAACCCTGTTTACCAGTATTTTGAGAATCCTATGTCCAGTCAATCTTACGATCTCATCAAAGACCACACAGAAGGTCTCACTCCTCGAGTATCAGAAGTCCCTAAGGACGATCCTGCCCATTACCTTAATACCTCCATGTTAGACTCAGTGACTCTTAAGGAGTCACCAAAAAAGGAAGCAGCTTATAACATTATGGCTATAACTGTAAAGAGTCTGATGGATGAAGAAGCTTATCTCTCCTCAGAGTATCAAGGTGAAGACCTAACACTCCTAGGAGATGTAAGAACCACAACACTCCGCGAGTCCTTGGCTCATGAGATATTTTCAAAAAAGCCTTCTGATGAACCTGATTCACTCCCATGCAAACTCACTCATGTATCTTCTGCTCATTCCAAACTCCTAGAATCTTCCTCAAAATCACCCATCAACCGGTCACTACAGCAAGAGAATTTTGAATCCTCATTGCAGAAAAGTAAGAGAAGTGTCAAGACAAGGAAAAAGAGGAAAATGAATCCAAAAGATTTTATCAAGAGTGTGCCAGTGAATCATATAGACAAAAATGCCTCTAGAGAACCTGGTTCTTTAGTGCAACAGTCTGTGATGATTAAGGAAAATGTTGAAGAATAGAAAGGGTCACCTAGGAAGCACAACAGCAAGTCTAAATGGAGTAAAACTGAGATAGTCGTGTCAAAGGGAAAAACTGTAGAGGTAACAAGATGGAAATGAGAGTCTATCGAAGGAACCAGAAACTAGGAAAGGGAAACTATTCATGAACCTGGTCCATCAAAGTCCTTAACCTGTGATGGTGTTCGGTGGCAGCAAAGATTAAGAACTCAAAAAGTGTTGTGGGGCAAAACTTTTGATCCAGCAATTTCGGAAATGGCTGGCATGAGACAAATTCTGGAGATTGTAGAATTTCAACAATGGGAACACCTATTTGAAGGGAGCATGCCTCTTGTGTATGAAGATGTAGTGCAAACCTTCTACTCATCTCTCTTCACTGTTGAAGGGGACCATATCTATGCAATTGTAAACGGAGTGGACATTGTACTCGACACATCAACATTGGGAAAAAATTTCAGAATCCATGTGAAGGTGTATCCTCAGTCAAGGATGTTTGTGGAGTAAACTTTTGGAGAGCCATTATGAAAGAGCAAGCTATTCAATAGGGGGAACATGTCCATAAGAAAGTGTTACTTCCTGAGTATCAACTTCTCTTTGAACTGGTCAATAAAGTACTCCGACCCCGCTCTGAGAGACGTTCCATTGCCACAAAGTCAGATTTGGTCCTGATGGGAGCGCTTGATGAGTTTGTACCAATCAACCTGCCAGCAATCATAATAGATCACATGTAGAAGGTGGCAAATTTTAAGGGTGTCAAATTTTAAGGGTGGCAATCATGGGTTACCTTATGGCTTTCTCCTCACTCAAGTGTTCGGATTCTATAAGGTTCCCTTGGGAAATCCTAGAGTGGGCACACGCAAGAAAACGTTTTCTAAGGCCACTCTAAAATAATGTGAATATATAGAAAAATTTGGTGGAAGCATCTCGACCATTTCTCAGCTGATAAACGCCCAAAATGTAGCCTTTGAGGAAACACGAAAGCTGAGGGCTCAAAATGCCATTCTAGAAACTCAGCTTAGCCAAGCAGCTAAGGGACCTAATTCTATACATGAGAAGGTTGCCAAATTGAGAAAGGAAAATGAGATACTTTGGGCTCAACTATTTGAAGAACAACTGGCCGCAAATGCTAGACTGGACCTGGTTCTCAAAACCATTATTGTCTCTTCCTCCAAGCCTCTTTCCCTTAGTGCTCCCTAGGATTCTCCCTAGTATCTAGCTATTTTTTCTCCAACTTCCTGTGGCTGCTGTTTTACTTGTGTTTACTTGTTTTTGTTTTGTGATAGCATGTTGAACTTAACCATTACTTCTCCTGACTTGTTCAGTCCAACGTAAACATTAATGAAACAGCTCCCCTTTTTCTTTCATGTACAACATTGTGTTCCTCTAGTTTATCTTTTCTGTCATGATTGTGTGCACATATATGGCATGAGCTAGCTATGTTAGACTTTTTTATACTTATTACCTGCGTGTGCTCTTTGTCATACTAGTTGGTCTTTTTAATGATACCAAAAGGGGGAAATATAATGGATATAGGGATGGAGCTGAGAAGATTAAGGGGGAACTATGTTATGCATGTGATGTGCTATGTCTGTGATGATCAAAGGAGGGAGATCTAAGATTAAGGGGGAACTACTGCTGTGATGTGCTATGTCTGTGATGATCAAAGGAGTGAGATCTAAGATTAAGGGGAGATCTAAGATATGGGGATAGGGCTGAGAAGATTAAGGGGGAACTATGTTATGCCTGTGATGTGCTATGTCTGTGATGATCAATGGAGGGAGATCTAAGATTAAGGGGGAACTGCTGACTCATCTGGTTAATTAACTGTTAATCTTGATCTAAATAAATGCTTTTCATCCTTAAGTTTGACATCATCAAAAAGGGGGAAATTAATGGGTTTTCAATGTCTTAGCCTTATACTTCTTATGTTTTGATGATCTAACAAACTTGTTATGAAGAACCAGATAGAGAACCTTGTCGCACAGGTTATACATCTCATATGAACAAGTCAGCAATAGGAAGGAACTAAACGATCACAAACATAAACATCATAGGGACCTGGTGCCCCGGTCTCTTAGGGTTCTCCGGCACAAAGAAGTCAGTAACTGTACGCAATCAATATAAAGAGGAACACAACAGGGACCTGCTCTCTGTAGGTTCTCTGACAAAAGTACAGGTCAAGTACACAGCTGAAATGTGACAGAAGAAAGTGACCATCTGGTAACTGTTACAAAAGCGGAACACAACGAGGACCTAGTCCGTTGGTGTGTTATGACAGAAGTACAAAGTCCATTATCCAGCTGGAATGCAATTGCCCAGTAGTGGTTGTGCAGACAATGCAGCTGTCACTTTTCTCCAAGAAAAAGTACACCACGAGTTGACATCACTACCTATTGTGATATCTTTTGTGATAAAACAACCTGGTGCAAGATACACCAGGATTTGTGCATTCAGTGATATTCTCTCAAGAAGAAGAAGCATTCATCCGGCATTGAAGTCACTGGTGTGTCAAGAACAAGAAGACAACTCCACTAAGGATCGGTTTCTAAACGAGTCTTATATATATCCATAGTTGAGTTGTAATCTTGTTAATTGCTCTACATTGTAATTCCTAGTTTGCTTTCTTAGAAGCGTTGTTTTAGGAACAAATCAAATTCATAAACTTTAGAGTTTATGTTGTGACTAGGAATAGTCATAAGTTAAATCCTCTGTAACTAGGAGAGTTAGAGAGTGGCTTGTGGTGGTTGCATCACAAGTTAGTTTGAAGTCTTTGCAATCGGTAGTATTGCAAAGTGGCTTGTAATATGTAGATTACAAGTTAGTTGAGTTAAAAGCCTACAAGAGTAGGTCATGGTTTTTTTATCCCCTTGTGTGAGATTTTTCCACGTAAAAAATCTCTTCCCTTCTTTACTTTTAGTCTTACTGCTTTCTACGTATCAGCCTCATATGAGACCAAGTACTCCATAGTTTGGTGGACTTATACAGGCTATCAGATGCGGTGTGTGGTGTGAGATTGGGATTTACATGTGCAAGTATACAATTCAGATTCAAAAGGAAGGTCATGAGTTTATGCAGCACAGACGAATTCAGATGGTGAGAAAAATGTTGGAACTATTTGGTATTACCTGAGAAGAGTTTACATTTAGAAGGCGTACTAAGTTTTGACTTACGGATGCTTCATTGGATTGCGGTACTCGCCTGTTTGATCGACTACTTATATTCAGATTTTTTCTATGTGGCATGGAAGAATTATAGAAGTATTCCTTGTTGGGTGATCGTGTATGAGAGATGTGTTAGACATTTGAGTGGTGGAGTTGGGATTAACTATGGTGATTCGTGTGTTCTATAGATTTGGAGACTGAGAGTTCTCAGATGCAGATTGTTTCGAGGTTGTGGACTGTAAAAATGTGGCCAAAGTTATCCAGATGTAGTATGTGTTATAGTTAGATCATTTTGGACTTTCATAGGGTTATTTAGCTATTTGTGAATGATCGAGGTTGATTTGGGGGCTCATTGGTAGGCCTAATGAGGATATGTATTCTACATTGGATCAGATTGGTTGACTCCCATACTGCTATTGTTGAGGGATGTGCTATTCGGTTAGAATTGATCTTATTCGTATATGATATTTTCTACGTGTTACTCTTCTATGCTACAATGGATTGTGATATGTTGGTTAATTGAGATGCATTTTTATTTAGGTTGTGCGGTGAAATTCGAGCAAGATGGTTATTGGGTGTTGAATGGCTGATTGTGCCTTGGTTATGGTCTTTCCTGTTTGTGGTATATGATCATGCACTTCGTGTATTTGATGTCTAATTGCGTGTGGTTATTGATTTAGAGCATTGTGGCTTGAGGTATTTCATATGGACCGGTATTTAGATGGGGCCATGCATTGCAGCGGGGTTATGTTGGGATATGATCCTTTGTCATAGATTCGTGTGTCTTGGTTCTACTATGTGTGATGGGTTAGTAGCATTATATTTGTGGTGGTACTTGTTGAGCTTGTTTGACGGTTCTCTCATTTGAATCATTTTCCATGTTTGAGTACATTTGGGTTTTTGCTTATTGGTGCACGGATTGCACAATTTGTGGCTCTAGGTAATATTGGTGTGGCATGTCAGTAGAGTAGCTTGTATTTGATGAGATGAAGTTTTTGGGCCTGAAGTGATTGCTATTGATTTGATTACGGTATGTTTGGAGGAGTAATATCGGAAGTTAGCTTAGAATTTAGGCTATGGTTCTGGTTGGGCAAGAGAACTCCATGACTTGTTGATCTGATGAGTGATTATGAGTTTTTGCGTGTTTCTTTCATCATAGGCAGTGTACAAAGGTTTTGGATGAAGTTTTATTTGATATGAGGTTCATTACCAGTACTGGGTTTGTTTTTAAGTAGCTACGCTGATTGAAAATTATTGCTACGAGTATGCGAGTTATGTGGTATATCATGTAATTTCATCTTGGGTTATGGTTATGGCTTGATACAGTTTATTCAGACTTATACAAGGTGTAAACGTGAGATTCGGGTCTGGTAATGGATTTCGGATGTTAGAAATTGGGTTCTAAGGTTTACGGACAAAGGTTGAAGTAATGATCTTCAGTTATGTTGTATTGTCAGGCTTACATGGATAGGGTGATGTGGGATCGCCCCGAGGTATGTACAAGGTGAGTTACATGGCGATTTGATGGCTTTGGAACGACTCTTGGCATGTTTGAGGACGAGCATATGTTTAAGTGGAGGAGAATGTAACGATTCGACTTGTTGTTTTGAGCATTTGCACTTCACTCGGTGGTTTAAGGGCATGAGTAGCTCCGTATGATGTATTATGACTTATGTGTATCGACGGTTTCGGTTTCGAGTGATTTGAAATTAGTTTGGAAGAATGAATTTCATTGTTGAAACTTTAAGTTGGAAGAGTTAACCAAGTTTGACTTTTGTGTAGTTGACTCCGGAATGGAGTTTTGATGGTTCTGTTAGGTTCAGATGGTGATTTTGGACTTGGTCGTATGCCCGGATTTGCATTTGGGTGTTTCTAGAAGGTTTGAACGCTATTTTGGCAAAAGTTGGAAATTTAAAAGTTTGAAATGTTCATAAGTATGACCGAGAGTTGATGTTGATGATGTCGGGTTCAAATTGTTGTTCCGGGAGTTGGAATAGGTTTTCTATGTCATTTGGAACTTGTATGCAAAATTTGGATTCTTTCCGTATTGGTTAGGCTTGAATCAGATGCTTGGTTCGATGTTTGACATTTATGAACTTAAGAGGTTGATCTTGATCGATGATTCGTGATTTTGATGTTAATATGTGTGATTTGAGGCCTCGAGGAGGTCCGTAATATGTTTTGAGACTTGTTGGTATGTTCAGACAGGATCCCGAGGGGCTCGATTGGGTTTTGAGGTGGTTTCGGACCATATCTAGGCCATTTTGAGTTGCTGGCTTTTTGCTACAGGAGTGTACATCGTGATTGCGGACTTTGGGTCATGTTCACGAAGAGCAAAATGGGAAAAAAAGACATGTGAATCGCATTCGCGAAGAAGAAATTCTGATGTCACCGAGCCGGCTTTGGAAGCTTATATCTTGAAATATATAAGAAGATTGGAGATGATCCAAAAAAATGGAAGTTGTAGTCCTTTGTGTCAAGTTTTCAAAAAATCAAACTGTTTGTCATTTGGAGTTTTGTACAAAACGTTATGGTCATTATACTAGAGGTTGTATGGAAAAGTTGGGCAAGCTTGTAGAAATTTGTTCATCGCAATCGTGAAGGGTAAAAACTAAGTTGGAATATTTTTTGAACCGCGATAGCGATGTTGGCGTCTACGATCACGAAGAAGGACCCATGGCAGTGCATTAAAACATCAAATTTCAGGATTTTGCGTTCATTTTCTTCACATTTTGAGTTGGGGAGCTCCGATTTGGACGATTTTTGGGAGGACTTTCACGACATGGATTGGGGTAAATACTTTCTACTCGGATTTGATTATATTTCATAATTCTATCTTCGATTTTGGCATTTTATTGATGATTTTGAAAGACAAATTGGGGGGGGGGGGTTGTCTAAACATTCCTAAAGTGAATATTTGAGTTTTGAACATCGATTATGAATCGGATTTGAGTGAAACTACTCGTAATTGAATGGGTTATCAGAATTTATAAGTTTTGTCGAGTTCTAAGGTGCGGGCCCGGATTTGGCCTTTTGGTTGACTTTGAGTAAATGTGTAAAGACTTGACCTTTATTATTTGGAATTATTTTCTTTTGAGTTACTTTTGGCTAGTTTCAAGTCGTTCGGAGGTTGATACGCGTGGTATGGCGTTTCTAGAGTATTGTTTGGCTTGTTTGAGGTAAGTAACATATCTAAACTTGGATTTGAGGGTATTTAACCCTAGGAACTATGTTATAAGAGATGTATTGAGGTGACGCACACGCTAGGTGACGAGCGTATGGGTGTGCACCGGAGAAATCATGATTCTAGTTGACTATTAGACTATGACCGAACTTGTTTTACTATTATATCTTGTTACATATATGTTCACCCTACTTGTTTGATTATATAAGCTGTGAATCATGTTAGAAATCATGTTTAGGCTATGTGTTTATTCGGTTGAGACCTAATAAGGTTATCTCTATTGTTTTGAGTTATCTACTCTAACTATAATTATCTACTTTGTCATGATTCTTCATTTGCATATCATATCATTCAGTTACATCACATATTATCATTTTGGGATGAGTGGTACGAGAGTGTGAGCACTTGAGACTTAAGAGATTGATGACTGAGTTGGGGCCTGAGAGCCAGATTGTAAGTGATATTTATGGGATCGGGTTGCACGTCATAGCAGGCCTTATTGGCTATTTAAGGGATCGGGCTGAACGTCGCAGTAGGCCTTATTGTCTATTTATAGGATCATTTTACTGGGCAGGTGTCACTAGCGCGAACAGGAGCGCGAAGTCGCGCATTTTTGCTGAGTATTCTGCCTCCCGCGCGCGAACAGGCGCGCGAGCTCGCGCGTCTGGAAGGTTTTAAATATCTTAAAGACCGGAAATAAGAGAAATTGAGTCATTTATCAAGCTTAGGGCTTCCTCTACACCCCCAACTCGACCAAGGCATCCGATTGCACACCTAAGGTGAGTTTTTAAGTGTGTTATCATGGTGATTTCACTTCTCAATCACTAGTTACAACATGATTTTGATTGGGTTTCATAGGATTTCTTCAAAATCTCAAGAAACACCCCAAAAGTTGTCTTTCAAGATTTGGTCTACAAGAGGTAACCCTACACCCTTAGATTTACATATATAGTGTTATTATGGAATTATGAGTATGAATCAAGTATTACAACTTATGGTATGGTGATTGGAAGTCATAAATTCTCAATTTAAATGCATGACCATAATAGGGATTTAAAGGTGATTATTTGATAGGATTTGTTGGTTGGGTGTGAATGGATGGTCATACATATGTTTTTGGAAGTTATAAATTTGTTAGGAATGATGGTGGAATGAATTGTTGGTTAATGGTGATAGTTGGATGAACCAACACTATAGTTATGAGGTGTAAATATCTATGCCTACAAGGTGTTTGATAATATGCCTAAATGGCATAAGTTATGGAATTTATTACTAATATTGGGTTCCATTGGATGTTGTTGTTGTAGATTGAAGGTTCTTAGTAGTGTGGATCATTGTAGTATCACTAAGGGGCAAATTGAGGTATGTAAGGCTAACTCTTTACGTTTGGGAATATCTATGATTCTCCCTACGTCCCATTCATCATGAACATTACTAGTTTCCTCAGAAAGTAATTATGCCTTGGTTCCATGAATAGAAGTAGAACTTATATTCTCTAGATGACATAGTTTCATAATCATTCGATATTCTATGAGTTTCAGTTATGACAAATCAACTTATTATGAATACTCATCTCAGTTTAATCCTATTCACTATACCAGTATCATGTAAGTCGGTATGGCTCATTATTTCAGTATCACATATTACAGTATGATTCTTAGTTCCTGATTTAAATTCCTGAATGTTGAACACCTGCATTTGGGCTTGAGGCTGCAGTTTATGCTTTATGCATTTTGGACCTGAGGTCGCAGTTATGTATACGTATACTTGGGCCCGAGGCCACAGTTCTGCACATATATATATATATATATATATATATATATATATATATATATATATATATATTGGGCCTGAGGCCGCAGTTTAATGTTCAGATAAACAGGTTGTTCATCATTCAGAAGAGGGAGTATTCACTTCCTTACTTCCTTGTTCAGTTATCAGTTTATCAGCTAGCAGTTCAGTTTCAGTTTCAGTGTTGACAGTTCTTTTGTTCAGCTATTTTACATACCAGTACAATTCAAATGTACTGACGTCCCTTTTTCCCGGGGCCTGCATCTCGCGATGCAGGTAACGATTTTCAGGTTGACGATTCTGCTTGCTAGGACATCTCGTATCAGCTATTGTTGAGCCCCAGTCTTCCGGGGCCTTGTCTCTCTTTTGTTTTAGTCATTATAGTATTTCAGTTAATAAGGTATACCGGGGACCTTTTCCCGATAAATAGTTAGCATTTGCAGTATTCTTTAGAGGCTTCGTAGACTATAACTCAGTCAGTCATATCTTAGCAGGATTTCATGTGTTAGCCTTGTCGGTTACTTGTTTATACTTGCAGACCTTTCAGTATTTTCCGCATCTATGATATTTCAGTCAGACTCTTTAGTAGATTATCATGTTTTATATTTACCTCTAGCTCATAGTTACAGCACATGTTGATTCAGCCAGCCAGTTGGTTCGCTCGGTCACATGTAGTCAGGCACCGAGTGTCGTGTTACGTCCAGGCCCAGGTTTGGGGCGTGACAAAGCTTGGTATCAGAGCCCTAGGTTCAAGAGTCCTAGGGAGTCTATGAAGCTGTGTCCAGTGGGGTCTCTTTTATGTGTGTGTGCGCCACACATGTAAATAGTTGACCACCAAGACATCTAGGATTGTTCCGTTTCTTTCATACTCTAGATCGTGCAATTAGAGCTATGATTTCAGGAATCTTTTTAACTCGTGCGAATTGCGTATTTCAGAAAAATGCCTGCAAAAAGAAAGTACACCAGGAGGGCCTCAGCTACTAGCCAGGGGGCCACAACTAATGTTGCTCAGGATGAGGACACTCCAGCCTAGGGAGTTGCATCGGGCTTAGTGCCCAGTGCTTCAGACATGGATGTCAGGGGAGCTATCTAGTTGTTCACCCAGATTGTTGCTAATTAGGCTCAAAGGCAGGGAACAAGTGATGTTCATGAGACGGGTAGTTCCAGGTCTAGGGAATTCCTCAACATGAAACCTCCCGTCTTTACAAGGTCTAAAAAGGATGAGGACCCGCAAAACTTCATTGATGAGGTTCAGAAGATATTTCAAGTGATGCATGCTACAGACACTAAGGCAGCAGAGCTTGCTGCGTACCAGCTAAAGGATGTTGCCAACATGTGGTATGAAACATGGGAAGAGTCCCGAGGGGAGGATGCAGATCCTACGACTTGGATGTATTTTGCAGATGCGTTCCTTGAGCACTTTCTACCCATTGAGGTCTTGGAAGCTAAGGCTTTGGAGTTTGAGAGACTCAGACAGAATGATATGAGTGTGAATGAGTACTACCTCAAGTTCGTCTCTCTAGCCAAGTATGCTCCGGAAATGGTATGTGAAATGAGGGCCAGAGTTAGGCGGTTTGTGTTGGGGCTTTCAGATGATTTGTTTGCTGATGCTAATATAGTTGCTTAGAATAATGACATGACCATCACTAAGATGGTTGCCTTTGTTCAAGGGAACGAAGACAGGTTGAAGGAAGAAGAGCGACTACGGAGAGATAAGGAGAGGGAATTCAGCAAGAGAGCTAAGTCTGCAGGAAATTTCAACCATGGGGGATCTCAAGCAGGAGGCAATCGCCAGTTTTTCAAGAAATCAAAATCAGGACCTGCTCCATATTCAGCTAGTGCACCGGTTTCGAGGTCGAAGTTTAACAAGAAAAACCAAAATTTCAGAACGACAGACTCGCAGTCATAGGCTAGTGTGGGCTACAGAGTCCCTGGTTACCCTATTTGCAACACGTGTGGTAAGAGGCACCTAGGGTTGTGTCATTTGGGCACAAATGGTTGCTTTGGGTGCAGTCAGCAGGGCCACTTCTTGAGGGATTGTCCATTGGAAAAACAGAACAATGGAGGCAATGCA
The DNA here is from genome assembly GCF_000393655.2 of Nicotiana sylvestris. Taxonomy (NCBI): domain Eukaryota; kingdom Viridiplantae; phylum Streptophyta; class Magnoliopsida; order Solanales; family Solanaceae; genus Nicotiana; species Nicotiana sylvestris. Next base: position 38,799,602 of record NC_091059.1, read on the forward strand.
GCTCAGTCCACTAATTCAGCAACCCATCATAACTCTCAGGCCCAACAAAGGCGCGGTGCAACAAAGTCTAATATGCAGGCGGTGGTCGAAACCGCTTGTATTCACTGGCAGACCGTCAGGATACAGAGGCTCGTGGAGATGTTGTCACAGGTATGCTAACAATATTCACTTTTGATGTCTATGCTCTTATAGATCCGGGATCCACCCTATCTTATGTAACCCCATATATTGCGAAGAAATTTGGGATAGAACCAGAAAAGTTGTGTGAACCCTTTGAAGTGTCCACTCCAGTTGGAGAATCAGTTATAGCAAGGTGTATCTATAAGGGATGTCCAGTTAAAGTGCATCATCGTCTTACTGTAGCAGACTTAGTAGAATTGGAGATGTTAGACTTCGATGTGATCATGGGCATGGATTGGTTAGAGTCATGTTATGCCAAAGTGGGTTGTAGAACCAAAATAGTAAGTTTTGAATTTCCCGGTGAACCAGTCTTAGAATGGAAGGGTGATGCAATAGCGCCTAGGGGTAGGTTTATTTCCTATCTTAAAGCCAGAAAGATGATCTCCAAGGGATATATCTATCACCTGGTTCGAGTTAAGGATGCAGATGCTCAGATCCCCACTCTCCAGTCGGTACCAATTGTAAATGAGTTTCCAGGAGTGTTTCCCGAAGATCTCCCTGGAATTCCTCCCGATAGAGAGATTGACTTTGGAATTGATCTACTTCCAGGCACTAAGACAATATCTATTCCGCCTTATAGAATGGATCCAACAGAGTTGAAAGAGTTAAAAGTCCAGTTGAAAGACCTTCTAGATAAGGGATTTATAAGGCCAAGTGTCTCACCTTGGGGCGCACCGGTCTTGTTTGTCCGAAAGAAGGATGGGTCGTTGCGTATGTGCATTGACTATCGTCAGTTGAATAAAGTCACCATCAAGAACAAGTACCCTCTTCCCAGGATAGATGATTTATTTGATCAACTTCAGGGTGCCCAGTGTTATTCCAAGATTGACCTCAGATCGGGATACCATCAGTTGAAGGTTAAGGAAGTCGATATTCCAAAAACATCTTTTAGGACTCGATATGGGCATTTTGAATTTTTGGTAATGTCATTCGGTTTAACGAATGCACCAGCAGCTTTCATGGACCTTATGAATAGGGTCTTTAAGCCTTATCTTGATTTGTTTGTTATCGTGTTTATTGATGACATCTTGATTTATTCCCGTAGCGAGACTGACCATGCTGAACATCTCAGAATTGTGTTGCAGACACTGCAAGATCACAAGCTATATGCAATATTTTTTAAGTGTGAATTCTGGTTGAACTTAGTAGCATTTTTGGGCCATGTCATCTCAGGGGAAGGCATGAAGGTGGACTCTAAGAAAATAGAGGCAGTGAAGAATTGGCCTAGACCCACCTCAGTATCCGATATAAGAAGTTTCTTGGGTCTAGCATGTTATTATAGGCGTTTCGTAGAGGGATTTTCTTCTATCTCGTCCCCTTTGACTAGATTAACTCAGAAGAAAGTCATGTTTCAATGGTCGGACGCATGCGAGAAAAGTTTTGAGGAGTTAAAGAAGACATTGACTTCAGCTCCAGTCCTGACACTACCAGAAGGAACCGAAGGGTTTGTTGTTTATTGTGATGCTTCAGAGGTTGGTCTTGGGTGTGTATTAATGCAGCACGGTAAAGTCATAGCCTACGCATCGAGATAGCTCAAGGCTCACGAGAAGAATTATCCGACTCATGACCTTGAATTAGCAGTTGTGGTGTTCGCGCTTAAGATTTGGCGCCATTATTTGTATGGGGTACATGTTGACATTTTTACAGATCACAAGAGTCTCCAGTACATCTTCAAGCAAAGAGAATTAAATCTACGTCAGAGAAGGTGGCTCGAATTACTTAAGGATTATGATGTTGATATCCTCTATCATCCGAGGAAAGCAAATGTTGTAGCCGATGCTCTCAGTCGGCGTTCTATGGGGATCTTAGCTCATGTTGAGGAAGACAAGCGAACTATGATGAAGGAAGTCCACCGCTTAGCAAATCTAGGAGTTCGACTTTTGGACTCTGAAGATGGTGGCGTTGTTCTCCAGAACAGGGCTGAATCCTCCTTAGTAGCCGAAGCAAAAGAAAACCAGTTCAGTGATCCTTACTTATTGCAGTTGAAGGAAGGAATTCACAAACACAAGACTATGGCTTTTGAACAAGGGGGAGATGATGGCACTTTGAGATACAGAGGCAGACTATGCGTTCCAGATGTAAATGGGCTCAGAGAGCGGATTATGTCAGAGGCCCACAATTCTAGGTATTCTATTCACCCAGGTTCCACAAAGATGTATCATGATCTTAAGGAGGTTTATTGGTGGAATGATATGAAAAAGAATATAGCAGATTTCGTGGCTAAGTGTCCAAATTGCAAGCAGGTGAAAGTCGAACACCAGAGGCCTGGCGGTTTAACTCAGAATATAGAAATTCCCATTTGGAAATGGGAGATGATAAACATGGACTTCATAACAGGTCTACCTCGCTCGTTCCGGAAGCATGATTCGATTTGGGTGATTGTAGACCGACTTACCAAGTCAGCTCACTTCTTGCCAGTGAAGACTACAGATTTGGCCGAGGATTATGCCAAGTTGTATATCAAAGAAATTGTCCGATTGCATGGGACTCCTTTGTCCATTATCTCAGATCGTGGTGCTCAGTTCACAACAAACTTTTGGAAATCCTTTCAGAAGGGATTGGGCACAAGGGTGAACATCAGCACCGACTTTCATCCTCATACAGATGGCCAGGCAGAACGCACCATTCAGACTCTTGAGGATATGTTGAGGTCATGTATTATTGATTTTAAAGGTAATTGGGACGATCATCTACCTCTTATTGAGTTTGCTTATAATAACAGTTATCACTCTAGTATCAAGATGGCACCGTACAAAGCTCTGTATGGGCGAAGGTGTAGATCACCAATTGGTTGGTTCGAAGTCGGAGAAGCGGAGTTGTTAGGACCCAATTTGGTCTATCAGGACATGGAGAAAGTCAATTTGATACAAAGGCATTTGAAGACGACTCAAAGTCGCCAAAAGTCCTATTCGGACGTACGGCATAGAGACTTAGAGTTCCAAGTTGATGATTGGGTATTTCTAAAGGTATCACCCATGAAAGGCGTTATGAGATTTGGGAAGAAGGGAAATCTTAGCCCCCGCTATATTGGTCCATATAGAATCCTGCGAAGGATCGGACAAGTGGCTTATGAGTTAGAATTGCCACAAGAACTAGCTGTTGTACACCTAGTGTTTCATGTGTCCATGTTGAAGAAAGTCATGGGAGACCCGTCACTTGTGGTTCCTACGGAGATTATAGGGGTTAAGGACAACCTGTCTTATGAGGAAATTCCAGTGGCTATTCTTGATCGACAAATCCGCAAGCTCAGAACTAAGGAAATTGCTTCAGTAAAAGTGCTTTGGAGAAATCAAAAGGTTGAAGAGGCTACATGGGAAGCCGAGGAAGACATGAAGTCCAGATATCCCCATCTCTTTGAAGAGCAAAAGGAAAATGTGGAAGGTAATTAACCTTTCCATTCAGGTCTTATATTATAATCTCTATGTCCTACAATATTTACTTAGCTTAGTATTTAGTGATCACGTGCTCGTTCAGTTCGATATACATGTATTCATAATATTTCAGTATTCTCATATCTCCATAACACCCATTTAATGACCATAGATAGCCGTAGTTGCAGCCAGGACCATCATTCGAGGACGAATGATCCCAAGGGGGAGATAATGTAACACCCCGTAATTTGAATCGGTTGTGGATGCATTAAACGAGTAATAGTGTGATGGTAATTGAGTGGTTATGATAATAAGTGTACGAGGCATATTATAGGTGATTTGGGGTCTAAGGAGAGGCTTAAGTCCAAGCCAAGTAGAAAATTTTCATTATAGCTGAAAATTTGCAAATGAGTATGCACAAGACCTTACTTTGGGCAAGCATATCTACCTGGATACAATGAGTTGTGTGATACTCAACCTATCGAATTAAATCCTTTTGAGTTTAGTTTCCAACGCAACAAACCTTTCGTCATTTGGAGGTACATACAGAAAGTTATGACCATTTTACTGGGCAGGTGTCACTAGCGCGAATAGGAGCGCGAAGTCGCGCGTTTTTGCTAAGTATTCTGCCTCCCGCGCGCGAACAGGCGCACGAGCTCGCGCGTCTGGAAGGTTTTAAATATCTTAAAGACCGGAAATAAGAGAAATTGAGTCATTTCTCAAGCTTAGGGCTTCCTCTACACCCCCAACTCGACCAAGGCATCCAATTGCACACCTAAGGTGAGTTTTTAAGTGTGTTATCATGGTGATTTCACTTCTCAATCACTAGTTACAACATGATTTTGATTGGGTTTCATAGGATTTCTTCAAAATCTCAAGAACACCCCAAAAGTTGTCTTTCAAGATTTGGTCTACAAGAGGTAATCCTACACCCTTAGACTTACATATATGGTGTTATTATGGAATTATGAGTATGAATCAAGTATTACAACTTATGGTATGGTGATTGGAAGTCATAAATTCCCAATTTAAATGCATGACCATGGTAGGGATTTAAAGGTGATTATTTGATAGGATTTGTTGGTTGGGTGTGAATGGATGGTCATACATATGTTGTTGGAAGTTATAAATTTGTTAGGAATGATGGTGGAATGAATTGTTGGTTAATGGTGATAGTTGGATGAACCAACACTATAGTTATGAGGTGTAAATATCTATGCCTACAAGGTGTTTGATAATATGCCTAAATGGCATAAGTTATGGAATTTATTACTAATATTGGGTTCCATTGGATGTTGTTGTTGTAGATTGAAGGTTCTTAGTAGTGTGGATCATTGTAGTATCACTAAGGGGCAAATTGAGGTATGTAAGGCTAACTCTTTACGTTTGGGAATATCTATGATTCTCCCTACGTCCCATTCATCATGAACATTACTAGTTTCCTCAGAAAGTAATTATGCCTTGGTTCCATGAATAGAAGTAGAACTTATATTCTCTAGATGACATAGTTTCATAATCATTCGATATTCTATGAGTTTCAGTTATGACAAATCAACTTATTATGAATACTCATCTCAGTTTAATCCTATTCACTATACCAGTATCATGTAAGTCGGTATGGCTCATTATTTCAGTATCACATATTACAGTATGATTCTTAGTTCCTGATTTAAATTCCTGAATGTTGAACACCTGCATTTGGGCTTGAGGCTGCAGTTTATGCTTTATGCATTTTGGACCTGAGGTCGCAGTTATGTATACGTATACTTGGGCCCGAGGCCACAGTTCTGTACATATATATATATATATATATATATATATATATATATATATATATATATATATATATATATATATATATATATATTGGGCCTGAGGCCGCAGTTTAATGTTCAGATAAACAGGTTGTTCATCATTCAGAAGAGGGAGTATTCACTTCCTTACTTCCTTGTTCAGTTATCAGTTTATCAGCTAGCAGTTCAGTTTCAGTTTCAGTGTTGACAGTTCTTTTGTTCAGCTATTTTACATACCAGTACAATTCAAATGTACTGACGTCCCTTTTTCCCGGGGCCTGCATCTCGCGATGCAGGTAACGATTTTCAGGTTGACGATTCTGCTTGCTAGGACATCTCGTATCAGCTATTGGTGAGCCCCAGTCTTCCGGGGCCTTGTATCTCTTTTGTTTTAGTCATTATAGTATTTCAGTTAATAAGGTATACCGGGGACCTTGTCCCGGTAAACAGTTAGCATTTGCAGTATTCTTTAGAGGCTTCATAGACTATAACCCAGTCAGTCAGATCTTAGCAGGATTTCATGTGTTAGCCTTGTCGGCTACTTTTTTATACTTGCAGACCTTTCAGTATTTTCCGCATCTATGATATTTCAGTTAGACTCTTTAGTAAATTATCATGTTTTATATTTACGTCTAGCTCATAGTTACACCACATGTTGATTCAGCCAGCCAGTTGGTTCGCTCGGTCACATGTAGTCAGGCACTGAGTGTCGTGTTACATCCAGGCCCAGGTTCAGGGCGTGACAGGTTGCACGCCGCAGCAGGCCTTATTGGTTCATTTATGGGATCGGGTTGCATGCCGCATTAGGTTTTATTGACTTATTATAGGATAGGGTTGCACGCCGTAGCAGGCCATGTTGGCTTTATATTTTTGCTTTGGCAGGATCCGCCCCTCTAGAGTCTGACATACCAGTAGTGAGTGCAAATACCGTACAATGCTGAGTGATTGTGTGTGATGAGTGGGATTTGAGACAGGAAACTTGAGTGTACTTTGAGGGTGAATGTACCCGAGAATATCACCGTGAAATCATTCATTTGACATGCATACTTGGCATGTAGGCATAGAAATGCATTTTCCTCATGTTATACGGTATTGTGACATTCATGATTTGACATGTAGACATTGAGATATATATTCCTCATGCTAGACGGTATATGATAATTGATGAGTTGACTTGCATATTGACATGTAAGCATAGAGATGTACTCCCTCATGTTATCTTATAATGAAATATCTTATTTGCTATTGAAAGTTTTGGAAAATCACAATTTTCTGATATACCCTCATATTTTGGTGATTTATGTGAAAGATTTGGGTTTTATTATTATGCCTGAAAAGCATGACTACTTTTTCGTAACTATGAACGAGCTGAACATAATATATTTTGAGTTATTACTTGTACTGCTTTCATTATATTATTACGAGTTGTTCTTGGCTATTGGTGTTGGACCCTAACCATTTTCGAGCTCGTCACTGCTTTCAACCTAAGGTTAGGTTTGTTACTTATTGAGTACATGGGGTCGGTTGTACTTATACAACACTTCTGCACCTTGCGTGCAAATCTTGGAGCTGATTTCACTGCATGTGGCGAGAGGTGGAATTAAAGATGCACCTGCATTCCGGTTATAGCTGCCTTTTGTTCTTGGTAGCTTTAGAATTATAAATTTGTTCACGTATATTTCGAACAGAGTATGTATTTATTTCATACCAGCTTTGTAAAATTTTAAGTCTTAGAAGCTCATGATTTGTACTACCAATCCTTGGGATTTTTGTATAAAAGTTAGTTATTTCATCATTTATTTTATCAGTAAATCTCATTTTGAATTGGATTATTGTTAATTGGCTTACCTAGCAGGTTGAGTTAGGTGCCATCACGACTAGTGAATTTTTGGGTCGTGATAGCATCAATGCTCACCAGTATAATGATGCGCACTTGTAGGTACTTAAGGACACTATACAGCGAGGTGGTGCTAAGAAGGTGGATATTTGGGGATGATGGTGTAATGCGACTTCGCGGTTGGGTTTGTGTTCCTAATGTTGATGACTTGAGAGAGTTGATTCTTAAGGAGGCTCACAGTTCACGGTATTCTATTCACCCAGGTGCTACGAAGATGTACTGATTTGAAACAGCATTACTGGTGGAGGAGGATGAAGAAGGACATTGTTGGAAATGTTTCAAGGTGTTTGAATTGTCAATAGGTCAAGTATGAGCATCAGAGACCAGGTAATTTTCTTTAGAGGATTGATATACTGAGTGGAAGTGGGAGCATATTACTGTGGACATTATGGTAGGTTTTCCACAGACTTTGAGGAAGTTTGATGCTATGTGGTTCATTGTTGATAGTTTGACCAAGTCAATGCATTTCATTCCGGTTACAACTTATAATACTTTAGAGAAGTTGGCTCAGATATACATCAGATAGATTGTTTGCTTTCATGGTGTGCCCATATCTTCATTTCGGATCGCGACCCGCAGTCACATCACACTTTTGGAGGGTCGTTCAGCATGATTTGGGCATACGAGTGGAGCTTAGTACTGCATTTCACCCACAGATAGATATACAATCCGAGCATACCATTCAGATCCTTGAGGATATGTTGAAGGCATGTATTATTGATTTTGGAGGCCATTGGGATCAGTTCCGGCCTTTGGCAGAGTTTTCTTACAATAACAACTAACAACCTAATATTTAGATGGCTCCATAGAAGGCCTTATGGCAGGCGATGTCGCTTTCCGGTTGGTTGGTTGGTTTTGAGCTTGGTGAGGCTAGGTTGTTGGGTATATACTTGATCCGTGATACATTGGAGAAAGTGAAGTTTATTTAGGAGAGGCTTCACACACCTCAGTCCAGGCAGAAGAGTTATGCGGACAAGAAGGTTCACGATGTGTTATTTGTGGAAGGTGAGAAGGTTCTTCTTAAAGTTTCTCCTATGAAGAGTGTGATGAGGTTTGGGAAGAAAGGCAAATTGAGCTCGAGGTTTATTTGTCTATTTGTGGTGTTGGAGAGATTCGATGAGGTTGCTTATAGACTTTTTTTGGCACAGTTATCCGATATTTCATGTTTCTATGCTATGGAAGTATCAGGAGATAAGTCGCATGTTTGGGAATTCAGCACAGTGCATTTGGATGAGAATTTTCCAGATGAAGAAGAGTCGGTGGCCATTTTGGATAGAGAGGTTCAGAAGCTCATGTCTAAGGAGATTGTATCGGTAAAGTGCTTTAGAGAGGCCAACCAAGCAAGGAGGCTACTTGGGAGATCGAGTCAGATATAAAAAGTAAATATTCGTATCTTTTCGGCAGTTCAGGTACATTTTTAAGCTCGTTCGAGGAAGAACATTTATTTAAGAGGTGGAGAATGTAACGACCCGACTAGTCGTTTTGAGTATTAGAATCCTGTTTCTCTAATTGATATTTCCCGTATATGTATTTGATGTTTTATAACCTGCAGGGATGGCTAATTTGATTTTCATGGGGTTCGGGAATGATTTGGAATACCTAGTTTCATTTGGAAGCCTTAAGTTGGAAGAGTTGACCAAGGTTTAACTTTTGTGTAAACGACCTCATATTGATGATTTGATGGTTCATATTGGGTCGTATGATAATTTTGGACTTTTTGTATGTTCGGATTTGGTTTTGGATGTTCCTAGAGGATTTTGACCTTATTTGCCAAAAGTTGAAAATTTGAAGAACTAAAGAATTTTTAAGTTTGACCAATAATTGATATTGATGATATTAGACTCCTATTGTTGTTTTGGAACTTGGAAAAGGTTCATATTTTTTAACTTAAGAGAAATTCAACTTGTGGTTTGATCTTTGATTCGTAAATATGATGATCTCGTGTGTGTTTGGAAGCTTTGGATCGGTTCGAGTAGTGTTTACAGACTTGTTGGTATAATTGGACGGAGTCCTCGGTGGCTCAGGTGAGTTTCGGACCACCCGGAGCATGTTTGGAGTTGTAGATTTTGCTGGTGTTTGGTGATGTTTTGTGATCGCGGAGCAGGTCTCGCAATCGCAGAGTGCTATTTGGAGCTGGGGGCAGTTTTCCTTTGCATTTGTGGAAGGGGTGTTGCATTCACGAAGGAGTTGGGAGCTAGGAGTAGGGCTGGGCATATATCGGGTATAACCGATAGCCCGAACCGATAAAAGCTTATTGGGGTATCGATATCGGGTAATCGGGTTAATGGTTCGGTAACGATTTTGTATTTTTTCACTATTGGGTTATCGGTTCCGGCCACGGGTTGCCCAATTTCTTAACGTGTTAACCGATAACCCAATAAGATTTAACAAAATTAGGATTTTACCCAATTTCTAGGTCTTCATTCTCTCTTTTTCTCCTAATTTTCCCAGCCACATTTAAGATTGAAGTTTCAATGTTCACTCTTCAGACTCTAATTCAATTTTTGAACAGTTCTTCTTCAAATTTCAATGTACAACCACATTCTTAGAATCTTAGCATAAATCCGTATTCCAAAATTACTTCTTTGTTAAGAAAAAAATTCGTTCCTTTCTTTTGAGTTTCACAGTAGAGTTCGATAATAAAAATATAGGATTTTTGATTGTTTTCGATTCTTTATTTTGTGCTCATGTTTTAGTACTATGTTTATACTTTTTAATTTTAAGGTGAAATTGCTACTACTTTGTATTATTATTAATGTATTTGGATTGTTGAAGAATTAACACTATTTCAGTTGTGTTTGGATAACTTTTGATTTACTAGTACTCTTATTGCTCTTGCTACCTTTGGACTCTGGAAAATGATTGATCTCTTGATTATAGTTTCGTAGGAACCCAAAAAAATTATATAATTTATGTTCATGTTAACTCATATTTCCGGTGAAATGGAGATGGAATGCTTGTGGAGTTGTAGTATCAATTTTTGAGATTCCACAAGTCATGAATTTGTCAAAATGAAACATTCTTCAAATATTAGTTGTGACTAGAACGCAGAATGGTAGTATACTATATGTGAATTCTTCTCTTTTTTGCTTAACTCGAGTGAATTGTCTTCTCTTTTTTGCTTAACTCTAGATTGAATTATCTTAGTAAACCGATAATCGAACCGATAATGATCGATAATCGATTAACCGATAACCGATAACTAATATCTTATCGTTTTGGTAATCGGTTTATCATATTTGTAAACCGATAACCGATATGCTAAACCGATAATATTCATAACTGAACCGACCCGACCGATGCCCGCCCCTAGCTAGGAGAAAGGGTTTGCGTCAAATACACTTACATTCTCAAGCATATGCCGTATAAAAAAATCAAAAAATAGAATTTTGAAGTCATCACTGTCGTAAATTCATCAAAAAATACATTGTATCAGACTATATCTAAAAGAGAATTTTTCATGTCCGAAGTCAATGAGTCGTGAAGAAAGTTCGCCCAGATCTGAGAATAAACTATATTTACCATTCGAAACTCCAACCAGATTTGATTGCCCAGATCTGAGAATACACTGTATACATTGTATTTAGCATTCTAAACTCTGGCTAGATTTGAGAATGACTGTAGACACTGTATCCGGCCTCTTTTTTCTGCGATCTATCAACACAAGTAAAATTCGTGCGAATCATTCCGAATTTTGTATCAGACATTATTCTTTTTGACCAATCGAGGTGGGAAAATCAAACCGAACAACAGATCTATTCTTCTAAGCTTCTTCAAGATCTCCATCACGTTCGCTTTAGTAATGAAAGTCTGTCTTGCATCGCTGTCAAGGAGACCAACGTCAGTGGAAAGTTTGTGTTCTCCATTGTGGTCCATCTGATGTCCCATTAACTTCATACAGATTCATACGGGTCGAGGATATGAATCAGTTGTTTAGAGGAAGTAAAAATGGGGAAATTGTCGGCGATAGCGCCCGGGTCATTGACGGACTTAAAGTCAACAAAGTTGGAGAGGAGTGAAATCTCTGGGAAGGGAGACGAGGGTCGTATTCAAGATAGGGTTAGAAATCCCCTTAAAGAGGGTACTTGCTAAAAACCCAAAGTGTAGCTAGGACTTATAATTATTTTAAAGTGTATTTATTTATGATGAATATAGTATATAAGTTAGTTATATTGTGTAAATTTTTCAAAATGCTACTATAAATTAAAATTTAAAAGTATAGAATTTATATTCGCTATGAGTAGAATAAATGAAAAATTCTAATGGGAAGGTTTAATTTTGCAACAGTTGTCACTGGCCGATTTTTTTCTTGGCCACCGGTTGCAAAACTAATTTATTTACTTCAGTCAAGTTTGAACCTGTTCAAACAATGAACGTCTGCCTACTGCAGGCAGGGTAAAGGCTTTGCCCTTCCCCTAATTTTCACTTCGGGTCTATAGAGCAACTAATCAAACTGATAAAGTCATTTTAAAAAAATTTCAACGGTGATAATAAAAAGACACGTGAATCAAAAAATTGAAAACATAAGGGTGTGATAGACCTCAACCAAAGGAGTGATTACATTTATGTCCCTTTTCCTGACATGCTATGATGCCCTGGGCTATTCGCGAAGATTTTCTATTCGAACCTTCGCATCTACTCTCCTCTCGAGGATGAATGAGAGCCAATTTATTTAGACGTACAGTTATGCCAACGTCCCTATTTATATTGTGTACTAAGAAGTTCAATTAAAATACTACTCTACTGAAAGAACGATGGCAAAATCTCAATTGAAGAATAACTTTTTCTACACACTCCAAAACAAGGGGGCAAAAGAGAGTACTTTATACAGTGATCACCTTATTTCCAAATCCAGGCCAAAGGCCAATAAAAACAAAAACCCAAAACTAAGACCAACCATGAAAAGAGCAAAGGCGGTGTTCATTTTGACTCCAGGATTAGGCAACTTTTATAAAGCAGTGAAAAAGTTCCCCTCTTCAAAAACCCAAAGTCACTCTACACCCAGGTTCATCTCTTTTGGATATTCTGAAGTTCCTAAAAATATTTCTCAGAAAAAGAGGAGAATAAGCATCTACGTTATGAACATAAGTCACATTCGTTTACCAATATTTTAAATCTCTACATATCACTTGGTACAACTGAGCATTATCGTCAATCTTTAGACTAAAAGAATATCACCGGAACACTATTCTCATCTACCTGGTAAGATATACATCACCTATCTTTATACCTAAGCAAACACTCAAATTTTCCAAAATATGACTGCACCTCAACCCCAAATAAGTTAGGACAGACTATCTAAACCTGATCACGTTCATTCATTTAAACTCATCTCATGCTAATACTATGAAAATATAAAGAAAAAAATCCAAAATGATATACCAATTTTTTTTTTTTTTTACCACAAATATTTTCCATAAGTTTCTTAAACGCACACGTCGCGTTTGGTACGGAGAAGAAACGAGAAGAAAACTGATGCAAACGATTACTTATGAGATTTAGAAACTTATAATCTTGACTATTAAAAGTGTTATATTTGTTTTGTGCGCAGGCGAATGTGAGAGAGAAGTTTCTTATAAAATGTGTCCCCCTTCTGGCTGACGAGTATCTTACAAAAAGCTAAAACACAAACTACTTGTTCTAAAATATTCAGAAGTTAGGTTTCTCTAATGAAATGAAGTAACGCACTTCTCCTCGAAATTGAGGAACTCTAACTTTTTAAAGAAATCAATCTCGAGGTGGAGGGGTGTGTGTGTGTGTGTGTGTTTTGACAAGGTGATCAAAAGGATAAGAAAATGAGCAAACAAAACAAAGCGGCGAGTTCAATGACAAAGACCTTGCTGAAAAAAATTTACAATGGTTAACGTCCGCGCCCTACAAGAAGGAGCTTCCTGTTAGTCATATGACATATTTATATCTTAGCAAAATCAAAGGCCGAAGTCTAAGTAGAAATCTAGATTCATCCGCCTCTCAAATATGAAATTTCAACGATGTCGGAAACAGGAATACTAGTGTACAATTATCCTTTGCTTTCTGCTCAACCAATGCCATTATGTAAATGTAGGATGGAAAGGATATCTAACATAAGTGATTTATTTGTACAAGGACCTGCAAATATAGAACTCCAAAAAGATCATGATGAAACAGAAATAGTTTTTACATCTTGTGCTCACAAGTCTACTAAACTTACAGACCAGAAGCATATGTTCTTCAAGCACCAATCAACAAGCAACACGAACAACAATGGACTTAGTTGAGAGTATTTAGACACTTCTCTGCAAGTTCTCTGTTAGACTTTCCAGTACTCTTTTGCTTCACAGCTATACAAACCACTGTAATTGTATCCCGAACCAGAAAAGGGGGGAAATTGTGTCCAAGAAAAATAAAACTCAAAACTACTTGCCGCCTTGAGAAGAGCAACTTGAGCTACAATTTACCTACAAAACCAAGTCTTAAGAGAAAAACCACATCTTGATGAAGATTGTCAGGCCCATTTGCAGGACAAAAGCAGCAACCAATACAATCGCGAGATCATTTGACTGTATATACATTTTGAGATTTGCAGCAACGAAGCTAGCTGAAGCAGCACCAGCCAGTAGTGTGATTGTCCACCTAAGAAACTCGATCGGGATTACCAACAGAAACTGAGACACAGAACAAAAGTATCTTGTCAACAAAGTTACCAGAAAGACGAACGAAACCAATCAAGTTTCCGAAGAGTAGAAGTGATCTTCAATGGATGATCAAAAGATTACATCAAACTGCAATATGCAAACCATACGGTGTCAATTCAGTCCATGCATTGTCAAGTTTATGGGCTGCACACTCAGGTGCCTCACATGTGACAGATCCGTAACTTCTACATTATTGTTTGATGGAGTAACTTATGCTACTATGAACATGCTTTAGCTCTCGTAGATCTTGCTTTAAACACATAGCTAGACTTAAAGAAACCCATAAGCTTCTCAACCATAGAGGTACCAAGAGAAATCCATTACTATTACATCAGACACTCAGGTACTGATGGCATGCGCCAATAATCTAGACAAAAGACAGAGCAAAATTAGAAGTACTTACGGAGCTCAAAGTCAAAACAAAGAGGGAATATCCCCACAAGCACCAGAAGCGTATGAGGCTAGCACTAGAACCCAAGTACTGAAGCAAGAAATAGAACCCCATTGGCACAAGCAGTGCATAACCGTAAACTGAGCTTGCCGCGACGTTCACATAGTTGACATCAAATGACCAAGAACTGCTGCTATCACTTCTTTTATGCATCAGGTAAGTAGCACAATTTCCCAGGGAAGAAATGACAAATATCAAAGTAGCAGACACCCAGACAAGCCCATAACTGAAGGGGATACACAAAAACGAGGGAGAAGATTAATATCAGAGAAACAGATGAAAGACTGGAGAAGTTATAAAGAGCACCAAATCCACCAACGTTATCATATCAGACGGATTAGAAACATATTATACGATGTTACAACTGCTTATGCACAACATATTATCAGACTGGTTGGCTGATAACTTGAGTCGTTCTATATTGACTCAATACCATTTCAGCTTGATCCTTCACATTATTACATTGTGGATCTCCAGCACATTACAGCAACTAACATACTCTAATACTCGGAGCTACAAATTTCTAAATCAGAAGAGGGAGGTACAAAGAAATTTACAATTGAAAAAAAAACTAATAATCGGATAGTAGACACCTGGATAGACATGAAAAATAGAGCACAGAAATGATTCAATAGAAACATTTAAGACAGAAAAATACAAAATTCGATACTCCAACTCACAGCACCACACCTTGTATATATATGTAATGCATATATGAAAACATAACAAAAAAAGAAAAATAAGTAAAACTTCCAGCAATTGGAATCCCAGTAAATAGAAGCTTTCATCATAAATAGAAAACCAAGAAGGTTATTGTTACTTATTCCCAAATAAGAGTAATCAAACTATATCTAACTTCTCACTTTCTTGAAATAAAAGGCACTTAACAAATATACTAGTGCAGGGGAAATAATAATAATAATAATAATAATAATAATAATAATTTTTTTTTTTGATAACCGCGGTGTCCGGGCCAGCTTGCGCGCACCTCGACTAATTCCACGGGATACCTGCCACCTCCCACCAGTAACAAGTACCAGGTAACTCTATCCACCAAGGCTTGGATAGATGGGAAGAAATCACCTAGTGTTTTTTGTCTCCGCTGGGATTTGAACCTGAGACCTCATAGTTCTCACCCACTTCATTGACCACTGAGCCACACCCTTGGGTGCAATAATAATAATATATTAACACAGTAGTAGAACTGTTAACGGAAACGTAAAAGAAAGAACACAAGATTTAACGTGGTTCGGATCAAAATAATCCTACGTCCACCAGAGAACAGTTGCCTTTTTAATATTAACAAAGCAAGGGGAGAGTTCCCAATTACACTTAAGAGAATTTCTCTCTTAACTCTCTACTCACTACAATGTGTTGTATTATTTTTGGGATGGTTTCTACAAATGAAGGAGTGCATCTATCTATAGAGGTAAAGACCTCCTCTTGATGTCATGGGTGACATCAAAGGAGGAAGCTTCCTCCTAGCATCTACACCAACTCTTTCCACCAACTCTTCCAATTGGCATGTCATTGTTGACTAAACATAAACCAACACCTTCAATCTCCACCTTGGTTTGCGTTTCGAGGGTGCGTGTGAACAACTCTGGCCAAAACTTCTAAGCTTACTAGGCAACCCCGTTGTAAGAAACAAGAAGAATCAAACCATTGTTGAACATACCACCTCCACCTAACAACTGTTCTCTTCGGAGTTGCATCAGTTGATGCACACCCCCGCCAAGTCCTTGCAGTGTGCAAACTTAGCGAGTGGGACTATCTTGGTCAACATATCTGCAGCATTATCGTCTGTGATAACCTTCACGACCTTGATAGTTCCCTCTTCAACAACATCTCGAATAAAATGAAATCTGACATCAATGTGTTTAGTGCGCTCATGAAATCTCTGATTTTTCATTAGATGAATAGCACTCTGACTATCACATCTAAGAGTTGATTCCAGCTGAACCAAACTCAATTCCGCTACTAAACCTTTCAACCAGATAGCTTCCTTCACCGCCTCCGCTGCTGCCATGTATTCTGCTTCTGTCGTAGACAAAGCGGCAATCGACTGCAGAGTCGACTTCCAACTAACGGCACTGCCAACGAGGGTAAAGATGTATCCAGTTGTGGACCTTCTTCTGTCAAGATCTCCTGCATAGTCAGAATCTACATAACCGAGAATTGAAATACCTCCACCACTTTTTCGAAAGGTCAGACCAACACCAGAAGCTCCTTTGAGATATCTCAATATCCACTTGACAGCTTCCCAATGCCTCTTTCCTGGGCTGGACATGTATCTACTTACCACACTTACAGATTGAGCAATATCTGGACGTGTGCATACCATAACATACATAATGCTACCAACTGCACTGGCATAAGGAATCTTTGACATATGCTCCACCTCATCCTCGGACTGAGGCATTTGTAACTCTGAAAGTTTAAAATGAGGAGCTAATAGTGTACTTACAGGCTTGCACGTATGCATATTGAATCTCTTGAGAACCCTTTCAATATACCTCTTCTGAGAAAGATGTACAACATCGTCTTCTCTTGAAATCTCCATACCAAGGATTTTCTTGGCAGCTCCTAAATCCTTCATGTCAAATTCCTTACTCAACAGTTTCTTCAAAGCATTTATCTATGTAATGTTGTTAGCAGCAATAAGCATATCATCAACATACAACAGTAAATAAATCATTGAGTTACCAAACATCTTCTTGTGATACACACAGCTATCAAATGCACTCCTTGAGAATTCATGTGTAGTCATGAATGCATCAAACCTCTTGTACCACTGTCTAGGGGATTGCTTCAAACCATACAAAGACTTCTTTAGTTGGCATACGTGATCTTCTTTTCCCTCAGCTAGGAAACCTTCAGGCTGATCCATATAGATTGTCTCTTCTAGATCACCGTGTAAGAAAGCAGTTTTGACATCAAGCTGTTGAAGCTCCAAGTCAAATTGGGCAACCAATGCTAGTAGCACGCGAATTGAGCTATGCTTCACGACTGGAGAGAAAATCTCATTGTAGTCAATTCCCTCCTTCTGACTGAATCCTTTTGCAACCAATCTCGCCTTGAACCTAGCATCTTCCACTTCAGGAATTCCCTCTTTCTTTCGGTAGACCCACTTGCATCCAACTGTCCTCTTCCCCTTTTGTCTTTTCACTAAGACCCATGTCTGATTCTTGTGAAGAGACTCCATCTCTTCAGTCATGGCTAACCGCCATTGTACAGCATCCTTGCAAGAAGTTGCTTCAATATACGAGGAGGGCTCCAGATCCTTAATCTCTTCTTGTGCAGCTACGAACGCATATGCAATCAAGTTTGCTTGATCTATAAGGCGTTCCGGTTCTCGTGTCTGCCTCTTCTCCCTCCCCTTTGCAATTGTGTATGGTTCATTGACAGCAAGTTCTTCAAGGTCTACATCTTCTGACTCATCTTTAACCTGAGTCTCTTGATCCTTTTCCTTGGCAAGCTCCACCGGAAGCTCCACCTGCTCGTCGTTCTTGTTTCCTGAAAACTCCACGGAAACTTTACGGGGATCAAGTATAGAGGATTCATCAAAGGTGACATCTCTACTAACTATAAATTTGAGTAAAGACAAACACCAAAGTTTGTACCCTTTTACTCCATCCACATACCCTACGAATATGGCCTTCTTAGCCCTTGGTTCAAGCTTTCCTTCATTAACGTGATAATAAGCTGGACACCCAAATACTCGTAAGTATGAATAGTTAGAGGGTTCACCTGACCATACCTCATTCGGAGTCTTAAAGTCAATTGCCGATGCTGGAGATCGATTGACAATATGAGCAGCAGTGTGAACTGCTTCAGCCCAAAATACTTTGGACATTTTGGCTTGTAGGAGCATACAACGAGCCTTTTCAAGAAGAGTTCTGTTCATTCTCTCGGCAACTCCATTCTGCTGTGGGGTATGCCTGACAGTCCTATGTCTTGAGATCCCATGAACCTTGCAGAATTCATTAAACTCTTCATTGCAAAACTCCAAGCCATTGTCTGTGCGAAGATACTTGATTTTCCGCTCCATTTGATTTTCAACCAAAATCTTCCACTCTTTAAATGCTTCAAAAGCATCACTTTTTGCCTTCAAAAAATGCACCCAAACCTTTCGTGAGAAATCATCAATAAAAGTGAGAAGATACCTCTTTTTGCCCTTCGATGGAAGTTTAGAGGGACCCCATAAATCTGAATGGATGTAGTCTAGCACTCCTCTTGTCTTGTGTTTGCCAGTGCTGAAGCTGACATTCTTTTGCTTCCCTAGAACGCAGTGCTCACAGAAGTCAAGTGTGTTGATCTTCTCACCTTCCAAAAGGTTACGATTGCTCAACATCTCCAGTCCACGTGCGCTCATATGACCCAGTCTCATGTGCCATAGTCTTGCCTTGTCATCATTAGATAACTGCACTGTAGATGCATTTGCAGAGCCAACAATGGTGCTTCCGGCCAATGTGTAAAGGCCGTTCTCCAGCTTGCCTTTCAGCATGACTAAAGAACCTTTAGTCACCTTTATAGTTCCTGCTTCGCTCATGTACCTGTAGCCTTGTTCATCCAGAGTACTCAGGGAGATCAAATTCTTCTTCAGATCAGGAACATGACGGACTTGTGTAATAGTCCTCACGACTCCATCATGGCAGCGAACCCGAACTGAGCCAATGCCAACTATTGCACAAGTTGCATTATTGCCCATTACTACGGTTCCTCCACTTTTCTCATAGCTGCTAAACCAGTCTTTTCGGAACGTCATATGCAGAGTGCAAGCAGAGTCTAACACCCATTTGTTTCCATAACTACTATTATTATTACACGATGTTGTTAGTACATAATCATTATCAAAATCATGTACCTGTTCAACTGTGGATGCACTCGCCTTTTCCTTGGACTTTGACATTGGGCAGTCTCGTTCAAAGTGCCCCTTCTTGCCACAACCCCAACACTCTGTATTCTTCTTGTTCACACGAGACTTTGATCTGTGCTTTGATTTGCTCTTTCCCTGTTGGCTAGTCCGGCCTCTCACAAAGAGCCCACTTGCCTGGTCATCTCTATCTCCTTCAATGTGCCTCCGCACATCACTAGAGTTAAGTGCCTGCCGCACTTGCTCAAGCTTGATAGGCTCCTTGCTATACATCATTGAATTCTCAATATCACGATATCCTGAAGTCAATGAAAATAGCAAAGCACATGCAAGCGTCTCCTCCTCCTTTTTAATTCCTGCAATCTGTAAGTCCATGACAAGTTTATTGAACGCATCTAAATGATCTTGTAACGAAGTACCTGACCCCATATTAAATGTGTGAAGACGCCGTTGTAACAACATCCTTGTTGTTACTGATCGGTCTTGGTATAGCCCTTCTAGCTTTTCCCATAACTGTTTGGCCGTATCTTCGGTACCCGTACTCACTTCACAAAGCACGTTAGGTGCAAGGGATAGTTGGATTGCACTCAATGCATCCCCTTCAATCTTCTCCTTGTCGGGAGTTGATATATCCTTAGGATACTTTCCGTCAATAGCATGGATTGAACCTTCCCTCCGCAGTAACGCCATCATCTGGATCTTCCAGATATTGAAGTTGTTGCGTCCACTGAATCTATCAATTTCAAACTTCATGGAACTCATCTTTGCTTGTTCTTCCTCCTTGGATCGTTAAAGAATCATGTTGCTCTGATACCAATTGTTAGCGGAAACGTAAAAGAAAGAACACAAGATTTAACGTGGTTCGGATCAAAATAATCCAACGTCCACCAGAGAACAGTTGCCTTTTTAATATTAACAAAGGAAGGGGAGAGTTCCCAATTACACTTAAGAGAATTTCTCTCTTAACTCTCTACTCACTACAATGTGTTGTATTATTTTTGGGATGGTTTCTACAAATGAAGGAGTGCATCTATTTATAGAGGTAAAGACCTCCTCTTGATGTCATTGGTGACATCAAACTACCTCCTCTTGATGTCATGGGTGACATCAAAGGAGGAAGCTTCCTCCTAGCATCCACACCAACTCTTTCCACCAACTCCTCCAATTGGCATGCCATTGTTGACTAAACATAAACCAACACCTTCAAGAACGAATATAAAATTCCCTTCAAGATCGGAACCACAATTCATGTAGAAAAGTAGAACTCCACCTGTTTCATTTTCTACAACATTACAATTTTGGAGAGTCGAACAGTTGTAAATATTACTAGCATTTTATAAGACACTTCTCAAATATTTTTAATTGTGAATATCGTGATTTATAGTACTTCTAAGTAGTTTTTGACTAATTAAACTTATTTTTAAAAGTCAAAAAGTTCAATCTCTAAATTGAAATATAAAATTAGATGGTTTATCCCTCGTACTCTAAATGTAGTCATTCTTTTGGGATCCGAGGGATATCATTTTTGAAATCTTGTTACCAAGCTCAGTTTCTTTTTACCATAACCAAAAAAAAACTAGCAAGCTTTGAACAATAGCCAAGAAAGGCAGGAACTCTCTCACCACTCTTTCTCTCAGCCACTGAAACTCAGTTTTGAGAGTTTTGTCTCTAATAGAATTCGTTAATGCTGCAGTAACCTCTTCTCCAGTGAATGGCACTGAAGCCATTCTATCTCTTATACAGAACATCTTTATATTGCCATCTTCCCAGGCAGGTTTCCACTTATCCACTTTTCTTTATATCAAAGGAGCTTCTCATAGAAATTCAAAACGTGTTTTTATATTCTGTTGGTTCTTTGAGCCATCTCCTTTGTTATTTCCTGCTTCTCAAATATTATTATTTCCTTTGAGCGTTTGCCAATATACGTAAATATTTTGTGTTTCTCGTCAACCCTGCTTGATCAGTAAACACCTTAACTTTTGCCTCCACGACTTCTCCTCTACCCTTGCAACCTCCCGTCAAACTGCTTAAGTATTTCATTTCTTCCGCACATCATTTTTGCATCCAACATTGATGACTGACTCTGGTGGTCTAGTGCCGACTCAGTTAGCAGATTCTTCCTCCTGCCTTCCAATCTGCCACAAACATTAATGTTCCATTTCTTGATATCTTCCCGCAGCATCTTCAACTTTTTAGCAAGAAGCAAATCAGGTCTCCTAATATCATATTATTTCCATCATTCGTCGACCAATTCTGCAAAACCAGTAGCATGTAGCCACATGTTTTTGAATTTGAAGTGAGATTTTGACTTACTCCGATCACCACATTCCAGTAGAATTGGGAAGCGATCCGAAGAAGCTCTTGGAAGTACTCTACGTTTTATCTTTTTAAAAGCATCATCCAATTCGCTGGAAATTAGAACTCTACCTATCCTTGACGGAACAGAATCATTATCTCCTCTAAACCATGTACATTAACTTCTCTGAAGTGGCAAATCCATCCCTTCAAGATCTTCAATAATTTTTGAAAATGCTTTCATGGCCGTAGTGACTATCTTTCTTTCTTTCAAAAAGCGCACAACATTAATATCCAAACTATAAGCCTAGGCCAATTTCCTAAACCCCTAATAGTTGTCAATTCCCACCATAATCCTTTCCTCCTATTACTATTACATGGACAATATACTCCGTGATAGCCCTTCTAAATTCAGAGTTCATATCCTCAAAGAAAATTGTAACAAGTGGCTTCCAAAAATTTTCCTTAGAGACCCATAATCATTGGTCTCGCATCACTAGAATCCCTCCGCTTTCGACCTCCACCAATCTGCCCACCTACTCCCAAATTGTCTAATTAAAGTGGAAGAGGATTTATTTACCTTTGTTTCTTGAAAACAATAGATATCTGTCGCCTATTTTTTGACAAGTATCTTCACCAAGTTTAAATTATCCTTGTGGTTTAGCCCTCTAACATTTCAGATCAAAATCTTCAATTTCATTTTCTTTCATCTAGGTTCTTCCTCCTCTATGCTCTGTCATTTTTGTTACTTTCCCCATAATTTATGCCAAACTCTATAAGTTCCAAATTTTCATCTTTCTGACCCATGTTGTATTGACTTAGTGCTTGCTTCTCGAATTTGATTCTTTCTTGTAATCATGCTTTTCTCAATTCTGAAAATGAGATCTTGAGTTTCATCCTCAAACTCATTAATATGAACACTCAGCTACTTACATAATTTCAACATGTTCATTTTAACCAACTTCGCTGGAGATTGCTTGTTGGCCCTCCCGTGACTTTCTCCTTCAATCCAAGGCAGCATTAGAATGTCTAAGGGTTGGTCCACCCTAGACTACGACGATAAATCTTCGTAGACCAACGGAATTGGAGCCTCGACCGACATGCCTACCTCTGTATTTGTCATTGGTAGGACCATCAGCAACATGAGGTTTCTTACAGATTTAGCTTCTTAAATTTACTAAAGCAACATCTTCACCTTCACCCTCCTAACACTTTCATTTGCATTCTGCATGTCGGGATTAGAGGGGAACTTTTGAGGCCTTTTGGTGCATTTGCCTCGAAGCTCCGACTTCAACCAAAAGTCGGACTTCTAAAGCTTCGCTTTTTGAAGTATAATATCCTGTCTGAAATAGACAAGGGTGAATGGTGCTTTGGTGCGTATTTTATTTTGTTTGTCTTTAGTCCCTTATTATTTTGGCCTATGTTCTTTTGGGTTTAAAAGACATCTCCCGACTTTGTTTATTCTGCCTCATAGCCTCATCAATTTAAAATTCAAATTCTTCCCCTTTCTTGAAAGCGGGTGTGAGTGCGGTGTCATTTTTAGAACTTTCCACCTCAGGACTTTTGCATGCTTTGTTTCTAAACAAATCCAATGCTTGCAGCAACTCCATATGACAAATTCTAGCTACCGAATACATGTTTTTTGCTTATTCTTTCTACCCACGTCACAGCTTCCACCAAAAACAGCACCGTGAAGATCAAACTAAACCTGTTAATCGGGGCGGGCTGACCCATTTTCAACCCGCTTTGGCCCGGGTCAGCCGGTTCAGCCTGTTACTGTAGCTTATAGGTGCGGGCCGGGTCGGGTTGGGGGGCAGGTTTTAGACGAACACATTTTGGATACCGGTGCACCGGAACCCGCTAAGCCCGCTAACCCGTTAACGGGCTGCAGCCCGTTTCAGCCCGGTATCCGTTACAATTTTTTTAAAATTTTTTTGGACCGTTGCCAACGGTCAAATTCAGAAGTGAACATTGGGGAACGGCAGATTTTGTACAAATGGCCATTTCGGCCTCCCCCATTAAAAAAACAGCCCTCCCACCCCTAATAATTAAAAATTTACAATTTTAACCTTTTAAAACCTATAAATAGAGCCCCTTCTTCATTTTTTCTCACAATTCACTCTCTTACTACTCTAATTCTCTCTCAATTCTCTCTTGATATTATTGATTATTGTTCTTAAATTCTCAATTACTTATTATTTCAAGTTTCATCAAATATTTAGTTTAGCCATTACAAAATTATTATTATCAAATATCAAGTATTCAAGTGAAGTATTGTATCAAGTACTATCAAGTATCAACTATCAAGTTTCGGTCTATCAATTGAAGTTTGATTTTTGATATCAAAATTAATGCGGCATCCGGAATCCTGGTACACTCGTTCCATCTCTTTCCCTTCTTTGGTGTACACTTATTTTATTATTTAGAATTATTAATTTAATTTACATAATGAATTTACTTAGAGCAACCAAAGCATGCACTGGTAGAGGTGGTAGTAAGAAAACTTCCAAAAGATCAAGAGGTGGTGTTGGTTCTTCTAGTAGCTTTAAACATATTTCTGAAAGTTCACCTGAAAATTTAAATGTAGATTATGAGCGAATGCAAGAAAATTATGGTATAGATGATGATTTAGATGATATTCAATCACCCGATAATCTTGAAACACCACCACCTAATCCTGGTAATGCTAGTCAAACTCAAAATATTAGGGGTGGAAAAAGTAAGCCTCCCCTCCCTATTAAGAAGAATCGAAGATTAAGAAGTAAGTGCTGGAATTTTCTTGACATACTAGAAGATCAAAAAAAATTATGTAAAATGTAGAATTTGTAATGAACTTTATAAACATGAGTTCGGTAAGGGAGGGGAAACGGGTCAACCTCGTAGGCATATGATAGAGCTCCACCCTCTTGATTAGGGAGTAGATGAGGAAGATGGGCAACAAAAACTTAACCCGAGTACTGTGGGGTTAATGGGTAAATACGATATTAAGAAAGATCGGGAAGAATTAGCTAAAATGATTGTTTTAGGTTGTTTACTTTTTAGTTTTGTTTCTTCACCGTATCTTGTTACTTATATTCAAAGAATTTATAACCCTTTGTTTAAAGGTATTCCTAGAAGTACTTGTAGAGTTGATATCTTTAGGCTTTTTGGACAATATCAGACATATATACGTTATTTGTTCGTAAGTCTTTCTTGTAGAGTTTCTCTTCCTTCTGATATTGGTCGTGCTGTAAATGGAAATGATTATTTGCTTGTTACATGCCATTGGATAGATGATAATTTTTGTATGCAAAAACGTATTATTGCTTTTAAATATATCAAAGTCATACTGATGCATTTATAAGTAATACTATCCATGAAGTTGCTATATTTTATAATCTTGCAGAAAAAGTTTTGTGTATGTCATTTAATAATGCTTCTAACAACAATGTTGCTATTACAATATTAAAATTGCATCTACACCCACCACTTCCTGAAATATTTCATGTTAGATGTGCATATCATATTTATAACTTGATTGTCAAGAGTGGCCTTGAATTATTTAGAGATGAAATCACTTTAGTTAGGAGAGATGTTGGTGTAATTCAAGGAAATAATAGAAGTGCTAGATTAAATGCATTTAAGGAAAAATGTGTACACTATGGACTAAAACCAAGACTCATGCCTGAAGAAATAGTTACTAGGTGAAATTATACTTATTTATTCTTAAGATGTTATAAATATAGAATGCCTATAACTGAAGTTGCTAATTCTCATTGTACCGATCCTAGCCGTTTGTTAACATCTAGAACTTGGGATGTCATTGAAGATGTTGTACAATTTTTACAAAAATTTTATGTGGCTACACTTGAGTATTCAGGAGCTTATTATCCTACTATTGTAAATGGTTTAGTTCATATTGTTGAAATTTCTCTTTTACTACATAATTTGAAGAAGAAAGAAGGATATACTTCTGTTGTTGAATCTATGCTAGATAAGTTTAAAAAATATTTCTACCCAATTCCCCATATTTACCTAATTGGTGCTATTTTAAACCCTACTATCAAAATGATAAAGTGTCGCCAATTAATCAGTGTTTTATATACTTATATGGATATTGGACAGACTGAAACTCCTGATATTGACACTTGAATTTCTGATCTACACAAACATTTACAAACTTTATATAATTATTATGCTAAAATTGTTGATGCTTCTTCGGTTGTAAATGCAAATATTCCTTCAAGTAATACTTCAACATTTGGAACAACTTTGGATGATGATGATGGTGTTCAAGATTATTTGATTTGGTCTACACTAGGAGAACATCAACAAACCAGTAGCAGGAATATTGATGAACTCCAATTCTACTTGCAAAAGTCACCAGAGCCCCTCACAAAGGATTTTCTACCGCTAGGTTGGTGGAAGAGCAACTCAAATCAATTTCCTGTTCTTTCGGCCATGGCTCGAGACGTGCTAAATGTGCCGATTTCAATAGTCGCATCAGAGAGCGCATTTAGCCAAGCAAGGCAGCAGCTAGTAGATACTAGTCATTCATTGGGCAGCAACACTTTGGAAATTCTAGTGTGCTTCAGAGATTAGATAAGACCAGAACGGCGAAATCAAAGGCGTGCCGAGGTAGACGAAGCGGAGGACCAAGAAATTGGAGATATAATGGTTTATGATTCCGATTCAACCAATGCCAGAAACCAAGAACCTCATGTTGACATGGAAAAACTTACAAAAATGATGCAAAGCATGTGATGTACTATTTCTTATTTTTTATAATTGTTGTAGACTTTTAATTTACAAGTTCAAAAATAAAAAATTCAAAAAAGAACTTGCAAATTAATTTGAAGTATTAAAAATATAAAATGAAAGCCTTCGGAGTTTGTTCCTTGCATATTGCCTATTGGTCTTATTAAATAATTTTTTGTAGCCACTTACTTTCTAATTTCAATTTTAAAATTTTAAAATTCAAATTTCAAATTTAAAACTTTAATGTTTAAAATTCAAAGTTTAATTCTAAGCCTTAAAAGTTTGCAAACACTTAAGTACCAATAACATTGAATAAGAAAAACAAAAATTAAATTTTAAAAAAATTGTACAAGCCCGGCCCGCCCGAACCCGATAAGCCCGAACCCGGACGAGCCCAAAATAACCCGAAATTTTTCAACCAGCCCCCAGCCCGCTAACCAACCCGGTCCAATAATGGACGGGCTGGTTTTTTTTTTGTTCAGCACGTCCCAACCCGCTAGTTAAACACCTTTAGATCAAACGCTCAATAGAGAAATTCATTCTTGAAGGAATAACTCCTCTATAGTCAATGCAAATCCTAGCTCATTTCAAGTGTGCTGTACTTTTTGCACCATTATCAATCCTGGGACCACCACATTTTTCACCTACTACTTTGAAAATGTTATCCGACCAAAGATCTAGAGCGAGGCCTACAAGTCTAATCTACAAATATTGTGGTTCCCCATTCGCACCTTGACATGTGTTCATGGGAGACCGCCAAACCAAAATAAATCCTTGTTTATCTCCTTGATATTAACTCACGTCGGTGCCTCCCAATTGGAATCTGTCCATTTTTGTACCTCTGCCAAGAAAGGATGTTTTGTTCGACTTGTGACAAAGCAACCCTACCAAACAATTGACTGTGTTTTGTATCATTTTGGCTAAATCAGCCCACCCTTTATCCACATTAATCACTGGAATGCTGACCATAGATTTCCTATTACTACGCATTGACACAATTCTCACTTTCCTTTCATAAATGTTATAATTCTGATATATGAAGTATGCATGTCCCTGTTCCCAGCTTTTCTATCGTTTACAAATCATCCATGTAACATGTTGATGCTAACTTTAGCACCTTAGAAATCTCCATCAAGTTCTTCCTATCCACATGAATCCTGTTGGTGTATCTCTTATTTCTTTTAATGACCTTGAACTAGTCTGATATACTATCTCTCATTTCTCTTAATTCAAAAATCGTTTCTCTGGCCATGAAGATACTCGGCGATCGTCCTGATAACTAAGAAACCCAAAGTAAATGACTGTATAAAGAAACAAGAAATATGTAAGATGCAGTGAAAACTGAAAGGATAAAGGAATAAAGACATATGAAAGAGGAAATGATTAAATCTGAATAAGATCGATCAGAAAAGGTGAGAAGAAGCCAAATATGCCTGAAAGTTGGACGGAGGGGAGAAGATCAAAAGAGCAAGAAGAGGTTCATTTCTCAAGAGAGAGAAAAGCATAAGTCTCAGTCTATTAAAGGCATGATCTTCAATAGTCAAACTTAAAGTTGATTCTTATTGTTTGCAAGAAGTAAAGATTGAAGCAGAGTTGTCACAATTGGAAAGCTCTAAGAAGCGCTCTAGGTCTGTTGGGGCTTTAAGCGCAAAGCGCACTTAAAGTGGGGGCTTTAATAAGAAAAGGGACAATGAAGGGGAATATATGCATGCATATACATATATATATATATATATATATATATATATATATATATAAAATAAAGTAACAAGTCCATTCATAATGTTTTCCTTTACAGCTAATACACTTATTTTCTGATTATGTTTGTTTTTTAGTGTCGCTTGATTTACGACAAAATTCATGGGCAATGAGGTGCATGTCTTAATGCGTTGCCTTAGGCTGTAGCACAACTTAAGCGAGGCGAAGCACCCTGCCTGAGCTTTTCTGAGCTTCAGAGCTTAAGTGCACCTTAAATGAGCCTTTGATAACACTGGATTGAAGAAGATAGTATGGAGTTATTCCACCGTTCTTGGCCTGATGGATGTCATTTTAGTATGTTTAAGGCTAATGGTACAAGGAACGACATGATTGTGCTATAAGACAAGAGGTACTAGTCTTTCAATGATGTAATAACTGGTAATCGCTCGGTCTCTGACTCGTTAAAGAATAATTCAAACAACTCTATTGGATTTTCACTGGACTTTATGGACCAAGCACAAGAAAGGAGAGAGTGAATTGTGATCTGAAGTTGCTGTTTTAGAAGAGTTTGGTCTACTGTAGACCATAGGTGGTCAATGGAGACTTCAATGAAACAAGTTACACTGGTGAATAGGGGTGGCAAAATGGTTCAAAGAAAACAGTTAACCACCCATATTATCCATTAAAAAATGGGTTGGATAAGGAACTATTTAAAAACGGGTCAAATATGGATAAGAACCATATTATCCATTTAGAAAATGGATAACCAATGGGTCTAACTTTTACATTTGTAAAGCCTCAAATTGGGGTTCCTCAAGTTAGGGAGACTAAGAATTCTCCCAAAAGTGATCATATGTAAGAAGTCATGGATAATATGGTTATCCATATTATCCGCCGGTTAACCCGCTTTTTATCCGTATTAAATATGGGTCGGGTCGGATAATTTACCCATTTTTTCATTACCCGTTTTCAACCCGAACCATATCCGATCTGGCCCGCCCATTTGCCACTCCTACTGGTGAAAAATAGAGCCAATAATGAACAACCTTTTTGACGCATGGAATACCATTTCCAGAGGCGTTCTTCCAAGTCTAAGAAAAAAAATTCTGAATTTATTGAGGAAACGAATTTAGTTGAATGTCCATGGACCATAGTGTATCGGTAGTTTCACATGGGTTAGAGGGGCAGCTCCAAAGAAGCTTCGAGGAAAGATAGATTCCACTTCTCATCTGAGTGGGATAAGAAACTGAATCTATATCAGGCAACCGACCTAGCCTAAGGCCTCATTTGTTTGCACTTAATGGAGGTCTGGATCTTAATCATTCAGATATTTGTCACTAAGTGTGTTTGTCTTTAAGATCTGAATGTTAATCATTTAGGTCTTTAACCATTAAGTATGTTTGTTTTTTCAATTTTACAACCACTTAATGGGTCTAAATAGATATTAATGATTAAAGAGTCTTAATATCATTAAGATGTTATACATTCAAGAATTTATGTAAAAATAATATTTCAGTATTACTCCTACACTTTCACCGCTAATAACCATCACCAACCGCTATCGTTGTCCCCCACGATTATACATTACTACCACCCATTACCCACCATCTATTACCACAATCCTCAGCCACAACCACTACTGCGGCTAAGCACGAATGTAAGTTGTTACTACCACTAACTGTCATTTACAACCATCACCACCAAACACCATTACCACAACAATCACCAATCATCATGATCAACCACCACTATATATCACTCATCACTGTTATCAGTCGCTACCACCATCAACCACCACCGTTAACTACTATAGTCATCCACCATCTACTACTCTTAGTTACCAATATCAAACCAACACCACCACCAACACCCAGTCGACACCCACAACCATCACTATTAGCTAGCATCACCATCAACCACCATATAATTTTTTAAAAATATTTTATTAATATAATATTAAATTAATTAAAAAATATTTTATTAATATAATATTAAATTAATTAGTACTATTTGATTTGAATTGATACTTATTAATTTTTAAACAAAAACAAGTTTTACATATTCAGATGTAGAGAAAACAAACAGTCATAATTATTCGATATTCAGATCTTAATTCAACATATTAAATTTCTCAGATTCAAACGTTTTAATCTTAATACACATATTAATATTCAGATATATATGCAGATACAGACGTCTTAATCTTAAAAAAAACAAATGAGGTCTAAGACATCTCCAGACCACAATCCTCATTATAAGGAGTGGAAAGAAAAAGTTCATAATTCAAATTCGAGAACATACGGTTAGAAATTAATGGATTTATGGAGTTGTTGCAAAAGTGGTGTGGTTCTTTTGAAAGACATAGACCATATTATAATTTGACCCAATAAATTGAAAATATTGAAGATTAGTGGGAGAGAATGGAATATTAACACTTCTGGTAGATTGGAAAAGGAGAAATCAGATATTTGTAGATAATGCCAAATCTGGACATATATTGGAAATAGGGAGTTGACAGATAATGAAATGGTGCAAAGTGCAGAGTTAAAATGGAATTGGAGGAAACTGCCAAATGTGAGGAAATTTCATAGAAGGAAAAAGTTGACTGCTTTGGCTGAAGCAAGGAGATAAATCACAAAATTCTTCCACAAAATGACTAATCTACACAGATTTAATTGAAGCTATGGTGGTAATGATAATCTAGTGGAAGATACAAAGGGCACCAATGAAGTGATTCAGTCCTTCGTGTCTCTACATAAAGAATAAGCGAATTGGAGACCTGGCTTTCAACCTGGTAAACTCCAAAAAATTGTAGAAGAAGACTTCATTCAGTTACATAGCCTTTTGAGGAGGAGAAAATATGTGGTAATCAGCGAGTATGCAGGAGATAAGGCTCCGGAGAAAGATGTTTTTCTTTTTTTGGGATAACCGAGAAATTCCTGAGGATCAGCATACGGTTTGGAACTCCTTGGACAATGGACCCGCCCCTCTACCCTTCTCCACTTAAATATCAGGATGTCGTCCGTGACAGATTTGAACCTGTGACGTGCGTCTAACCCACACATCACACGCTGCCCTCTTACCACTAGACCATCACAAGCAGATGATTTTCAGGGCCTTTTATCAAAAGGGTTGGAGGGTCTTAGTTTATTGCTACGAAAGGACATGGAAATGAGCTGGATTAGGGGTTTCAACATTTGGGAAGGCGCGCAAATACCCAAAAATTTATGTTGATGATACATTGAATTATTTTTAAAAGAAAGATCATATAACATATTTGAGGGTAGTACTGTATGTGTTTAAAGCTCTCTCGAGTTTACAAATGGCATATGAAAAAATGTCATATTTCCCGGTTACGATGTTCAAAATATTCAAGTGTTGGCTGAACGTTAAGGTGAACTACGGGAAGCTAGCTCACCACTTAGTTGGGACTCCCACGAGATGCTAAATACAAATCAGAAGGAATATGGCAAGGGCTGGTGGAAATTATTGAGTACAAGCTTTCCAGCTGGAAGAAAAAAACAATAGCTTTCTTCTGGGTGTAAGGGGTGTCCACTAACAGTGTACTCGATGCACTACTAACATAAGGACTTTATTTCAAAGCCAAAAAAGGTGGAATTGAAGCCAGACAAATTGAGAGGAGATTTTTTGTGGGATGGGACCAGGGGCTGAACTCCTTTGTAACTTGTGAAAGGGAGTTTATTACAATAAGCAAGAGAGAAGGTGGATTTGGAATCAAGAACGTACAGGTGCAAAACAAAAGTCCATAATTCAAGTGGTTATGGATATATATCCAAAAGGGTAATTCATTGTTCAAAAGTTGTAGAGGTCAAATTCAGAAGATAAAATTTTTCGTGTACTGATACAGCTTTCACATCTCATGGTTGTGGATTGTGAAAATATACCAGAAGCTAGTGGGAGGATTTCACAAGTATGCTGCATCTCAAGGTAGGTGATGGTAAGATAATTCTTTTTTGCTGTGATGCTTGGTTGGGACATACCCCTTTGAAAGCGATGTTTCCTAACCTGTTTACGGTTGCACAAAAAGAGTTGGCTGAAATTGATCAATATAGAAATCAAGGACGGGGAAGCGACATTGTGGAAAGATGAAACTATTGGGAAGTGGGAAGATTAGTGCAGCTGTTACAGTTGCTGGAATGTTTCAAGGAGTGTGAGGGGATACTGATGCATTAAATTAGGAAATTCATAACAGTGATAAGCTCTCATGAGCTCAGCCTATAAATGTTTGAATTTTCCTACTTGCCAGCTAACTATATGGCCACAGAAGATGATATGGAGGACCTGCACACCACCTAAGATAGTTTGCTTTAGCTGGTCAGTGATATATGATGCTATTACTATCTTAACTCAGAATAACCTGCAGAAAACGGGTACAAGTATGTGAAGTAGATGTCACCTGTATGAAAAGGCAGTTGAAAATACAAATCAACTTCTTTTGCACTTCCCAGTAACTCCACAATTGTGGAATATGTTTCTACGCATTTATGAAGTCAAATGGATCACGACCATGACTGTCAAAGGACGAACCCTTTGTTGGAAAAGAAGAGGAGAGGAGGAACAAAATAAAACTCTAAGAGACTATTCCCCCTTCCATTTGGGGGATCATTTAGAGAAAAAGAAACCAAAGGTGCTTCTAAGGAAAAATGGTTTCTATCCTAGACTTAAGTATAAGTGTACATGATTGTTAGCCTCATGTTACAAGCTGGAAGATGTTTATGAGATAGGAAAGAATTAGGCTCTATTAGCTCATCGCACAACCTGAAAAGTGTGGATCTTTATTTTTCATATTATAGGTTATGCAGATTTAGTGAAATAAAATTTACTTACTTATCAGATAAAAAAAAGAAGGAAAATCTATCTAGCTTGAACTAAACTATCAAACAAATACCTTCTTTTTATGGATATCTCTTTCAGTTTCTTAACAGCAAAAACTAGCTGCATGCACCGTGAGTAACCATGGCACAAATAGAAAGCATAAAAAGAGAACACAAAATGATGATACAGAATAAGCACTTTAGATTGTATTGGTTTGTCAATATCACATCAAAGAAAAGGATCCGATGAAACCAATAGATGTTCAGCATTTCTCAAACCTAGCTACATTGTCTATGTACTTCCAACTGACAAAATTTGTTGTTCTTCCTACATTCATAATTGATAATGCAGGACTTACAGATCAGGGTTGGCATCAATCTTGCTGAAGAAATCTCCACTAAGAGGATTCAAAGAACTCATCAATCTGTTCATGACAATATCTTCATCTACATTGAAATACTGTGTATAAGATGAGACACTAAATACTCCTTTCCAGGTGTTTGCTGATTGCTGCCCATTCGCCTCTGCATGAGGTAGGTGGTTACAATTCAAGATAATGTAGCTGCATTGTGTATTACTTCTAGAATGACATGAATTGGTTGGGAATAGAAGGATGTGAATATTAACAAAATTATGTTCCATGTATATCGATCAAAAAAGAAGCTCTCCAAGCTTATCTGCAGCAGTTATCAGGATAAAAGGTAGATTTACCAAGTGAAGGCCAGTGAACGCCAATTGGGAGAAAAAAACCGTAGAGAGACAATCAAATAAACAGAAGAGGAGGAAGATAAATGCAGAATGAAGGAGAAAAATCAATTGGAGATTATGCTACTACCAAATAGAGGTGCTTTAGACGCTACACTGCCCTTCCTTAAATAGTTGCCCATATATAGTTCTATCCTAAAGCATGACTACCACACATAAAATATAAGCTTGGTATTGTAGATAGAAGAGCACCATGATCAGAGACCCTTTTTCATTTGTTAGTAGATTAGAGACTATTATTGCAATGATACCATCTTCTTTGATCGCCTTCATCATAGTCCCTCAATCCTACTTAATGTGCACTTTCTTTAGCAAAGGATCATAAAATGCATCACATTCTTCAGAAAGAAATACTAATATAAACATTTCAATACTTCAACAATAACATGAACTAAAAGGAATTCAACTTCAAACTAAAGAAAGAACATGCACTCTTATCATAAAAGTTTTATATATATTTCACTGACCAACTAATATACTCATCCAAACCTACTATTATGAGATGCAAATCATATTAGTTTCTCAAATCTTTTTTTTTATCAACAACTAATTTCTCAATACTAAATATCAACCGTGCCACTATGCATGGAAAGGGGATAAATCTATAAATAACAGGCATACCACTAGTTCCTCCGAGAGTTTGATATCCGCTCCCTGTACTGGCACCACTATTTGGAGGAAATATTTGCAAATTTGCTGCAGGAGCTGCATATATATTAGATTAGCAAAAGTCGGCTCTCTGGTAGAACAGTAGAAAATATTAAGGGTCCTCTTAAGAGGAGGGATTTGACCGTATTCTTTCATATTCATAAGCTTAAATCCTTTTTAGTTGTTTGGGTATTACCTACGAAAATATGGATTTGACAAATTTAATCAACTTAAATCACATTATGTCAGCCCCTATTTTGGATCCTTTCATATGACACTCGAAAGCATTACATATGGATCTATAAGCCCAAATCTCTCCATGCAACAAATGGTGAAGTACCTTGCGGGTTAGTGGTGCTTTTTTCTTCAGTAACAACAGCCTGCACAGTGCAAGCAATCTATTCAGCTAAAACTCCAACATCTAAGCAGCTGCAATACTAACTAAACGTGGATAATGATAACATTTTACCTTTTTAAGCTGATTTGAACTAAGTCTGTATCTCATGGTTGATATTTTAATCCAGGGATTACATAAAATAAAACTAATGTTTCTACATAGTTGAACCAGTAGGAACTCAAATCCTAATCAAGGAATTTAAGGATTTGAAACGCCACTCAAAAAGGGAGTCAGATACCTCCAGTATTTAGATGTAAATTAAATCCCAACTATCGTATCTCTATAACTAGAAAATTCATGAGTTGGAATTCATTTTCGTCCAATCAGTTGTAAATGTTGAAGCTGCTTTTTAAATCATAAAGCTAAGGATTGCAAATATACCAAATAAAAATAAACTTAACGGCTAAAGCATGCATTCATCCATGTATGCCGATACGACCAAACGATATTTTGTTACAACTAAATTTAACAAATTGACTTGCTAGTTACTAAAAAAAAAAAATTAGCTAGAAAAGTCCTAGTTTTGATTTTTTTTCTCCTTGGTTTTGCACTTCTCCGTAATAGCTAATAAAGCAAAAACGGATCAAATCTATAATAAGCAAGACCTAAAATCCCAATATATTAAAAAAAGCAATGCCTCCACTAGAGCAATCGATACATAAAGTAAGAGATATTAAGCGCAAAAGAGTCATAAGTGAAGAGTGCGAACCGGGACAGAGCCGATCAAATGGCTGGTAGGAAAATTGGAGTAAGACTCGTCCATTGTACGTAAAATGTGAAATGCGAGGGAGATCTTGCAGTAGATAATTTGAAATGCTAAGCTCTCAGAAACTCATTGATACCGAAATTGATAGCAGATTTAATTAATGAGTTCTCTGAGAATCGAATCGTTTTTCGAGACGAGCCCTAATGAATTGTTTAATCAGGAAGTTTTCTTATGAAAATGGAGGAAATAACCGGTACGGGTGAACTTCGATGGGAGCCAACGCGTGTCAACGAACTTATACGTATCGCGCCATGGACGTGGGTAATGGGTTGGAAAATTGAAGCTGTTTAGGACCTGGAGGCCCATCATATTCTTCAAGCTTGAATATGAGCCCAACTTAATGAATAATGCATAGCCGCTCTTAAACTAATAATCAAAAAAATATAAAATATATTTTTTATACTTAATATATAAATTTTATATATTTTGTGGCTACTAAGATATGTTTGGTGTAAAGAAAAATATTTTCTTAAAAAAGAAATAATTTTATTATTTATTTTCCCTTATTTGGTTGACGAGTGAAATAAAATTCCGAAAATATTTTATGGTGTTTGGTTAGAGAGTACAAAATATTTTT
The DNA here is from genome assembly GCF_000393655.2 of Nicotiana sylvestris. NCBI lineage: Eukaryota > Viridiplantae > Streptophyta > Magnoliopsida > Solanales > Solanaceae > Nicotiana > Nicotiana sylvestris. Next base: position 38,835,563 of record NC_091059.1, read on the forward strand.
AGGAAAATAATTTTTTATGATATTCACCTCAATCCACCTTCCCCAAAATCCCTATATTTCCCATGCTCTCCCCCCCCCCCAAACTCTATTTTCTTCAAAACTTTAATTATTCTTTTCAAAATTCATATAAATCTAAAGGAATTAATGTGCTACTTTACTTTTTCACACAAGAATAATGTTGAAATTTGAGTTTGATACCTAAAAAGAAAATATATTATTTTGTTGAAAAAGAAAGTATCTTTTCCACGACATGAAAAGAAATTACTCATTTTGTTAAACGAAAGAAAATACTTTTTCTAAATCATAAAAAGAAAGTACTCTTTCTGTTGAAATTAAAAAAAAATACTTTTTCTGCATCATGAAAAGAAAGTACTCATTTTGTTGGGAAAAAAAATACTTTTCTTATTTTAGGAAAAGAAAATACTTAGTTTGTTGAAATGAAAGAAGATACTTTTTTTACATCATGAAAAGAAAGTATTCGTTTTGTTGAAATGAAAGAAAATATTTTTACTACATCATGAAGAAGATATACTCATTTTATTGAAATTAAAAAAAATATTCTATCTACAACATGAAAAGAATATACTCTTTATAATAGTTCTATTTAGGGCGGATGGTGGGCGAGGTTGGGGTGGATCGGAGTGGGTGGGTTGTGGGGTGTGGGGGTCGGTGAGCAGGGGTGGTTTGGGGGTGGGGTGAGTTAGTGGAGATGGGGAATAGGGCGTAGAAGGTTGAAAACGAGTTTTTGGAAAATGTTTTTCCTTTTTTTGCTAGGGAAAATATTTTTCTCCAATTGGACGAAATGAGTTCATGAGAACTCTAATTGAAAAAAAATGAGTTCATGAGAAAAATATTTTTCGAAACATTAAGCCAGCCAAATAAAAAATTAAAAAATATTTTCCTTTCGTACCAAACACACCCTAAATGTAAAATAGTTTTGACCAGTCTAAAAGTGAACTTTGCCCTAGTAGGCCTCACTAATCGAACCTGTTTTGTTTGCTAATGTTGTTAGGAAATTCAGTCTGTTTTGTTTTGTTCCCTACCTTTTTAGAACACTGTATCCAGCATCAATTTCATTACAACATATATCAACTTATTGAAAACATTGTGTATTTAAAACTGTGAATTTGTATCTATAATTTATTATGATTTTAATAAATTTTTATATATAAATTTATTGTATCGAAAGTAACAACAACAATAACAATCCAGTAAAATCTCACTAGTGGGGTTTGGGGAGGGTAGTGTGTACGTAGACCTTACCCCTACCCCGAAGGAGTAGAGAGGTTGTTTCCGAAAGACCCTCGGCTCAAGAAAATAAAAAGACAAAAGAAGACAATATTAGTATCACCACGGAAGTCATAGCAAAAATAGGAACTACATAAAATCTAGAAGAAAGATGCAAAGCAAAAGCGATAGCTAATAAACATGTCCTACATTTGAAAAGCGAAAATATTAAGTTCAAATGAACTCATCTCTACCATTTGCATCCACCTCTGCATGCCACCACCCTATCTTTCCCATTTTTCTTTGAAAACCCTAATTCCTTATTTCATTTCTCCTTTATTGGTAGCCATTCAAATATTGCTAGGCAAGTCGAGGTGAACTTCGTTTCTCTATGAAGATGTTGCTGACCAAACAGAATTAGTGAATTTAACAAAAAAAATGTGAGAAGTAGTAATTGATGAATGAAAACAAAATAGAGTTGAAGTGGAGCCTTGAAGGTGAAGATCCTAACAAATTCTTCAATCCTATTAATTACTTTTTTCAAATCAAAATAGAACTTGATCTAAAAAATGTACCTATTTTAAAGAATTAATTACTAAAATAATATACTCCATCCATATCAGTTTAAGTGAAACTATTTCCTCTTCGGTCCGTTCCAAAAAGATTGAACCATTTTTAAATTTGGAAATAATTTAGCTTAAACTTTCTATTCTACCCTTAATGAGAAACTTTTATAACCACGCAAATATTCTGGAATCCTTTTTGACTTGTTTAAGACCACAAATTTCAAAAGTCTTACTCCCTCTGTTCTAGGTTATGTGCACTTATTTTCTTATTGGTTCATTCCAAAAAGAATGACCCCTTTCTAAATTTGGTAACAATTTAGCTTAAACTTACAATTTTACCCTTAATGAGAAGCTTTATAACCACACAAATACTCTAGGTCCCTTTTTGACTTGTTTAGGACCATAAATTCCAAAAAAATCTTCTTTTTTTTTAACTTTGTGTCTAGTTAAACATGTTCACATAAATTAGAACAGAGGAAATAATTTTTTCTTAAACTCTGTGTCTGTTTGACTCAAAAGATATTAAAACTTTTTTGAACAAATCAATCAAGGATGAAGGGATAAATCCTAGTTAAAGATAATTAACTCTAGATCCGAGATGAATGACATGAATAGAAAAAACATAGCCGAGTATAAATATTGGTCGTGATTATGACCGGATTTAATGGCATAAAGAAAGATGCATTAAGTAACATTAAATGGCAATAAAATATAAATAAAAGAAAAGATTCACCAAATCTTGAGTGGAGTGGATCTTCTTTCATTTGATAAAGACGAATGATAACAGATACAAGAACCTTAAGACCATTTTTAGATGAAGGTCTGGGATCACAGATCCTCTAATCTCTTTAAAGAGGTATGTTTACATATTTTTTAGAGAGAGGGAGAAGGAAACAGAGCCCCCTTTTGGAAGTCCTCTCTTCCTATTTATAAGGGGTATCCATAGAAAATCCTAAAAAGGTACAATTAGAGGGAATATTCAGTAGAATATTCCCTTTGAGGATTCCAAAGCAAACTAGCTATTTCATCACTGTCCGACCTCGACCTTATTGATGACTGTCCGACCTCAGCTATTGGTGACTGTCCGACCTCGGCTATTGATGACTGTCCGACCTCGGTCTGTCCGACCATGACCTTATATCTCTGCGTGCCGAATTTCTCTAATCTAATTTTGACCTATACAGTTAGTCCTTCCGCTTATTGTCGTCTCGTGGTCGATCTCGATGAGCGGACTTCATTAATCATAGTTTGAGAAATTCAGATGGGGAGGTTGACTAGTGTGGATCGCGGCTGAGGGTGCCGATCTTTAGGTCAAAGTGGTATCCCCGCGGGTTGAACTTTAGCAGAGTTCGATCAGGGTCAGTGACTCGAGTGATAAGTCGATCGAGAAGACTGTAGAGTTGGGGAAGGCCGTCGAGGTAGGGATTGCGGCATCGGAGGAGGTCATTCGCATCCTCGAATCTGGACGGGCGAGTAGGCCAAATGTGAATTCGGGCAAGGTCGCCGAATGTGAATTCGGGCAAGGTCGCCGAATGTGAATTCGGTCGAGGCCGAGTGTTGATTCGGTCGAGGCCGAAGGTTGATTCAGACTTGGCCGAAGGTTGATTCGGACGAGGCCGAAGGTTGATTCGGACGAGGCCGAAGGTTGATACGGACGAGGCCGAAGGTTGATTCGAACGAGGTCGAGTGTTGATTCGGTCGAGGCCGAGTGTTGATTCGGTCGAGGCCGAAGGTTGATTCGGTCGAGGTCGAAGGTTGATTCGGACGAGGCCGAATTCTTCTTTTTGGCAATGGCCCTTGGCCGTAGTGGTATTATTTCGACCTTGTCGAAATGTTAACCCGTAGTTGTTCGATCAAGGTCGAACTCTTCTTCTTAGGCGAAGGCCCTTGGCCTTAAAGGGTGTTACTTCGAACTTATCGAAATTTTAACCCATCGTTGTTCGATCAAGGTCGAACTCTTCTTCTTTTGCGAAGGCCCTTGGCCTTAAAGGGTGCTATTTTGAACTTGTCGAAATTTTAACCCGTCGTCGTTAGATCAAGGTCGAACTCTTCTTCTTTGGCGAAGGCCCTTGTCCTTAAAGGGCGTTATTTCGAACTTGTCGAAATGTTAACATGTCATCCTTCGATCGAGGTCGAACTCTTCTTCTTTGGTGAAGGCCCTTGGCCTTAAAGGGTGTTATTTCGACTTATCAAAAAGTTAACCCGTCGTCGTTCGATCGAGGTCGAACTCTTCCGTTTGGCGAAGGCCCTTGGCCTTAAAGGGTGTTATTTCGAACTTCTCAAAATGTTAACCCATCGTCGTTCGATCAAGGTCGAACTCTTCTTCTTTGGCGAAGGCCCTTGGCCTTAAAGGGTGTTATTTCGGATGTATCAAAATGTTAACCCGCTGTCGTTCGATCAATTTCGAAATCTTCCTTTTGGCGAAGGCCCTTGGCATAAAGGGTGTTATTTCGACTTATCGAAATGTTAACTCATCGTCGTTCGATCGAGGTCGAACTCTTCTTTCTTGGCGAAGGCCCTTGGCCTTAAAGGGTGTTACTTCGAACTTATCAAAATTTTAACCCGTCGTCGTTCGATCAAGGTCGAACTCTTCTTCTTTGGGAAGGCCCTTGGCCTTAAAGGGTGTTATTTTGAACTTGTCGAAATTTTAACCCGTCGTCGTTCGATCAAGGTCGAACTCTTCTTCTTTGGCGAAGGCCCTTGGCCTTAAAGGGTATTATTTCGAACTTGTCGAAATGTTAACCCGTCGTCGTTCGACCAAGGTTGAACTCTTCTTCTTTAGCGAAGGCCCTTGGCCTTAAAGGGTGTTATTTCGAACTTGTCGAAATGTTAACTCGTCGTCGTTCGATCAAGGTCGAAATCTTTCTTTTGGCGAAGGACCTTGGCCTTAAAGGGTGTTATTTCGACTTATCAAAATGTTAACTCGTCGTCGTTCGATCGAGGTCGAACTCTTCTTTTTTGGCGAAAGCCCTTGGACTTAAAGGGTGTTATTTCGAACTTATCAAAATTTTAACCCGCCGTCGTTCGATCAAGGTCGAACTCTTCTTCTTTGACGAAGGCCCTTGGCCTTAAAGGGTGTTATTTCGAACTTGTCGAAATTTTAACCCGTCGTCGTTCAATCAAGGTCGAACTCTTCATCTTTGGCGAAGGCCCTTGGCCATAAAGGTTGTTATTTCGAACTTGTTGAAATGTTAACCCGTCGTAGTTCGATCAAGGTCGAAATCTTTCTTTTGGCGAAGGACCTTGGCCTTAAAGGGTGTTATTTCGACTTATCAAAATGTTAACTCGTCGTCGTTCGATCGAGGTCGAACTCTTCTTTTTTGGCGAAGGCCCTTGGCCTTAAAGGGTGTTACTTCGAACTTATCAAAATTTTAACCCGTCATCGTTCAATCAAGGTCGAACTCTTCTTCTTTGGCGAAGGCCTTTGGCCTTAAAAGGTGTTATTTCGAACTTGTCGAAATTTTAAACCGTCGTCGTTCGATCAAGGTCGAACTCTTCTTCTTTGGCGAAGACCCTTGGTCTTAAAGGGTGTTATTTTAAACTTGCTGAAATCTTAACCCGTCGTCTTTTGATCAAGGTCCAACTCTTCTTCTTTGGCGAAGGCCCTTGGCCTTAAAGGGTGTTATTTTGAACTTGCCGAAATGTTAACCCGTCGTCGTTCGATCAAGGTCGAACTCTTCTTCTTTGGCGAAGGCCCTTGGCCTTAAAGGGTGTTATTTCGACTTATCGAAAAGTTAACCCATCGTCGTTCGATCGAGGTCGAACTCTTCCGTTTGGCGAAGGCCCTTGGCTTTAAAGGGTGTTATTTCGAACTTAACGAAATGTTAACCTGTTGTCGTTCGATCGAGCTCGAACTCTTCTTTTTTGGCGAAGCCCTTCGCCTTAAAGGGTGTTACTACGAACTTATCGAAATTTTAACTCGTCGTCGTTCGATCAAGGTCGACCTCTTCTTCTTTGGCGAAGGCCCTTGGCCTTAAAGGGTGTTATTTCGAACTTGTCGATATGTTAACCCATCGTCGTTCGATCAAGGTCGAACTCTTCTTCTTTGGCGAAGGCCCTTGGCCTTAAAGGGTGTTATTTCGATCTTGTCGAAATGTTAACCCGTCGTCATTCGATCGAGGTCGAACTATTCTTCTTTGGCGAAGGCCCTTGACCTTAAAGGGTGTTATTTCGACTTATCGAAAAGTAAACATGCCGTCGTTCGATCGAGGTCGAACTCTTCTTTTTTGGCGAAGGCCCTTGGCCTTAAAGGGTGTTACTTTGAACTTATCGAAATTTTATCTCGACGTCGTTCGATCAAGGTAGAACTCTTCTTCATTGGCGAAGGCCCTTGGCCTTAAAGGGTGTTATTTAAAACTTGTCGAAATTTTAACCCGTCGTCATTCGATCAAGATCGAACTCTTCTTCTTTGGCGAAGGCACTTGGCCTTAAAGGGTGTTATTTCGAACTTGTCGATATGTTAACCCCTTGTCGTTCGATCAAGATCGAACTCTTATTCTTTGGAGAAGGCCCTTAGCCTTAAAGGGTGTTATTGTGGACGTATCGAAATGTTAACCCGTTGTCGTTCGATCAATGTCGAAATCTTCCTTTTGGCGAAGGCCCTTGGCCTTAAAGGGTGTTATTTCGACTTATCGAAATGTTAACTAGTCGTCGTTCGATCCAGGTCGAACTCTTCCTTTTGGCAAAAGCCCTTGGCCTTAAAGAGTGTTATTTCGACTTATCGAAATGTTAACCCATCTTCGTTTGATCGATTTCGAAATCTTCCTTTTGGCGAAGGCCCTTGGCCTTAAAGGGTGTTATTTTGACTTATCGAAATGTTAACCCGTCGTCGTTCGATCGAGGTCGAACTCTTCTTTTTGGCAAAGACCCTTGGATTTAAAGGGTGTTACTTCAAACTTATCGAAATTTTAACCCGTCGTCGTTATCAAAGTCGAACTCTTCTTCTTTGGCGAAGGCACTTGGCCTTAAAGGGTGTTATTTCGAACTTGTCGAAATTTTATCCCGTCGTTGTTCGATAAAGGGCGAACTCTTCTTCTTTGGCGAAGGCCCTTGGCCTTAAAGGGTGTTATTTCGAAGTTGTCGAAATGTTAACCCGTCGTCGCTCGATCAAGGTCGAACTATTCTTCTTTAGCGAAGGCCCTGGCCTTAAAAGGTGTTATTTCGAACTTGTCGAAATTTTAAACCGTCGTCGTTCGATCAAGGTCGAACTCTTCTTCTTTGGCGAAGGCCCTTGGTCTTAAAGGGTGTTATTTTAAACTTGCTGAAATCTTAACCCGTCGTCGTTCGATCAAGGTCGAACTCTTCTTCTTTGGCGAAGGCCCTTGGCCTTAAAGGGTGTTATTTTGAACTTGCCGAAATGTTAACCCGTCGTCATTCGATCGAGGTCGAACTATTCTTCTTTGGCGAAGGCCCTTGACCTTAAAGGGTGTTATTTCGACTTATCGAAAAGTTAACATGCCGTTGTTCGATCGAGGTCGAACTCTTCATTTTTGGCGAAGGCCCTTGGCCTTAAAGGGTGTTACTTTGAACTTATCGAAATTTTATCTCGACGTCGTTCGATCAAGGTAGAACTCTTCTTCATTGGCGAAGGCCCTTGGCCTTAAAGGGTGTTATTTAAAACTTGTCGAAATTTTAACCCGTCGTCATTCGATCAAGGTCGAACTCTTCTTCTTTGGCGAAGGCACTTGGCCTTAAAGGGTGTTATTTCGAACTTGTCGATATGTTAACCCCTTGTCGTTCGATCAAGGTCGAACTCTTATTCTTTGGAGAAGGCCCTTAGCCTTAAAGGGTGTTATTGTGGACGTATCGAAATGTTAACCCGTTGTCGTTCGATCAATGTCGAAATCTTCCTTTTGGCGAAGGCCCTTGGCCTTAAAGGGTGTTATTTCGACTTATCGATATGTTAACTAGTCGTCGTTCGATCCAGGTCGAACTCTTCCTTTTGGCAAAAGCCCTTGGCCTTAAAGAGTGTTATTTCGACTTATCGAAATGTTAACCCATCGTCGTTTGATCGATTTCGAAATCTTCCTTTTGGCGAAGGCCCTTGGCTTTAAAGGGTGTTATTTCGACTTATCGAAATGTTAACCCGTCGTCGTTCGATCGAGGTCGAACTCTTCTTTTTGGCAAAGACCCTTGGAATTTAAAGGGTGTTACTTCAAACTTATCGAAATTTTAACCCGTCGTCGTTATCAAAGTCGAACTCTTCTTCTTTGGCGAAGGCACTTGGCCTTAAAGGGTGTTATTTCGAACTTGTCGAAATTTTATCCCGTCGTTGTTCGATAAAGGGCGAACTCTTCTTCTTTGGCGAAGGCCCTTGGCCTTAAAGGGTGTTATTTCGAACTTGTCGAAATGTTAACCCGTCGTCGCTCGATCAAGGTCGAACTATTCTTCTTTAGCGAAGGCCCTGGGCCTTAAAAGGTGTTATTTCGAACTTGTCGAAATTTTAAACCGTCGTCGTTCGATCAAGGTCGAACTCTTCTTCTTTGGCGAAGGCCCTTGGTCTTAAAGGGTGTTATTTTAAACTTGCTGAAATCTTAACCCGTCGTCGTTCGATCAAGGTCGAACTCTTCTTCTTTGGCGAAGGCCCTTGGCCTTAAAGGGTGTTATTTTGAACTTGCCGAAATGTTAACCCATCGTCGTTCGATCAAGGTCGAACTCTTCTTCTTTGGCGAAGGCCCTTGGCCTTAAAGGGTGTTATTTCGACTTATCGAAAAGTTAACCCATCGTCGTTCGATCGAGGTCGAACTCTTCCGTTTGGCGAAGGCCCTTGGCTTTAAAGGGTGTTATTTCGAACTTAACGAAATGTTAACCTGTTGTCGTTCGATCGAGCTCGAACTCTTCTTTTTTGGCGAAGCCCTTCGCCTTAAAGGGTGTTACTACGAACTTATCGAAATTTTAACTCGTCATCGTTCGATCAAGGTCGAACTCTTTTTCTTTAGCGAAGGCCCTGGGCCTTAAAGGGTGTTATTTCGAACTTGTCGAAATTTTAACCCGTTGTCGTTCGATCAAGGTCGAACTCTTCTTCTTTGTCAAAGGTTCTTGGCATTAAAAGGTGTTATTTCAAACTTGTCGAAATGTTAACCCATCGTCGTTCGATCAAGGTCGAAATCTTCCTTTTGGCGAAGGCCCTTGGCCTTAAAGGGTGTTATTTCGAGTTATCGAAATGTTAACCCGTTGTCGTTCGATCGAGGTCGAACTCTTCTTTTATGGCGAAGACCCTTGGCCTTAAAGGGTGTTACTTCGAACTTATCGAAATTTTAACCCGTCGTCGTTCGATCAAGGTCGAATTCTTTTTCATTGGCGAAGGCCCTTGGCCTTACAGGGTGTTATTTTGAACTTGTCGAAATTTTAACCCGTCGTCGTTCGATCAAGGTCCAACTCTTCTTCTTTGGTGAAGGCCCTTGGCCTTAAAGGGTGTTATTTCGAACTTGTCAAAATGTTAACCCGCCGTTGTTCGATCAATCTCGAAATCTTCCTTTTGGCAAAAGCCCTTGGCTTTAAAGGGTGTTATTTCGACTTATCGAAATGTTAACCCGTCGTTGTTCGATCGAGGTCGAATTCTTCTTTTTGGCGAAAGGGTGTTATTTCGACTTATCGAAATGTTAACCCATAGTCGTTCGATCGATTTCTAAATCTTACTTTTGGCGAAGGCCCTTGGCCTTAAAGGGTGTTATTTTGACTTATCGAAATTTTAACTCGTCGTCATTCGATTGAGGTCGAACTCTTCTTTTTTGGCGAAGGCCCTTGGCCTTAAAGGGTGTTACTTCGAACTTATCGAAATTTTAACCCGTCGTTATTCGATCAAGGTCGAACTTTTCTTCTTTGGCGAAGGCCCTTGGCCTTAAAGGGTGTTATTTCGAACTTGTCGAAATTTTAAGCCGTCGTCATTCGATCAAGGTCGAACTCTTCTTCTATGGCGAAGACCCTTGGCCTTAAAGGGTGTTATTTCGAACTTGTCGATATGTTAACCCGTCGTCGTTCGATCAAGGTTGAACTCTTCTTCTTTGGCGAAAGCCCTTGGCCTTAAAGGGTGTTATTTCGACTTATCGAAATTTTAACCCGTCGTCATTCGATTGAGGTCGAACTCTTCTTTTTTGGCGAAGGCCCTTGGCCTTAAATGGTGTTACTTCGAACTTATTGAAATTTTATCCCGTCGTCGTTCGATCAAGGTCGAACTCTTCTTCTTTGGCGAAGGCCTTTGGCCTTAAAGGGTGTTATTTAGAACCTATCGAAATTTTAACCCGTCGTCGTTCGATCAAGGTCGACCTCTTATTCTTTGGCGAAGGCCCTTGGCCTTAAAGGGTGTTATTTCGAACTTGTCGATATGTTAACCCATCGTCGTTCGATCAAGGTCGAACTCTTCTTCTTTGGCGAAGGCCCTTGGCCTTAAAGGGTGTTATTTCGATCTTGTCGAAATGTTAACCCGTCGTCATTCGATCGAGGTCGAACTATTCTTCTTTGGCGAAGGCCCTTGACCTTAAAGGGTGTTATTTCGACTTATCGAAAAGTTAACATGCAGTCGTTCGATCGAGGTCGAACTCTTCTTTTTTGGCGAAGGCCCTTGGCCTTAAAGGGTGTTACTTTGAACTTATCGAAATTTTATCTCGACGTCGTTCGATCAAGGTAGAACTCTTCTTCATTGGCGAAGGCCCTTGGCCTTAAAGGGTGTTATTTAAAACTTGTCAAAATTTTAACCCGTCGTCATTCGATCAAGGTCGAACTCTTCTTCTTTGGCGAAGGTACTTGGCCTTAAAGGGTGTTATTTCGAACTTGTCGATATGTTAACCCCTTGTCGTTTGATCAAGGTCGAACTCTTATTCTTTGGAGAAGGCCCTTAGCCTTAAAGGGTGTTATTGTGGACGTATCGAAATGTTAACCCGTTGTTGTTCGATCAATGTCGAAATCTTCCTTTTGGCGAAGGCCCTTGGCCTTAAAGGGTGTTATTTCGACTTATCGAAATGTTAACTAGTCGTCGTTCGATCCAGGTCGAACTCTTCCTTTTGGCAAAAGCCCTTGGCCTTAAAGAGTGTTATTTCGACTTATCGAAATGTTAACCCATCGTCGTTTGATCGATTTCGAAATCTTCCTTTTGGCGAAGGCCCTTGGCCTTAAAGGGTGTTATTTCGACTTATCGAAATGTTAACCCGTCGTCGTTCGATCGAGGTCGAACTCTTCTTTTTTGGCAAAGACCCTTGGATTTAAAGGGTGTTACTTCAAACTTATCAAAATTTTAACCCGTCGTCGTTATCAAAGTCGAACTCTTCTTCTTTGGCGAAGGCACTTGGCCTTAAAGGGTGTTATTTCGAACTTGTCGAAATTTTATCCCGTCGTTGTTCGATAAAGGGCGAACTCTTCTTCTTTGGCGAAGGCCCTTGGCCTTAAAGGGTGTTATTTCGAACTTGTCGAAATGTTAACCCGTCGTCGCTCGATCAAGGTCGAACTATTCTTCTTTTTCGAAGGCCCTTGGCCTTAAAGGGTGTTATTTCGAACTTGTCGAAATGTTAACCCATCGTCGTTCGATCGAGGTCAAACTCTTCTTCTTTGGCGAAGGACCTTGGCCTTAAAAAGTGTTATTTCGACTTATCAAAAAGTTAACCCATCGTCGTTCGATCGAGGTCGAACTCTTCCATTTGGCGAAGGCCCTTGTCCTTAAAAGGGTGTTATTTCAAACTTATCGAAATGTTAACTCGTCGTCGTTCGATCAAGGTCGAACTCTTCTTCTTTGGAGAAGGACCTTGGCCTTAAAGGGTGTTATTTCGGATGTATCGAAATTGTAACCCATTGTCGTTCGATCAATGTCGAAATCTTCCTTTTGGCGAAGGCCCTTGGCCTTAAAGGGTGTTATTTCGACTTATCGAAATGTTAACCCATCGTCGTTTGATCGAGGTCGAACTCTTTCTTTTGGTGAAGGCCCTTGGCCTTAAAAGGTGTTATTTCGACTTATCGGAATGTTAACCCGTCATCGTTCGATCGAGGTCGAACTCTTCTTTTTTGGCGAAGGCCCTTGGCCTTAAAGGGTGTTACTTCGAACTTATCGAAATTTTAACCCGTCGTCGTTTGATCAAGGTCGAACTCCTCTTCTTTGGTGAAGGCCCTTGGCCTTAAAGGGTGTTATTTTGAACTTGTCGAAATTTTAACCCGTCGTCGTTCGATCAAGGTCGAACTCTTCTTCTTTGGCGAAGGCCCTTGGTCTTAAAGGGTGTTATTTTGAACTTGTCGAAATGTTAACCCGTCGTCGTTCGATCAAAGTCGAACTCTTCTTCTTTGGCGAATGCCCTTGGCCTTAAAGGGTGTTATTTTGACTCATCGAAAAGTTAACCCATCGTCGTTCGATCGAGGTCGAACTCTTCCGTTTGGCGAAGGCCCTAGTCCTTAAAGGGTGTTATTTCGAACTTATCGAAATGTTAATCCGTCGTCGTTCGATTAAGGTGGAACTCTTCTTCTTTGGCGAAGGCCCTTGGCCTTAAAGGGTGTTATTGTGGACGTATCGAAATGTTAACCCTTTGTCGTTCGATCAATGTCGAAATCTTCCTTTTGGCGAAGGACCTTGGCCTTAAAGGGTGTTATTTCGACTTATCAAAATGTTAACCCGTCGTCGTTCGATCGATGTCGAACTCTTCCTTTTGTCGAAGGCCCTTGGCCTTAAAGGATGTTATTTCGACTTATCGGAATGTTAACCCGTCATCGTTCGATCGAGATCAAACTCTTCTTTTTTAGCGAAGGCCCTTGGCCTTAAAGGGTGTTACTTTGAACTTATCGAAATTTTAACCCGTCATCGTTCGATCAAGGTCGAACTCTTCTTCTTTGGTGAAGGCCCTTGGCCTTAAAGGGTGTTCCCTAGGGGAGTCCCAATTTGCTTAATTTTGCTTTCATTGGAGAATATGATGCATTTCCTGGGGGAGTCCCAATTTGCTTAATTTTGCTTGCGCTGGAGAATATGATGCATTTCCTAGGGGAGTCCTAGTTTGCTTAATTTTGTTTTCATTGGAGAATACGATGTGTTTCCCGGGTGATTGCTCCTGCTTCTATTCCACTTAGAGAAATAATTAGTTAAATCAAAATGAAAGCGTTCGTTACCTCGATTTGATCAGTCGACGAGTGGAGGGGAGTGATCACGTTCCCTTCTCCGATTACGCTTTTAGTGGCCGCTACCAGTTTGTCAAGAAAGCTAATACGACGCAGAGCCGATTGGATTGTAGGCTACTCTGCATTTTCGCTGGAAAATGTCGGTCTGACAATTTAAATATTGACAACGATGATGACGATCCACCGAGCTTTGATAAAAGTGCTTCCCTTTAGATTGAAGCTAAATCTATCCTCTCTGTAGTTTTCTGTATTTTACTTATCATTTTCCTGAAGCCCTTTTTTCAAAAATTGATGAGTGGGGGAGTGGTACTCACAAAATTAAAAACAGACTCAGATTTGAAAAGACTTGTTGGTGCATCAAAACTAAGTGAATATACTTAAAGAAAACTGGCAAAGACCTTTTGGCGACCTGGATTAGCAGGTTTACCTGCGTTTGATTAACGAGGATGAAAGTCATATGACATGTGCATGACATGTTGCATTCCGGGTCCTAGGACGTAGGTGTTCCTATTTATGAATTGTTGGAGGAAACAACAATGGAGGTATTCGACGTGGCTGCCGTTAGACCGTCGATGGAAGAAGTCGTACGACAATTAGAGGAGACCGAGAAACCGGTCTGCTTTGTACAGCCCCGCTGAAACTAGGAGTGGAAGTGGTACTCCCTTTTAAAGCTCATGTTGTTGTTTCATATTATGCCTCTTTTTTTTAAAGGAGAGAAGGCTAAATGGTTATAGCTTTCTTACTCTTTCAACTATTTACCTTTGGCTTTGCATTGTTAGGTAAAATCTTTCCATAGATAAATTGACAATAGACAATATGTAACGTTAGATAGTAAATTGGATATTATAGTGTGCCTTTTTTTTAATTGGCTCCTGCAACTAGCACATCTTCTGTAAGACAATGATTTAGAAGCAACTTTTAATGTGCTCCAAATTTTAGGTTGTGTGGGGTCAAAAAAGATTTTATTTTAGAAATTATGATAGTCCCTTAAACATAAAGCTAACCGATTTATGCTTCTAAGGAAACCGTGACAAAAGTTAATCGAAGCCCAACACAACTGGATTCATAGACAGTAAAGGGCCACTGGGGGACTGCGTAAAAATAGCACGGGCTAGCCAGTTTTTGGACTGGTTAGTCATTGGATTGAATTGAATTTGAATCTAGAGGAAACTAAATTTTAACTAGAAAATTCCCACAGACGGCGCCAAATTGTTTGACTCAAAAGATATTAAAACCTTTTTGAACAAATCAATCAAGGATGAATGGGTAAATCCTAGTTAAAGATAATTAACTCTAGATCCGAGATGAATGACATGAATAGAAAAAACATAGCCGAGTATAAATATTGGCCGTGATTATGGCCAGATTTAATGGCATAAAGAAAGATGCATTAAGTAACATTAAATGACAATAAAATATAAATAAAGGAAAAGATTCACCAAATCTTGAGTGGAGTGGATCTTCTTTCATTTGATAAAGATGAATGATAACAGATACAAGAACCTTAAGACCATTTTTAGATCTGATAAAGGTCTGGGATCACAGATCCTCTAATCTCTTTAAAGATATATGTTTACATATTTTTTAGAGAGAGGGAGAGGGAGAGAGAGCCCCCATTTTGGAAGTCCTCTCTTCCTATTTATAAGGGGTATCCATAGAAAATCCTTAAAAAGTACAATTAGAGGGAATATTTAGTAAGCCTATTCCCTTTGAGAATTCCAAAGAAAACTAGTTATTTCATCACTGTCCGACCTCGACCTTATTGATGACTGTCCGACCTCAGCTATTGGTGACTTTCCGACCTCGGCTATTGATGACTGTCCGACCTCAGCCTGTCCGACCACGACCTTATATCTCTGCGTGCCGAATTTCTCTGATCTAATTTTGACCTATACAGTGTCCAGTCAAACAAGTTCACATGAATTGAAACTGAGGAGTAATTTTTAGAGTATTGCATTTGGTATCATTTTAATCATACTAGACACCATTTTTTAAAGAATATTTATACTGCTACCCAAGACCGCGACCCCAAGATTGAATTTCTCTTTCCACTTTGAAAAGTCAATTCCATTTCCCATCACTTACCTTTTTCATCTTTATACCTAGCTATCAATCCTGAGACCACAACCGCCCATGCTATAATGACTTCAAACATTAAGATAAATTTTAAACTTTTTTAAGGAAAAAAAAAACCTCCCCCTCCTCCCAAGAAAAAGGAGAAGCAAATAAACTAAAAGGAAAGTCATAAAGGATGTGTTTGGTATGAAGGAAAATATTTTTCGAAAAATATTTCCAATTTTCTCATGTTTGATTGGCTTAAATGTTTTGGAAAACATTTTTCTTATGAAATTGGAGAAAAATATTTTCCTTATCAAGAGAAGGGAAAATATTTTCCAAAACTTCTTCTCAAACTTCCCTACCCTCACCAACTCACCCCACCCCCCTCTCCAAAAAAAGCTTCTTCTTTTTTCAAATTTTAGTTTTTTTGTTACTACCTGTCACACCTCCTTTTTGCGCGCCCGACCCCGAAGGGTTTAATGCGCGAGGGAGTTTTTCCAATTTAAGTGATAATATTCGAAATGAGATTATTTATTTAATTCAGAGTCGCCACTTGGGAAAGGTTTGGCTTTTGGTGTCCCAAGTCACCGGTTTATCTTGAATCCCGAATCGAGGAAAATATTCGACTTTTCCAAATGAAGTCTGCGAACCAGAAATTCTAAGTAAGGAATTCTGTTGACCCGAGGGAAGGTGTTAGGCACCCTCGAATCCCGTGGTTCTAGCACGGTCGCTTAAATTGTTATAATGGCTAAATATCTGATTTAAATACATGTTGTGACTTATGTGCTTTTATTAAGTTTAAACCGCTTTTATTATTATCATTTATTTTTATAGAATTGCAACGTCGTGAAAATGCATCTCGAACCACGTCACAATCAATGCACCCGTAGTTGTTAACACATTTCGACTCCGTTGAGATTTGAATTTGGGTCACATAAATGCGCACCCGAATTTAAGAATGTAATTTAATTAAGTCGCGCCTAAAGAGTCTAACGCGTTATTATCTTTGGGGAAGGCAGTGAAATTCACTAAACAGTCCATCCCAAATTCTAAGTATTTATTATGATTAATTATTGAGGGCCCCGCAATTTGCATTTTTATTCGGCGAGGCTCGTCTCATTATTTTAAAAGGATAACCTTAGCATGACTACATTTCTATTTTTTTTTGTTTTTCTGAAATAAATGAGAGAAAATCCTAACTCGTTACAAGCTTAAAAGAGGCATACCATATTAAATGCTAGATTGAGACGCACATTTACTGAAAGGAACATTACTAGAAATTATAAACAAAATCGAGAACGATGAAATAATATATCCGAACATGATTGATTATCTTATAGCTAAATTAACTCCTCATAATTATGTGAACAAACGAATAATCGTCCGCGACTATTAGTGCTGAGATTAACCTTAATTATTAATGCTCATTTGGGAGTTTATTTGACCTAAGCGCCAGACCATCTTACCCAGCTCGTGCCTATTAAATTAGTGTTTCTCAAAATTGTTGCGTTATTTCGTGCTTAAAAATCGGTAAGAACCTGCTGAACCTATTAATAGCCATTTTGTCTAAAAGGGTGGGCCGATGCCAATATCAGTTATTATCAAGCCTATGTCGAAGCAAGGAATCCAACAAGAAAGTCGGCATACATGGCTAACCCGTTAACGTAACACCGCATGAGAATTTATTTGGGATATGTTTATCTTGAAATCAAATTGGACCGGATATATCAGGTTTGACAGTTCAAAGGTCCAGACATGAATACATACAGATACTTGCCATGATTCTATGTTATACTGTCATCACTAAATCCAGGCTAAATTGTTATACACATGGAGGTACCTCTGATCTAATCATACTATATAATAGTCCATCTCAATTAGGATATGTATTAATTCATACAGAACAAATGCAGTTGGAATGAGCTTAAACAAATACAAGCTAACTATCATTCAACCTATTGCTATACTTTGAACACAAGTACTGTGAAGCAAACGATGTTCATTTCCTTATTTCTACTTCAAACTTCAAGCTTTCAACAACACATGGTTTCAGAAGTGTGTACCTGGAAGTGCTTACAATTGAAGAAGAAGAGAGGTCAGTAGAGCAGTAGTGTAAACGAACAGCAACAGTAACAGATAAGTAACAGCAGAACAAGTTCCAGTGCAAGATGCAACTATAGCCGATGGAAAAAGTAGCAAA
The DNA here is from genome assembly GCF_000393655.2 of Nicotiana sylvestris. NCBI lineage: Eukaryota > Viridiplantae > Streptophyta > Magnoliopsida > Solanales > Solanaceae > Nicotiana > Nicotiana sylvestris. The sequence goes on from NC_091059.1 coordinate 38,852,699, forward strand.
ATGACAGTAGCAAGCAGTGGAGTAGAATCAGAACTCCAGACAGACCAGATCTAGAAATAAACCAATGAAACACACAACCAGTAAACTCAGTTGGGACTTGGAAAGATCAGTATTGATTAAACAGGTCGAAACAAGTGAAATCAAGACAACAATGGGAAGAACAGTTTCTGATTTTGTCTGTGTGATTTCTATCTCTCCCCCTCTATCTATCTGTCTGTGTTCCTTATGTGTGTCTGTGTGTGTGTATCTCTCAATGTGTATCCCTGTATATGCCTCTTTATTTTCTATCCCCTCCTTTTGATTTTCAGCCTATATCTGTATATGCCTGTCTATTTCTTTGTATCCTCTCTCCCCCCAAAATCTTTTTTTTTCTTTTTAAGTGGCAGCTCCTCTCTACTTATAACCTAGCATCAGGCCATTTTACAGCCTGTTAAACCTATCAGAAATCCCTCCTTTTCTGCTGTTTTTCCACTCAACATTTAAAAGTAGAAACCCTCCCATGAGATTCCCTGACAGCCTTTTTATCACCTTATTAAACTAAAACCAGACATGGGCAGCAAGAATATAATCTGACAGCACATGCTGTCCAATTATTTTAATTCCTTAACAGCTGACCATACATATGCTGCCCAAAATCTAAGCTAAGTGAACATGCTATCCATTTAAATCCAAAGTCTGAACTGCAACTATAATACCACCCTTAAATGTTTTCTGATTCAAATTGAACAAATCACAGGCAACATACTCAGTTCCTAATTGAATTCAAACAAAACATCAGCAGGAAAGCCAATAACATGAATCAAATTATTACCATTCAAAGCTGAACTAATTGACGACATATATTGAATCGACTATGCGAATCACAACACATACAATCGAAGCCCAATGATCAGAATCCAACAGTATCAGCAGGGGGTTCAATTTGTACTGACCAAAACAAAATTGGCCCTGAGAACTAATTAATCGACCCATTTCAATTTCAGTTGGTTGTACAGTTTACACATACACACATTATCAGCAAATGAAGAAAGATTTGTCCAAATACAAAGGTCTGGGCAAGGTGGACAGGAACAGCCGACAAACAATTCAAAAATAAAATCAACTAAACATTTGGGGGCAATGAACAAACATTCAATTACAACAAACACATGAACTGATAAGAAAGGAAAGCAAAAATACCTTAAAATCTTGAAAAATCAACAAGCCCTAGCTCGGATTTGAATCGACCTTTCTTGGGGTTGAACGGACTTTAATCGAAGTGTTCCCAACTGAGAACACTTCGATTAAGGTCCATTAGACCCTAATCTCCATGGTTCAAATGGACACAAATCGGGCTCAAGGTTTCTAGGGTTCCTAAGGGGCAGATTTGGGATTTGTGTTTCCATGGTTAGATTCGGACCAAACCAAGCATGGTTTGGTCACGAGGGAGGTCAGGGGAGTGCTCGGTATGAACCTGGGGTGGTTTGGTGTAGATCGAGTTTTGCTCGAATCTTCAAATGAAGATTCGAGAACCTAGGGGTTGATTCGAGGAAAAGGGACAACAGATCCATGTTCAGGGTGGTGAGGCGGTCCTATGGTGTTAAGGTGGTGGTCACCGGCGTCCTTGCCGCCGGGTTTTTGGTGAGGGGAAAGGGGGGCGGCTCTAGGGTTCCGTGGTGGCTTGGGTTAGGTGAGAGGGATGAAGACGAAGGAGGGATGCTTGGATAGGGGGCGGGGTACGAGAGGAAAGCTTATATATGGGGTGGATGGCTTGATCTCGGTCGTTAGATCAATCAAGATCAACGGCCTGGATCCAAAGGTTTAAACGAATGGTGTCATTTGGTTTAGTATTGGGGTCGGGGTTGGTTCGGGTAACGGGTCGGGTAATGGGGTTATGGGTGAGAGATCTGGACCGTTAGATCAATTTGGTTTGATGGCCGAGATGGATTGGCCTTGAAACGACGTAGTTTTTGTGTCAAACTACGTCGTTTTGGTGGCCTGGGAGATGGGCTGCTTGGACCGGCATGCTTTTGGGCCTCAGGTTAAAAAATGAACACGGGCCCAATCCGACTTTAAACCAATTTGCACCCTTTTCTTTTATTTTCTAACTTTTAAGAACAAAAAACCTAATTAAACAAAATTAAACCCCATTAGTAACACTTAATGCAATTATTACACACATATTAAAATATTTAAAATAGGTAAAATCACACCAAGGCAACAAATAGGACAAAAGATGCATATTTTGTGATTTTCCTTTTAATAACCGGATTATGGTTCAACTAACACACGACACATTTTTTGTATTTTGTTTGATAAAAATAAAAATGGACAAGGTCACAAATAACTAACAAAAATGTCACGTAAAATCCAAAAGATTGTACAACAAAACAATTGCTATTATTTTTTGTTTCTTTTGGAGTGATTATCGCGTAAACAAAAATCACGTGGTCACAACTGCCCCTCTTTGTTCGAAAACACGAAGAGTTTTCGTGAAAAGATAAAGTGAGCAGATATGAGCGATTTTTTGCCTATTGGAATACTCCGTGTGAAGCACATTTTGAAAGATTTGACCGAATCTTTGCTTCAAAGATTTCCTACATATCCTGGGCTAAACAGGAATCAGGTCAATGTAGTTCGGAAAACTTTGGTAGCTGGGACTACCATGGGATTGCATTGCTTGTCGTTAATGCTGTTGCTGTTGCCACTGTTGCTTTACTGACCGCCTTATTACAACCAAAGGAAAATTGAAACTGAACTAACTACTTATGCTTGTCAATTGCTAGTTACAAGATTCCTATCCATGATTCTTTCGCAACTCGATCTTGGGTCTTAGCTGATATTGCTTGTAGACTTCGATCCGAATCTTGATGCTTGCAAGTTGTAGGCGCCTGTTTATTTCTGCGACACTGAGTGAGGTAGAACTCGGGACCTTGATCAAATCTTGGAACGACCCGCCCTTCGTTTCTTCCAAATATCTCGGAACATCTTCTTTTGTCTTTTTCTTCTTTTCTTTATTCTAGGTTGAGACTCATCTCGTGGGTTATCTCGATCCGTGTGTCTCGAGGTCAGACCTGCGGGGAAAAACAGACAAACGAAATTTTCTGCCCCAGTTTCACTAGGAAAATTTCGTGAGTTAAATGCCAGGAAGTTTTATAGAATTGATGAACGGATTGGAGAATTTCAGTCTACCAAATGCAACTCCGGGATTGGATTCCTAATATTGCCACAAGGTAAAAATGCTCAGTTCAGGGTTGGAGCCCTAATGCTGGCTAAATGGAAAAGTGCTCGATTCAGGGTCGGGGCCCTGATGCTGGCTAAATGGAAAAAGTTCAGTTCAGGGTTGGAGCTCTAACGCTGGCTAACAGACAACGCTCAGTTCAGGGTTGGAGCCCTAATGCTGGCTAAATGGAACAAGTTCAGTTCAGGGTTGGAGCCCTAATGCTGACTAATAGGAAAAAGTTCAGTTCAGGGTTGGAGCCCTAATGCTGACTAACTGGAAAAAGTTCAGTTTAGGGTTGGAGCCCTAATGCTGACTAAAGGGAAAAGTTGAGTTTAGGGTTGGAGCCCTAATGCAGACTAAAGGGAAAAGTTCAGTTTAGGGTTGGAGCCCTAATGCTGACTAAAGGGAAAAAGTTCAGTTTAGGGTTGGAGCCCTAATGCTGACTAAAGGCAAAAGTTCAGTTTAGGGTTGGAGCCCTAATGCTGATTAAAGGAAAAAAGTTCAGTTTAGGGTTGGAGCCCTAATGCTGACTAAAGGGAAAAAGTTCAGTTTAGGGTTGGAGCCCTAATGCTGACTAAAGGGAAAAAGTTCAGTTCAGGGTTGGAGCCCTAATGCTGACTAACAGACGAAAGTTCAGTTCAGGGTTGGAGCCCTAATGCTGACTAACAGACAACGCTCAGTTCAGGGTTGGAGCCCTAATGCTGGCTAAAGGGAAAAGTTCAGTTTAGGGTTGGATCCCTAATGCTGACTAATAGGAAAAAGTTCAGTTCAGGGTTGGAGCCCTAATGCTGACTAACAGACGAAAGTTCAGTTCAGGGTTGGAGCCCTAATACTGACTAACAGACAACGCTCAGTTCAGGGTTGGAGCCCTGATGCTGGCTAAATGGAAAAAGTTCAGTTCAGGGTTGGAGCCCTAATGTTGACTAACAGGAAAAAGTTTAGTTCAGGGTTGGAGCCCTAATGCTGACTAACTGGAAAAAGTTCAGTTTAAGGTTGGAGCCCTAATGCTGACTAAAGGGAAAAGTTCAGTTTAGGGTTGGAGCCCTAATGCTGACTAAAGGGAAAAAGTTCAATTTAAGGTTGGAGCCCTAATGCTGACTAAAGGAAAAAAGTTCAGTTCAGGGTTGGAGCCCTAATGCTGACTAACAGACAAAAGTTCAGTTTAGGGTTGGAGCCCTAATACTGACTAACAAACAACGCTCAGTTCAGGGTTGGAGCCCTGATGCTGGCTAAATGGATAAAGTTCAGTTCAGGGTTGGAGCCCTAATGCTGACTAACAGGAAAAAGTTCAGTTCAGGGTTGGAGCCCTAATGCTGACTAACTAGAAAAAGTTCAGTTTAGGGTTGGAGCCCTAATGCTGACTAAAGGGAAAAGTTCAGTTTAGGGTTGGAGCCCTAATGCTGACTAACAGACAAAAGTTCAGTTTAGGGTTGGAGCCCTAATGCTGACTAAATGGAAAAAGTTTAGTTCAGGGTTGGAGCCCTAATGCTGACTATCAAGACAATGCTCAGTTCAGGGTTGGAGCCCTAATGCTGACTAACAGACAATGCTCAGTTCAGGGTTGGAGCCCTAATGCTGGCCAAATGGAAAAGTTCAGTTCAGGGTTGGAGCCCTAATGCTGACTAACAGACAATGCTCAGTTCAGGGTTGGAACCCTAATGCTGGCTAAATGGAAAAAGTTCAGTTCAGGGTTGGAGCCCTAATGCTGACTAACAAACAATGCTCAGTTCAGGGTTGGAGCCCTACTGCTGGCCAAATGGAAAAATTTCAGTTCAGGGTTGGTGCCATAATGTTGACAAAAAGACAATGCTCAGTTCAGGGTTGGAGCCCTAATGCTGGCCAAATGGAGAAAGTTCAGTTCATGGTTGGAGCCCTAATGCTGACTAACAGACAATGCTTAGTTTAGGGTTGGAGCCCTAATGCTGGCTAAATGGAAAAAGTTCAGTTCAGGGTTGGAACCCTAATGCTGATTAACAGACAATGCTCAGTTCAGGGTTGGAGCTCTAATGCTGGCCAAATGGAAAAAGTTCAGTTCAGGGTTGGATCCCTAATGCTGACTAACCGACAATGCTCAGTTCAGGGTTGGAGCCCTAATGCTGGCTAAATGGAAAAAGCTCAGTTCAGGGTTGGAGCCCTAATGCTGACTAACAGACAATGCTCAGTTCAGAGTTGGAGCCCTAATGCTGGCCAAATGGAAAAAGTTCAGTTCAGGGTTGGAGCCCTAATGCTGACTAACAGACAATGCCCAGTTCAGGGTTGGAGCCCTAATGCTGGCTAAATGGAAAAAGTTCAGTTCAGGGTTGGAGCCCTAATGCTGACTAACAGACAATGCTCAGTTCAGGGTTGGAGCCCTAATGCTGGCTAAATGGAAAAAGTTCAGTTCAGGGTTGGAGCCCTAATGCTGACTAACAGACAATGCTCAGTTCAGGGTTGGAGCCCTAATGCTGGCCAAATGGAAAAAGTTCAGTTCAGGGTTGGTGCCCTAATGCTGACTAAATGAAAAAGTTCAGTTCAGGGTTGGAGCCCTAATGCTGGCTAAATGGAAAAAGTTCAGTTCAGGGTTGGAGCCCTAATGTTGACTAACAGACAATGCTCAGTTCAGGGTTGGAGCTCTAATGCTGGCCAAATGGAAAAAGTTCAGTTCAGGGTTGGATCCCTAATGCTGACTAACCGACAATGCTCAGTTCAGGGTTGGAGCCCAAATGCTGGCTAAATGGAAAAAGCTCAGTTCAGGGTTGGAGCCCTAATGCTGACTAACAGACAATGCTCAGTTCAGGGTTGGAGCCCTAATGCTGGCCAAATGGAAAAAGTTCAGTTCAGGGTTGGAGCCCTAATGCTGACTAAATGAAAAAAGTTCAGTTCAGGATTAGAGCTCTAATGCTGACTATCAAGACAATGCTCAGTTCAGGGTTGGAGCCCTAATGCTGGCCAAATGGAAAGTTCAGTTCAGGGTTGGAGCCCTAATGCTGACTAAATGAAAAAAGTTCAGTTCAGGGTTGGAGCCCTAATGCTGACTATCAAGACAATGCTCAGTTCAGGGTTGGAGCCCTAATGCTGGCCAAATGGAAAAAGTTCTGGGGATACTAACTGACCCGTTTTTTTGAGTTTTCTTGTTTTAGTAAAAATGTAAAAGAGAATTTTGTGGAAACTTCCCTTTCGAGTGGATTCCTTATTGCCAAACTGTTTCTTGCACTCATGTGTTTCTTTTCTTCTTTGGGTGACATCTGCTTCTTGCACGGTTGTCTTGGATCATACCTGTTTCAACTTTTCAAGCAAAAAACAATTATCAGTTCGGAAATGGCGGTTGGTTCGGTGACCTTGATTGTTCCGGTTGCTTTGTTGCGCCTTTATTTCTGTTGAGAAATTCTGCCATTGATTGGATTCAGATGGCGAAACCCTTTTAGACTGTTCGGGCTTGCATTTCCAGATTCTGTGATGATTTGCCTTGTAATGCTTTGGTTTTTCCTTCCCGTTTTGCTTGGGGATTTTCAATGGGGATTTTATCGGGTAGACTCTGTGGGGATTTGTACAAGGGGAAACTCTGTGGGGATTTGTCCGAAGGGAAGCTCTGTGGGATTTTTACAAAGCGGACTTGCTGGGGTTTTGTTGGGGTAGACTCGCTGGGGAATTTTGCAAAACGGACTTGCTGGGGATTTGTTGGGGCAAGCTCGCTGGGGAATTTTTACAAAGGGAGGCTTTGTGGGGATTTGTACAAAGGGAAAACCTGTGGGGATTTGTACAAAGGGAAAACCTGTAGGGACTTTTTTTTATTTTTTATTTTTTATTTTTTTTGTTTCGTGACTTTACTTAGAATGCAGTCAACATCATGATCCATCAGGCTTGGACGAATGTACCAACGAAGCGAGGCATTTTCCCTTGCGGAACGGAAATCCGTGAAGCCAATCTTGCCACCTATCCTTTCCGGTATATCTGGAACTTAGGGTTAAAAATGAAGGGGATTTGAAGAAAAGTAAAACAAAGAAAGGAGGAAACAAGTTTTTAGAAGGGAAGTGTCCCTTTCGGGACAAGAAAGACTTATCTGAAGGGAACATGCTGACTTTAAACGGATATGACATGCTTTTTGGACTGGACGCCTGACCTTCAACGAACTTGCATGTTCTCATAAACCACAATGGACCTATGTTCCCAAAACCGGTGGAACTTTGCCGAGACTTCCTGGGGTGGAGCCATCCCTTCGGCCGACAGCGCCCTTTGCGGGTTTTTGCTAATCGACCTCTCTCATTTCTCTTCCTGTCATCGCTTGATAACACTCTTTGCAAGTTTTTACTAAACAAGCTCTCTCATTTGGTTTCTCTACTCCCGTCGCCTTGCGGTGCCCGAAGGTTTTTACCGACAAGACTCTCTCATTTTACTTCTCTCAATTTAGAATGTACCGGCCTCCAATCGTGATATCTCTTGGCTCCCCCTACCTTTGGTAATTGATCCGAAAGGCCTGTGTTTGGTAAAGAACGGTAGATGATACTACAAATTCTAAACCGTTTGGTGTGCCCCAGCTTCAATTTCAGGGTAAATGGGATTTTATTGTTGGTGTGACTGAACCTCAGAGAGAGGCTGCCTACGTATCCTTTCGGAATCAAGTCAGACGTAGTTTAGGCCTCGATCAATGTTTTTTTTTGTTTTTTTTTTGATTGGTAACCAAAGAAATGTAACCGGCTCACAAGCTTGTAGAGAGAGTTGATAGTGTTTTGGGTAGTGGGAATAAAACCTTCATCATTTCAAATGTGTCAGGACCGCTGGGGTGTCATTCAGACATAATATCTTTTGACTGCATCCGCATTCACTGCTGTTTCGGGATCATTTCCTTCAATATCACCTAGGTACAATGCTCCTCTCGGCAATATCTTCCTGATGATGTATGGGCCTTTCCAGTTTGGAGCAAATTTCCCTTTCGCTTCCTGGTGATGTGGCAGAATGCGCCTCAGTACCAGTTGACCCACTTCGAAATTCCTGGGTCGGACTTTCTTATTGTAAGCACGAGCCATTTTTCGTTGGTATAACTGCCCGTGACAAACCGCAGCCATTCGTTTCTCGTCGATCAAAGTCAACTGCTCCAATCGAGTCTTAACCCACTCGTTGTCTTCGATTTCTGCTTCGACAATGGTTCGAAGCGAAGGGATTTCTACCTCTACTGGTATCACAGCCTCGGTCCCATAAACCAAAAGATAAGGGGTTGCCCCTACTGACGTGTGTACCGTAGTGCGATATCCTAACAATGCAAACGGTAACTGCTCATGCCACTATCAGGAACTCTGGATCATCTTCCTCAAAATCTTCTTGATGTTCTTGTTTGCTGCTTCTACAGCGCCATTGGCCTTGGGCCGGTAAGGAGTGGAATTCCTATGCGTTATTTTGAACTGCTCGCATACATCTCCCATCAAGTGACTATTCAAGTTCGCTGCGTTATTTGTGATGATAGTTGCAGGAATACCGAAACGACAGATAAGATTTGAATGTACAAAATCCACTACAGCTTTTTTAGTGACCGACTTGAGAGTGACCGCCTCTACCCATTTTGTGAAGTAGTCGATGGCAACTAGTATAAATCTATGTCCATTTGAGGCCTTCGGCTCGATCGGACCGATGACATCCATGCCCCAGGCAACAAATGGCCAAGGTACAGACATGGGATGCAATTCCGTGGGAGGTGCATGAATCAAATCACCGTGCACCTGACACTGATGACACTTCCGAACGAAGCTAAAGCAGTCCTTTTCCATGGTCATCCAGTAATAATCTGCTCGAAGGATTTTCTTTGCTAAGACATACCCGTTCATGTGAGGTCCGCACACTCCTGCGTGTACTTCGTGCATGATCCTTCTCGCCTCCTTGGCGTCAACACATCTTAGTATATTGAGGTCTAGGGTCCTCTTATACAACAATTCGCCACTCAAAAAGAAACCACTTGCATGCCGCCTAATGGTTCTCTTTTGATCTCCAGTAGCATGTTCGGGATATTCTTGTGTCTTTAAGAACCTCTTAATATCATGGTACGATGGCTGTGTACTCGATCCTGTCTCGATTGCGTTGCAGTAGCCGTGTCTTTCCCTGATTTGGATTTCCAAGGGATCGACGTAGGCGTTGCCTGGGTAAGGTAGCATATAAGCCAAGGTAGCAAGTGCATCTGCTAGTTCATTGTAACACCGCGGGATATGCCTGAACTCTATTGATTTAAAATGCTTGCCGAGGTCCTCCACGTGCTGTCGGTAAGGAATAAGCTTGACATCCCAAGTTTCCCATTCACCTTGGGCTTGCCGGATACTCAGGTCAGAATCTCCCATAATCAGTAAGTCTTCGACATCCTGATCGATCGCCATATGCATGCCCATGATGCAGGCTTCATACTTAGCTGTATTATTCGTGCAAAAGAAACGCAGTCTAGCTGTGGCAGGATAATGCTGCCCCGAGGGCGAGATCAAAATTGCCCCGATTCCTACACCTTTGGCGTTTACGGCTCCATCAAAGAACATCTTCCAAACATGAGCGTTCTCCGAGACCACTTCTACGGTGTTTATTTCTTCATTTGGAAAATAGGTACTCAATGGCTGGTATTCCTCATCGACTGGATTTTCGGCCAAATGATCTGCTAACGCCTGGGCTTTCATTACCGTGCGGGTGACATAGACTATGTCGAATTCAGTAAGCAAGATTTGCCACTTGGCCAGTCTTCCAGTAGGCATCGGTTTCTGAAATATATACTTCAAAGGATCCAGCCTGCTTATGAGGAAAGTAGTGTGGGCTTGGAGATAATGTCTCAGCTTTTGAGCAACCCACGTCAGAGCGCAACATGTCCTTTCCAGCAGAGTGTATTTGGCCTCGTAGCCGGTGAATTTCTTGCTCAAGTAGTAGATTGCTTGCTCCTTCTTTCCGGTTATGTCGTGTTGCCCGAGGACGCAACCGAAAGAGTTCTCCAAGACTGTCAGATACAAGAAAAGTGGCCTCCCTGGTTCTGGAGGGACCAAGACTGGGGGATTCGAAAGGTATTCTTTGACTTTATCAAAGGCTTCTTGACACTCAGTTGTCCATTTGATCGCCGCATCTTTCCTTAACAGCTTGAATATGGGCTCACACGTGCGAGTTAGCTGGGCAATGAATCGACTGATATAGTTTAACCTGCCCAACAAACTTATCACATCTTTCTTCGTTCTTGGGGGAGGTAGATCCCTGATAGATTTTATCTTTGTTGGATCTAATTCGATGCCTCTCCTGCTCACTATGAAGCCCAAAAGCTTGCCCGATGGGACTCCGAAAGCGCATTTGGATGGGTTCAGCTTCAAATCATACTTTCTCAATCTCTCGAAGAACTTCCTCAAGTCTTGGATGTGATTATCCTGCGTCCTGGACTTGACTATCACATCGTCCACGTACACCTCTATTTCTTGATGCATCATGTCATGAAAAATGGCAGTCATGGCCCTCATGTAAGTTGCCCCAGCATTCTTCAGACCAAATGGCATAACCCGATAACAGTAAGTGCCCCAAGGTGTAGTGAAGGCCGTCTTCTCGGCGTCTTCTTCATCCATCAATACCTGATGATACCCAGCGTAGCAATCTACGAAAGATTGCATCTCATGTTTGGCGCAGTTATCAACAAGGATGTGGATGTTGGGCAATGGGAAATTGTCTTTGGGACTCGCCCTATTCAGATCTCGATAATCCACACATACCCGAGTCTTCCCATCTTTTTTCGATACTGGAACTACGTTCGCCAACCATGTTGTATACTGGACTACCCGAATCACTCCTGTTTTCAGCTGCTTGGTGATCTCCTCTTTAATTTTGTCACTGACCTCAGTTTTGAACTTTCTTTGCTTTTGTTGAACTGGAGGACAATCAGGGTGAATTGGCAATTTATGAACCACTAGATCAACACCTAGTCCTGGCATGTCATCGTATGACCAAGCAAACACATCTTTAAATTCAAAAAGGAGTTGAATTATCGTGTCTCGCATTTTCTCGTCCGTGTGGATGCTTATTTTGGTCTCTTGGATTTCTTCAGGAGTTCCTAAATTAACCGGTTCGGTGTCATTCAGATTTGGCTTAGGTTTATTCTCAAAGTGTTCCAATTCTCGGTTTATTTCCCTAAAAGCCTCTTCTTCATCATATTCTGGTTCTGGGTTCATTATTTCACAATTAAATAGCTCGTTGTGATCTTGGCGTGAAGTCCGCAAGCATGTCATATTTAAAGCCGCATTATTATAACTGAAAGAAAAGATAAAGGAAAAATAACAAAAATCAGAACATAGGAAAAAATGAGAAAACAATGATGATTTTTATTTTTTTTTATTTTTCTTGGAATTTAGAGACAACAATGTTTACAACTCAGGAATTCAAAACAACAATTGAAGGGAAGAAAACATCCAAGTTATATCCTGGAGATAACTCGTGATGTAGGAAAGGTGGCAGGACAGGTCTACCCGGACTTCTGCCTAGTCGGGAATGGCGTGGCCTCCCAGTTTCGAAGTTTGGCGTTTGGCCCCATATATAGCATTTTGGCGGTGCTGGTGCCTTCTCCTGGTTGAACCATGTGAGCCTCGTAGAGCATTTCTCTCGTTGCCCCACATATCTCCTCGATTTCCTCAGCCGTGAAGACCTCATCGTCTTCTTCTTCAGTGTATCTTGGTCCGACGAAAGTTTCATATAAATCCGGCAGTGGCCGAGGCAGTTTCCACCCCCCATTCTTCCTCTTCTTTGCCCATTCTTCATCTTCTGGAGTAGGTTGAAAACCTATCCCAAAAAGTTTCTTGGCGGAAGGCAAGGTGATGGGTTCCGTTATTCCTTGCAATGTTCGTCCGAGCACTTTCCCTGGCCTGAATCCATGCCGGATCATCTCTTTAGCTACCATGATCGGGCGTTAGACAAGAAAGGTTGGGGGCATGGTCTTCCCTCTTCATACTGCTCTGCTAACACAACTTCGAAAGCCTAATAGACCGTGTGCTCGCTCCCTTCCCTTGGTTCAAGATATGGGATGGACGGGTCCCGATAAATAGATTGCTCGTCTTCTCCGTGTACCACAATTTCCCGGTCTTCGTACTCAAACTTCACCATTTGGTGAAGAGTGGAAGGCACAGCTCCTGCCGCATGAATCCAAGGTCTGCCGAGGAGAAAATTGTAGGACGTATCCATGTCAAGCACCTGGAAGGTTATTTCAAACTCCACTGGCCCTATGGTCAACACCAAGTCTATTTCCCCAAGGGTGTCTCTCTTGACGCCGTCAAAAGCCCTTACGCAGACATTATTGGGGCGGATTCTTCCGGTCCCAATTTCCATTCTCTGTAGCGTGGAGAGCGGACAAATGTCAACACCTGAACCTCCATCCAACATTACCCGCTTGACGTAGTAGTCTTCGCATTTAACTATTAGATGCAAGGCTTTGTTGTGAGCCGCTCCCTCTGGGGGTAAATCGTTCTTGCTGAAAGAGACCTGGTTAATGGCGAAGAACCTCTCCGTCATCCGTTCCAGTTGTTCGACTGAGGTTTCGACTGGTACGTACGCTTCATTCAGGGTCTTGAGTAAGATATTTTGGTGCTCGGCTGACCTCATTAGCAGTGATAGCATGGACACTTGCTCGGGGCACTTGCGTAGTTGATCTACCACTTCGTAGTCTGGCATTTTCATTTGTTGGAAGAAAACTTCCGCTTCTTCAACGCTTACAGGCTTCTTCGGTGGGAAGCGTCTCCGTGTGGCGTTGTTTAGCTCTTGAGTGTTCGAATACTTTCCAATGAAAGTATTTTCCGGAAGTTCTCCCGTGACTTCTTTACCTTTGTATGTAACCAACGTTCTTTGATAGTTCCACGGCACTGTGGACGGGTTGGTCATCGGCTTCTGTGGCGCGCGTCCGATAACCACTGGCTCATTCAGCCGAGGTGGTTGAATCGTCCCCCGGACCACATAGTCCTCTTTTGGTACGTACATTGGCCTTGCCTTTTTGACTTCGAAACTCCGCGGCTTCTCTGCTTGACCTCGCGGGACGTAAAGAACTCCATTCTTCATAGGCACCGTCTTTTTCTCCACCTTCTTTTCGGGATCGCACTTCACAGTACTGACCTTCTTTTCCCCTTTTTCTAGCTTCTGGGCTGTTTCAGGCTTTTTCCCTGCGTCGACGATGGCGATTATAGCTTTCAAAGCAGGGTCAAATTCTTTGTCTTCGCAAATCATTCCAATCAGCGGCCCGTTATTGTGAGCTGGCAACGGATTGTTAGTCACGTTTGGGACCTCCTCGTCCCTTAGCACTATTTTCCCCTGCTCTATTAAATTCTCGACCACCCTTCTCAAAGCCCAGCAGTCGTTTGTATCGTGCCCTTCTGCTCCTGAATGGTAGGCGCACCTAACACTGGCTTTGTAAGAAGGTGATGCCGGATTGTGCCTTGTCTGAGGGACCGGCTGCAGGAAACCCAACTGGACTAGCTTCGGGAAGAAAGTAGAGTATGGTTCACCGATGGGCGTGAAAGTCCGTCTTCTAGGTGGTTCCTGAGGGCGGAAGTTATTTTGAGGAGGCTGTGGGTTATAATGGTTGCGGTATGGAGGCTGATTTCTGGGAGGTGGAGCTTGGCCTCGATTGGCTTGTTGCGGCGGATGGACATAAGGCTGGGTGTTCATGACCATGTAGGGTTGAGGAGCATATGCCACATTTTGGTGGGGGTAGTAGTGTTGTGGGGTCCTTTCTGGAAAACGGGGCCTAGGATTACAATATTCCCTTGCTTCTGATGCCGCCATGGCCGTTTCTTCCTTTTTATTTCCTCTTGACATTCCTCCGGACCCGCTCTGGACGGCTTGGGAGGTTGCCCTTATGGCTGCCTGACTCAAAATTCTACCCGTTTTCAGACCATTCTCCACCATCTCCCCAATCTTAATTGCTTCTGCAAAGGCTTTCCCATGGCTGGCATCATGTTTTGGAAATAATCGGACTCTTGAGCTTGGAGAAAAGTAGTGACCATTTCTATCTCGTCCATGGGAGGCTTCACCCTCGAATCCTGCTCGCGCCACTTAATAGCATATTCTCTGAAGCTTTCTGAAGGTTTCTTCTTCAAGTTTGACAGAGAATTTCGGTCTGGTGCAATGTCGATATTATACTGGAATTGTCTCACAAAATCTCTGGCGAGATCATCCCATATATGCCATCGGGATATGTCCTGGTCCATATACCATTCCGAGGCTATTCCTACCAGACTCTCCCCGAAATATGCCATTAGCAACTCCTCTTTTTCGCCATCTCCCCGCAATTGGTTGCAATATTTCTTGAGATGAGCAATGGGGTCACCGTGCCCGTCGTACTTTTCAAACTTTGGGGTCTTGAAACCCACTGGTAGGTGCACGTGAGGGAACATGCATAGATCGGTATAGGAGACGCTCTTCTGTCCGCTCAAACCTTGCATGTTCTTCAAACTCTGCTCAAGGCTTCTCATTCTTTTGGCCATCTCATCTTGTTCAGCAATTTTGGGGTTCTGATCCCGCCCAGGTGTGAACTCGCACTGAGGCTGTGGAGGATGAGTGTTGGTGGCGAACCGAGTTGGCTCCATTGAGAAAGATGGTGCTTGGAATGTAAACGAGGATGAGTCAAAATTTGGCTTGTATGTAGCAGGTTGTGCCGTGATCGGGCAGGGTGGTGCAGTAAAGATGTTTGTGTTTACATCCGTTGTTGACACTCGGGGATAAGAATCAGAGGGCGATCCAGCAGAGAAGGCCGAAATGGCTGGATACCCGAATGGGGTAGCAGGATAGCTTATGGGGACATTAGAAGTCCCGCTTGTCCTGGAGAACAACTTAGGGAATCCAGGGATGACACTTGGTGGCTCTTTTCCGTTATTCCAGTCATCCAGCATTTCCAATATGCGGAGCCGCAGGATTCTATTCTCTTCCGCAGTTGCGGACTCGGGCGTGAGGACGACCGAGATCGAACTCTCCTCGGAAACAGGAACTGTTGGCAAAGGAATTTCTGAAGACATTTCTATGCTTCCCTTTGACCTTATGAAGTAAGTGTGAGCACCGCCTCCTGACTTAACAACAGGTAATTGAACACTCCCTTTCGACCTCGTGAAGTATGAGTGTGAGGCGAGACTTTCACCAAACCAACCGCCTTTTCCAAAATCTGGAAGGAACTCAACGACAAACGAACGGTTAGTTCGAAACAAATAACAGATAGGCAATCTCACGTTGGGGCATGATGCACCTATACAGTTAAGTGAATTCCTACATGTTTACGACGAAAACATGCGTCATTCCGGCTTCCTTTTAGGCTTCCTTTTTATTTTATTATTTTTTGTTATGTGTTTTTTTTTTCTTCTTCTCTTTTTGTTACTATTTTCAATTTTCGTGGTTAAAATGTGACCGGATCCGATGAGGATTGCCTACGTATCACGATGCCACGTGAATCAGATCATTACGTAGTTCAAAAACAAATGAGCGTAAAAGAAACACACATTTTATTACTGAAACGATCTATTACAAGCACATTTTCGAAAAAAGGGAAAACAAAACTTTGAAAATAAACATAGACTCAAACAGACTAATGCACCCTGATGCGAGAAGACGGACAGAATATGCTAAGATACAGACTCGACCTATGAATACATTAAGGCTTCGAAAATTGGTGCCCGCGGGGCATCGTTCGGCTTTGCCGCGGTCCTAGGTGTGAGATCCCTTTCAAGTTGTTCCAGCTCATGCATGGTCTGCTTGACATAACCCATCACTGCCGAGAGAACGGTAATGCTGGTCATGTTCTCACACCGTAGACACCGTCTGATGATGGCATGAGCGATGGTCCTGATCTTATCTCTGGTTTGCTTCTTCTCTATGAGCAGGCGTTTTATCTGATCACTGCACGTCTTGAGAACCTGAGAATCCTGTATATGCTGATTCTTTAATTGCCGCACTTCTACCTTCATCTGGGCTAACAAGTCGTAACAATATCTACTCTCAATTTGGAAATCCTCGGCCTGATTAACTGCTTTAACCTCAAGTGCAGCCATCTCTCTCTTCATTTTGGCAACAAGTTTCTCGTGGTCGCCTTTCAATTGATTCAAGTATCGGCGATGTTTATCAGCTCTTGTATCCCACAGTGCCCTGAGCTCTGCCATGACGTTTTCAGACCTTTCTAAACTATCTCGTCATTCCTTGACTTCACTTTTCAGCCTTTTTATCAACTGCTCGTCTGATCGACTCCTTGGTTGTTTATCAGCATCCATCCTTATCTGTTTGATCTGGGCCCTGAGCATCCCATTTTCCTGAGTCAACCTGTTCTGTTCTCCCAGATCGGTAGCAACTTGCATGTTGTGCTCATATTTCAGGCTTTCCACTTGTTGCTTCAACCTGCTGATTTCGGTATGGTAGCCTCTTTCTTTCGCCAACCAATCCCATTGCTTCTACGATGACTCAGCGAAATTCAGGATGTGGGGTCTTTTAGCCGGCCTTTCATGTTCGAGTTCTCTTCTGTACCTTGCAAGGTAACCTGGTGCCATCTCACTTTTGGCCCGATCCCGCACGCAAGTATCTGCTTTCAAATATTGACATTCATTCTAGATCTGGCGGATTTTTGCTTCAGGAAATTGTCCGTCAGGACTTATCTCAATTGTTTGAGCACTAAGATCTTCCTCGTGTGGTACTATCTGGCATCTTCCGAGTTGTCTCAAGACTCGGCAGGGCGCGTAAGATTGAATGCTCTTAAGTCCCATCAGCAGGAAATGAGTTCTAGTTGCTGGCATATATGTGACCTCGTCAACAGGCAGCCATCCCAGTGTCCACTGTATTTGGCTGGCACTAAAAGCTTGAAAGAATGAGGTCCATGCCATAACTCCTTTGGGCAGACTGATCTCTTTGGTTCTCGTGTAAAATTCTTCTATGCAAGTTTTCTCTGAGGAACCATGGCTCAAAAGCTCGGAACGATGGCAGAGATGTTCAGTCATCCACATTTGTAGCAGCAAGTTACAACCTTCGAAAAAATTCCCCCCGGCTTTGCAAACTGTAAGAGCCCGAAAGATATCGGATACCACCATAGGCGCGAGAGTACTGTCATTTTGAGTGAGTAAAGTACTGACGACCCCGGATATCTTCAGATCAATATTCCCATCTTTCCTTGGAAATACTAAAAGGCCCAAACATGTTATCATGAAAGCCACTCGTCTGTGCTTATCCCACTTCTGACGACTACCTTTGCTGCATAGCTTGTTAATCGGATTGTTGAATCCCCCTACATGACCATACCTATCGTATATGAAGCATGGATTACAAAAACCGGCGGCCAAATCTGGGTTGCGGACCGTCCTGGGTATTTTTAGTGAGTCTAGGAATCGATGTACCGTGACAGCTCTTGGGGCGACCAGGTATCTTTGCCTTAACGGAAGTTCAGCATTTCCGATGTACCCAGCCATTTCTTCCAGAGTCGGGGTGAGTTCAAAATCGGAGAAGTGGAAAACATTGTGTGTCGGGTCCCAGTAGGTGACCAAAGCTCTTATGATATCTCCCCGAGGCTGGATTTCCAATAAACCCACGAGACCTTTCAGATATTTCTTGACCTCATCTTGCCCTTCAGTACCTAGATCATTCCACCATAGCCGTAACTTGACAGGTATTTTAGTCATTATCGAAAAGTGTTCATTTTGCATCGTGCTCATCCTGCACATTCGTTAAGGTGACTTTAAATATTTTGACTATTTTTCAAAAAAAAAGAAGATCAGATTTTCGAACACGGCCTTTCAGCACTTCGGGGATGAAGATTTTAAGGCTGTGTGGGTCAACTTGGACAAAATCCTAAACATGACCCAAAAAGTGGCTGTTTATGCAAAGTCAGCCTTCCGGCGTCCCTTTTGGGAACATTCTGCTATTTATGCTAAAACAGCATCACCCGACTTATTTTGACACATTTTTTTTTTGGTTTTGGCTATCTTAGCAAAAGGTGGGGTTGAACCCGATGGGGTTGCCTACGTATCTCACATCCGGTGAGAATCAAAACGGCGTAGTTCGGTCCGATCAAGCGTAGAGTAAATAAACTAAACCCCTTATGACCACAATCTTTTAAAGAAAAGGAGAAAAAATATTTTTCTGGATTTTTATATATTTTTTTTTCTTTATATATTTTTTGGAAAAGAGACTAAGGAAATATTTATAAATTTTAAACTCTTTTTTTTTTTTTGAAATTTCGAAAATCTTTTAAAGAGATACTACAAATGAAACAACATATTTTTTTTGAATTTTGAATTTTCTCTTTTTTTTTTCTTTTTACTTCTAAATAAATATATATTTTTTGGGTTTTGAAAGTGATTAAAAAAAAATTTATATGTTTTTTTTAATAAATCAAATTAAAAGACAAATTTTGTTTTCATTCATTTTTTTTATAGAAAATGCCGGTGAGGTTTTGACATTACTTGGCCATTGGTTTTATTTTTCCCAAAATAAGTAATTATCTTCCTACACTGCTATTTTCTTCCCTTTTTAAGTTTCTTTTTTTTAGGAACCGGTCAACATGCAGATCCGAAGCAAATAAATGCGCAAAACAAACGGGATGTAGCAGGATGGTCTTTTCATTTCAGGTTACCTGTCCTAGACGGATCCAACCCCTGTGTTGAGTCCCCTATGTCAAATGCAACATGATGCAAATAAGCGTTCCTACTAGGGATCCAGCATGAGGTTTTGTTATACTAGGTTTATAACCTGGGTATATGTTCTAGACTGTGTACCCGAGCGGACAACTCGAGTCGAGGAGGGGGCTACATACCGGGGACCCACGAGATCGTCCGACTTTGTAACTTGTCCGACCTCTTTCTTATTTCGAGGTATGACACTAGCAGAATAGGGAGTCTCGACCAGCGAGCTTCTCCCCAGAGGTAAGAAGAGAAGGGTTTCGGCACAGTTTATATACAGTTCAGATAATATCAAAGCGGTAAAAGACAACATTTAGCACGTTATGCCAAAACATGTAATAAAGATCAGATTGTCACACCTCCTTTTTGCGAGCCCGGCCCCGAAGGGTTAAGATGCGCGAGGGAGTTTTTCCAATTTAAGTGACAATATTCGAAATGGGATTATTTATTTAATTCAGAGTCGCCACTTGGGAAAGGTTTGGTTTTTGGTGTCCCAAGTCACCGGTTTATCTTGAATCCCAAATCGAGGAAATTTTCGACTTTTCCAAATGAAGTCTGCGAACCAGAAATTCTAAGTAAGGAATTCTGTTGACCCGAGGGAAGGTGTTAGGCACCCTCGAATCCCGTGGTTCTAGCACGGTCACTTAAATTGTTATAATGGCTAAATATCTGATTTAAATACATGTTGTGACTTATGTGCTTTTATTACGTTTAAACCGCTTTTATTATTATCATTTATTTTTATAGAATTGCAACGTCGTGAAAATGCATCTCGAACCACATCACAATCAATGCACCCGTAGTTGTTAACACATTTCGACTCCGTTGAGATTTGGATTCGGGTCACATCAATGTGCACCCGAGTTTAAGAATGTAATTTAATTAAGCCGCGCCTAAAGAGTCTAACGCATTATTATTTTTGGGGAAGGCCATGAAATTCACTAAACGGCCTGTCCTGAATTCTAAAATATTTATTATGGTTAGTTATTGAGGGCCCCGCAATTTTGCATTTTTTATTTGGCGAGGCTCGTCTCTATTTTAGAAAGGATATCCTAAAGCGACTACATTTCTAACTGCGTTTGTCTAAAAATAGAAGAAGAAAGATACATGTTAATTCAAGTATATGCTTTGGCCTAACCCGGATCCTTATCAATTTCTGATTAATTATTTATAAAATGGAGAGACGTCATACCTTGTGAAACATGCTTTAATTGGACAAAGAAGTTACATACGAGATTGACGAAATACAACACTTAATCCTAACAACATCCTTAAGTCGGATTTAAATTAATTTGCTTAAGCAGGATTAATAGAATTCCTTATTAAAGGAAAAACTAGTCCTATAAACTGCCTAAAGAAATCGAGACTGGGTGATTCAAAACTGTATTATATTTGGCTAGATTTAACAGCCATTTGCCCCTACCTATTCAAAGCATGCTGAAAGAGTGAGTTTAATTTTAACAATCGTATTAAATAGTTTCACATTCCATGAATTGTATTTACATCCTGTATGCTACTAAACGAATCAAATACCACAGTTTCAGATCAACATAAACATTAATTAAGTACAAACTTACTAATGTATTCTCTATTAGGCTACAAATTAAAGGATTTATACAACTTTAACAATATTCGCAAAGCTGTAAGTAAGGCAACAGATGATTAAAAATTCTTCAGATCTTTCGATTCAACTTTCATTGCGACATCAGTTACATTAGATAGATTCGAAGTGTGTACCTGAGGAGATGCTTACAATGAAGAAAGCAAGAGAGTCAGTTGAGCAGCAGTGCAAGCGAAACAACAGCAGTAACAGATAACAACAGCAGGACAAATTTCGGTGCAAGATACAATTATAGACGAGGAAAAGTGGAAAAATGACAGCAGTAGGCAGCGTAGCAGAAACAAAACTCCAGGCAGACCAACTCAAAGAAAGCTAAGTACAAAACACCACCAGTAATCTCAATTGAGACTTGGAAGAATCAATACAGCCTAAACAGGTTGACAACAAATGAAATCCAAACAGAAAACAGTTTTTCCTGAAATTTCTGTATATTCTCTGTTTCTTGCTCACTCTCTATCTGTATATATATCTTCTCTCAATGTGTCTGTATGTGCCTCTCTATGATATCCCTCTCACTATCTCTTTTCTTTTAAAAAAAAACAGTGCCAATTTTCAGTCTTGAAATCTATTTGAGTTATCAAAAGAACTCCTCTCAGTTTTTCTGTTTTTTTCAGAACTTCAGCCCTCAATGTTCAATATGGGTTCCTTCTGTGTATCTGTCTCTGTCTCAATGTGTATCTCCTCCCTTTTATAAGCCTAACATTAGGCTATCTACCAGCCTGTTCGAACAACTCAGAAACCAATCCTTTTTAGCTGTTTTTTTTCCAACTCAAACTTTAAAAATTAGGAACCCCCATCATATTCCCTGACAATCCCCTTTTAACATTTATTAAACTAAAACAGGCCATGGGCAGCAAGAATATAATCTGACAGCATGTGCTGTCAAACTATTTTAATCAAAAAGGGCATTTATGCACATGTTGTGCACAAGTGCACATGCCCTCCAATTCTGACTGCAACTAAACAAAACCAATCCCTTTATATTTCTGATTCAACTACATCAATTGTAAGTAGCTATAGTTGATTCTCAATTCGATTCAAACAATGTTCAGTAAGACAAATCAAGTTGTTACCATTCAAACAACTAAAACTATTTGACGACATGTATCGAATCGACTATACTAATTACAACATATACAATCAAAGCCAAGGATTAGAATCAAACAGTATCAACAAGGGGTCAAATTGCACTTGTCAATACAGAGGTTAACTTGGGGATTGATTACTCAAACAGTTTCAATTCAGTCAATTATGCAGTTTACATACACACACATTATCAGTGAATGAGGAAAAATTTGATCAAATACAGAGGGGTACAGGCAAGGTGGACAATCAACAGTTGATAAAAATTCAAAGACACAAATTACACAAAACATTTGGCCATACGAACAGACCTTTAAACCACATACGTACTGAATAAAGAATAGAAAACAAACTTACCTTAAAATCTTTGAAAGAAAAATCAGAAAAATCAACTTGTGTTTGAACAGACCCTTCTCAAGGTTGAACGGACTTTAATCGAAGTGTTTCTCAAATGAGAAACACTTCGATTAAGGTCCATTAGACCCTAATCTCTTGGCTTGAACAGATACGGAACAGGCACGCAGAACCTTAGGGTTCAAAAAAAAATTAGATCCAGGATTCGTGTTTCCCTGGTCGGATTCGGACCAAACCAAGCCTGGTTTGGTCACGAGGGAGGTTCGGGGACTGTCTGGTGCGAAGCTGGGGTAGATCGGGGTGGATCGAGTTCCGACTCGAATCTTCAGATGAAGATTCGAGAAGGTGGGAGGGGATTCGAAATGTGTAGTTGGTGAATTTAGGTTCAGGACGGTGAGGGGCATCTATGGTGTTAAGGAGGGGGTCACCGGCGTCCATGCCGCCGGCTTTCATGGTGAAGGTATACAGGGGCGGCTAGGGTTTGGAGGCCTGAGGTCTGTGGAGGGGACGACTAGGGCCTTGGGGTTTGGATAGGGGGGCAGGGTAAATTTTACAGGCTTATATAGTTAGTGAGGGGTCGATTCCTGGCCGTTGGATGGGGTGAGATGAAGGGCCAGGATCCTTCAACTAACGGGAAACGGTGTCATTTTAGACCTAGAGGGGTTGGGTCGGTCCGGGTGGAATGGGTCGGGTTTGTTCATGGGTTAAGGGGAAGTGATCTTGGCCGTTGATCAATCTGAGATCAACGGCCTAGATCAGACTAGGTCACTACGACGTCGTTTGGATGCTCTGGGTGTCAGCTGGTGTGGACCGGGTTACACATGGGGTTTTGGGTTTGAGTTTGGGCCTCGAATTAAAATAGGCCCAAACTGATTTCAACCCAATTCTGCACTCTCTTTTTATTTTATTTTTTTTATTTTAAAACAAAACCTAAGTAAATCAAACTAAAATTAAATAAACACGTAATACAATTATTTGCACACATATATTAAAATATTTAAAGCAGGTAAAATCAAACAAAACAACAATCACGGCCAAAGATGCATATTTATGATTTTTCTATTTAATAACCGGATTACGGTTCAAACAGCACACGACACACACATTTTTTGTATTTTGTTTCAATAATGGACAAAAATCATAGATAATTAACAAAATTTCCACGTGAAAAATCCTTTCATTGTACAGCAAGACCGATCGCTATTATTTTTTGTTTCTTTTTGAGTAATTGTCGCGTAAAACAAAAATCACGTGCTCACAGCTGCCCCTCTTTGTTCGGAAACACGAAGAGTTTTCGTGCAAAGATGAACTGAGCGGATATGAGCGATTTTTGCCTATGGACTACTCCGTGTGAAGCATGTTTTTGAAAGATTTGACCGAATCTTTGCTTCAAAGATTTCCTACATATCCTGGGCTAAACAGGAATCAGGTCAATGTAGTTCGGGAAATTCTTGATAGCTGGGACTACCATGGGACTGCAATGCTTGCTGTTACTGTTGTTGTTGTGGTCACCGTTGCTTTACTGACCGCCTTATTACAACCAAAGAAAAATTGAAACTTAACTAAACACTTATACGCATGTCAACTGCTAGTTACAAGATCCCTATCTATGATTCTTTTGCGACTTGATCTTGGGTCTTAGCTGATTTTGCTTGTAGACTTCGATCCGAATCTTGATGCTTGCGAGTTGTAGGTGCTTTCTTACTCTCTGGGATGCTGAGTGAGACCCGACTCGCAGAGTTCAGGACCTTAATCAAATGTTGGAGTCGATCCGCCTTCCATTTACTCCGATAACTCAGGACATCTTCTTTTTGTCTTTTTCTTCTTTGATTCTGAGTTGAGACTCATCTCGTGGGTCGTTTCGATCCGTGTGGCTCGAGGTTAGACCTGCGGGGGAAAAACAAACGGACGAAATTTTCTGCCCCAGTTTCACTGGGAAGATATCGTGAATTATTTGCCAGGAAGTTCATAAAATCGATGAAAGAAGATATGAATGATCAGTTCAGGGTTGGAGCCCTAGTACCGGCTAGCTGGGGAGAAGTTCAGTTTAGAGTTGAAACTCTAATACTGACCAACTGGGGAAAAGTTCAGTTTAGGGTTTAAAAACCTAATGCTGATTAAAGGAAGAGTTCAGTTTAGGGTTTAAAACCCTAATACTGACTGAGAGGCAAAGTTCAGTTTAGGGTTTAAAACCCTAATGCTGACTAAAGGAAAAGTTCAATTTAGGGTTTAAAACCCTAGTGCTGAATAAAGGAAAAGTTTAGTTTAGGGTTTAAAACCCTAATGCTGACCGGCTGGAAAAGTTCAGTTTAGGGTTTAAAACCCTAATGCTGACTAAAAGGAAAAATTCAATTTAGGGTTTAAAACCCTAATGCTGACTAAATGGAAAAAGTTCAGTTTAGGGTTTAAAACCCTAATGCTGACTAGACGGAAAAGTTCACTTTAGGGTTTAAAACCCTAATGCTGACTAAAAGGAAAAATTCAGTTTAGGGTTTAAAACCCTAATGCTGACTAAAGGAAAGAGTTCAGTTTAGGGTTTAAAACCCTAATGCTGATTAAAGGAAAAAGTTCAGTTTAGGGTTTAAAACCCTAATGCTGACTGAATGGAAAAGTTCAGTTTAGGGTTTAAAACCCTAATGCTGATTAAAGGAAAAAGTTCAGTTTAGGGTTTAAAACCCTAATGCTGACTGAATGGAAAAAGTTCAGTTTAGGGTTTAAAACCCTAATGCTGACTAAAGGAAAGAGTTCAGTTTAGGGTTTAAAACCCTAATGCTGACAAAAGGAAAAAGTTCAGTTTAGGGTTTAAAACCCTAATGTTGACTGAAAGGAAAAAGTTCAGTTTAGGGTTTCAAACCCTAATGCTGACTGAATGGAAAAAGTTCAGTTTAGGGTTTAAAACCCTAATGCTGACTGAATGGAAAGAGTTCAGTTTAGGGTTTAAAACCCTAATGCTGACTAAATGGAAAAGTTCAGTTTAGGGTTTAAAACCCTAATGCTGACTAAAGGAAAAGTTCAGTTTAGGGTTTAAAACCCTAATGCTGACTGAATGGAAAAGTTCAGTTTAGGGTTTAAAACCCTAATGCTGACTGAATGGAAAAGTTCAGTTTAGGGTTTAAAACCCTAATGCTGACTAAAGGAAAAAGTTCAGTTTAGGGTTTAAAACCCTAATGCTGACTGAAAGGAAAAGTTCAGTTTAGGGTTTAAAACCCTAATGCTGACTGAAAGGAAAAGTTCAGTTTAGGGTTTAAAACCCTAATGCTGACTGAAAGGAAAGAGTTCAGTTTAGGGTTTAAAACCCTAATGCTGATTGAAGGAAAAAGTTCAGTTTAGGGTTTAAAACCCTAATGCTGATTAAAGGAAAAAGTTCAGTTTAGGGTTTAAAACCCTAATGCTGACTGAATGGAAAAGTTCAGTTTAGGGTTTAAAACCCTAATGCTGACTGGCTGGGGACAAAGTTCGAGAATATTAACCGACCTCTTTTTTTTGAATTTTCTTGTTTTAGTAGAAGATAAAAGGGAGTTTCGTGGAAACTTACCTTTCGAGTGAATTCCGTATTGCCAAAATATTTCTTGTACCCATGTACCTTCTTCTTTGGGCGACACCTGCTTCTTGCACGGTTGTCTTGGATTATACCTGTTTCAACTTTTCAAACAAAGAACAATTGTTAGTTCGGAAATGACGGTCGGTTCGGTGACCTTGATCGTTCCCAGTTGCTTTGTTGCGTCTTTATTTCTGTTGCGAAGTCCCGCCATTGATTTGATTCAAATGGCGAAACCCTTTAGACTGCTCAGGCTTGTATTTCCAGATTCTGTGATGATTTGTCTCGTAAGGCTCTTTTTTTTTTCTTTTTTTTTGTTGTCCCGTTTTGCTTGGAGATTCTCAACGGGGATTTTATTGGAGGTATTCTGTGGGTATTTGTACAAAAGGAAGCTCTATGGGGGAATATTTACAAAGTGGATTCTTTGTGTGGATTTTTGTACAACGGGGCATGCTGGGGATTTATTTCAAAACGGGCTCTCTAGGATTTGTTGGGGTAAGCTTGTTGGGGATTTTTTTTTTACAAAGGGACTCGCTGGGGATGTGATGGGGATTTGTGTCCCCATTTTTATTAACAAAGGGAAATCCTGTGGGGATTTGTGAGAGGCGGACTTGCTGGGGAAATTTCTCTCTTTCCTCTTTACTTCGAACGCCATCAAACATCATGATTCATCAGGTTTGGACAGACGTACCAACGAAACGAGGTGCTTTCCTTCATGAAACGGAATTCCGTGAAACCAAACCTGCCACCTGTCCTTTCCGGTATATCTAGAACTTGGGGTTAAACATGAAAGAGATTTGAAGAAAAACAAAGAAAAGATAAAACAAATTTCAGAAAAGGAGTGCCCCCTTCGGGACGAGAAAGACTTATCTGAGGAAGATAATGCTGGCTTTAAATGACATGACATGCTCTTTGGACTGGACGCCTGACCTTTCATGAGCTTGCGTTTCCTTAAACCAAAACGGATCTGTGATTCCAAACCGGTGGAACTTTGCCGAGATCTCCTTGGGTGGGGTCATTCTTTCGGCCAATAGCGCCCTTTGCGGGTTTTCGCTGGCTGACCTCTCTCATTTCTCTTCCTGTCATCGCTTGATAGCACTCTTTGCGAGTTTTTACTAAACAAGCTCTCTCATTTTGGTTTCTCTACTCCCGTCGCCTCGTGGTGCCCGAAGGTTTTCACCAACGAGACTCTCTCATTTTATCTCTCAATTTAGAGTGTGCCGGTCTCCATTCGTGACGCTTATTGGCTTCCTACTATCTTTGGTAATTGATTTGAAAGCTTGTGCTTGGTAAAGAGAGGTATATAATACTAACTTCTAGGCCGCTTGACGTGCCCCAGTTTCAATTTCAGGGTGAATCGGATTTTATTGTTGGTGTGACTGAACCTCAGGGAGAGGTTGCCTACGTATCCTTTCGGAATCAAGTCAAACGTAGTTCAGGCCTCGATCAATTTTTTTTTAATTGATCGCCGAAGGGATGTGACCGGCTCAAATGGCTTGTAGAGAGAGTTGGTAGTGTTTGGGAGTAGTGGGGAATAAAACCTTCGTCATTTCAAATGTGTCAAGACCACTGGAGTATAATTCAAACGTAGTATCTCTTGACTGCATCTGCATTTACTGCTGTTTCGGGGTCATTTCCTTCGATATCACCTAGATACAATGCTCCTCTCGGCAATATCTTCCTTATGATGTATGGGCCTTTCCAATTTGGAGCAAACTTCCCTTTTGCTTCCTGGTGATGTGGCAGAATACGCCTCAGTACCAGCTGACCTACTTCGAAATTCCTGGGTCGGACTTTCTTGTTGTAAGCACGGGCCATTCTTCGTTGGTACAACTGTCCGTGACAAACCGCAACCATTCTCTTTTCATCAATCAAAGTCAACTGCTCCAACCGAGTCTTGACCCACTCGCTGTCTTCGATTTCTGCTTCAACAATGGTTCGAAGAGAAGGAATTTCTACTTCTGCTGGTATCACAGCTTCAGTCCCATAAACCAAGAGATAAGGGGTTGCCCCTACTGATGTGCGTACCATAGTACGATATCCCAATAATGCAAATGGTAGCTGTTCATGCCACTGTCGGGAACTCTGGATCGTCTTCCTCAGAATCTTCTTGATATTCTTGTTTGTCGCTTCCACTGCGCCATTGGCCTTTGGCCGATAAGGGGTGGAATTCCTATGCACTATCTTGAATTGCTCGCATACATCTCCCATCAAGTGACTGTTCAGGTTTGCTGCGTTATCTGTGATGATAGTTGCAGGAATACTGAAACGATAGATAAGATTTGAGTGTACAAAATCCACTACGGCTTTTTTAGTGACCGACTTGAGAGTGACAGCCTCTACCCATTTTGTGAAGTAGTCAATGGCAACCAGTATAAATCTGTGTCCATTTGAAGCCTTTGGCTCGATTGGTCCAATGACGTCCATGCCCCAGGCGACAAATGGCCAAGGCGCAGACATGGGATGTAGTTCTGTGGGAGGTACATGAATCAAATCACCGTGCACCTGACACTGATGACACTTCCGAACGAAGCTAAAGCAGTCCTTTTCCATGGTCATCCAGTAATAACCTGCTCGAAGGATTTTCTTCGCTAAGACATACCCGTTCATGTGAGGTCCGCACACACCTGCGTGTACTTCGTGCATAATCTTTCTCGCCTCCTCGGCGTCGACACATCTTAGGAGGTTGAGGTCCGGGGTCCTCTTGTACAACAATTCACCGCTCAGAAAGAAACCACTTGCATGTCGCCTAATGGTTCTCTTTTGATCTCCAGTAGCATGCTCGGGGTATTCTTGTGTCTTCAGGAACCTCCTGATGTCGTGGTACCAAGGTTATGTATCTGCTCCTACCTCGATTACGTTGCAGTAACCGTGTCTTTCCTTGATTTGGATTTCCAAAGGATCGACGTGGGCGTTGCCCGGGTAGGGTAGCATTGAAGCCAGAGTAGCAAGTGCGTCCGCCAGTTCATTGTGACACCTCGGGATATACCTGAACTCTATTGATGTAAAGCGCTTGCCGAGGTCCTCCACATGCTGTCGGTAAGGGATGAGCTTGACATCCCGAGTTTCCCATTCACCTTGGGCTTGCCGGATAATCAGGTCAGAATCCCCCATAATCAGTAAGTCTTCGACATCCTGATCGATCGCCATATGCATGCCCATAATGCAGGCTTCATACTCAGCTGTATTGTTTGTGCAAAAGAAATGCAGTCTAGCTGTGGCGGGATAATGCTGACCAGAAGGCGAAATCAAAATTTCCCCAATCCCTACACCTTTGGCATTCACGGCTCCATCAAAGAACATCTTCCAAACATGAGCGTCCTCCGAGACCACTTCTACGGTGTTTACTTCTTCATCTGGAAGGTAGGTACTCAATGGCTGGTATTCCTCATCGACCGGATTTTCGGCCAAATGATCTGCTAGCGCCTGGGCTTTCATTGCCGTGCGAGTGACATAGACTATGTCGAATTCAATAAGCAAGATTTGCCACTTGGCCAGTCTCCCAGTAGGCATCGGTTTCTGAAATATATACTTCAAAGGATCCAACCTGCTTATGAGGAAAGTAGTGTGGGCTTGGAGATAATGTCTCAGCTTTTGAGCAACCCACGTCAGAGCGCAACATGTCCTTTCCAGCAGAGTGTATTTGGCCTCGTAGCCGGTGAATTTCTTGCTCAAGTAGTAGATTGCTTGCTCCTTCTTTCCGGTTATGTCGTGTTGCCCGAGGACGCAACCGAAAGAGTTCTCCAAGACTGTCAGATACAAGAAAAGTGGTCTCCCTGGCTCTGGAGGGACCAAAACTGGGGGATTCGAAAGGTATTCTTTGACTTTATCGAAGGCTTCTTGACACTCGGTTGTCCATTTGATCGCCGCATCTTTCCTTAACAGCTTGAATATGGGCTCACACGTGCTTGTCAGCTGGGCAATAAATCGACTGATGTAGTTCAACCTGCCCAACAAACTCATCACGTCTTTCTTCGTTCTCGGGGGAGGTAGATCTCTGATAGATTTTATCTTAGTTGGATCTAGTTCGATACCTCTCCTGCTTACGATGAAGCCCAAAAGTTTGCCCGACGGAACCCCGAAAGCACATTTGGCTGGGTTCAACTTCAAGTCGTACTTCCTTAGTCTCTCGAAGAACTTCCTCAAGTCTTGGATGTGATTATCCTGCGTCCTGGACTTGACTATCACGTCATCCACGTACACCTCTATTTCTTGATGCATCATGTCATGAAAAATGGCAGTCATGGCCCTCATGTAAGTAGCCCCGGCGTTCTTCAGACCAAACGACATGACCCGATAACAGTAGGTGCCCCAAGGCGTGGTGAAGGCAGTCTTCTCGGCGTCCTCTTCATCCATCAATACCTGATGATACCCAGCGTAACAATCTATGAAAGACTGTATCTCGTGTTTGGCGCAATTATCAACGAGGATGTGGATGTTGGGCAGTGGGAAATTATCTTTAGGGCTTGCTCTATTCAGATCTCAGTAATCTACACATACCCGAGTTTTCCCGTCCTTTTTCGGTACTGGAACCACATTTGCCAACCATGTTGTATAATGGACTACCCGAATCACTCCCGTTTTCAGTTGTTTGGTGATCTCCTCTTTAATCTTGTCACTGACCTCAGTTTTGAACTTTCGCTGCTTTTGTTGAACTGGAGGACAATCAGGATGAATCGGCAATTTATGAACCACTAGATCAACACCTAGTCTCGGCATGTCATCATATGACCAAGCAAACACGTCTTTAAATTCAAAAAGAAGTTGAATTATCGCCTCTCGCGTTTTCTTGTCCGTGTGAATGCTTATTTTGGTCTCCTGGATTTCTTCCGGAGTTCCTAAATTAACCGGTTCAGTGTCATTCAGATTTAGCTTAGGTTTATTCTCAAAATGTTCCAACTCTCGGTTTATTTCCCTAAAAGCTTCTTCCTCATCATATTCTGATTCTGGGTTCATTAATTCACAGTTAAATAGCTCGTTGTGATCTGGGCGTGAAGTCCGCAAGCATGTTATATTTAAAGCCGCATTATTATAACTGAAAGGAAAGATAAAAGGAAAAATAACAAAAATCAGAACAAAAGAAAGAATGGGAAAGCAATGATGATTTTTTTTCTATTTTCTTTGGAAAGTTGGAAGACAACAATGTTTACAACTTAGGAATTCAAAACAACAATTGAAAGGAAGAAAACGTTCAAGTTATGTCCTGGAGACAACTTGTGACACAGGAAAGGTGGCAGGACAGGTCTACCCAGACTTCCGTCTAGTCGGGAATGGCGTGGCCTCCCAGTTTCGAAGTTTGGCGTTCGGCCCCACGTACAGCATCTCAGCAGTGCTTGTGTCTTCACCTGGTTGAACCATGTGAGTCTCGTAGAGCATTTCTCTCATTGCCCCACATATCTTCTCGATTTCCTTAGCCGTGAAGACCTCGTCGTCCTCTTCTTCGGTGTATCTTGGCCTGATGAAGGTTTCATATAAATCCGGCAATGGTCGAGGTAACTTCCAACCCTCATTTTTCCTTTTCTTTGCCCACTCTTCATCTGCTGGAGTAGGTTTGAAACCTAGTCCAAAAGGTTTCTTGGTGACTGGCAAGGTGATGGGTTCTGTTATTCCCTGAAGGGTTCGTCCAAGCCCTTTCCCTGGCCTAAATCCGTGCTGGATCATCTCTTTGGCCACCATAACCGAGGCGTTAGACAAGAAAGGCTGGGGGCAGGGTATTCCCTCTTCGTGCTGCTCTGCAAGTACAATCTCGAAAGCTTGATAGACCGTATGTTCGCTCCCTTCTCTCGGTTCAAGATATGGGATGGATGGGTCCCGATATAGCATGCTCATCTTCTCCATGGACCACGATCTCTCGGTCTTCGTACTCAAACTTCACCATCTGGTGAAGAGTGGAAGGCACAGCTCCTGCCGCATGGATCCAAGGTCTGCCGAGGAGGAAATTGTAGGATGTATCCATGTCGAGCACCTGGAAGGTTACTTCAAACTCGACTGGTCCTATGACCAACAACAGGTCTATTTCCCCCGTGGTATCTCTCTTGATGTCGTCGAAAGCCTTTACGCAGACATTGTTGGGTCGGATTCTTCCTGTCCCAATTTCCATTCTTTGTAGCGTGGAGAGCGGGCAAATGTCAACACCTGATCCCCCATCCAACATTACCCGCTTGACATAGTAGTCCTCGCATTTAACTGTTAGATGCAAGGCCTTGTTGTGTGCCGCTCCTTCCGGGGGTAAATCGTTCTTGCTGAAAGAGATTTGGTTGACGGCGAAGAATCTTTCTGTCATCCGCTCTAGTTGTTCAACCGAGGTTTCAACTGGCACATATGCTTCATTCAGGGTCTTCAGTAAGATCTTTTGATGCTCGGCCGACCTCATCAACAATGATAGCATGTACACTTGCTCAGGGTACTTGCGCAGTTGATCTATCACTTCGTAATCCGGCATTTTCATTTGTTGGAAGAACACTTCCGCTTCTTCAACGCTTACAGGCTTCTTTGGTGGAAGCGCCTTTGTGTGGCGTTGTTCAGCTCTTGGGTATTTGAATACCGTCCAATGAAAGTATTTTCTAGAAGTTCTCCCATGACCTCTTTACCTTTGTACATTACCAAAGTCTTCTGATAATTCCACGGCACTGTGGACGAGTTGGTCATCGGCTTTTGTGGCACACGTCCGATAACCACTGGCTCATTCAGCCGAAGTGGTTGAATCGTCCCCCGGACCACATAGGCCCCTTTTGGCACGTACATAGGTTTTGCCTTTTTGATCCCGAAGTTCTGCGTCTTCTCAGCTCGACCTCGTGGTATGTAAAGAACTCCATCCTTTATCGGTACCACTTTCTTCTCCAACTTCTTTTCAGGCTCGCTCTTTATAGCCTTGGCCTCCTCCCCCTTTTCTGGTTTCTGGTCTGTCTCAGGCCTTTTCCCCGTGTCGACAATGGCGATTATAGCTTTCAGAGCAGGGTCGAATTCTTTGTCTTCGCAAATCATTCCGATCAGCGGCCCATTATTGTGAGCAGGTAATGGATTGTTAGTTACATTTGGGATCTCCTCGTCCCTTAGCACTATTTTCCCTTGCTCTATCAAATTCTCGACCACCCTTTTCAATGACCAGCAGTCATTTTTATCGTGCCCCTCGGCCCCTGAATGATAGGTGTATCTGACTCCAGCTTTGTAAGAAGGTGACGTTGGGTTTTGCCTCGTTTGAGGGATTGGTTGCAAGAAACCCAACTGGACTAGCTTCGGGAATAAAGTAGAGTATGGTTCACCAATGGGCGTGAAAGTCCGCCTTCTAGGTGGTTCCTGAGGGCGGAAGTTATTCTGCGGAGGTTGTGGGTTATAGTGGTTGCGGTAAGGAGGCTGATTTCTGGGAGGTGGAGCTTGGCCTCGGTTGGCTTGTTGCGGCGGATGGGCATAAGGCTGGGCATTCATGACCATATAGGGTTGATGAGCATATGCCAGATTTGAGTGGGGGTAGTAGTGTTGTGGGGTTCTTTCCGGAAAACGGGGCCTGGGATGACGATACTCCCTTGCTTCCGAGGCTGCCATGGTCGTTTCTTCCTTCTTCTTCCCTCTTGTCATTCCTCCGGACCCGCTTTGGACGGCTTGGGAGGTCGCCCTTATGGCTGCTTGACTCAGAATCCTACCTGTTTTCAGACCATTTTCCACCATCTCTCCAATCTTAATTGCTTCTGCAAACGGCTTTCCCATGGCTGACATCATGTTTTGGAAATAGTCAGACTCTTGATCCTGGAGAAAAGTAGTGACCATTTCTACCTCATCCATGGGAGGCTTCACCCTCGACGCCTGCTCACGCCACTTAATAGCATATTCTCTGAAGCTTTCTGAAGGCTTCTTCTTCAAATTCGACAGAGAATTTCGGTCTGGTGCAATGTCGATGTTATACTGGAATTGTTTCACAAAAACTCTGGCGAGATCATCGCATATATGCCATCGGGGCATTTCCTGGTCCATATACCATTCTGAGGCTATCCCTACTAGACTTTCCCCAAAATATGCCATTAGCAGTTCTTCTTTTCCGCCGGCTCCCCGCAATTGGTTGCAATATTTCTTAAGATGTGCAATGGGGTCACCGTGCCCATCGTATTTCTCAAACTTTGGGGTCTTGAAACCCACTGGCAGGTGCACGTGAGGGAACATACATAGGTTGGCGTAAGAGACGCTCTTTTGTTCGCTCAAACCTTGCATATTCTTCAAACTTTGTTCAAGGCTTCTCATTCTTTTGGCCATCTCACTTTGTTCTGCAATTCTGGGGTTCTGATCCTGCCCGGGTGCAAGCTCGCACTGAGGCGGTGGAGGATTAGTGTTGGTAGCGAACCTAGTTGGTTCCATTGAGAATGAGGGTGCCTAGAATGTAAAAGAGGATGAGTCAAAGCTTGGCTTGTACGTAGCCGGCTGTGCCGTAATCGGGCAAGGCGGTGCAGTAAAGATGTTCATGCTTGCATTGGTGGCTGACATTCGGGGATGAGGCTCAGAAGGCGATCCAGCAGAGAAGGCTGAAGTGGCTGGGTACCCGAATGGGGTAGCGGGATAATTTATGGGGACATTAGAAGTACCGCTTGACTTGGAGAATAACTTAGGGAATCCGGGGACGACACTTGGTGGTTCTTCTTCGTTATTCCAGTCGTCCAGCATTTCCAACATACGGAGTCGTAGGATTCTATTTTCTTCCGTAGTTGCGGATTCAGGTGTGAGGACGGCCGTGATCGAGCTCTCCTCGGAAACAGGGATTGTTTGCAACGGAATTTCTGAAGACATTTCCACACTTCCTTTTGACCTGGTGAAGTAAGTGTGAGTACTGCTTCCGGTCTTAACAACAGGTAGTTGAACACTTCTCTTTGACCTCGTGAAGTATGAGTGCGAGGCCAGACTTTCACCAAACCAACCATTTTTTCCAAAAACCTGGAGAACTCAACGACACACGAGTGGTTAAATCAAAATAAATAACAGATAGGCAACCTCACGTTGAGCATGATGCACCTATACAGTTAAGTGAATTCTACATGTTTGCGACGAAAGCATGCGTCATTCCGGCATTCTTTTTAAGCTTCCCTTTTCTTATCATGTTTTCTTCTCTTTTTGTTTTTCTTTTATGTTTTTATTTTGCGGAAAAAATGCGACCGGATCCGATGAGGATTGCCTACGTATCACGACGCCACGTGAATCAGATCATTACGTAGTTCAAAAACACAAATGAGCGTAAAAGAAGCAACCTTTTTATTGTTGAAATGGTCTATTACAAACTACATTTTGCAAAAGAAAGAAGCAAACTTTGAAAATAAACCTAGACTCAAAATAGACTAAAAATCACCCTGATGGGAAAAACAGGCAGAAGATGCTAAGATACAGACTTGACTTATGAGTACATTATGGTTTTGAAAATTGGTGTCCGCGGGGCATCGTTCGGCCTCGCCGCGGTCCTAGGTGTGAGATCCCTCTCAAGTTGCTCCAGCTCATGCATAGTCTGCTTGACATAACCCATCACTGCCGAGAGGACGGTAACGCTGGTCATGTTCTCACATCGTAGACATCGTCTGGTGATGGCATGGGCAATGGCCTTGATCCTATCTCTGGTTTGCTTCTTCTCTATGAGTAGGGGTTTTATCTGATCGTTACATATCTTAAATACCTGAGCATCCTGCATATGCTGATGCTTCAGTTGCCGTACTTCTAACTTCATCTGGGCCAACAAGTCGTACCAGTATCTGCTCTCAATTTGGAAATCCTTGGCCTGATTAGCTGCTTTGATCTCAAGTATAGCCATCTCTCTCTTCATTTTAGCAACAGTTTTCTCGTGGTTGCCTTCCAATTGATTCAAGTATCGGCGATGCTTATCTGCTCTTGTATCCCACTGTGCCTTGAGCTCTGCTATGACGTTTTTAGATTTCTCTAAATCCTCTTGCCATTCCCTGACTTTGCCTTTTAGCCTTTTTATCAACTGCTCATCTGATCGACGCCTTGGCTGTTTATCCGCATCCATCCTTATCTGTTTGATCTGGGCTCTGAGCATTTCGTTTTCCTGAATCAAACTGTTCCGTTCTCCCAGGTTGGTAGCAACTTGCACGTTGTGATCATATTTCAGGCTTTCCACTTGTTGCTTTAACCTGCTGATTTCGGCGCAATAGCCTTTTTCTTTTGCTAGCCAATCCCACTGCTTTTGTGACGATTCGGCGAAATTCAGGATGTGGGGTCTCTTAGCCGGCCTTTCATGCTCAAGTTCCCTTCTATACCATGCAAGGTAACCCGGCGCCGTCTCACCTTTGGCTCGATCCCGCACGCAAGTATCTGATTTCAAATATTGACACTCACTCCAGATTTGGCGAATCTTCGCTTCTGGAAACTGTCCGTTAGGACTTATCTCAACTGCTTGAGTGCTAAGATCTTCCTCATGAGGTACTGTCTGGCATCTTCCGAGCTGTCTCAAAACTCGGCAGGGCGCGTAAGGTTGAATGCTCTTAAGCCCCATCAGTAAGAAATGAGTTTTAGCTGCCGGCATATATATGACCTCATCAACAGGCAACCATCCCAGCGTCCATTGTATTTGGCTGGCAGTAAGAGCTTGAAAGAACGAGGTCCATGCCAGGACTCCTTTGGGCAAACTGATCTCTTTGGTTCTCGTGTAAAATTCTTCTATGCAAGTCTTTTCCGGGGAACCATGGCTCAAAATCTCGGAACGATGGCAGAGGTGCTCGGTCATCCACATTTGTAGGAGCAATTTACAACCTTCGAAGAAATTCCCCCCAGCTTTACAAGCTGTGAGAGCTCGGAAGATGTCAGATACCACCATAGGCATGAGAGTACTGTCACGTTGCGCGAGTAGGGTGCTGACGACCCCGGATATCTTCAAATCAATGTTTCCGTCTTTCCTTGGAAATACCAGAAGGCCCAGGAACATCATCATGAAGGCTACCCGTCTGTGTTTGTCCCACTTCTGACGAATACCTTTGCTGCACAGTTTGTTGATTGGATTATTGAATCCCTCTTCATGACCGTACCTATCATATATGAAGCATGGAGTACAAAAACCGGCAGCCAAATCCGGGTTGTGGACCATTCTGGGTATCTTCAGCGAATCTAGGAACCGATGCACCGTGACAGCTCTTGGGGCAACCAAGTATTTTTGCTTTAACGGAAGTTCAGCAATTCCGATGTACCCAGCCATTTCTTCCAAAGTCGGGGTGAGTTCAAAATCAGAGAAATGGAAAACATTGTGCGCCGGGTCCCAGTAGGTAACCAAAGCTCTTATGATATCTCCCCGAGGCTGGATTTCCAACAAACCCACGAGACCTTTCAGATATTTCTTGACCTCATTTTGTCCTTCAACACCTAGATCATTCCACCATAGCCGTAACTTGACAGGGATTTTGGTCATTATTGAAAAATGTTCATTTTGCATTGTGCTCATCCTGCACATTTATTAAGGTGTTCTTTAACAAAACTAACTTGACTCAAAATATTTTACAAGGAGGATCAAGTTTTCGAACACGGCCTTTCAGCACTTCGGGGACGAAGATTTTGAGGCTGTGTGGGTCAATTGGATGAAAATCCTAAAAAACAATGACCCGAAGGTGGTTATTTATGCAAAGTCAGCCTTCCGGTGTCCCTTTCGGGAACATTCGGCTATTTATGACAAAACAACATCACCTGATTTATTCGTGACAGAATTAAAATTTTGACACATTTTTATTATTATTATTATTACTATTTGTTCGTTTTTTTTAGTAAAAGGTGGGGTTGAACCCGATGGGGG
This sequence comes from Nicotiana sylvestris, assembly GCF_000393655.2. Classification (NCBI taxonomy): domain Eukaryota; kingdom Viridiplantae; phylum Streptophyta; class Magnoliopsida; order Solanales; family Solanaceae; genus Nicotiana; species Nicotiana sylvestris. The sequence goes on from NC_091059.1 coordinate 38,889,854, forward strand.
TTGCCTACGTATCTCACATCCGGTGAGAATCAAACCGGCGTAGTTCGGTACATCATGAATAGAGAAAATCAATTAAACCCAGAAAGCAAGAATATTTTTTATTATTATTTTTTTTGAAAAGAGGTAAAGACTAAAGAAAATATTTATTATATATATATATATATATATATATATATATATATATATATATATTTTAAGGAAATATTTGGACTATTAGTCTGAATTTAGAAAGGAGGTACTACTAAAGAAACATCATTTTTTTTTTGAATTATGAATTTCCCGTTTTTTTTCTTTTGCTTTTAAATAAATACCCTTTTTTTATTTTGAAAGTGATAAAAAAGAAAAAAAAAATTATATGTTTTTTTTAATAAATCAAACTAGAAGAATTTTTTTTTTTTAGGAAAATTCCGGTGAGGTTTTGACACTACTTGGACATTGGTTTTATTTTTCCAAAATAAGTAATTATCTCCCTACACTGCTATTTTCTCCTTTTTTAGAAACCGGTCAGCATGCGGAACCGAAGCAAATAGATGCGCAAAACAAATAGGATGCAGCAGGGTGGTCTTTTCATTTCAGGTTGCCTATCCTAGACGGACCCAACCCCTGTGTTGAGCCCCCTAAGTCAAATGCAACGTGATGCAAATAAATGTTCCTACTAGGGATCCAGCATGAAGTTTCGTTATACTAGGTTTATACCCTGGGTATTTGTTCTAGACTGTGTACCCGAGCGGACAACTCGAGTCGAGGAGGGGGCTACGTACCGGGGACCCGCGAGATCGTCCGGCTTTGTAACTTGTCCGACCTCTTTCTTATTTCAGGTATTGACACTAACAGAATAGGGAGTCTCGACCAGCGAGCTTCTCCCCGGAGGTAAGAAGAGAAAGGTTTCGGCACAGTTTATATACAGTTCAGATAATATCAAAGCGGTAAAAGACAACATTTAGCACGTTATGCAAAAACATGTAATAAAGATTAGATAATAAAGCCAAATATAACAATTATTCTAAGCTCGAATTCTTGAACCCTGAACCAGTGGTTCTGGGTCACCATCCCCAGCAGAGTCGCCAGAGCTGTCACACCTCCTTTTTGCGCGCCCGGCCCCGAAGGGTTAAGATGCGCGAGGGAGTTTTTCCAATTTAAGTGACAATATTCGAAATGGGATTATTTATTTAATTCAGAGTCGCCACTTGGGAAAGGTTTGGTTTTTGGTGTCCCAAGTCACCGGTTTATCTTGAATCCCAAATCGAGGAAATTTTCGACTTTTCCAAATGAAGTCTGCGAACCAGAAATTCTAAGTAAGGAATTCTGTTGACCCGAGGGAAGGTGTTAGGCACCCTCGAATCCCGTGGTTCTAGCACGGTCGCTTAAATTGTTATAATGGCTAAATATTTGATTTAAATACATGTTGTGACTTATGTGCTTTTATTAAGTTTAAACCGCTTTTATTATTATCATTTATTTTTATAGAATTGCAACGTCGTGAAAATGCATCTCGAACCACGTCACAATCAATGCACCCGTAGTTGTTAACACATTTCGACTCCGTTGAGATTTGGATTCGGGTCACATCAATGTGCACCCGAGTTTAAGAATGTAATTTAATTAAGCCGTGCCTAAAGAGTCTAACGCATTATTATTTTTGGGGAAGGCCATGAAATTCACTAAACGGCCTGTCCTGAATTCTAAAATATTTATTATGGTTAGTTATTGAGGGCCCCGCAATTTTGCATTTTTTATTTGGCGAGGATCGTCTCTATTTTAGAAAGGATATCCTAAAGCGACTACATTTCTAACTGCGTTTGTCTAAAAATAGAAGAAGAAAGATATATGTTAATTCAAGTATATGCTTTGGCCTAACCCGGATCCTTGTCAATTTCTGATTAATTATTTATAAAATGGAGAGACGTCATACCTTGTGAAACATGCTTTAATTGGACAAAGAAGTTACATACGAGATTGACGAAATACAACACTTAATCCGAACAACATCCTTAAGTTGGATTTAAATTAACTTGCTTAAGCAGGATTAATAGAATTCCTTATTAAAGGAAAAACTAGTCCTATAAACTGCCTAAAGAAATCGAGACTGGTGATTCAAAACTGTATTATATTTGGCTAGATTTAACAGCCATTTGCCCCTACCTATTCAAAGCATGCTGAAAGAGTGAGTTTAATTTTAACAATCGTATTAAATAGTTTCACATTCCATGAATTGTATTTACATCCTGTATGCTACTAAACGAATCAAATACCACAGTTTCAGATCAACATAAACATTAATTAAGTACAAACTTACTAATGTATTCTCTATTAGGCTACAAATTAAAGGATTTATATAACTTTAACAATATTCGCAAAGCTGTAAGTAAGGCAACAGATGATTAAAAATTCTTCAGATCTTTCGATTCAACTTTCATTGCGACATCAGTTACATCAGACAGATTCGAAGTGTGTACCTGAGAAGATGCTTACAATGAAGAAAGCAAGAGAGTCAGTTGAGCAGCAGTGCAAGCGAAACAGCAGCAGTAACAAATAATAGCAGCAGGACAAATTCCGGTGCAAAATACAATTATAGACGAGGAAAAAGTGGAAAAATGACAGCAGTAGGCAGCGTAGCAGAAACAAAACTCAAGGCAGACCAACTCAAAGAAAGCTAAGTACAAAACACCGTCAGTAATCTCAATTGAGACTTGGAAGAATCAATACAGCCTAAACAGGTTGACAGCAAATGAAATCCAAACAGAAAACAGTTTTTCCTGAAATTTCTGTATATTCTCTGTTTCTTGCTCACTCTCTATCTGTATATATATCTTCTCTCAATGTGTCTGTATGTGCCTCTCTATGATATCCCTCTCACTATCTCTTTTCTTTTCAAAAAAAACAGTGCCAATTTTCAGTCTTGAAATCTATTTGAGTTATCAAAAGAACTCCTCTCAGTTTTTCTGTTTTTTTCAGAACTTCAGCCCTCAATGTTCAATATGGGTTCCTTCTGTGTATCTGTCTCTGTCTCAATGTGTATCTCCTCCCTTTTATAAGCCTAACATTAGGCTATCTACCAGCCTGTTCGAACAACTCAGAAACCAATCCTTTTTAGCTGTTTTTTTTCCAACTCAAACTTTTAAAATTAGGAACCCCCATCATATTCCCTGACAGTCCCCTTTTAACATTTATTAAACTAAAACAGGCCATGGGCAGCAAGAATATAATCTGACAGCATGTGCTGTCAAACTATTTTAATCAAAAAGGGCATTTATGCACATGTTGTGCATAAGTGCACATGCCCTCCAATTCTGACTGCAACTAAACAAAACCAATCCCTTTATATTTCTGATTCAACTACATCAATTGTAAGTAGCTATAGTTGATTCTCAATTCGATTCAAACAATGTTCAGCAAGACAAATCAAGCTGTTACCATTCAAACAGCTAAAACTATTTGACGACATGTATCGAATCGACTATACTAATTACAACATATACAATCAAAGCCAAGGATTAGAATCAAACAGTATCAACAAGGGGTCAGATTGCACTTGTCAATACAGAGGTTAACTTGGGGATTGATTACTCAAACAGTTTCAATTCAGTCAATTATGCAGTTTACATACACACACATTATCAGTGAATGAGGAAACATTTGATCAAATACAGAGGGGTACAGGCAAGGTGGACAATCAATAGTTGATAAAAATTCAAAGACACAAATTACACAAAACATTCGGCCATACGAACAGACCTTTAAACCACACACGTACTGAATAAAGAATAGAAAACAAACTTACCTTTAAATCTTTGAAAGAAAAATCAGAAAAATCAACTTGTGTTTGAACAGACCCTTCTCAAGGTTGAACGGACTTTAATAGAAGTTTTTCTCAAATGAGAAACACTTCGATTAAGGTCCATTAGACCCTAATCTCTTGGCTTGAACAGACACGGAACAGGCACGCGGAACCCTAGGGTTCAAAAAAAAATATGATCCGGGATTCGTGTTTCCCTAGTTAGATTCGGACCAAACCAAGCCTGGTTTGGTCACGAGGGAGGTTCGGGGACTGTCTGGTGCGAAGCTGGGGTAGATCGGGGTGGATCGAGTTCCGACTCGAATCTTCAGATGAAGATTCGAGAAGGTGGGAGGGGATTCGAAATGTGTAGTTGGTGGATTTGGGTTCAGGACGGTGAGGGGCATCTATGGTGTTAAGGAGGGGGTCACCGGCGTCCATGCCGCCGGCTTTCATGGTGAAGGTATACAGGGGCGGCTAGAGTTTGGAGGCCTGAGGTCTGTGGAGGGGACGACTAGGGCCTGGGGGTTTGGATAGGGGGGGCAGGGTAAAGGTTACAGGCTTATATAGTTAGTGAGGGGTCGATTCCTGGCCGTTGGATGGGGTGAGATGAAGGGCCAGGATCCTTCAACTAACGGGAAACGGTGTCGTTTTAGACCTAAGGGGGTTGGGTCGGTCCGGGTGGAATGGGTCGGGTTTGTTCATGGGTTAAGGGGAAGTGATCTTGGCCGTTGATCAATCTGAGATCAACGGCCTAGATCAGACTAGGTCAATACGACGTCATTTGGATGCTCTGGGTGTCAGCTGGTATGGACCGGGTTTCACATGGGGTTTTGGGTTTGAGTTTGGGCCTCGAATTAAAATAGGCCCAAACTGATTTCAACCCAATTCTGCACTCTCTTTTTATTTTTTTATTTTTTATTTTAAAACAAAACCTAAGTAAATCAAACTAAAATTAAATAAACACTTAATACAATTATTTGCACACATATATTAAAATATTTAAAGCAGGTAAAATCAAACAAAACAACAATCACGGCCAAATATGCATATTTATGATTTTTCTATTTAATAACCGGATTACGGTTCAAACAGCACACGACACACACATTTTTTGTATTTTGTTTCAATAATGGACAAAAATCATAGATAATTAACAAAAATGCCACGTGAAAAATCCTTTCATTGTACAGCAAGACCGATCGCTATTATTTTTTGTTTCTTTTGGAGTAATTGTCGCGTAAAACAAAAATCACGTGCTCACACAGATAATAAAGCCAAATATAACAATTATTCTAAGCTCGAATTTTTGAACCCTGAACCAAAGGTTCTGGGTTGAAATCCCCAGCAGAGTCGCCAGAGCTGTCACACCTCCTTTTTGCGCGCCCGACCCCGAAGGGTTTAATGCGCGAGGGAGTTTTTCCAATTTAAGTGATAATATTCGAAATGAGATTATTTATTTAATTTAGAGTCGCCCCTTGGGAAAGGTTTGGCTTTTGGTGTCCCAAGTCACCGGTTTATCTTGAATCCCGAATCGAGGAAAATATTCGACTTTTCCAAATGAAGTCTGCGAACCAGAAATTCTAAGTAAGGAATTCTGTTGACCCGAGGGAAGGTGTTAGGCACCCTTGAATCCCGTGGTTCTAGCACGGTCGCTTAAATTGTTATAATGGCTAAATATCTGATTTAAATACATGTTGTGACTTATGTGCTTTTATTAAGTTTAAACCGCTTTTATTATTATCATTTATTTTTATAGAATTGCAACGTCGTGAAAATGCATCTCGAACCACGTCACAATCAATGCACCCGTGGTCGTCGACACATTTTGACTCCGTTGAGATTCGGATTTGGGTCACATCAATGTGCACCCGTGTTTAAGAAGGTTAAATTATTAAAGGTGCGCCTAAAGCAACTAGCGTATTGTTATTTTGGGAAGGCCGTAAAATTCGCTAAACGGCCTGTCCCGAATTCTAAGTATTTTAATATATACATTTAGAGGGCCCCGCAGCTTGTGCATTTTTGTTTGTCGAGGCTCGTCTCATTTTTATTTAAAAGGATAAACCTACAGTGACTATATTTTCCTATTAAGTTCGTCTCTAAAATAAAAGAAAATCTCTTAATTAATTACATGCTAAAAACGTAACTTATTAATTATTAGTTTACGGCTAATGCGAATGGAAAATTGCGACCGAGTTTGTACAAAGAAAAACTGCTTTCATTCTATATTCTATTATTCAATAATACTAAAACGTGAGATTGACACACCATAATATCAAAACAGATTAACTATTCTTTGATTAATTTAAACTAACATTATTAGATGAAGAAGTTATACATATGTGACATCGTTACTAATTTAATCAATCAACTACATTTTTATACAAAGAAAAGAAAATTATATTCAACCACAAATCTAAACAGGAGGAACGATGCCAATATCAGTAATTATCAAGCCTATGTCGAAGCAAGGAATCCAACAAGAAAGTCGGCATACATGGCTAACCCGTTAACGTAACACCGCATGAGAATTTGTTTGGGATATGTTTATCTTGAAATCAAATTGGACCGGATATAGCAGGTTTGATAGTTCAAAGGTCCAGACAGGATTAAATACAGATACTTGCCATGATTCTATGTTATACTGTCATCACTAAATCCAGGCTAAATTGTTATACACATGGAGGTACGTCTGATCTAATCATACAATCTAATAGTCCATCTCAATTAGGATATGTATTAATTCATACAGAACAAATGCAGTTGGAATGAGCTTAAAAAAATACAAGCTAACTATCATTCAACCTATTGCTATACTTTGAACACAAGTACTGTGAAGCAAACAATGTTCATTTCTTTATTTCTACTTCAAACTTCAAGCTTTCAACAACACATGGTTTCAGAAGTGTGTACCTGGAAGTGCTTACAATTGAAGAAGAAGAGAGGTCAGTAGAGCAGTAGTGTAAACGAACAGCAGCAGTAACAGATAAGTAACATCAGAACAAGTTCCAGTGCAAGATGCAACTATAGCCGATGGAAAAAGTAGCAAAATGACAGCAGCAAGCAGTGGAGTAGAATCAGAACTCCAGACAGACCAGATCCAGAAATAAACCAATGAAACACACAACCAGTAAACTCAGTTGGGACTTGGAAAGATCAGTATTGATTAAACAGGTCGAAACAAGTGAAATCAAGACAACAATGGGAAGAACAGTTTCTGATTTTGTCTGTGTGATTTCTATCTCTCCCCCTCTATCTATCTGTCTGTGTTCCTTATGTGTGTCTGTGTGTGTGTATCTCTCAATGTGTATCCCTGTATATGCCTCTTTATTTTCTATCCCCTCTTTTTGATTTTCAGTCTATATCTGTATATGCATGTCTATTTCTTTGTATCCTCTCTCCCCCCAAAATCTTTTTTTTCCTTTTTAAGTGGCAGCTCCTCTCTACTTATAACCTAGCATCGGGCCATTTTACAGCCTGTTAAACCCATCAGAAATCCCTCCTTTTCTGCTGTTTTTCCACTCAACATTTAAAAGTAGAAACCCTCCCATGAGATTCCCTGACAACCTTTTTATCACCTTATTAAACTAAAACCAGACATGGGCAGCAAGAATATAATCTGACAGCACATGCTGTCCAATTATTTTAATTCCTTAACAGCTGACCATACACATGCTGCCCAAAATCTAAGCCAAGTGAACATGCTATCCATTTAAAACCAAAGTCTGAACTGCAACTATAACACCACCCTTAAATGTTTTCTGATTCAAATTGAACAAATCACAGGCAACATACTCAGTTCCTAATTGAATTCAAACAAAACATCAGCAGGAAAACCAATAACATGAATCAAATTATTACCATTCAAAGCTGAACTAATTGACGACATATATTGAATCGACTATGCGAATCACAACACATACAATCGAAGCCCAATGATCAGAATCCAACAGTATCAGCAGTGGGTTCAAGTTGTACTGACCAAAACAAAATTGGCCCTGGGAACTAATTAATCGACCTATTTCAATTTCAGTTGGTTGTACAGTTTACACATACACACATTATCAGCAAATGAAGAAAGATTTGTCCAAATACAAAGGTCCGGGCAAGGTGGACAGGAACAGTCGACAAACAATTCAAAAATAAAATCAACTAAACATTTGGGGCAATGAACAGACATTCAATTACAACAAACACATGAACTGATAAGAAAGGAAAGCAAAAATACCTTAAAATATTGAAAAATCAACAAGCCCTAGCTCGGATTTGAATCGACCTTTCTTGGGGTTGAACGGACTTTAATCGAAGTGTTCCCAACTGAGAACACTTCGATTAAGGTCCATTAGACCCTAATCTCCATGGTTCAAACGGACACAGATCGGGCTCAGGGTTTCTAGGGTTCCTAAGGGGCAGATTTGGGATTTGTGTTTTCATAGTTAGATTCGGACCAAACCAAGCATGGTTTGGTCACGAGGGAGGTCAGGGGAGTGCTCGGTATGAACCTGGGGTGGTTTGGTGTAGATCGAGTTTTGCTGGAATCTTCAAATGAAGATTCGAGAACCTAGGGGTTGATTCGAGGCAAAGGGACAACAGATCCATGTTCAGGGTGGTGAGGCGGTCCTATGGTGTTAAGGTGGTGGTCACCGGCGTCCTTGCCGCCGGGTTTTTGGTGAGGGGAAAGGGGGGCGGCTCTAGGGTTCCGTGGTGGCTTGGGTTAGGTGAGGGGGATGAAGACGAAGGAGGGGTTCTTGGATAGGGGGGCGGGGTACGAGAGGAAAGCTTATATATGGGGTGGATGGCTTGATCTCGGCCGTTAGATCAATTGAGATCAACGGCTTGGATCCAAAGGTTTAAACGAACGGTGTCATTTGGTTTAGTATTGGGGTCGGGGTTGGTTCGGGTAACGGGTCGGGTAATGGGGTTATGGGTGAGAGATCTGGACCGTTAGATCAATTTGGTTTGATGGCCGAGATGGATTGGCCTTGAAACGACGTAGTTTTTGTGTCAAACTACGTCGTTTTGGTGGCCTGGGAGATGGGCTGCTTGGACCGGCATGCTTTTGGGCCTCAGGTTTAAAAATGAACACGGGCCCAATCCGACTTTAAACCAATTTGCACCCTTTTCTTTTATTTTCTAACTTTTAAGAACACAAAACCTAATTAAACAAAATTAAACCCCATTAGTTAACACTTAATGCAATTATTACACACATATTAAAATATTTAAAATAGGTAAAATCACACCAAGGCAACAAATAGGACAAAAGATGCATATTTTGTGATTTTCCTTTTAATAACCGGATTTTGGTTCAACTAACACACGACACATTTTTTGTATTTTGTTTGATAAAAATAAAAATGGACAAGGTCACAAATAACTAACAAAAATGTCACGTAAAATCCAAAAGATTGTACAGCAAAACAATTGCTATTATTTTTTGTTTCTTTTGGAGTGATTGTCGCGTAAACAAAAATCACGTTTTAGTTTCAAATTCTGTTTTTTCATTTTTCTGCCCCCACCCACTTTATTTTTTTGCTCCCCTCCCCCCTCCCGGAAAAAATATTTTTTAAATATATTTTTCAGTTTTAGTTTTTTTATTTATCGGTTTAAAGGTTCAAAATTTTACAAGTTTCAAAGTTATGAGTTCGGAGGTTTATGTGTTTGGAAGTTTATATGTTTGGAAATTATAAAGTTTACAGGTTAGAAATTCCGTGGTTTCGAAAGTTTAGTGGTTCGAAAGTTTATGAAAAATATTGGTTCAGAAGGTTATTGGTTTGAAAGTTTATGGCTTCATGTTTATTATATCTAAATTATTTATAAATACTCTTGAAAAGTCATTTTCCTTAATTTGCGTACCAAATACCGGAAAATGAATAAGATTACTACTTGTTTTCCAAAAAAATATTTTTTTGGAAAATATTTTTCACGGAAAATATTTTCCGTTATACCAAACACACCCAAAGTGAAGGATTTTTATGTCTTTAAATAAAATAAGTAATGGCATGATAGTCTCAAATTAAATGAATTTTATGGTTAAAGTCACTATATTGTGGGAGTGCTTTTTGGGAAAACCTTAAAAATAAAACGAAAAAGCAGCCACTAAAACTTTCCCAAGGTGGTAAGACTTATAACGTGGATTATACTATTCTTGAAGTTCTTGTTTTTAAAATATAATTTTTTTTAAAAAAAAAAGTCGTTCGAAACAAAAATGAAAAGCATATCAACTTAACTTTGTTAAACTTAAGATGGAGGAAATAATATTTCCTTTACATGAATGTAAAATAATCTACGCATAAGATCATCATACCTACTGCTACTATTCTTTTTTGTCTTTCGTCTCAGCATTCGCGAAATCTTAAGCTTTTATCTTTCAGATCGATAATAGGGTAGTTTTCCGCGCGTATTCACTTTTCCTCTCATGTAGGGTGTGTTTGGTATGGAGGAAAATATTTTTTAATTTTTCTATTGTTTATTTTAAAAATGGTAACTACAATTATATTTGATTTTGTGGTTCTAAAAATACGTGATTTATTTCAACACTAGTTATTAGGCAATAGATGCTAAGTGTAAATAAAGGAAATAAGATACGCAAACCAATGGAGTCACAAGGTTGGGCCTCGAGCTGGCTGGAGCAGGGTCTCATGGTCTAGATGAGGCTAAAGGCAACGAACTATTGATGAAGAATCAATTATAATGAAGGCCTCAGAGATGGCCTTTAGTGGTTAATTATGAGCAATAAATGAATAACAATAAATAAATAATGAAAAAATAAGCAATAAACGTGAAAACAATTGTGTTAGCAAAGAGCAGAGAATGTTGTATTGTATTCGATGTTGTATAATAATCCGACCACTTTACAAGATGACAAAGGTCCCCTTTATATAGGAGAGAGGAATCCCAACATAGTACATGTCTAATAATAACGAGGAAATGCTATTGGTACAGTTGTATAATGACTTAGTACGGATTTGTGCTATTCTTGCAGACCTGGTCTGCTCTAACCTTGTGTATTTGGAAATATTCCCGCATTTCCATGACGATCATCGATTGTACTGCTCCGAGGTCGACCATAGTGAGCCTTCGATGTGCTCCTTCGAGGGACACACCTCGGGGTCATACCTCACGCTCTGCTTCGGGCTTCTTCGAGGTTAGGCGTGGAGCAGCATAGTAGCCCCAAAGTCAAACTCCCCAATTTTGACCGTATACAGATAGTCTCCGCGTTTCTTAGGATGAAATGATAAGAAACGATCTTGAGTTCTTGCTTCTTCGATACCCCCATTATGACGTCAGCTACGTGAGATCATTAAATGGCATAACAAAAAAGTTGTACTGAGGTCTTATCAAACACGGTTCTCGAAAAGCCCACGAACTGCTATTGGTCGCCCTTTAAACTCCTCCCAGTGACTTATAAATACTCCAATTCTCTATCTTTCAAACCTTTGCAACATCTTCAGATCTTCAAATCTTCGTTAACGGTTTCCTGCCTTCACCCTTCTTCCGTGTTCAATTCTTTGTCAACTTGCTTTGAAACTTTTGTTACAAGCATGGCAAAACTTCTAAAACAATACCTCAAAAAGGGGAAGCCTCTTCTTTGTCACGCTCGTCTAAGAGCAAAAAGGTAGTTCCCCCCAGCGTCGAGGAGTGTGTTCCTGGGACCTTTGATACGACCTCCAATTTGAAAATGGATAGACCTTCTTCGGTACCGGGTCGATGCGAACCCATATCTCGGTATGTTAGTCTAATAACTGACATAAAGAAGGTGAAAATAGATTGTCGCTGGGAAAAGGCGGTACAAGTTGAGATCCCTTCTCCGGAAGAGGATATAACTACACACAAACCTGGTTTCCTCAGCGTGTATACATATCCCTTTACCTTGGGTCATGTAAGTTCTTCTTCTCCATCGATAGACTCGGTGATTCTCGATTTTTGCCGAGAATATCGAGTGACGCTTGGTTAGATTTATCATTCTTTTGGAGAATCGTTTATTTGCTTAGACATTTCTCAAATATGGTCGAGGGGATGTCTTTCACCCTCGATCACCTAATCATGTTGTATAGTCTTCGCCTCTATCGAGGGGGCCTAGTCAAACTGCAGCATCAATCTACCAAAGCATTTTTTACCAACACCGCTGAAGATAAAGACCGAGGGTGGATGAGTCGCGTCGTTCGAGTTAGAACTTCGGACCTTATCCCTGCCGAGAAGATGCCATTCCCCGAGGAATGGAATATGAGGCGTAAGTGTTGTTACACCGAGCATGTTTTATCATCTGAATGTCCTCTTTTCCTCTTTCGAACTAACCCCTTTGTTGTTTGAATTGATTTTTCTCTGGTCGCTTAGCCACCGTGTGGTTCCCCGGCGCGGTCAATGACCTCCCGAGCTGGGTTATACTTTTAGACTCTGCCTCTCTATATGACAAGTATGTTTGGCATGATCTAGACAAAACTCGATGGGAGGCCACAAATCATGGTATGCCCTCACCACTATCACTTCCAAATCCCTTATGAATGGATTTCTTAGCGGTATGTTTGACATTTTACACCTGTGCAGGCCTCGGGGACTGTTTCAATGAGGCTGCCTGTTTTTTTTCCCTAAGCGGAAATCTGGTTTATGACATTTGGAGGGACAACTCATTCCTTTTGGGAACTGGGTTTGAAGAGTCGCCACCGAATGATTAAGGTGCATTAAGATACCAAGAGAGATTGATTTGGATAACCAGAGATAGGGTAAGGGCTTGAAATTATTCTAAGGGGAAGGTGTTAGACATCCCTCAGAATCCACTAGTGTGGTTCCCGGCCAGACAATTATTGTGAATTTTGGTGCAATTAACATATAAGCAAATAAGGCTCAAATGAGAGGGGATTTCAATACATAATGGTTTGAAAGTAAACAAAGCTTGGAAGAACAGTTAGAAGGGCTGATTAAAAAAAGTTGTAATGCTAAAAGAATAAAGAATAAAGGAGAGGGGGTCCTAGGTTTATTAGAAATATGGATCACCCCACACAACGTCTGGTAATCACTCCTCAATGAGGGGCTACACGTGACATTATCGCTTGGTCATCATATCCATATCTACCCGTCCCACCCTATTAAGGTATTAAAGCGCGGATTGGTCTCGATTACTTATTACATGCTATTACCCATCCCATTCCTATCAATCCCGGAGGCACTTAGGACTACTAATCCTAAAAGGGAGAGATGCTGGGCTTATTTGGAGTTTCAAAGGTAAAATTTCTAAGGCGACATACAAAAACACACATTGCATATAAAAGGGGAAACACATAAGCATATAGGCTCAAGTATACCTCCTCAAATTAACACATAAAGTAGCATGTCTTACACATACTTCTTAGGTCTGATTTAAAAGCAATAAAGATGAGGGAGATGAGATTGTTGAGGCAGTTTTAGTTTATTGCATAACTCAGATAAGAAGTCTGAATCAGGTCTGCCTGCTGGTTATAATGATTAATAGAAGCAGATTCAGTTTACAGTTATTACCCTAAGGCTTGCCTAAGTTTTTAGATGGGGTCCTATATGCATGATATCTACTGAATTTAGAAGGTGATAAGACAGTAGAAACTTGAAATAACTTATTTGAAATTCTATAGGCATGCTTGCTAGACCTTGTTAAGCGAGGGAATTAGGTTATTAAAAGAAACAGAATGTACAAAAATTGGACTAGTTACAGGTGCTGCAGGCGGTAGTATCTACTATTACTGATTTTATATCCAACATTGACTGTGAATGAAAAACGAATCAGATTGATTTAAGAAACCCCTATAGGCATGATTTCTATGCATTACTTGTTTTTAAACCTTATAGGCATGACATCTAAATGAAGTTTGAATATGCATAATTAAAAGTACCCTATAGGCAGGTTTTCTACATGAAGTTGAATATGCAGAATTAAAAACGCACCCTATAGGCAGGTTTTCTACGTGAAGTTGAATATGCAGAATTAAAGGTATCCTATAAGCATGGTCTCTAGGTGAAGTTCGAATATGCAGGAGTTAAAACACCTTATAGGCATGTTTTCTACCCTTGCATACATAGTTACCCAACCTTTTTCAATAGCCAGCCCCAAGTTTTTATTACAACTTATTACAAACCAGAATAATAGATTACATCAGAAAATAATACAAAGAAAGTACAACCAGAGGAGGCCGGATTCTTGACTTCCTCTCTGAGTTACAAGATAAACCAACTCAAAGACCATTGATCCAAAGCCTTTCTCAGACTCGAGTGTGTCAGATTTCCCTAAGAGCCTCAATGGGACTCTGGGCAGTGCTCACACCCAAATTGTATTACCAGAATAGGGACAAGTGCAGTGTGGAAGTGACAGCCCTCAAGTGTCCAAGTTCAGAGGGAGCTCATGGGTCCCAAGGCAAGGCTTACAAGAGGGGGCAGAACTTAAGTCTAAGAGAGAGTGCAGGTGAAGAAACAGAGTAAAGAAGAGGGAAAGAGGTGCTAGGAAACAGTTACAGAGTTAATGACTTCACACAAAGGGGTTCAGGGATTGCAAAGGGCCTATGCACTTAGGCATTAGTTAATTCTGGGCATGCACAGCAATAGGGAGTGCTGTTATGCCTACAAAATCAACCAGAATACACAATCACATAATGGTAACATAGAGGTTATGATCCCAGGGGAATCAGGTTTGAGTCATAGACATCAATACTTAATACTGTCATGCCTCAAACAAATCATCAATATCAAACACATTGGGGTAGGGATTTAGGACACATAATAAATTCAAAATAGGTAGAAGGAAATTACAATATCCTAAAATAAGTACTGGACTAAACACAAGTAGTAGGCAAACAAGAAGGCAAAAGTATTAAGTAAACATATTGTTGTGATGCTGAAATCTTAATCAGAACATACCAGTTCAAAGAAGCAAAATATAGTAAAAGCAGGTAGCAGGACTTTGAAGACAGGCCACAGTATGAGTAACAGGAGAGAATATTTTGAGTGTAAATGATTTTAGAACTAAGTGAGTTCGTGTGTGTGTTAATGAAAAAGCATGGTATTTATAGTTTGAAAACAGACAGAAAATAAGGCAAGGATTATAGTTTAGCAGTAATTATGGAACTATGTACCAATGAAAATCAGATTAGTATAAGGACTTCCTTTAATTAAAGAGTAAAAATTAAACGGTAACATGTAAATACTAAAAAAGGAAAGCAATCACATAAGGCTGAATATGACCAATAAGGAAGTATCTTCAGCATAGTATAGTAATAGAGACTAGGTTCATCAGATTCTAATCAAGGAAAGGTCTATAATTATCATATACCAATGTAATCAAGGTAAGGGAATTAATCAAATAGAGTAGAAAAGGTAGGGATCGAAAGTTCAAAGGAAAGTGTTCAAATTGGTCCAAGAAACAGGGAAATCAGTAAAACAAGGAAATAATCAATCAGAATTACACAAGGAGGTTTGAAATCAGTCCACAATTGAAGGTCATTTCAGAGGGAAATTCAGCATATAAAGAGTGCATAAACATTAGGCATGCAAGGCTAAATCTATGACAAAGAGAAGTGTCATGCAATCACAAAATCAGTAAGTAGTGGACTACCGAAACATGGTAGTCACATAGGCCAATTTCAGTAATTATTAATAGAGAAAAGAGAGAGTATCAAATAGCATGCAAAGGGGTCAAGTGAAAAGACCCTATAGTGGAGTCTCAATGGTACCAGGAAGTCAAAATCACATGAAGAAACAGAGGTTGAAACAAAAGATTTCGAAATTTAGTCGAGCAACAGATGAAGCAACTTCAAAAACTCAAATATGTCCAAAGAAATTAGGGTTTTGAAACCCATCGAATTCAGAGCATGATCAACAAGTAAATCCCATAGCAAATAGTCTCTGGACTCGAATGAACCCCAAATTTTAGGGTTTTCTCCATCAATCAAGTATAGAGATGAAAAACAAGTAAATCAGGCAAAAATACTAACAAAATGAATTCAGAAATCTCAAAAAGGTTAAGGCCCTTAACATGCAAACTCAAGTAAAAGAACAACACAAGGAAACATAGTAGAACATGTTGAAAATCAGAGAAACTTCAAAAGATAACTTAACAAAACCTAAATCGGAAAAGATAAGGGGTTTTGAAGGTAAAGCTTTGGAAAGAAACCTTGAGAAAACGTTTAGGAGTTGAGAGTTAACACAGATCTAAGCATATCTAAAAGAATTGGAAGAACCTCAAAGGTTAGGGTTTCAGAAGAACCCCAGATGGTGAGAAAGGCTTTGGAAACCATCGATCTAAGCAGGAAGAGTCAAGAGTCAGGCTTGAATAGCCATGGCTGGCCGGAGCAAAGTCGAAGATGATCGGAGACAGCCATAGAACTGAAATCAACCAAGGTCTGGACCAAACTTTTCCAGGATCTAGCCTTGAAACCATGATAATCGAGCATGTACAAGCCAAATGAGGTAGATACAGGCCTCCAATGACCTTAGAAGCCATGGATTTGGGAGGTTTTCGGGTGGTGGTTGAAGGCGGCGGCTAGGGTTTGAGAGAGGATGGAGAGACGATTGAGAGATAAGGGGGGTTTGAAAGTGGCTACAGGTGAAAAATGACTAGGGTTTGGGGTAGGTCGGGATTAAAAAAGAAAAGGGTTGATGTGAGTCGTTGATCTAGGCGATCAACGGCTGGGATTAAAAGGAAATCCGGGCAGGTTATTTAAAAAGGATCGTGGGTCAGGTAGATTAGGATTTGGGCTGGGTAATTAGGTTTAAAAATTGGGGTTCAATTCAGGCTACAATTGAAACACAATTGGGCTATATTTTAAATAGCCACTCTTCCCTTATTTATTTTATAAAAAATAGTAGAATAATTTCTGAAAATAAATTAAAGGTACTATAATAATTAATAGTACATAATTATCAAATTAAAATATTGGACCTAATTTTTATAGATATAAACGTAATTAAATTTAAAAGAGGCTAATATTGCAATTATATGCAATTTAGCTTTAAAAATACTAAATAAATTTGTAAAAATATGCAAAAATTACATTAGCTATATTTTAGTATAATATGTGATTTAAATAAATGAATCACCAAACATGATAATTTTGGGAATAATTATTGTGTTTTTTTCTGGATAAGATAGGGCAATAAATTGATTTAAAAATCTTTAAAATTAAGAAAAAATAATAAAATATTTGGACCTACTTATATATGCATACATATGCTATTTTGAATGTATTTTGCATATTAAAAATATATAGGAAAAAATTGGGTATCAATAGCTGCCCCTCTTTACCCGGAAAGGATGAAAGAGTTGTTGGGTAAAGACATGATGGCCAATTTTGACCGAACGAAATGGTTCGAGGAGACTTAGGTCGTGCTCTGGCTTCTGAGCTACATACATATCCCTGGTCTTACAGGAATTAGGCCATATGTAGTTTAGGATCCATCGGCGAAGTATGCCGATGGAGACTTTTCAAGAACGGACGCAATATTAATGACGAGGTGAATGGTTGAAGTTTGATAGGGTTGCGGGAACCGGAGCGGGATCGCTCCTGCCGGGGTGGCCGTTGCTCTCTGGATTTCCTGCAAATAAGCAATACAAGCATATATGGTGCATAATTTAACATGATTCAAATTCTCGTCGAACCATGAAGGTTGTCTTTGGGAGGTTAGAATGACGTCCTTAGACCATGATGTCCTGGGCCATGAAGCGTATAATAAAGGATTCGCAAGCCATGAAATGACGCTCTCAGGCTATGAGAATGATGCCTCCGAACCATGATGTCTTTGAATAATGATATGCAAAAGATAAAAAGGGGTCCTCAGGCCATGGCATGGTGTTCTTGGGCTATGAAAATGGTGCCTCCGAACAATGACGCCTTCGGATAATTTGGTGATCTTTCAGCCCATGAGATGCAGTATTTGGCGATCTTTCAGCCTATGTAGTGCAGGAGGTGGTGATCTTTCAGCCGTGCAAAATGTAGAGGTAGCGATCTTTCAGCCGTGCAAATGTAGAGATGGCAATCTTTCATCCATGCAAATGTAGAGGCAACAATCTTTCAGCCATGCAAATGTAGAGGCGGCAATCTTTCAGCCATGCAAATACAGATAAAGTGGCGGTTTTTCAGCCATGCAAATGTAAATAAAGTGGCGGTTTTTCAGCCATGCAAATGTAAATAAAGTGGCGATCTTTCAGCCATGCAAATGCAGATGGAGGTAGAGCTTAACCTCGAAAGGTAGAATGGTAGCCTTATGCAATGCAGAAATACAGATGGAGACAACGCTTAGTCTCGAAAGGCATAATGGTAGCCTTATATAATGCAAGAATGCAGATGGAGGTAGAGCTTGACCTTGGAAGGCAGAATGGTAACCTTATGCAATGCAGAAATGCAGATGGAGATAGAGCTTAGTCTCGGAAGGCAGAATGGTAGCCTTATGCAATGCAAGAATGCAGGTGGAGGTAGATCTTAACCTCGGAAGGTAGAATGGTAGCCTTATGCAATGCAAAAATGCAGATGGAGACAGAGCTTAGTCTCGGAAGGCAGAATGCCAGCCTTATGTAATGCAAGAATGCAGATGGAGACAGAGCTTAGTCTCGGAAGGCAAAATGGCAGCCTTATGCAATGCAAGAATGCAGATGTAGACAGAGCTTAGTCTCGGAAGGCAGAATGGTAGCCTTATGCAATGAAAGAATGTAGATGGAGGTAGAGCTTAACCTCGGAAGGTAGAATGGTAGCCTTATGCAATGCAGAAATACAGATGGAGACAGAGCTTAGTCTCGGAAGGCAAAATGGAAGCCTTATGCAATGCAAGAATGCAGATGGAGATAAAGCTTAGTCTCGGAAGGCAGAATGGCAGCCTTATGCAATGCAAGAATGCAGATGGAGGTAGAGCTTAGTCTCGGAAGGCAGAATGGTATCCTTATGCAATGCAAGAATGCAAAATGGTAGCCTTATGCAATGCAAGAATGCAGATGGAGGTAGAGCTTAACCTCGGAAGGAAGAATGGTAGCCTTATGCAATGCAGAAATGCAGATGGAGACAAAGCTTAGTCTTGGAAGGCAGAATGGCAGCCTTATGCAATGCAAGAATGCATATGGAGACAGAGCTTCGTCTGGGAAAGTAGAATGGTAGCCTTATGCAATGCAAGAATGTAGATGGAGGTAGAGCTTAACCTCGGAAGGAAGAATAGTAGCCTTATACAAGAAATAAAATGGCAAATGGTGATAGAGCTTTCTTAGCTGATAGCAGATTGCGGTATCATGACTACTGGGGATATTATGACACACGGAATATCACCGGTGTGCGTGGATAGCAAATGTTGGTAAGTGCGATAGTTCTGGGAGTTGTATTCCTGAACAACATTTGTCTCATGAGTGTATATTATGTTTGATGCTTTCGCAATCCCAGTACCTGCATCCAAAGAAAAATCATGAGTTTTGTAAAGGGGGAAGGTTAGTTCGTATTCCCGCTGGCTCCGCTTGACTTGCTCGGCTTCGATCTGGTGATACTACATGTATCATTGGGGTACCGTTGCTAAACAAGGTAATTTCAACAATAAACATGCATGATTTTGTAAAAATATGACATAAGTATATAATCAAGAAACAACTTTTTAGATGAACCAACGACTATGACGTGGTTCAAGACATTGCAACCTCTCTTGCTATGGAATTTTGAGGGTCTTTCTCAAAATTCTGCCCCAGTTTCCAATTTCAGGGGACATGAAATTTTTATTGAATTGTGACCAAACCCATAGGGCTGCCTACGTATCCCCTCTTAAATGGGAATCAGGTCAGGCATAGTTAAATTTACATCATATAGGAAAGCATAAGATTACACATAGTAACGCTTGACTGCATCTGAATTGATCGGCTTTGGCCAGACTTCTCCGTCCATTTCTGCAAGTATGAGGGCTCCTCCTGTCAGGACCCGATGAACCATGTATGGACCCTACCAGTTGGGAGAGAACTTCCCTTTGGCTTCATCTTGATGCGGGAAAATTTTCTTTAACACCAGCTGCCCCGGTGTGAACTGCCTCGGCTTGACTCTTTTGTTGAAGACTTTGGATATTCTGTTCTGATAGAGTTGACCATGGCAAATTGCATTCATTCTCTTTTCGTCTATAAGGGCTAGCTGTTCATAACGACTTTTCACCCATTCTACGTTGTCGAGTTCTGCTTCCTGTATAATTCTTAAGGAAGGGATTTCTACCTCAGCGGGAATGACTGCCTCTGCGCCATAAACTAGCATATAGGGGGTTGCCCCAGTTGATGTATAGACTGTGGTGCGATACCCCATTAAAGCAAACGATAGCTTTTCGTGCCACTGCTTATGCTTCTCTATCATTTTCCTTAGTATCTTCTTGATGTTCTTATTGGCGGCTTTTACGGCCCTGTTCATCTGAGGTCTGTAGGCTGTAGAATTCTTGTGTCTGATCTTGAAAGTTTCACACATAGCTTTCATCAGGTCGCTATTGAGGTTGGGGCCATTGTCAGTAATGATTGATTCTGGAATCCCGAATTGACAAACGATGCGGTCGCAGATAAAGTCTGCCACGACTTTCTTAGTCACTGCTCTATAAGATGTTGTTTCTACCCACTTGGTGAAATAGTCTATGGCTACCAGAATAAATCTGTGTCCATTTGAAGCGGCAGGCTCGATTGGTCCAATAACATCCATTCCCCAAGCAACGAACGACCATGGTGAGCTTGTTACATTAAGCTCATTTGGAGGTACCTTTATCATGCCTGCATGTATCTGGCAGCGATGACATTTTTGGACATACTGGATGTAGTCCGTCTCCATAGTCATCCAAAAGTAACCAGCTCGGAGTATCTTCTTTGCTAAGACAAAACTGTTCATATGTGGACCGCAGGTCCTAGCGTGAATTTCCTCTAGTAGCTTGGATGCTTCTTTTGCATCGACACACCTTAGTAATCCTAGGTCAGGAGTCCTCCTATACATGATTCCTCCGCTGTGAAAGAAGTTATTGGATAACCTCCAAAGTGTGCATTTCTGAGTAGGATTTGCAGGTTCTGGGTATTCCCCTTTCGCCAAGTATTCCTTGATGTCATGAAACCAAGGCCTTCCATCTGCTTCTTCTTCAACATGTGCACAATAAGCTGGCTGATCATGGATCCTTACTGGAATAGGATCAATGAAGTTTTTGTTCGGATGTTGTATCATGGATGATAGGGTGGCCAATGCATCGGCGAGCTCATTCTGGACTCTGGGAACATGTTGGAATTCCGTCTTTGTGAACCTCTTTCTCAATTCTTGCACATGGTGCAGATATGGGAGTATCTTGGTGTTCTTTGTTGCCCATTCTTCTCGTACCTGATATATAAGTAAGTTTGAATATCTGACCACTGGAAACTCTTTAATGTTCATGTCAATGGCCATTTTGAGCCCTAAGATGCAGGCTTCATACTTGGCCGTGTTGTTGGTGCACGGGAACCTGAGTTTGGCAGACACCGGATAATGCTGACCAGTTTCTGATACTAGGACGGCTCTTATGCCAACTCTTTTGAAATTTGTTGTTCCATCGAAAAATATTCTCCAACCATTATAGGATTCTGCAATGTCCTCTCCTATGAATGATACCTCTTCGTCAGGAAAATACATTTTTAGGGGGTCGTATTGTCCATCCACGGAGTTTTCAGCAAGGTGATCTGCTAGTGCATGTCCCTTGATTGCCTTCTGAGTTATGTAGACAATGTCAAATTCACTCAACAGGATTTGCCACTTGGCTAGCTTGCCAGTGGGCATGGGCTTCTGAAAGATGTACTTCAAAGGATCCATCATTGATATGAGATATGTAGTATAGGCACAGAAGTAGTGCCTCAGCTTCTGAGCTACCCAAGTCAAAGCACAACAGGTGCACTCTAAAAGAGAATATCGGGCCTCGTACGGGGTGAACTTATTGCTAAGATAATAGATGGCCTGCTCCTTCCTCCCCATCTCATCATGCTGCCCTAGAACATAACCGAAAGCTCCTCCAATACTGCAAGGTAGAGTAATAAAGGTCTACCTAGCTCGGGCGGGACCAAAACCGGTGGTGTTGACAGGTACTCCTTGATTTTGTCGAAAGCTTTTTGGCAGTCATCAGTCCATTTGGTAGTGGCGTCTTTCTTTAACATCTTAAAAATTGGCTCACAAATAGCTGTAGATTGTGCTATGAACCGGCTGATGTAATAGAGTTTCCCCAAGAAACTCATCACATCCTTCTTATTCTTTGGGGTGGTAATTCTTTAATAGATTTGACCTTTGATGGATCTAGTTCTATTCCTCGGTGACTCATAATAAACCCAAGTAGTTTTCCGGCAGGAACCCCAAATTCACATTTTGCGGGATTCAGTTTCAGGTTGTACCTTCGCAGTCTGTTGAAAAACTTCCTCAAATCTTCCATGTGATTAGTGGCTTTCTTGGACTTGATAATAACATCATCTATGTACACCTCTATCTCCTTGTATATCATATCGTGGAAAGTGGTAGTCATGGCCCTCATGTAGGTGTCCCCTGCATTCTTTAACCCAAACGACATCATCTTGTAACAGTACATTCCCCACGGCGTAATGAAAGCCGTTTTCTTAGCATCTTCTTCATCCATCCAGATCTGATGATACCCAACGAAACAATCTACAAATGATTGCAACCCATGCTTGGCGCAATTGTCAATAAGGATGTGTATGTTTGGTAAATGGAAGTTGTCACGACCCAAACCGATGGTCCGCGACGGGCACCCGGTACCTTACTCAACCGAGTACCAACGTAACATATCTTTCATATTACATCATCATATACACGTGACATACGGGCCTAATATGCCAACATTATTATTTACAAACTCAAAACACAGGACGACAAGGTTGTATAATCTTTTATATACACGACATATGTCTGCAAGCCTCTAAGAGTACATAAATGTCATAAAGGCCGGGACAGAGTCCCGCCTTACCAAACAATACACGTCTAAATCATACTAACCAAACGAGCAACTCCGAAGTAAATGAAGCGCACCAACATCTTTCGCTGAGCTGATAGCCTACTTCGAGGGCTCTCGACCTGTCTATCGGGACCTGCGGGCATGAAATGCAGCGTCCCCAAGCAAAAAGGACGTCAGTACGAATAATGTACCGAGTATGTAAGGCACATAAATAAATACATAAGAGGCATGAAAGACATATAAAGTACATGACTTAACCTGTAAGTCTGAATAACTTTATAAATCATAAATTACTTTTAGCGTCGTGTATATGCGTATGAATGCCATGTCGTGCATAGGTACATATTTCATAACATCATCAGCCTCTGACGGCATCCCATCATATCATATCGGCCACTGTGGGCAAAATCATCATCGTATACCAGCTGATCAGGTGGTGGTGCGTATATAACGCCATAACCTTTCCCATATCCCATATAGATACATACATACATACATACATATATATGCGTATATAATGCCGTTTGAATCATACTTACATATATATGCGTATATAACGCCGTTTGAATCATATTTCGGCCACTGCGGGCAACATCATCATCATATACCAGCTGATCAGGTGGTGGTGCATATATAACGCCGTAACCTTTTCCTATTCCATATACATATATTTACATATATACGCATATATAACGTCATCTGGTCATGGGTCAATGCACATGAATGCAATACATGAAAAGTACGTCAATAAAATTATTCGGAAGGTCATAAGACCACTTTGCCTCTTGAGCAATATCATAAAGTAACATCTTTTCAACTTTCGTATTTTTCTGAGACCCATGAACAGATGATAAAATATTATGACACATGAGAATTAAAGAACATAGATATTTCTATTACTTCTATGAGTAGAGTCACTTATGGAATTTGTGCATTTGTACGTTTCGTTCATATCGTATGGATCATGCCAAAAGAAAGAAGGGATAGCCTTAACATACCCGTTTCTGCAAAATTCTTGAACGAAAACTATGCTTGAATCTTGGATTGAAATTTGAACTGAAATTTCAATCGAAATTTTTGAAGTGTTGACATAATTGATTCTTTGGTTCAAGACAACATGCAATTGTTTGGTTTCGCGTTTTTGGCTTTGAAATTGGTTTCACGTTTTGGCTTTGAAGTGTTGAAAAATCCGATTCTTAAGTTTTTAGTTCCTTAAGAATCTCACTCACGTTTATTTTTGTTTGGTTTCTAAAGACAAAAGGTCTTTTTGAAACTTTAAGAATCAGATTTGGGTTTTTGTTCTTTCATGTTCCTTATGAGTCATTAAATGACTTTATGTTACATTGCCACATAATGAAATGACTTGAAGAGTTATTCTTTTAATCTGTGGCATGTTGCCACGTTACTCTTTAGGATAATTGATTAAATTTATCCACTTATTAGTTAACCGGTTAATGTTTCGTTACCCAGTAATTAATCTATTACCCGCAAAATTTAAGAATTATTACAAATTACTTAAAATCTTATTTTTTTTTAAAAATACTTCATATATACTTTATATATTATACTACTGTGGTCATATGGTACCTTTCATGGTACTAGTTCATAATTATCGGGTATTATCGCTCGACCCATATTTTATTCCAAATTGATCACTTCCAATGAAACTCGTTTTCTTTAATCTGTGTACCCCTTTATCCATGATAACACTTATTTATTGCCTGTTATAAATAGCATAAGTACGTTAACGTCAAGATGATCTCATCCCCGAGTCTACGTCGGTTATCTGAAAACGAAATTTTAACGTACAATACGTCAGAGTGCAACATCGTCGTAACTTAATACTGCAAAGCGTAACATCACCGTAATGTAATACTGCGGGATGTGACATCTCACTTCCGGGCTCTCATTAATTTATTTATGGCGTATTTTCATGTACGAAAATATGGGGTGTAACATCATTCCCCCCTTTGGAACATTCGTCCTCGAATGTTGACTGATGCACTTATCATTCTCATATCTCATAGCTCTTGCGAATACTTTAGTAGTCCTCTTGCCATCTAGGCAACTGTTCTGTGATTAAGTCCAAAGTCTATGGCATTCCCCCCTTAGGCATCCTTCTCATACCATAACTTGTAGTCAAAATCCATTCAATCTCGTAACTGTTGCTACCTTTCATCATGCAGCATGTACAATTTTGACCTTGTAAGTGTGCCCAATCTCTAGGCTTCATATGTAGAGCTTGATAAGAAGTCCCTTTAGGCATCTATGAGTATACTGAAGTTCTTTGCTCGGTACTTTGTTGAATTCACGAATATGTATCTCATCGCATAGGTCCGTTTAGCCATCTGTATGAATTTACTGGCATAACTCTTACTTTAATTATCATTGCTGAGGTCTGTTACCAAATCCCAGCTTGCTCTCATTGCTTATCCCATATGTATAAGTCTAAGTCCTTTAATGCTTCCTCATTACTGTTCATCTTAAGAGCGATGATCTAACCTCATTTCATACTTTGTAACTTTTATCCATCCATTATTGATTCACCTCAATATCTATCTACAATCAACCACTGATAATTGAAACCTCTTATGTAATATCTTGCTACTAGGGCTTACGTTGCATCGATAAATACATGAAGTGATTCCCATAATCGTATTTCATAGTATCTCATTGTGATTCACCTTATGAGGGTATTCTAATCCTGTGCCATCCGCAAAATCTTTTCTCTTCCTCCCCTTTGTTTTTTTTCCTTCAAATCATTATTTAATCAACGGCCCAAACATCATCTTTTATCTGTCACAATTACACCCTCATTTTATTACCAGGTCAGCATTCCATTTCTTCTAAATGATACTAGTCATAGACTCCTTTGAGCTCATTCACGCTATACTGGGCTTTATATAATTTAGATAACCCATCAACTCCCTTGATTTCACGGGCTTAATCCCGAGGATTTATCCATTTTCATCATCTTCTCGCTTGCCCTTTTTTTATCCTTACTCCTGTCTTTCTAAAACCTTGTTGTTCTATCATACTTTAGCTTGCGACCGATTTCCTTATGCTTTTCTGGAACATCGAGATATCACATCGTCTCTAACTCTCCTTTCACTCTCTAATTAGACCTTTCGGTACCTAAAAACCATGGGCTGGAAGGTATGCCACCGACGACGTTGCTATCATTCCTGGATACTGAATCCCCATGCTTCTAGCCCATTATCCGTAGTATGGACTATTCATAACCTTCTGTATTTGAGTATCTTGTATGTTTTTTACATTTTCCTTACTTACCTTAAAATATTGCCTCACATTCTTCTATCTTTCTTTCATAACCTCCCTTCCGCATGGGTAGAATTCACATCCACAATTTAAAACTCTATTATAATACTTGCACCTCTGGTGCCTATACAATCCGATGGGTCCAAACTGACTTCTTATGAGGTTGGTACTTCTTCTAACTGGCTTTATCGTATAGCCGTTATAGAATATAGTTGTTGTGCTATCTCTCTTGCACCTCTAATATTAAGAGTGATTATGTTATGTTCTCAATCATGATTCCTATAGCTTCTGGGTCTAATAATTAGATTCCTGATTTACTTCGTTAATGTAACTCTTTTAGTTTCCTCTTCATTCTGATCATTCTTTATGTAGGCTTAATTTATATTCCAATCTGTGGCTCATGGTATTAGTTATTACCTTAGCCTTTCATGGGCGTTATAAAATATCCATGATACAATCTTCTAACAATTCAATCCTTTGTCTATGCCCTAGGCTTAATTCTTTCTTTTAACTTATACCGGAGCCTTCTGTGGCTATATGATTGTCAACAAATATGATGCCTGGATAATGCTCCAAAATCTTGAGTGTATCCATAACGTACTAACTCTGAATCATTGATCGAATAACTCTTCTGTTCCATCTTAGTTTTCTTTCAACAACAACAACAACAACGACCCAGTATAATCCCACAAGTGGGGTTTGGGGAGGGTAATATGTACGCAGACCTTACCCCTACCCTGAAGGGTAGAGAGGCTGTTTCCAGGAGACCCTCGGCTCAAAAAAGCAATAGGAGCTGATATATTAGTACCATAAAATGAATAATAAAAATAACAGCAATATATAAGAGATATGAAATACAGAATACGAAATACGAAATAGATGGCTGGTATAGTAAAACTAGAAGGTAAAGCCCTGCATCAATAGACGACCAATGACATTCTTAGTCTAACTCCTAACTGGCTAGTCTCACTCTATTGTGCAGTAGAAATATTCACACTTTCCCCTAACCTACAACCTTAATACTCGACCTCCATAATTCCCTGTCAAGGGCCATGTCCTCAGTAATCCTAAGTTGCGCCATGTCCTGTCTGATCACCTCTCCCCAATACTTCTTAGGTCGTCCTCTACCTCTCCGCGTGCCCACTACAGCCAGTCGCTCACACCTCCTCACCGGTGCATCAGTGCTCCTCCTCTGAATGTGCCCGAACCATCTGAGTCTTACTTCCCGCATCTTGTCCTCCATGGGGGCCACACCCACCTTCTCTCGAATATCTTCATTCCTAATCTTATCCATCCTTGTATGCCCGCACATCCACCTCAACATCCTCATCTCTGCTACTTTCATCTTCTGGATGTGTGAGTTCTTTACCGGCCAACATTCAGTTCCATATAACATGGCAGGCCTAACCACTGCTCTATAAAACTTACCTTTTAGTAACGGTGGCACTTTCTTGTCACACAAGACTCCCGACGCTAACCTCCACTTCATCCACCCCACCCCTATACGGTGTGTGACATCCTCATCAATCTCCCCGTCCCTTGAATAACCGATCCAATGTACTTGAAACTACCTCTCTTGGGAATGACTTGAGAGTCAAGCCTCACTTCAACTCCCGCTTCCGTCGGCTCAACTCCAAATTTGCACTCGAGGTATTTCGTCTTCGTCCTACTCAACTTGAAACCTTTAGACTCAAGAGCATGTCTCCAAATCTCTAGCCTCTCATTGACGCCGCCTCTTGTCTCGTCAATTAGAATAATGTCATCAGCAAATAGCATGCACCATGGAACCTCCCCTTGAATATGATGAGTCAGTGCATCCATCACCAGGGCAAATAGGAATGGGCTGAGCGCAGACCCTTGGTGCAACCCCGTAATAACTGGAAAGTGTTCAGAGTCGCCTCCTACTGTCCTAACCCGAGTCTTAGCTCCATCATACATGTCTTTAATCACCCTAATATAGTTACTCGGGACCCCTTTATCCTCTAAGCAGCTCCATAAGACCTTCCTAGGAACCTTATCGTACGCTTTCTCCAGATCAATAAACACCATGTGGAGATCCTTCTTCTTATCTCTGTACTGTTCCACCATCCTCCTAATAAGGTGGATAGCTTCTGTGGTAGATCGTCCCGGCATGAACCCGAACTGGTTGTCTGAAATAGACACCGTCCTTCGCACTCTCATTTCTACCACTCTCTCCCAAACTTTCATGGTATGACTTAGTAATTTGATGCCCCTATAGTTGTTACAGCTCTGGACATCACCTTTGTTCTTATACAACGGGACCATTGTACTCCACCTCCACTCTTCAGGCATTCTATTAGTCTTGAATATAACACTAAACAATGCAGTAAGCCATTCCAAGCCTGCTCTACCCACACACCTCCACAGTTCAACCGGAATTTCGTCTGGCCCGGTAGCTCTGCCCCTTCTCATCTTACGCATTGCCTCCATGACTTCATCGATCTCAATGTCCCTACAATTACTTAATTCATGGTGACTGTCGGCATTCCTCGATTCCCCAAGTATAATATCCTGATCCCCTTCTTCACTTAGAAGTTTATGAAAGTAGGTCTGCCACCTCCTCTTAATCTGGTCATCTCCCATCAAAACTTTGTCGTCATCATCTTTTATGCACCTCACTTGGTCCAGATCCCGAGTTGTCCTCTCTCTCGCCTTAGCGAGTCGGAATAACTTCTTCTCCCCACCTTTGTTCCTTAGTTCCTCATACAAACGAGCAAAAGCTGTCGTCTTAGCCTCCGTCACTGCCATCTTCGCCTCCTTCCTAGCTACCTTATACCTTTGATTGTTCTCTCTCTTCTCCTCCTCGTCAGTTCTCCCTACTAACCGCAGGTAAGCCGCCTTCTTTGCTTCCACTTTACCTTGGACAACTGCATTCCACCACCAATCTCCTTTGTGGCCACCATTGTGGCCCATAGATATCCCTAACACCTCTCTTGCCGCCTTTCTTATACAGTCCGCCGTCGTCGACCACATTGTGTTTGCGTCCCCACTACTTCTCCAAGCTCCCATTGCCGATAACCTTCCTTCCAACTCTTTAGCTTTATCCTTAGTTAAGGCGCCCCACCTAATCCTGGGGCGTCCTTGTACTGACCTCTTCTTCCTCCTTATCCTAATACAAATGTCCATCACCAAAAGCCTATGCTGCGTTGAGAGGGTCTCACCTGGGATAACCTTGCAGTCCTCGCACAACCTTCTGTCGCATCTCCTGAGGAGGAGATAGTCAATCTGAGTCTTCGCCACCGAACTTTGGTAAGTAACCAAATGTTCATCCCGCTTCGTAAAACTCGAGTTTGCAATGACTAGATCGAAAGCCTTGGCAAAGTCCAACAGCGCAATGCCCCCTCCGTTCCGCTCTCCGAAACCAAATCCGCCATGCACCTCAGTGTACCCAACT
The DNA here is from genome assembly GCF_000393655.2 of Nicotiana sylvestris. Lineage (NCBI taxonomy): Eukaryota > Viridiplantae > Streptophyta > Magnoliopsida > Solanales > Solanaceae > Nicotiana > Nicotiana sylvestris. The sequence continues at coordinate 38,919,241 of NC_091059.1, forward strand.
GCAGATAACCCAATATGACCATTGAAATCTCCTCCTATGAATAACCTCTCAGAAGGCGGTATACTACGAACAATCTCATCCAACCTCTCCCAAAAATGCCTTTTAATATCCTCATCCAAGCCTGCTTGTGGTGCGTACGCGCTAACGACATTTAAAGTACCCTCACCCACCACCAACTTAATAGTCATTAGTCTATCATTCACCCGCCTGACCTCTACCACGGACTCTCTAAGATGGCTATCTACCAGGATACCCACTCCATTCTTACCCCTCAAGACACCAGAGTACCACAACTTATACCCATCCACGTTTTTCGCCCTCGATCCGACCCACCTAGTCTCCTGGACACACGCTATATTAATCTTCCTCTTCTGCAGGATTTTCGCCAACTCTATGGATTTACTCGTTAGTGAACCTATGTTCCATGACCCGATTCTCAACCTATAGGCTCCCTTGCCCCCTCTACCTCCCCTGCTACCCGACCCATCCCCTGAACCCAGCCCCACACTCTGCCCCACCCGAGGACATGCCCTTATTCAATCATCCCAGACTGCAGCCACTACACCTACAACAATCTAGAGAAGACTCGCTAGTGCACAACGTACACAAATCAAACTAGAAGGAAACACGTGGTAACTAGTATCCTAGTTGAAAGGTTTAACTATTGCGAAGTAAAGTAACAGTAATTTAGCTAACACCAAAAGGGAAACAGTAAAACAGGAGGTACCAACTCCCGATAACAAAACCTGTGGCTGATTTGTTGTGCTCGATGTAGTTGTACGCTCCCACCCACTTCCTACCACCCTTGCTGACACTCGACCAGGTTGCTCTCCTTTGCCAGTGCTCGTGCGCCCAACTTGTCTCCAATACTCCGAGAATTCCTGAAAACACAGAAAATACCACGACCCAAAAACCAGAAGGAGCTATCACCGCTACCACTAGTATAGCCCCAACAATATAAAATGTACCAAAAAAGGAGACACATACACTATATCTACACACACACATACACTATATTCATATATCATCCGCATACGCAGTCAGAAATATCATAAACCAGAAAAAGGCAATCAAAAAAGATTCCAAAGCAGTAAAAAAAAGTTAACCTTTTACCTCAAATTGAATTAAATTTACAAACGTAACAACCTGAGAATTTCTCGAAGAAGGATTTGATTTTGATTCGTTATCAGCGAATTTGGTGTTCAAAACCCTAAATGCTTATTGATTTTACTTCTTACAGTGGAAATGGCGTTTTAAGTGGAATTTGAGATTTAGGGCTGTGTTGAGTTTTGTGCGGAAAATGGGGACGGAAAGCGAGAGGGAAACGTCAGAGGAAAATGTGTCTCCAGACTTAATTATTTCTATATTCCAGTTCTTTCAGCAGTGAATACCACAAAAAATATAGTAAAGGTAATTTTAGAAAATTGAGAGCATTCAAATAAAATTTGGTTGCTTCACCTGTTTTCTTTCTACCCCCTTGTTGCGTCCATACTTAGCTTATCTTAGTGCCCACACTTGCCAAAGTTTTTATACAACTTATATGATCTCGAATATTACTTTTAATTTTTATTTCTCGTTCATTAGCCATTGTAGGTTCCAATTTCCTTTGGAATGCTTACAAAGTTGTTGTGAGATTGTTGGTACACGACCATTTCCTCTTTAGGTCATTGTGCTTAGGTCGAAGCCTTCTTTCTTATTTCCTCAGCTAGTCTTTCGTTGTAGTACTTAGGGAGAACCCTTGACTCTCGTAAAGCTGTGAGCTTATTACGGACCTTTTCTGATGTCCTTACTTGCCTATAATCATCTGTAATTGCTTACTTCCATGCCCTTATGCTTATATGGTTGCTTCTGAACTGATATTTTGACTGCCTTCCTAGTGGCACTTCTTTTTATCCCCGTAACACTCATACGATACCTTTCACTACCCCGACTCTATATCTCAAGTATTATAATGATATTCTCCGAGGATGAATTCTCCATGTTGGGTTCTACTATGTTTATCTTACATGATCTGATGACTCGTTTGTAACCTCTTGTTTAGCCATAACTGAGATCTTCCTGACCAATTACTAACTACTCGTTGGCCCATTCTCATATCTATATTCCTCGTAATCTTTCTTGGGTTATTTACTTTGTTTTAACTTACGTCTCGCACTGGCTCCTTATGTATTAAGAACAGCTCGGGCAGGAACCCTTAATTCCTCTCCTTGACGTCGTGCTTGCACAATATTCTTAAATCGTAGTGTATCTGTAAGATTTGGATAAGTGCCATATCATTCCTCTTTCATTTATCACATTCTTCCTTTACCATTCCATGGTCACTAGAACCACTTAATTCTGACTTAATGCCGCATTACTCCATATTCCCCCCTTTTGGGGTGTACTAAAAGTTGAAGCCACGAGGATCTACCTATAGATGTTTTACCTCTTCATCTTTGGCGTCGTTTTTCAACATCAATGATCCTTACTCGCCTTGCGACAATTCTTCAGTACCAAGGATGACAAATTTCCTTACTCGCGAGGGTGTCACTTAGCGTAACTGGCATATACAGTCTCTTAAGCTTAACTTTTCTCACATTGCTTGCTCTAGGGAAGCATCTCCCTGAATGACTATTCTCTGAATTCATCGTGACTCTTCTTCTGTGGTCCATTCTATTACCACCGAAATGAAATATGAAATTCTCATGATGCCGAGTACTTTCCAATCATTCAGTCCCTAATTCATATTTAGTTTATCTTGTTTACCAGTTCATACTGATTTATGTTACTCTGGGGATTAACTCTCCCCTCTGGTAGTCGCGTTGGAGTCACGAACTTATTTCTCGAAATAAGGATATAACATTATGGCTTATACTCTTTCATTGTCTTAAGGCCCATCACCTTTCGTCTCTTCCTTCATTTGACTATAGGTTCTGTAATATTCTACCGTTTTCATCCATGTATCACACCTTATTCATAATGCTTCCTTATCTCTCTTCTCATTACTCTGCTAATATTTCTGCATATCCCTTTCCTTGTGGAAACTTCAATACGACATTCTTTCGCTTTTAGCTTTCCTTTGCTCCATCCAATGGCTCTTCAAATTGCTTAACGTTTTCACTTTACTAGGGCCGCGGGCCACACTAAGGTAATATTTATCCCTTCAAGGCTTATAGTGCATGTCTTTGTAGTACTCACATCTAGCTGTACTATTTTAGGGTGCACCATCGAGGTGTCTCACAAGGAGATCCATTACCACGTTTGCACTATCCTTCAGAAATGTTAACTAACTCTACCAATCCATCCACTATTTTGGGTTACTATATCCCTAGCCGGATCCTGATAACTCGTCCTTTTCTTAAACTATGTTTTTTGCCCCCCCCCCACAGGGCATAACTGAGATGGGTACGGCCAATTATACATACCTCTGTTACCATTGAATATAACTCAAAAAGCTTACATTCCTCTACTTGAATTATAAACACCGTTAATCTTCATTAACTGGGTGCCTCGTACTTTTTTTCATCTTACTTCTTTTACTTATTGACACTTGTATTTACCTTCTAAAGCTCTTATTGTCTTTCACCATAAAGGTGGATAGGCATTCTTACCTTAAGGCTCCTTATCAATAGGCTTACATCTTTCAGTACACACATGATCTGCTGAAGACCTCATATTTACTTATCATAAGCATGATACAATGTCGAGTTCCTCTAATTCAGCACTTCCACAGCTATATCTCTTATTGATCATCTTTCTGAACATAGGCATCGTCTTATTACGAATACAAAATAGAAGCCCGGGACTTGAATTCTTATAAGTGAGCTCTACCATACGATCTAGAGTAAGAAGAAAGAGTGATAGTCTTAAATGCCCTATAGCCTCCTGCTTATAAGTGTTGTGCACGACACACCCATAAACAAGACTCTACTAGACATGGCTTGTAGACTCCCTAGGACAGAACTGCTCTGATACCACTTTTGTCACGACCCAAACCGATGGGCCGCGATGGGCACCCGGTACCTTACTCAACCGAGTACCAACGTAACGTATCTTTCATATTACATCATCATATACACGTGACATACGGGCCTAATAGGCCAACATTATTATTTACAAACTCAAAACAAAGGACGACAAGGCTGTACAATCTTTTATATACACAACATATGTCTACAAGCCTCTAAGAGTACATAAATGTCATAAAGGTCGGAACAGAGTCCCGCCTTACCAAACAATACACGTCTAAATCATACTAACCAAACGAGCAACTCCGAAGTAAATGGAGCGCACCAACATCTTTTGCCGAGCTGATAGTCTACTTGGAGGGCTCTCGACCTGTCTATCAGGACCTGCGGGCATGAAATACAGTGTCCCCAAGCAAAAGGGACATCAGTACAAATAATGTAATGAGTATGTAAGGCACATAAATAAATACATAAGAGGCATGAAAGACATATAGAGTACATGACTTAACCTGTAAGTCTGAATAACTTTGTAAATCATAAATTACTTTTAGCGTCGTGCATATGCGTATGAATGCCATGTCGTGCATAAGTACATATTTCATAACTTCATCAGCCTCTGAGGGCATCCCATCATATCATATCGGCCACTGTGGGCAAAATCATCATCGTATACCAGCTGATCAGGTGGTGGTGTGTATATAACTCCAGAACCTTTCCCATATCCCATATACATATATACATACATATATACGCATATATAACGCCATTTGAATCATACTTACATATATATGCGTATATAACGCCATTTGAATCATATTTCGGCCATTGTGGGCAACATCATCATCATATACCAGCTGATCAGATGGTGGTGCGTATATAATGCCGTAACCTTTTCCCATTCCATATACATATATTTACATATATACGCATATATAACGCCATCTGGTCATGGATCAATGCACATTAATGCAATGCATGAAAAGTACGTCAATAAAATTATTCGGAAGGTCATAAGACCACTTTGCCTCTTGAGCAATATCATAAAGTAACATCTTTTCAACTTTCGTATTTTTCTGAGACCCATGAACAGATGATAAAATATTATGACACATGAGAATTAAAGAACATAGATATTTCTATTACTTCTATGAGTAGAGTCATTTATGGAATTTGTGCATTTGCACGTTTCGTTCATATCGTATGGATCATGCCAAAAGAAAGAAGGGATAGCCTTAACATACCCGTTTCTGCAAAATTCTTGAACGAAAACTATGCTTGAATCTTGGATTGAAATTTGAACTGAAATTTCAATCGAAATTTTTGAAGTGTTGATAGAATTGATTCTCTGGTTCAAGACAACATGCAATTGTTTGGTTTCGCGTTTTTGGCTTTGAAATTGGTTTCACGTTTTGGCTTTGAAATGTTGAAAAATTTGATTCTTAAGTTTTTAGTTCCTTAAGAATCTCACTCACGTTTATTTTTGTTTGGTTTCTAAAGACAAAAGGTCTTTTTGAAACTTTAAGAATCAGATTTTGGTTTTTGTTCTTTCATGTTCCTTATGAGTCATTAAATGACTTTATGTTACATTGCCACATAATGAAATGACTTGAAGAGTCATTCTTTTAATGTGTGGCATGTTGCCACGTTACTCTTTAGGATAATTGATTAAATTTATCCACTTATTAGTTAACCGGGTAGTATTTCGTTACCCGATAATTAATCTATTACCCGTAAAATTTAAGAATTATCACAAATTACTTAAAATTCTATTTATTTTTAAAAATACTTCATATATACTTTATATATTATACTACCGTGGTCATATGGTACCTTGCATGGTACTAGTTCATAATTATCGGGTATTATCGCTCGACCCGTATTTTATTCCAAATTGATCACTTCCAACGAAACTCGTTTTCTTTAATCTGTGTACCCCTTTATCCTTCATAACACTTATTTATTGCCTGTTATAAATAGCATAAGTACGTTAACTTCAAGATGATCTCATCCCTGAGTCTATGTCGGTTATTTGAAAACGAAATTTTAACGTACAATACTTCAGAGTGCAACATCGTCGTAACTTAATGCAAAGCGTAACATCACTGTAATGTAATACTGCGGGACGTGACATCTCACTTCCGGGCTCTCATTAATTTATTTATGGCGTATTTTCATGTACGAAAATATGGGGTGTAACAGAAGTCGTCTTTCGGACTGGCCCGGTTGAGATCCCGGTAGTCGACATAGACTCTGACCTTCCCGTCCTTTTTTGGTACTGGCACGATATTGGCTAACCATGTCAGGTATTCTACTACCCAGAGAGCCTTAGCTTTGACCTTCTTAGTGAGCTCTTCCTTGATTTTCAGACTTATATCAGGCTTGAATTTCCTGAGCTTTTGCTTTACCGGCGGACATGTTAGATCAGTTGGTAGTTTGTGAGCCACAATAGACGTACTTAGACCAGTCATGTCATCATTCGACCAGGCGAATATGTCCTCATATTCCCTTAGAAATTCTGTGTATTCCTTCTTTTCTAACGGTGATAAGTGGACGTTGATTCGTGTTTCTTTGACGTTTTCTGCATCTCCCAGGTTAACGACTTCTGTTTCGTCCAGGTTGGACTTAGGTCTATTCTCAAAATTCTCTACTTCTTTAACAATCTCTTCTGGTATGTCATCTACCTTTGAATCTATGTCCGTTTGTTGCGTTGTCCCATTGCATATCACAGTCATCGGTTTATCAGGATAAGTAATAGTAATGTTGTATAAGTAAGGTAATGAAAGAAAACGATAGTAATAAGTGTTGATTCATAAGAAAAGTCAAAATGCTTTGATAAATTGCATAATAATTTTTTTGAATATTGGAGATCTTATTGCAGTAATTGAAAACATGCGAAAAATAAAAATCTTTTAGTAAATCAAAACAGTGCTTGTTTTAGCCTTGCTACCCCGAGGCTCGTCAGGCCCTGGTTGTCCTGATGGTCCAGTTATTGAGGCGTGCTCCTCTGCTTACAGCCTGTACGGAAGGGCCTTCCTCCCCCTCCTCCTCGAGAACAACACAACAATCCATGTCATTGTCCTCTAAGAACAAGTTTTTCACAGCTTCCAGTGCTTCCTCTTCTTCTGACCCATAGATAACATCAGCCGATTAGAAAGTCTACTCCAAATGTGATATTGGCTGGTCCAGCGGATAGTAAGGACCACGCCATGGTGGCGACAAGTTGTTGAACTCTTCCCAAGTGTACTCATATCCTAGACCGAAAGTGGTGCCATGTTTCTTGAGTTTTATGGGCTTGATGATTCCTTGGAGGTTCTTTCCGAGCCCTTTGCCAGGTTTGTACCCACTCCAATTCAGTATACTTTCGATCTTGTTATCCCACCATTTCTCTTTGTTAATAGCATTTACCCGCTCGATGTGATGGTAAGTCTCTCCTCCCAGCTTCGTTCTCCCCTCGATTGATGGAATGGTCTGGCAACTGTATATAGGATTGCTACCATCGCCGTGAATGATCACTTCCTAGTGATTCCATTCAAACTTTACTGCCTGATGCAGTGTTGATGCTACGACTCCGGCAACATGAATCCATAGCCTTCCCAATAGTAGATTGTAAGATGTTGGCACGTCTAGCACCTGGAAATCAACATCGAACCAAGTTGGCCCTATTTGCAAACACAGACTAATCTCTCCAGTGGTGGACCTTTGGGAACCGTTGAAAGCTTTCACATTGATGGCTCCATCCTTTACCTCGTGCAGTCCCTTACCCAACTTCTTGAGTGTTACTAGTGGACGGATATTGAGACTGGAACCCCCATCGATCAGGATCCTAGTGATGAAGTAGTCCTCGCATTGCACAGTGATGTGCAGTGCTTTGTTGTGTCTCAACCTTTCAGGCGGTAGCTCATCTTCATGAAAAGTAATTTTGTGACTTTCCAATACCTGTCCAACCATGTTGGCCGTTTCCCCGCCAGTGAAGTTGCTTGGCACGTATGCTTCACTCAGCACCTTCAATAGAGCATTCTTGTGTGCCTCAGAATTTTGTAGCAAAGCAAGTATGGAGATCTGCGCCGGTGTTTTGTTCAACTGGTCGATGACCGAGTATTCCTTGGCCTGTATCTTTCTCCAAAGATCGTTTGGACCTGTCTCAATGATGGGAGACCGATTGGAGGCCTGCTTGCTTGACTCAGCTAGGTGTTCTAGGTTATAGACCCTACCAGTTCTCGTCATACCCTGTGCGGTGATAGTTTCCTCGAACCTAACCTTGCCTTTCCTCCTTGCCTCAGCTGTATAGTCCCATGGTATAGCCTTTGTGTGGAATGGTGTCACGATCGACATCGCCACTGGGATCGGCGTGGCTATCTTTACTCCGAATGGAGCATGGGCCTTGGATGGAAAAACTGCAACTTCGAATGGCGCTGGAGACAAGAATTCGACCTCAATTGGCGCTGGTGTCTTTGCAGATGACGTTGTTTCAAACTAAAGTGGCACGGATGTATTTACCTTGGTGCTCCCCGAGGGTTGAATCTAGACCACGATCGGATTAAGAGTAACTATTATCTTCTTTGGGTCATCACCTTCTGCGATCAACCCGATAGACCCCTCGAGATCCCAATCATCCTCTATTTCAATCACGTGAATGCCTCCACCCTTATGGTCTGGCAGAGGGTTATTGCGGACATTCATAGCGGGCTCCTTTGCCACAATAATTTTGTTGTCAATCAGAGCCTGGATCTTGTCCTTTAGAGAACGACATTCATCGATGGTGTGTCCTTTCATGCCGGAATGGTATGCACAGGATTTGTTTGGATTAAACCACTGAGAAGGGTTATCAAGAGTTATAGCAGGGATAGGGGTGACATAACGAGTAGCTTTGAGTCTCTTGTACAACTGGTCAATAGGTTCGACAATGGTTGTATACTATTTAGGAGGTCTGCGGTCAAAATTTGGTCGAGGTCTAGGGAAGTTTTGGCGTGTAGGAGGTGATTAATAGTGGGATGGTTGAGCATTGTAGGTTTGGTAAACATGTGCGGGTTGGGAATGTCTGGGTGAAGTAGGTTGATATATAGGTGGTGGAGATGATTGATAAGTGGGTGGTGGAGTTTGGTAAGAGGGTGAGGATGCTTGGTAGTTTGGAGTAGGCTGATATGTGAGTGGAGGCATTGGATAGGTTTGGTATTTGATGGGAGATTTGGTTCTCTGTGCCACTATTACGGCTCCTACGTCTCTTTTCTTGGACACACCACCGGACTGTAAGGCCTTATTTGTAGATTGCAAGGCCTCGAGGTTCGTAACCATACCGCTTTTGATGTCTTCTTCAATCCTTTCACCTAGCTTGATAATGTCGGAAAATTTGTGGCTCTCAATTATTATCAGCCTTTCAAATACTGCGGGACCTGAGCCCGGACAAAGAATTTGTTCATCTGTTCCTCTTCTAAGGCAGGTCTGACCTTAGCAGCTTCAGACCTCCAGCGAGTAGCATACTCGTGAAACGTTTCTGTAGGTTTCTTCTTTAGATTCTGAATGTAGAACACATCCGGCGCATTCTCCGTGTTGAACCTGAACCTATCCATAAATCAGACACCATGCCTACCCAACTTGACCACTTCTTCGGATCTTGGCTAATGTACCAATATAGAGCATCTCCTTTCAGACTCCTCATGAAAAGCTTCATGCGGATTCTCTCGTCTTTCCCTACTCTAACCAGCTTGTCACAGTATATTCTCAAATGTACTCTTGGATCTCCTGTACCATCAAACATCTCAAACTTAGGAGGTTTGTACCCCTCGGGTAGTTTGACATCAGGCTGTATGCAAAGATCCTTATAGTTCAGCCCCTCAATTCCCTTGCTTCCTTCAACGTCTTGAATCCGGCTAGTCAATTTCTTAAGTTCCTCAGCCAAGTTCCTGATAAGTGAGTCTTTATCATCAGACTCAGGTGTGATTGAGATGGGTTAGGTGGAGTGTGACATGGTCTCCACATAGATGAGGGGAGTTATGATGGGTGTGGAAGTGGTCATTTGTGGAGTTTTGGGGTTTAGGGATGAGCAGTGGAGTATTGTTGGAAGTATGGCAGGTGTTGCAGTGATGGCAAGGAGCGGGATGGTTTTGTGGCTTCGGGATATTTTGTGGAGGTGTGGGGTTCTGAGCATTTGGGAAATTGACCTCTGGAGTGGTGAGAGAAAATGATAGATTCGCCAGATTCTGAACCTGATCAAGTTCTTCTTCGAATTTTAGCATCTTTTGTTCGAGATGGGATGCATTTTCTTTGGAAACCTGAGTACCATGACTGTGAGTGCCCGCTACCTATTCAGTTGAGTTCTCATTTCTGGCGTTTTTCAAATCTTCCATCTTCCCTTTGTTCTTGTTTTTGACAGGACTAAGAGGAGGAGTGGGCGGAGGGCCCCTGGATCTCGTGAAATAGGATGATGTTGCCAAATTGCATGAACTAACCCTTGGGGAGGGGAATAATGAAACAAGAACAAAAATAAAAACAAAAGGTAACCAAGTTAGTGAGGATCATAAAAAGGTATTGCGGTATTTAAACACATAATGCGAGAATACAAACCGTGTCGTAATTTGGGGAACCTCTTTGTTCCCGAGGTAGGCCTAGCGACAAATTAATTTGGAGAACTTAAAATGCTAAATGCCTCATTTTATTGATAAAAGTAGACGGATCCCAAATCGACACTAAATAACAAGAAATAAAATGTCATTAATGGCCATTGGCCTTATTACATTCATAAAGCGAAAAAGTAAATTCCTATCTACTTGGTCCGAGAAGGACCTTCCTCAGGTTGAATGCTCTCGTTGATCAAAACTCCAGCTCACGTAGGTTCACCAGTAAAAATGCCTTTGCCAGGTATTTGCCTTCGTTTCCCTCAGTGTTCTGGCAGTCGGTGACTGTTTTCCTCACTTTTCCTTCCAATTCTAGTAGACTGTATTCCAGATATTCCAACTTTTTGCTAGCTTTGGTGACCCTCTCTTTCCACTCATTGATCTGGTCATTTGATGGAAGACTCTTCCACCAGTCTAGCAAGAGTGGGGGAGTACTAATCATCCCGAAACTGGGGACCTCGTACCTCATATTTCTGCAAGACAAAAAGGGTTAGGCCCTTACCCCCACCGAACTCGACTATTTAATATCAACAATCGGCAAAAAAACATTTAGTTCTCCAAATTAATGCACAAAATGTGGTAGTGTCCATTTGGGTTTTGGGGAAACCCAGTGGACTTTGGACAAGGCTATCTTAAAGAGTCATTATGCAGACAACATAACTGACTCGGCTAGGTTTGACCATGATGCATGCACGGTTTAAACATAGTAAGGTTTCTATGGGGTTTTAGACTGGTACCCTTGAGTGGACAACTCAAGAGGGAAAGGCACGGAACCGTCGACTACACCGTTGATCGACTAGTTTTACCGCAAATATGCTTTTTCCGGATTTAGGGGTGATAATATCATAAGAGCGCAACCACTCATTATAAACGTTGCTATGGGATTTTTCTGGCACGAGTAGAATATGATGTTGAGCATGATTATGTAACAATTAAAGGCATGTTGTCACGTATTTGCACGTTTAAGAAAGTAGTAAATATAAAAATTTCATAATTTAAAGCAGTAATGAAGGAAAGTAGTAAAGGAAAAAACAAAAAGACAAGTCAGTTTTGCAATTGAAAAGGGAATTGAATGCTTAAGGAATTAAACAAGTAATTGCACATAAAGAGGTATGAATTCACAACAATAGTCTGAAGTGGTAAAAGCCTAAAAATCCCCAGCAGAGTCACCACGCTGTCGCGCCTTCTTTTTTTCCCTTAATGAAAATAGGGTTTATGACATTTGGAGGGACAACTCGTTCCTTTTGGGAACTGGGTTTGAAGAGTCGTCACCTAATGATTAAGGTGCATTAGGACACCAAGAGAGATTGATTTGGATAACCAGAGATAGGGTAATGGCTTGAAATTATTCTAAGGGGAAGGTGTTAGGCATCCCTCAGAATCCACTAGTGTGGTTCCCGACTAGACAACTATTGTGAATTTGGGTGCAATTAAAATATAAGCAAATAAGGCTCAAATGAGAGGGGATTTCAATACATAATGGTTTGAAAGTAAACAAAGCTTGGAAAAACAGTTAGAAGGGCTCATTAAATTGTAATGCTAAAAGAATAAAGAATAAAGGAGAGGGTGTCCTAGGTTTATTAGAAATATGGATCACCCCACACAACGTCCGGTAATCACTCCTCAATAAGGGGCTACACGTAACATTATCGTATGGTCATCGTATCCATATCTACCTGTCCCACCCTATTAAGGTATTAAAGTGCGGATTGATCTCGATTACTTATTGCATGATATTACCCGTCCCATTCCTATCAATCCCGAAGGCACTTAGGACTACTAATCCTAAAGGGGAGGGATGCTGGGCTTATTTGGAGTTTCAAAGGTAAAAATTCTAAGGCGCCATACAAAAACACATATTTGATATAAAAGGGGAAACACATAAGCATATAGGCTCAACTATACCTCCTCAAACAAACACATAAAGTACCATGTCTTAGACATACTGCTTAGGTCTAATTTAAAAGCATTAAAGATGAGGGAGATGAGATTGTTGAGGCAGTTTTAGTTTATTTCATAACTTAGATAAGAAGTCCGAATCAGGCCTGCCTGCTGGTTATAATGATTAACAAAAGCAGATTCAGTTTACAATTATTAACCTAAGGCTTGCCTAAGTGTTTAGACGGGGTCCTATAGGCATGATATCTACTGAATTCAAAAGGTGATGAGACAGTATAAACTTGAAATAACTTATTTGAAATCCTATAGGCATGCTTGCTAGACCTTGTTGAGAGAGGGAATTAGGTTATTAAAAGAAACAGAATGTACAAAAATTGGACTAGTTACAGGTGTTGCAGGCGGTAGTATCTACTATTACTGATTTTATATCTAACATTGACTGTGAATGAAAAACGAATCAGATTGATTTAAGCAACCCCTATAGGCATGATTTCTATGCATTACTTGTTTCTAAACCTTATAGGCATGGCGTCTAAATGAAGTTTGAATATGCAGAATTAAAAGTACCCTATAGGCAGGTTTTCTACATGAAGTTGAATATGCAGAATTAGAAAAGCACCCTATAGGCAGGTTTTCTACGTGAAGTTGAATATGCAGAATTAAAGGTATCCTATAAGCATGGTCTCTAGGTGAAGTTCGAATATGCAGGAGTTAAAACACCTTATAGGCATGTTTTCTACCCTTGCATGCATAGTTACCCAACCATTTTCACTAGCCAGCCCCAAGTTTTTTTTACAACTTATTACAAACCAGAATAATAGATTACATCATAAAAGAATACAAAGAAAGTAAAACCAGAGGAGGTCTGATTCTTGACTTCCTCTCTGAGTTACAAGATAAACCAACTCAAAGACCATTGATCCAAAGCCTTTCTCAGACTCGAGTGTGTCAGAGTTCCCTAAGAGCCCAATGGGACTCCGAGCAGTGCTCACACCCAAATTGTATTTCCAGAATAGGGACAAGTGCAGTGTGGAAGTGCCAGCCCTCAAGTGTCCTAGTTTAGAGGGAGCTCATGGGTCCCAAGGCAAGGCTTACAAAAGGGGGCAGAACTTAAGTCTAAGAGAGAGTGCAGGTGAAGAAACAGAGTAAATAAGAGGGAAAGAGGTGCTGGGAAACAGTTACAGAGTAAGGACTTCACACAAAGGGGTTCAGGGATTGGGGATTGCAAAGGGCCTATGCACTTAGTCATTAGTTAATTCTGGGCATGCACAGCAATAGGGAGTGCTGTTATTCTTACAAAATCAACCAGAATACACAATCACATAATAGTAACATTGAGGTTATGATCTCAGGGGAATCACATTTGAGTCATAGACAACAATACTTAATACTGTCATGCCTCAAACAAACCATCAGTATCAAACACATTGGGGTAGGGGTTTAGGACACATAATAAATTTAAAACAGGTAGAAGGAAATTACAGCATGCTAAAATAAGTACTAGACTAAACACAAGCAGTAGGCAAAAAAGAAGGCAAAAGTATTAAGTAAACATATTGTTGTGATGCTGAAATCTTAATTAGAATATACCAGTTCAAAGAAGCAAAATATAGTAAAAGCAGGTAGCAAGACTTTGAAGACAGGCCACAGTACGAGTAACAAGAGAGAATATTTTGAGTGTAAGTGATTTCAGAACTAAGTGTGTTCGTGTGTGTATTAATGAAAGAGCAAGGTATTTATAGTTTGAAAACAGGCAGAAAATAAGGCAAAGATTATAGTTTAGCAGTAATTATGGAACTATGTACCAATGAAAATCAGATTAGTATAAGGACTTCCTTTAATTAAGGAGTTAAAATTAAACAGTAACATGTAAATACTAAAAAAGGAAAGCAATCACATAAGGCTGAATATGACCAATAAGGAAGTATCTTCAGCACAGTATAAGTACAATAGGTAATAGAGACTAGGTTCATCAGATTCTAATCAAGGAAAGGTCTATAATTATCATATACCAATGTAATCAAGGTAAGGGAATTAATCAAATAGAGTAGAAAAGGTAGGGATCGAAAGTTCAAAGGAAAGTGTTCAAATTGGTCCAAGAAACAGGGAAATCAGTAAAACAAGGAAATAATCAATCAGAATTACACAAGGAGGTTTGAAATCAGTCCACAATTGAAGGTCATTTCAGAGGGAAATTCAGCATATAAAGAGTGCATAAACATTAGGCATGCAAGGCTAAATCTATGACAAAGAGAAGTGCCATGCAATCACAAAATCAGTAAGTAGTGGACTACCAAAACATGATAGTCACATAGGCCAATTTCAGTAATTTATTAATAGAGAAAAGAGAGAGTATCAAATAGCATGCAAAGGGGTCAAGTGAAAAGACCCTATAGTAGAGTCTCAATGGTACCAGGAAGTCAAAATCACATGAAGAAACAGAGGTTGAAACAAAAGATTTCGAAATTTAGTCGAGCAACATATGAAGCAACTTCAAAAACTCAAATATGTCCAAAGAAATTAGGGTTTTGAAACCCATCAAATTCAGAGCATGATCAACAAGTAAATCCCATAGCAAATAGTCTCCGGACTCGAATGAACCCCAAATTTTAGGGTTTTCTCCATCAATCAAGTATAGAGATGAAAAACAAGTAAATCAGGCAAAAATACTAACAAAATGAATTCAGAAATCTCAAAAAGGTTAAGGCCCTTAACATGCAAACTCAAGTAAAAGAACAACACAAGGAAACACAGTAGAACATGTTGAAAATCAGAGAAACTTCAAAAGATAACTTAACAAAACCTAAATCGGAAAAGATAAGGGGTTTTGAAGGTAAAGCTTTGGAAAGAAACCTTGAGAAAACGTTTAGGAGTTGAGAGTAAACACAGATCTAAGCATTTCTAAAAGAATTGGAAGAACCTCAAAGGTTAGGGTTTCAGAAGAACCCCAGATGGTGAGAAAGGCTTTGGAAACCATCGATCTAAGCAGGAGGAGTCAAGAGTCAGGCTTGAATAGCCATGGCTGGCCGGAGCAAAGTCGAAGATGATCGGAGACAGCCATAGAACTGAAATCAACCAAGGTCTGGACCAAACTTTTCCAGGATCTAGCCTTGAAACCATGATAATCGAGCATGTAGAAGCCAAAGGAGGTAGATACAGGCCTCCAATGACCTTGGAAGCCATGGATTTGGGAGGTTTTCAGGTGGTGGTTGAAGGTGGCAGCTAGGGTTTGAGAGAGGATGGAGAGACGATTGAGAGAAAAGGGGGGTTTGAAAGTGGCTACAGGTGAAAAATGACTAGGGTTTTGGGTAGGTTGGGATTAAAAAAGGAAAGGGCTGATGTGAGTCGTTGATCTAGGCGATCAACGACTGGGATTGAAAGGAAATCCAGGCGGGTTATTTGAAAAGGGTCGTGGGTCGAGTAGATTAGGATTTGGGCTGGGTAATTGGGTTTAAAAATTGGGGTTCAATTCAGGCTACAATTGAAACACAATTGGGCTATATTTTAAATAGCCACTCTTCCGTTATTTATTTTATAAAAAATAGTAGAATAATTTCTGGAAATAAATTAAAGGTACTAAGATAATTAATAGTACACAATTATCAAATTAAAATATTGGACCTAATTTTTATAGATATAAACGTAATTAAATCTAAAAGAGGCTAATATTGCAATTATATGCAATTTAACTTTAAAAATACTAAATAAATTTGTAAAAATATGAAATAATTAAATTAGCTATATTTTAGTATAAATACGAGAGTATAATAAATGAATCACCAAAAATGATAATTTTGGGAATAATTATTGGGTTTTTTCTGGATAAGATAGGGCAATAAATTGATTTAAAAATCTTTAAAATTAAGAAAAAAAAATAAAATATTTGGACCTACTTATATATGCTTACATATGTTGTTTTGAAAGTATTTTGCTTATTAAAATATATAGGAAAAATTGGGTATCAACACCGCCTCCTCCTGGCGAAGAGGAGACCCAAAGGCCCGCCAAAGATAGAAAGAGAAAGAAGGAGACACTGGCGGAGTCCCAAAAACCAAAGAGAGCCAAGGCTTGAAAACCCAGGGCCGATGCAACAGTCCTTACTTTGGCAGCTGCTGAGTGTTTGCGCTGAAGACGAAGACGATGACGGTTTCCCACTGGTACATAGGGCAAGACGAAACGCCGATGCTTCGAAGGTTGCCGGGCAGAAGACTGTCGAGTTAGAGGTGGCCAATGCGGTTCCACCTCATACTGAGGAGACCCTCGAGGAGGGTTTGGATGCAGTCCCCGATCCGACATTTACACATGATACAACTTGTGCCAATGATCACTCGGTTGGAGCAGTCGGAGGATCTCGCTCTGAGGCCCTTCGAGGGCGGGAGGAAGCCTCGATAGAGGTTGATGTCATAGGCGGTCTTCAATCGTGCCCGTCATTTTCCCTAGGGAAAATACGGGATGCCCAGAGCAGGGAGATTCCCGATGTGGGGACATCCTGGGGAGTGAATGAGATGTTTGGAGATTTTTTTGCCGGTGTTGAAGAGGATGTTGATCTCGATGCTCCAGTCGTTCTCGAGGAGGCTGCAAAACTCCAAAAATAGGTGATTTTGACATAACCTTTGCGCCTTGAGTTTTGATCTTTGTTTTTCTAACTTCCTTCCTTCGTGCTATAGGTCACGATGTTGTATGACCAGGCCTTCTCCAAGTTAAGAGCTGAACTGACTCATAGTAAGGAGGAGTTCGAGAAGCTTGCCACGGAGTCGAAAGAGCTAAAAACTCTATACGCCTGAAGGGAGGAGTAACTGAGCAGCCTTCGAGCGAGCTTGGAGAAGGTGCTCCAAGAGAGGGCAAACTTCATCGAATAGGTGGTTCGGTATTCATGAGCTTGCTTTTTGTTTCCATAACTTGGTGTTAACTATCCTGACTCAGCATTCACAGATTGAGCGAAAGGATGCCTTAGCGGAGCAGCTTTGGGAAGAAATTACGACCAAAGATGCCGATATCCTCGAGCTGAAGCAGTGCAAGGATAGCATGTCCCTAGAAAAGGATACTCTCCGAGGGGAGATAGCCTCGACCCAAGGTCTTCTTTACTGTGCTAAGGACAGGCTCAATAATTCCAAGCACTTTATGCTGAGTCAGCTGCCACGTTACCATGGCCGAGTCCGAAGCCAATGCACTCTAATCCTCATATCGGGATGACTCTGCTGCAGCAAATGCTCGAGCTAGGGAGATATCTGAGGAGGCCAAGCTCAAACTGGCTCGCGCTCTTGCACAATGCTCGGTTGGAAACTAGGAGAAAGGCCTTTGAGGAAGCGCATGCCAAGGGTTTTGATCTCTCCGCCGAGATCGAAGAGGCGAGGGCCTTGGAAGAGGAGTCAACAACTCCGACTACTTCGGACGAGGGCTCTGCGAGTGGATCAGGGAATGGTGAAGACAAAGACTAAGCCACCGTTGCTCTTTTTGCTTCTTCTTTTTTTGTACATAGACTCTGTGTGGGAGTTTTGTAAATGCACCTTTTGCAAATATATTTTTGGAATACAAAGGATTTTAATGTCTTCAAAGTTTTGTCTTTTAGTGTTCATGCCGAAGTGAAGCTTCCAACTTAATTTTAACTTCTTCGAGCTCGGTCTCGAAGAAACAGAGACCCTCTAGATTGGGTCATTCTAGTGTTGATTTTATACCTTCCCTAGGTCGGGTTGGCGAGGACTGGATTTGACCCCTCGATGTCTCGAACACGGGGTGACAACGTTATTCCTATGACATGATAGTGAAGTGACCGAAATGGCCCCGTCGGTACATTTCCCAAAAAATCATAATTGTATCGTGAGAGTTGATTGGCTATCAAAGTTAATGAATAGTCACCGCTCTTCTTATATATACTTGCTTTCCCTATTTTGAAGGCTCTGCCGCTTTGTGCAACTACCTTTCTCTGTAGAGTACCTTTTTTTGCACTAGTTCTAGTGGCGCATCAGATCAAAGTTTTCGCCTGAGTTTTCATCTTCCCTTTCTTGCGTTGAAGGAGTTATGGCTACCATGACTAAATCTGCTTACCATGAAGAGGAAAGTCCTACCTCTGCTTCCCGCCCGGTCGGTGGTACACCGCTGACGTTTGGTGAGCTAACTTCGAACTGTTTTGTCTCGAAGAGAGATTTTACGATGGAGAAACCTCTCGATGTTTTGGGCTACCGAGAGAATGCATCGTGGTTCATTCTATCAATAGAATATAGACACTTCGAGGCTATGAGGAGAGACTACGGATGGGGAGAAAAGGTAATACTGCAGGTACCCTCCCGGGAAGAGGATATTATGGCCCAAGTAGAGAGGTTTCTGAACGTGTACACATACCCGTTTACGCTGGGTCCTCTTGACCATTTCGTGCTCGAATTCTGTCGAAAACATCGAGTTACTTTAGCTCAGATCCATCCGTCTTTCTGCTGGATTGTGCTGATAATGAGATTTTTTGCTAAAAAGGCCGAGCTCGAGTTCACTCTTAGCCATCTCCTCAGATTGTATCGGCCTTTACATCATCGAGCTCTAATTACAGTACGATGCCCATCCACCAAGCCCTTTATCTCCATTGATGAGGAGGACATATATTGAGGATAGATGAGTCGGTTTGTTCGAGTGAGAACTGTTGATATAATTCTTGTGGAGTTCCTGCCGTTTCCCGAGAAATGGAATTTCAAGCATAAGCGATACATTGTATTTTATTATTTTTGTTCTCTGTGGAGCCAGAATTCATAAGGGAGTTTTCATTCCTTTTTTGCAGCGATCCCATAGATGCCAAGTGAGGTCCCCGGTCTTGCGGGCTGGGCTCGCAAACTGGTGGCCTCTTCGACTTATTATGAGCGTAATTGGCGAGATTTGTCAAAGGCAAATGGGAGGTTGAGCACCATGGTATGTGCTATGTAGTCCCTTTCTTGAAGAGTGTTTTCCCTTTCTTTTGCACTAATTTCTTTGTTGTAGGTATTGGTGAATTTTCTAAGGTGAGACTGTCCCCTTTTGAGGAGGAGGAAGGACCTTTGAATTTTGAGACAGAGAAGGATAGTAAAAGGAAAAGGTCCTCAAAGGACGACGATTCCCATAGCAAAGCAAGATCCGCCCGGAGGCGAGAGGAGGACGTTGCCGCTGAAGAAGACCTCATTTTTATCGGTTGTTCCGTGGACATCAATGTACCCAGAGAGGATGACTCTATATTGAAGGCTCAAACCAGGAGGCCTCCCGAAGCTATTGAGCCTACGGGGCTCGAGGCCCCTAGTCTCCAGGGAGAGATTCCACAAACGAGGAAAGGTGGAAGTCCTTCATTACCTGATTTGGCAGCTGGTTCTCGAGCGTCGGGAAGTACTCCAAGGGGAATGGGATTCGACGTATCTCTGCCCAGTTAGACAGCCTCAGGTTACTTTACCGGGGCCGATGAGACCGAGTCGGTAGATGCGAAGTCGACCTTCGAGGAAGCTCTGTGGCTCTGCTCTATGGTGAGTTTTGAAGTTATTATAACTTTTTCAACTTCATACTATCTCCTCTTTAACTGAACTTTTCTTTCTCATAGCCTTCGATAATCTTAAGTCTGAGCTGCTTCGCTGCGAGGCTAAGTTGCGTAAAGCCTTGAATGGGGAAAGATCTCTCAGGCTTATTTGTGATAAGAAGACAAGAGAGCTGATACATCTCCGATCGGACACAACCTCGAGGAACAGGTAACTTCTGTTTTGAGGGAATACAGGTTTTTTCTCCCATCTTCGGAAACTAACGTTTCGGTATCCCAGTTGCAGAGAAAGACAGAGACACTGGAGAGCCTTCGAGGCGAAGCCAACCGGGTCAATTCTAAACGCAACAATTTGAAGGCGCAGATAGATGTTCATATTGCGGCCAAAAGGAATGCTTTGGCTAAGGCCTCCACCCTCGAGATACAGCTTCGCAATGCTTGAGAAAGAGACTCTGTCCATACGAGTAGAATTACTAAGCTTGAAATAGATCTTTTGAAGAAGAAGGCTGAATCCTGGACGCTCGAGCCGAAGCCGAGGAGGTCCGAGCAAAGGCCGATAAGAAGGTGGACATCTTTCTGAAAGATGCTGCTGAAGCTCGTATGAAGTTGAGGGGGGCTTCCGACCGAGAGAGGAGAAGTAATGAATATGCCTGATGCAAATCCCGGAGGGAAAATCTTGAGGAGATTCATGGTAAGGGCTTCGATCTCTCAGGAAATATAGAGCAGGCCAAGACAGATGGTTCGACGCCAAATTCCTCGTTTTTGATGCTGAAGACAACAAGGAGGGGGGCCAGTGAGGGAGTCGGTCCTGATGGAGCCGATGGAGACATAGTCCCCAGGGGGGGAGGCTACGTTCCTGAGGGCAGACTAGGTTTTCCTTTCTTGTTCTTTATATAGGGCTTCCTGCGGGAGTGTATTAAATGTGTCTTTGTACCATTATTCATAATAAAAAAGGACACCTTTGGTTTTCCCTTCATATGAATTTATGCTTGCTTGTGTCTTTGTTTGTGTTTTGAGTGTTGATGCTTGTCGATAATTACCCCGATATGTTGGACTTTTAAGATAGGAACCCTTAGGTTATGCTTGATGAGTAATTGATAATAGTTGACCATTCAGGGCTCGGTCCTCTAATCAAGTTTTGACCCAGGCTCATAAGGTTTTCAACATATTGGCCCTTAGGCTCTTACGTATTGGCCCTTAGGCTCTTTAGATTAGCCCTTAGGCTCTTATGCATTGGCCCTTAGGCTCTTTAGGCTGGCCCTTAGGCTCTTACGCATTGGCCCTTATGCACTTTTTAGATTGGGTCGGTGCAACCTCTAATATGGCTATAGTTTTCCCCATCTCGGCTGAAGACTTTTGAAGTTTTGATTATGCCTTGGAATGTTTTGTTCATCCGACTCTTCGACGGCTCAAATAAGAACCTCGATTATGATTCGATATGTGACGATAGTTGAGTACCTTGGGAGGTTCTCTTGAAGGCTGATTTTTCAAAGCCTTTTTGCTAAAGGCTGATTGTCTTTAAGCCTTGTCATGGTTTGGAGCTGATATGATCAAAGCTCCTTTGCTTATGCTAGGGGTAGCCTGATTAACCGATTCTTTTTGAAGTATTTTCGAAGTATTTGAAGGCCTTTAATTTTACAGCGGCGGTCGGAAGTCTCCGAGCCGCGTTAATTTGGCCGGAGCCTTTTGATATGACCATAGTCAATAGTCCCCGTGTGAGATGACCTTGACGTCTATATCGAGGGTATGTCTTTTTAGGGGTCTTACAAGTTCTATATATAGCCTTGGTCTTAATATCGGGGTTATGCTTTTTTAAGGTCTTATAAGTTTTGGCATGCCTCATTGAGGTCTTACAGATTTGGTATTACCTCACTAAGGGCTTACAAGCTCGAAGTTGCCTGATAGATGTCTTAATTATTCGATTTTTCGATGGCTCGATGAGCTGACTGTTGATGACAGTCCCCGAGTGTTCGAAAGTCCGCTTTTGGCCCTCGAGCCGTCTTATGAGAAAGTGGAGGACTTCTTCGAGGCACAAAGTGTTTTGATAAGCAAAGAGGCTTCCTCAATTACTTGATATATGCGTACTTGTTTTTTTCTTTTGGAGGCTCGATTATTCTATATGGACACGGTTCATTTGACCATTTGGCCCAATATATCATTCTCCTATCGAGGTTCTCCTTGGCATAGTTTGATTTCTTTGAAGAGGTGACCCCCCCCCTCCGGTATTTGAGGTAGACCGAAAATAAGCCTTGAATACTTGATGAGTTCTCCTTAGGTAGAATATGAATATTGCCTCGTTAAAAACCTCGCTGGTAAAAGCCATTCGGGATAAAATATGGTCTAAGGGAAAAAGAGCGCAATGCATGCTTTAAAACCCAATGTCTTCAGTTGGAGGGCGCCTCAATTCCTCTCAATCAAACACCTACAATAAGTTAGTATAAAATATAAATAAAAAAGGAGAGGGTTGTACCTTAATAATAGCATTCGAGCTTTGATAAATTCCAATTGTTTGTTCCGGGGACGCGGCACGGTCCTTTACTCAATTGTTTAGATGTAGCCGAGAATGTAGGTTGTGGTTGCTAGCTGATTTTTTACTTGCTCGTTGGCCTCGGGCGTCGATGCCAGTGACATGTCGTGCACCGCGAACATCTCTCTTGCTGCATGTTGCTCCCCGTATACTACTTTTACTCCATCCTTGGTTGGAAATTTCATCATTTGATGGTGGATCGAGGGTACTGCCCTTATACTGTATATCCACGACCTTCCAAGTAAGGCAATGTATCCTATGTCACCTTCGATGACATGAAACTTGGTATTTTGGATCATACTGGCTACGTTGTTCGGGAGGATGATTTCCCCTTTTGTTGTCTCGCTCGCCATGTTGAATCCATTGAGGACTTGAGAGGCGGGTACGGTCTGGTCAGGCAGTCCGAGCTGCTCCACCACCTTCGACTTGATTATGTTGGCCGAGCTATCTGGATCCACGAGCACACGTTTAATTTGAATTTTATTCAAAAGAAAATAAATTACCAGTGCATCATTTTGAGGCTGAGACAAGGTCTTGATGTCCTCTTCGTTGAATGTGAGAGCATCCTCTGGTATGTAACCCCAAGTTCGCTTTTCCCTGGTGATGGATATTTTCGTTTGCTTGACGACGGGTCCCTGTGGGGCGTCAACCCCTCCAAAGATCACGTGGAAGACGTGTTGTGGTTCTTCTGGTTCATTTTTCATATTCGCCTCTCTTTCCCAAAATTGTTTTTTGGCTCGTTCACTAAGGAACTCTCGAAGGTGCCTTCACTGATCAGTCGGGCTAACTCTTCTTGAAGCTGTCTACAATCTTCGGTCCTATGACCGCGGGTGTTGTGATATCTGCATACCAAGTTAGGGTTCCTCTGCGAAGGGTCTGATAGTATGGGTTTTGGCCACCTGGTATCTTTGATTTTTCCTATGGCCGATACGATGTCCGAGACATCGACGTTGAAGTTATGCTCGGAAAGCCGGGGTGCCTTTACCGGCCCAGTGTGCCTATCGAACCCGGCTTTACTCATGAGTCCCCGGGAGCTTTGACCTCGATTTGTCCTTTGATCGCCTTAAGGTGTATTATGCCTTGGGGCGTTCCTTCGATCTTCTACATACGCTTGTATCTTTCCTTGTTTGGCCTCAACTCCCTTTCTATAAACCTTTGTTCCTTCGTTAAGATCCTGCTAGGATATACTGAGCCCGAGGGGGAACCTAATTAGTCGTATTCGACCCTAATCTTCGATTGATACCTGTTGTATACATCCGCCCAGGTCGCGGCGGGATATTCGATCAAATTTTGTTTTATCTGCTTTGAGGCTACCGAGCTTCGTTCGTTCAAGTCTTGAGTGAAGACCTGCATTGCCCAGTCATCGGAGAGTAATGGTAATTCCATTCGCTCCATCTGAAAGTGAGATACAAATTCTCTTAGCATCTTATTTTCTCTTTGTTTGATTTTGAAGACATCGGCCTGGTGGCGACCTTGATGGCACCAGCGTGTGCCCTCACAAAAGAGTATGTCAACATGGCGAATGAATCAATTGAATTTGGGGGTAGTTTATGATACCACATCATAGCCCCCCTTTTGATAGTGTTTCTCCAAATTTCTTCAACAAGACGGACTCAATTTCGTCGTCCTTCAAGTCGTTCCCTTTTACAGCACACTATAAGTGGTAACGTGCTCATTGGGGTCTGTGGTCCTGTTATACTTTAGGACATCGGGCATTTTGAATTTCTTTGGGATGGGCTTCGGAGTCGTACTTGATGGGAATGGTCTTTGCACGAACTTTTTCGAATCTATACCCTCCAGAATCGGGGGTGCCCCAGGGATCTGATCGACCCTCGAGTTGTAAGTCTCTACTTTTTTGTCGTTAACCTCTATCTTCTTTTCTCCTGATTCAATCCTTTTGGTAAGTTCCTCTAGCATCTTCACAATAAGGGATCCGTTGCTGGCCCGTTGTTATTCGATCTCTCTGGTGCCTACTCCGCTCGAGGAGCCGTTTCCGGTGCTGTTGTGCTTGGAGTTTTTTGTTGACTTTGCAGCGAGGTAATAGCCACTTGTTGTGCTTGCAACATTTCAAAAATAACTTAGAGGCTGACTCCTCTATCTTCCATTCCTCGTGCCTTTTCGCCTCTAGCCTGGTTTTCCCTGCGTCTGTTCCTTACGGGGTCTGCGCCTGCTTCCGTGTTTAGAACGTTGTGGGAGCTGATATCAACTGGCTCCACGTTTGATACTCCCTCGGGGTTTACAGGTGGTACACCCAGCCCTATGCCGCTATTTTCTCCAAGCTTTTCACTGTCGTGAAGAGGTGCATTTTGTGTGCTAAACATGATTAAGCCTGAAATCAAAGAATCTTTGACAAGAAAAAGTGTGAAGGGTAACGTGTGTTATCAGAAACTAGAAGCAAAATAATCACTATTATTTTTAGCCCAACGCTGGACGCCAAACTGTTTACCTTGAAAATGGTAACTACAATTATATTTGATTTTGTGGTTCTAAAAATACGTGATTTATTTCAACACTAGTTGTTAGGCAATAGATGCTAAGTGTAAATAAAGGAAATAAGATACGCAAACCAATGGGGTCACAAGGCTGGGCCTCGAGCTGGCTGGAGCATGGCCTCGTGTAATGCTGCTCGGTGGGCCGGGCCTGAACCGGACCGGACCGGGCCCGCGGTCCTAACGGGCCTGGTGGGCCGGTCCTGGGTGGGCCGGTCTTGGTGGGCCTCCTGAGCCCGTCACGGGCTGGTCTCCATGGTTGAGCCCACGAGCCCGGGACCGTTTGGCCCGGGACCGGCAGGCGGGCCTGGGCCGGTCCTGGCGGGCCTGGCGGGCCCAACGACTATTTTTCAAAAAAAAAAAAAAAAAAAAATTTCAAACGGCCATATTTAAAATCTAGCCGTTTGGGCTGAAAATATGACCGTTTTTTAAGTTAAAAAAATGGCCATTTGGCCCCCAAACTTTATTTTAACCCCAAACTTTATATAATTACACTTTTCCCCATTTCTCAACTATAAATACCCCCTCATTCTTTCATTTTTATTCACCAATTCATCAATATCTCTCAATATCTCTCAATCTCTCTACTACAATTACTTAATTTATTGTTGAAATTTCGTGAAAAATTGTGAAGTTGTTGAATTGAAGTTTTCAAGTGTTCAACGATTTTCAATTTTCAAGAAGTTGTTCGGCAATCCGGTAAACTCGTTTCAACTCTTACGTTTTTAGAATATATTTTTGTGTGGTTTAGTTTGCATAATTATAATTAATATGGCATTTACTTTGAAAAAAATGTTTGGTAAAGGAAAAGATAAAACCGGTGAAAGTAGTGGCCAACCAACTACCCTTCCCCCGGCTCCCCGACCTAGAAAAGATAAGCAAGTTGAATTTTGGCACATCTTCCTTAGTTTTTTTTCCTTCTAATGGTGGTATTAGTACCTTGTTGTGCTCATTCCATTGGGGGAAGGATGACTAAGAAAGATATGTCATTTTTTGGTAATAAAATTTATTGCTTCTACCCATGAGCTTCTTTTCGCAATATTTCTTTGTCTATACTTAGAATTATTTATATGCTACAATATATACATAATATACAATATATATACTACAAGAAAATATATTTA
Organism: Nicotiana sylvestris; assembly: GCF_000393655.2. Taxonomy (NCBI): domain Eukaryota; kingdom Viridiplantae; phylum Streptophyta; class Magnoliopsida; order Solanales; family Solanaceae; genus Nicotiana; species Nicotiana sylvestris. The sequence goes on from NC_091059.1 coordinate 38,945,315, forward strand.
TAAGCTACAATATATACATAAGATACAATATATATACTACAAGAAAATATATAAGAGAATATATATACATAAGATACAATATAATATACTACAAGAAAATATATTATGCTACAATATATACATAATATACAATATATATACTACAAGAAAATATATTTATAAGCTACAATATATACATAAGATACAATATATATACTACAAGAAAATATATAAGAGAATATATATACATAAGATACAATATAATATACTACAAGAAAATATATTATGCTACAATATATACATAATATACAATATATATACTACAAGAAAATATATTTATAAGCTACAATATATACATAAGATACAATATATATACTACAAGAAAATATATAAGAGAATATATATACATAAGATACAATATAATATACTACAAGAAAATATATTATGCTACAATATATACATAATATACAATATATATACTACAAGAAAATATATTATTATGCGAATATATATACATAAGATACAATACATATACTAAAAGAAAATATATAAGAGAATATATATACATAAGATACAATATAATATACTTCAAGAAGTGATATTTATGCATGACAATTTAGTGTTTTACTATTGTTTTGTTATTTTCTTTTTCGTCAAGCACTTTAATAATTAGATATACATATATACTACATATTAATATAGCCATGATACTACAAGAAATTGTCTTTAAAAAAAAAGCCCGCTAGGCCCGCGAAGCCCACGAGCCCGGCCCGTTAAGCACAGGACCATGTGGGCTTAGGCCCGTCACGGGCCGGTTCCACCCATTAGGCCCACGAAGACCGGGACCGCCAGGCCCGGGACCGCCAGAGCCCGGGACCACGAAGCCCGGGACCGCGAGGCCCGGCCCGTTAGGCCCACTAAGGCCCGGGCCCGGGACAAAATACAGCATTAGCCTCGTGGTCTAGATGGGGCTAAAGGCAACGAACTACTGATGAAGAAATTATAATAAAGGCCTCAGAGATGACCTTTAGTGATTAATTATGAGCATAAATGAAGAACAATAAATGAACAATGAAAGAATTAGAAATAAATGTGAAAGAATAATTGTGTTAGCAAAGAGCAAAGAATATTGTATTGTATTCGATGTTGTATAATAATCCGATCACTTTTCAAGATGACAAAGGTCTCCTTTATATAAGAGGAGGGAATCCTAACATAGTACATGTCTAATAATAACGAGAAAATGCTATTGGTACAACTGTATAATGACTTAGTACGAATTTGTACTATTCTTGCAGACCTGGTCAGCTCTAACCTCGTGTATTTGGAAATGTACCTGCCTTTCCATGACGATCATCGATTATACAGCTCTGAGGTTGACCATAGTGAGCCTTCAATGTGCTCATTCGAGGGACACACCTCGGGGTCGTACCTCACGCTCTGCTTCGGGCTTCTTCGAGGTTAGGCGTGGAACGACATAGTAGCCCCAAAGTCGAACTCCCCAATTTTGGCTACATCCATGTTTGATTGGCTTAAATATTTTGGAAAACATTTTCCTTATGAACTCATTTTCCTCCAAATATTTTCCTTATCAGGAGAAGGGAAAACATTTTCTAAAACTCATTCTCAACCTACCCCACCATATTCCCCACCCTCACCAACTCATCCCCACACCCACCCACCCACCCATCCCCACACCTCACACTCTACCTCCTCTCTCCAAAAAAGTTTTTATTTTAAATTTCAATTTTTTTTCTGTCACCACCCACCCTGCAACCACCCTCTCCCCACAAAAAAAATTTTTTTTTTATTTTTTTTTTTTTTGTAATTTCAAATTTTTATTTTTCGTTTTTCTGCACCACCCACCCCCATCCCCACACAAAATAAAAGTTTTTTTTTTACTTTTTTTTTGTACTTTTTAAATTTCTATTTTTCGTTTTTCTGCACCATCCCACCCCCGCACATTTTTTTTATTTTTTTACTTTTTTTTTAATTTCAAATTTTTGTTTTTTCATTTTTCTGCACCCCCCTCCGATTTTTTATTTATTTTTATATATATTTTCAGTTTTAGTATTTTTATCTTTCGATTTTTAGGTTCGAAATTTTACAAGTTCCAAAGTTATGAGTTCGGAAGTTTATGTGTTTGAAAGTTTGCGGGTTCAAAAGTTCGTGGTTTCGAAAGTTTAGCGGTTCGGAAGTTTATGAAATTTGTGGTTTGGAAGGTTGTTGGTTCGGAAGATTATGGCTTCATGTTTATTGTATCTAAATTATTTATGAATACTCTTGAGAAGTTATTTTATTTAATTTACTTATCAAACACCGGAAAATGAATAAAATTACATATTCTTGGAAAACATTTTCCACGGAAAACATTTTCCGTTATACCTAACACACCCGTAGACACGTGACTTTTTACATTGTGTTAGATTTGAATTATACCATTTGATTTGCAACCCTCTTAATAGTACGGTTTTCTGACATGAGATATAATTGTTTACATATTTTTGTAATTGTTATTGTTTATACCATCTAGGGTTTGTGATATTATGGATAGGTCCCTTTGCTTTGAACCTTAGGAATAAAAAAAATTCTAGTACGCTTTCTCCTTTAATAGCCATTGCATTGCATGGTGCGAACCCGAATTAATTAAACCCCCGATACGAATATCTAACACTAGGTAAAAAATAAAAAATGTTGTCATTGGTTATCAAGTTTTTGAAAAAAGAGGGTGTTACTTCAAATGCTAAATTACTAGGCCGTTTACATACTAATTACATGACGATTAATTATAATACATGAATTATTTATACGGGGCTTATTAGTGAAGGAATTATTACGCAATAATTAATAATGAGAATATCGTTACACATGAGATACTTACTTTCGTAGGACCTTTTTGTCTTTAAATATTTTTACTGCACATTTTATTCTGTATAACTTAATGTATATACAATTTAATAAACCGCTAATCAAACATTTTATTAGTCAAGCGACGATTATTTTTTTCTTATGCTGCCAATCAAATATCGTTTTATCTTATATAAAATTATATGACAGGATTAAATATTTCAAATTATTAAATAAATGACCCCAAAAGTAATACACATGCATTAAATGGTATTGTGACAATAACTCGGTACAGTGCAGAATCATTTATTGGAGGACCCAAAGCTTTGTTTAGATAATAATTGGTACCTAGCTCATGTCAACTTCATGATTATATATTTACTGAATTAGTATTTGCTCAGAAACAATGGAGTTAACACAATTTATGATGGTGCCTTCAAAAAAAAAAAAAAATTATGAGGGCATAATATCCTCAGTCCTAAAGCCTGAAAACGATAGGATTCTTCTCACGTCACTGAGTTTGCGAATATCGTCACTTTCTCTGTAAATGAAGTTGAGATGATACGCTACGCACAAGAAGTTTTAAACAATGTGCTCAAACATACGACATATCCTTTAAAAAGGTTTAGGTTTTTTGAATTATTTAATTAACAGCGACATGAACTTGAATCATTCAAAGAAAGTCAAATTCAATGTGTGTTTTTTTCTTCTCTAGCTATCAGGTTGCAACAAGACGACTTCTAAGTTTATCAGATTATTAGTCGCTTTTTATCCCTGAAAATTTTCGAGAGTCATCGTGATTTTGGGTATTGCAGGCGCATCAAGGTTGAGAAGGTGGTGAGAGCTATGAGTAAGATGAGTAGGGGCAGAGCGACCGGGCCTGACGAGATACCGGTGGAATTTTGAAAGTGTGTGGGGAGAGCAGGTCTAGAGTGGTTGACTGGGTTGTTCAATGTTATTTTTAAGGAAAAGAGGATGTCAGATGGGTAGAGTTGGAGTATGATGGTTCCACTGTATAAGAACAAAGGTGATATCCAGAGTTATAGCAATTATAGGGGTATCAAATTACTTAGTCACACCATGAAAGTGTGGGAGAGGATGGTTGAAGCGAGGGTGAGGATATTAATGGATTATTATATGCAGCGGAAGCAATCCCAGTATCAAAATCACATGTAATTTAGACAACTAGCATAAACGGGATTTCACGGGTTACCTCTTGAAGCGTGAACATATCTCTTCTACCACGTGAGCCTTCAGTTCCATAACTTCTTAATGGAATCTCCATCACCCGCACAATCGTGATCCTCGAACGTTCCACGGTCTTCTACTGTGTTACCCAAATAATACCCGAAAATAGCAATTTCGTGTGGGCGAAATTTCTAGGAAAACTTGGCTGAAAATTTCAGCCACCATGTACTCATACCTCTAGGTGGAAAACCTTATGTATTTATAGCACAAGTTTTAAGGGTTAAGACCCTTTTCCAAAACCTGTTAGGTTTTCTTTTCCACCAGAAAAATGATTCCTTTATTTCCTATTATTTAGGCACAGTAGGGACCACAGAATTTAATTAACAAGGCTTCCAATTATGGAATTAATTTGTAATTTTCGAAATTAATATCCACCATAATTAATTACGAATTATTCCACTAAAAATTCGTAATTACACTCCTTATTCAATTTCGAAATTCATCCATTAAATCTTATTTAACTCCCCATGTTAAGATTCAGATACGAATCAATTAAATTAAATTACTGACGATTTAATTTATTGATTATTTCCTTTAGACTTTCGCTTAACTTATTTCATGTGTCGGATACAAAATCCACCGGCCGGGTTTACACATGAAAACTTATAAGCTTTCATAAAGGTATATCATCAATCTCTAAACCGAGACATGGATTCCATCAACTAACTATTACTTCGCCAATGTATATTATTATTATCCAATTTACCAGGCATATTGACCCACGAAAGAATCTCGCCTTTTAATAAATCAAAACAATAATAATATACACAGTTAATAATAATTATATCAAGATTAAGAGTATAAGTACATTTAATGGCTAGAGAGTTTATTTTATTAAGTCAGTATAAAATACTTATCTCTACCTGGTCCGTTCAATACATACAAAATGTACTAGCACAAGAAGTTGGAATTAAACCATTCCCGTAATCAAGATTAATTATATTTAATCTTGTGCTACAATCATTCCTGATGGTTTGTCCAATTCCATCATTAGATTGTGAACTCAAACTTTATACTTATAAGAACCGATGATTTAATCTTCCGTGTATAAGCTAAACTCTATACACTAAATCATCTACTATATAAGCAAAGGACATAGACTATTATATGATCTATTTAAAACTTTATTAAAACTGAATAAATAATTATTTCATAATAAATACTATATCTAAACCAAACTCGTGGTTAATAGTATATATCCCAACAGATATCAGTATCTGTATCCGACAACCAGTTCGGGTTCATGCCGGGTCGTTCTACTACAGAAGCTATACACCTTGTTAAGGAGGTTGGTGGAACAGTACAGAGATTGGAAGAAGGACCTACACATGGTGTTTATTGACTTGGAGAAAACATATGACAAGGTTCCTAGGGAAGTTCTTTGGAGATGCTTGGAGATAAAAGGTGTGTCGGTTCCCTACATTATGGCGATTAAAGACATGTATGATGGGGCTAAAACTCGACTAGGATAGTAGGAGGCAACTTTGAGCATTTTCCAGTTGTTATGGGGTTACACCAAGGCTCTGCGCTAAGTTCGTTCTTATTCGCCCTGATGATGGATGCGCTGACACACCATATTCAAGGGGAGGTGCCATGGTGCATGCTATTCGTCGATGACATAGTTCTGATTGATGAGTCGCGGTGTTAACGAGAGGCTGGAGGTTTGGAGACATGCTCTTGAGTCTAAGGGTTTCTAGCTGAGTAGGACGAAGACGGAATACCTGGAGTGTAAGTTCAGCGCTGAGCCGGGGGAAGTGGACGTGGATGTGAGGCTTGACTCACAGGTCATCCCTAGTAGATGCAGCTTCAAGTACCTTGGGTCGGTTATCCAGGGGGGAGGGGAGTCGACGAGGATGTCACACACCGTATTGGGGTAGGATGGATGAAGTGGAGGTTAGCATCTGGAGTCGTGTGTGACAAACGAGTGTCACCGATACTCAAAGGTAAGATTTATAAAGCGGTAGTTAGACCGGACATGATGTACGGGGATGAGTGTTGGCCTGTTAAGAACTCTCATATCCAGAAGATGAAAGTAGCTGAAATGAGGATGTTGAGGTAGATGTGCGGGGACACTAGAATGGACAAGATTAGGAATGATGATATTCGGGAGAAGGTGCGCGTGGCTCCCATTGATGACAAGATGTGGGAAGCGAAGCTCAGATGGTTCGGGCATATATAGAGGAGAAGCCCAGATGGTCCGGTAAGGAGGTATGAACGGCTAGTTGTCAAGGGCATGAGAAGAGGTAGATGGCGGCCTAAGAAGTATTTGTGAGAGGTGATTAAACAGGACATGGCGATGCTTCAGATTTCCAAGGATATGACACTTGATAGAAAGATGTGGAGGTCGAGTATTAGGGTTGTAGGTTAGGAGGTGGTTGGGTCTTGCATTAGTTCGTTCTGTTGCTAGTGTAGTTTTGTAGGGTTTTGTCTAGGTAACGGGTGGCAATGTCGCGTTTTTCTATTTCTTTTTTAGTGTCGGTCATATTTACTAGTTATCGCTTTTGTTTTGCAGCTTTCTTCTGGATTTTATATTGTTCCTGTTTTTCTTATATTTTCTTATGATTTCTGTGATAATATTGATATTGTCTCCTTTTGTCTTTTTGTCTTCTTGAGCCGAGGGTTTTTCGGAAACATCCTATCTACCCCTTCGGGTAGGGGTAAGGTCTGCATATATATTACCCTTCTCAGACCCCACTAGTGAGATTTTACTGAATTATTGTTATTGTTGTTGTTATTATTGTTGTTGTTGTATCCCTGAAAATAACGAAATACAAATATAAAAATCTTAGCTGCCTCAGAATTCAAAGAGAAACACGGTGAAGTTACCTAGAAGAAAATTCAACGAAAACCAGGAAAAGATCAAATATATGCTCGGTTATGGCGTCCTTTTAGGGGTTGTTTGGTACAACAGTGGGTTGTGATAACTCATTGGATTACTTTTATATGGGATAACTAATCACTAATACCTCAAATTAAATATAAGATAATGTTAATTCCAAATTTTATCTTCAAATTATTATCCTTATCACATGTAAAAAGTTTAAGTGAGGTTTTCATATATTCTGCCTAAAATAAATTTAACTCGCCCCATTGAGGGTACCTTATGTCACCAATCCTTTCCTTTTTGGTATTTTAATCCTTTACCGCACAATGAGTCAGTACCTGATTTTTTAAAGCAACGACTTTCAAAGATCATTCTTTAAGGGCTAATATAGCCCTCTACTTTCAAATATTATTTACTTGTACCCTTCGTTATATTATTGGGTTATCCATACCCCTACCGTCATACTTTGGAACAAAAATACCCCTATTGTCATACTTTGAAACAAAAATACCAATTTTTTTGGATGGAGTGCCACGTGGCAACACCAAATTAAAACGATCCATTTCTTTTTTTTACCTGATCCATTTTTAAAAAACCACACAACCCGACCCCTATTTTCATTGTTTTCCAATTTTTTTTAAAATTTCTGTTTTTAAAAAACGAAAATATTTTGTTAGAAAACAAAACAAAAAAAAATTCTATTTTTACAAATTTGTTTTTCCAGATTTTACAAAAATTCTTTTAAAAAAATGAAAAAATGAAAAAAAAATATTTTTCAAAAACAAAAATATTTTGTTGAAAATAATATTTTCAGTTTTTAAAAAACGAAAATATTTTGTTATAAACTGATTTTTTTTTTGTAAAGGATTTTTTTTTTTTTTGTTATAAGGGGTTTTAGCTTCTTTGAATTCTATAAATAAATTATTTTTAATAAGGTATATGAAATGTTATTTAACATATGAAATGAAAAAGAAGGAAGAGAGTGGTGGGTGTGGGTAATTTTGGGTAATATAGTAAAATTAATGTGTATAAATATGGGGATAAAAAGAGATAAAACAGAAAAAAATATTTTCGTTTTTTAAAAACTGAAAACATTATTTTCAGCAAAATATTCTCGTTTTTGAATTTTTTTTCTTCATTTATTCAGTTTTTAAAAGAATTTTGTTTTGTAAAAACTGGAAAAACAAATTTGTAAAAACAGATTTTTTTTTTTGTTTTTTAACAAAATATTTTCGTTTTTTAAAAACTGAAATTTAAAAAAAAAAACTGGAAAAAAAATGAAAATAGTGGTTGGGTTGTGAGTTTTTTTAAAAGTGGATCAGGTAGAAAAAAGAAATGGATCGTTTTAATATGGTGTTGCCACATGACACTCCATCCAAAAATATAGGTATTTTTGTTTCAAAGTATGATAATAGGGGTATTTTTGTTCAAAAGTATGACGGTAGAGGTATGAATAGCCCAATAGTATAACGAAGGGTATATGTAAACAATATTTAAAAGTAGAGAGGTATATTTAGCTCTTTTCCGTAATTTATTTCACTACAATCATTATGAAGGGAGTAATAAATAAATTACCAATTATTCTAAAATACACAATTTATTGATCACTAATCAGGACTATAGTATGATCAGTGATGCACTGCTCTACAAGCAAAAAGTTCAATTAGTTCTCAACTCTAAACATCTTCCCTCCGAGCGTATCTGATGGTGTGCCGTCTCATCCACAGCTGATACATCACCATGTGAAAAGCATCGTACGGCTGAGGTTCCGCGTTCCACACCATATGATGAGTCGCCGCTACAGAGAATTCCCTCATGCGCTCATATCGATCGTCAGGTACACCGCGCAGCGCTTGCTTCAATCCCTCAGCCCCACGGCGGTTTCCGACTAACAAGGCCATTTCCGACCATCTTAAGACGTCTGTCAACGGAAAATCCTGAACTGGACGGTCGACAATTACCACCGGCACGCATCCCGCCGCCATTGCCTCCGTCATCCATGCCACGTCAGCGACGTAGAAAAACAAGCAAAATTTGCTACGCTTGACTCTTCCTACATGATTATCCGACGGCTCAGATTCGACGACAAACGCCGGGTCCAACCTCAACTCGTTCACCAAGTTTGACTCAGTCTTCCCGTCCCATTTCAGATAGCATAGAAACGACGGAGCTTCATTCACCGGCGCGTGGGACAGTGCGAGTAAGGATGGATAAAACGGAGGCAAAGTTATGTCCTTGTGAGGGATAAAGTTACCGGAAGTAGTGGGAAAAACGGAAATCTGAACAGAATTTTTCTTCAGCTCGAGAACGTTTCTGTCAGAAGAGGAGTCGATTCCTGTAGGGGAGATGAAGAAGTGATCAGCTCCAAGCGTTCGGTTCCAGTAAGCGTACTTAGTTCTGAGCTCGCGAACAAGACGCGCCAGAGAGCGCGTGGAAGTGTCAGGAGAGAAGGGTACGAAGAGGAGGTGAGCTTGGTTCGGGTCTTGCGTGAGAAATGGGCTGTTAACGAGGAAATTGTAGAAGATAGAAGCTGAGGGAGTAGAAAAAGTGATGGGTTGAAGAGGGGTGTAAATGAAAATTTTGAAACTCGTGAGCATCTTTTGGTAATTCTGAGAAATTAGTGTTGAGGGAGAGAGATAAGGAGAAGAAGTATGAGCTGAGACTAGGAGAAGGCTGAGGGAGAGAAACAAGAAAAAAGAGAAAGTAAAGGTGGCCATTGAAGAGGAGAGCTGAAAGTTTTGGAGCTCAAAATTAAATCTGCTGTTTCATTAGTAGTAGTAGCTTATAGGAGTACTGTTTTCATAAATAAATATAGGAAGTCTTTGGAGTTTGGGGAGTTGTTGGAACAATGTTATCGAGCGGGACGATTCTTTTTCTTGGAAGCGTGAGCTTATGTGCAGGGGTAATTTTTAACTGGTCAAACATAGGTTTTTTTTTTCTTTTCGTTATTTCTGGGTACAAGAAAGTGGCCTTTGAATAAATTAAGCTTACAGGAAGAGTTCCTTGCTCTCGATTGCATCACCTAGAATTATCCATCCAATTAAACTTTGGTTATAGCCTAATTTAATAGCGGTCAAGCTTCTTTTTGGCCAAAAGTATTTTTTTTTTTGTCAAAAGCAATTTTGACCAAAAATTAAGGTGTTTGACCAAACTTTTGGAAGGAAAAAAGTGTTTTTGAAGAGAAGCAGAAAAAAGTAGTTTCTCTTCAAAAACACTTTTGAGAAAAATACACTTAGAAACAGTTTTTTAAAGCTTGGCTAAACACTAATTGCTGCTCAGAAGTGCTTTTCAAACTAATTAGCCAAACACAAACTGTTTCTCACCAAAAGTACTTTTGAAAAAAAAAAAACCTTCTCAAAATAGGCTGATTTTTGCAACTTGGCCAAACGGGCTATAAAAGTAGTCGACTTTGCAGCTTGAGCGCGGTATTTGGAAATGTGGATTTAATTTTGAGGAAGAAAAGTATAGAGATTCAACGGAGAATATACTTGACTCCCATCCTTCTCCTCCGTTACGGTCTATTCTGATGTTCTCAATTTAAGTCTATGTAGATGTCTTCATTTTTGGTCCATCACAAATAGGAGGATTTATCCATTCTAACAGTAAATCACAAAGTTGTTCTTTATCATATTAAAGTAGGGGTGGTAAAATGGTTAAAAGAAAACAGTTAATCATCCATATTATCCACTAAAAAATAGGTTGGATAATGAACTTTTTAAAAACGAGTCAACTATGGATAAGAATCATATTATCCATTTAGAAAATAGATAACCACTGCGTCTAATTTTTACATTTGTAAAACCTCAAATTGGAGGTTCCTCAAGTTAGGGAGAATAAGAATTCCCTCAAAAGTGATAATATGCAAGAAGTTATGGATAATATAGGTAACATATTTGCATGGGTCAAAATTAGATTAGAGAAATTCGGCACGCAGAGATATAAGGCCGATGTCGGACAGTCATCAATAGCCGAGGTCGGACAGTCATAAAAAAGGTCGAGGTCGGACAGTCATCAATAGCCGAGGTCGGACAGTGATGAAATAGCTAGTTTGCTTTGGAATCCTCAAAGAGAATATTCTACTGAATATTCCCTCTAATTGTACTTTTTTAGGATTTTCTATGGATACCTTATATAAATAGGAAGAGAGGACTTCCAAAAAGGGGGCTCTCCCCCTCTCCCTCTCTTTAGAAAATATGTAAACATACCTTTTTAAAGAAATTAGAGAATCTGTGATCTCAGACCATCATCAGATCTAAAAAAGGTCTTAAGGTTCTTGTATCTATTATCATTCGTCTTTATCAAATGAAAGAAGATTCGCTCCACTCAAGATTTGGTGAATCTTTTCATTTATTTACATTTTATTGTCATTTAATGTTACTTAATGCATCTTTCTTTATGCTATTAAATCTGCCCATAATCACAGCCAATATTTATACTCGGCTATGTTTTTCTATTCATATTATTCATCTCGGATCTAGAGTTAATTATCTTTAACTAGGATTTACCCCTTCATCTTTGATTGATTTGTTCAAAAAGATTTCAATATATTTTGAGTCAAACAATATTATCCGCCGGTTAACCCGTTTTTTTTATTCGTATTAAATATGAATCGGGCCAGATAATTTATCCATTTTTTATTATTCGTTTTGACCTGAATTATATCCGACCCGTCCGTTTGACACTCCTATATTAAAGTTTCACTTAATATATTAGTAAAGTTACTCACATGTACCCTCTCTAGCAATATAGTCACCAATTATTTTTTACCATGTTTAAGTAATGAAGCTATACCTACCACAACAGTAAAATTATTAACCTTCACCTACTATAACAACAAAACATATATATCAATGTGATTTTATTGTGACAAAAAATCATAAAGACGAAAAGTAATTTAGTGATAGTACATGAACTTAACCTCAAATAAGAAAAAGTACATGAACTTAACCTCAGTCCTCAAATAAGAAAAATAAGTAATTGATCATAGTAATTTTTGGGAGAAATGCGGGGAGTCATCCAGGGTGACTGACCCACTGTATGCCTCCTTCGATGCGAATTAATCAGAAAAAATCTTGATTTCGATACAAAATAACATTCCAAAATACATAAAATAATTCCAAATCTCTCATGCAAGAGGATGAGGATGCATTCTTGAAAGGGAGATTTGCACATATTAACAGCGTAACATACTGTATTTCACTTACATAATTAAGTTTTCACTTTTTATACGCAAAGTCAATATTTATTTTGCAATAGTACATATACATGTTTAACCTAATTCTGTCTAACTGGACGGGACATGACAAAACATAACGAGAAGTTACGGGATAAAAGGGATTGGGTCTTAACCGGACCGAAATAATCGGGACGATCCCCTAGGTCCGTCCCATTCCATTAACTAACGGGACGGGACACGGGCTCTTAGTAAGCTTTTTTTTAATTTTTTTATAAATATAATATTTAAGCACTAAAAACTATAAATTTTTTTTAAATTAGCAATGACTAACTTTTAAAGTTGGCATACTTGGAAACGAATAGTTTTTAATAAACTTCAAACATAATAAATTATAAAGAAGCTAAGTAAGAAATTTATAAAATATAAAAAAGACTTGTAACAAAGTATTTTAGTATATAATACACAAAAGCGGGGTAAGAAAGAAAAGTAAAAGGTAAGCGACAAACAACGATCATTTTTGTTAATTTTTTGCGATCTTTGTCTTTATTATAGGGATGTTGTATACCACCAGTAATAGGGTTAACCTCTTGTTGGACATAATTAGAACTCCCACGGGTGATTTACATTTGTTAATAGTAGCAACACATGAATCTTTATCGAATGTAAAAAATCGCCATACAAATGATGTTCTCTGACGTGTTGCCTTAATCTTACCCCTTCTAGGAGGTACAAGAGGTAAAGCTCCAAACAAAGATTGAGTCTGATTTGGAGCTTCTGAAACTGGACCAGTGAATTTTTCAACCAATGCATCTTCTTCATTTTTTCTTCCCCATCAATACAAAATTCATTGACAAATTGTGTTTCAAAAGTTTCATTATCTAGTATCTCCTCCAATTAATATCATAAAGCGGGGGGGGGGGGGTGGATGAGTACAATCATCTATATGTTTTTAGGAAGAGGATTAGGATTACTACAAAAACTAGAACCTTTACTATTTTTTTTTAGAAAATGGGTTGGGTACACCTAATATCTTTTTAGGAGCCATAATTTAAATACGAAAATTAAACATAAAAATTAAATACGAAAATTAAGAGATGGAACGAGTGCATCGTAATTAAATGTTAAAACTTGAAAAATTTGCACAAATACTTGCTCCAAATACTTGAAGAATTAATTTGAAGCTTGAAACTTTATCCAAATATTTGCCCAAAGATTGAGGGTATTTATAGTTAGAGAATAGATAAAGATTGAGGGTATTTATAGTTAAAATTAGGTCAAAAGTATAATTTAATAAATTTGGAAACTAAAATAAAAATTAGTGGAGAGGGGGTTGGGGGTGTTTCGAAAGATTAATTTTTGGTTTGGGGAGGAGGGGGGTTAGGGGGCTAAACTAACCGTTTTTTGCCATTGTCAATGACTATTTTCAAAAATTAGCCAGTGACCAATGACATAATTTTTTAAAAAGCGGGACACTAGATTGGGTCGTAGTTGGGACCAAAGTACATCCTGTCACGTCCCACATGCCATGAGCCCTACCCCTCGTCCCCATAATGCTTACCGGATCGGATCAGGTCGGGTCGTCCCCTCCCATTGGACATCCTTAGTTTAACCCAAAATGTTAGTTTTAGAATAAACAATTGATTTTAGACCACTAGCAAAATGAAATTAAGATTGAGATAAAAGAATTCTTATTAAGTGTCAGGCCTTAGATATGCCTATGTTAGAATGAAGTGTAATTCTGAGAGGATATAATGACAAAGATAACTTTTGCAGAAGAGTATGTAAGTACATAGTGAATAAACTAATGTATTGTGTGTTGGAATTCGGACTGACGTTAATTGGTTATAGCATGAAAGGATAGTGACATGGTCCAAGTGATAGATAAATAAAAGGCCTAATATTAAATATTGTGTGTGTGGATAAGTGAGGCCCAATAACTATTATCATGTGATGAGTAGACACTCTTTACAAATAGAGGCCAACCCCCTTTCCCTAGCTATTAGAAAATTCTAGCGTATTCTGCCTCTAGAATACGTGGGTAGCTAGTGGATTGTGGAAGTTGGTCTCAGGCTTAATCGTTGTTTGCTGTCGCTGCTGAATCCATGAAGTTTAACGGTACGCTTCCTTAGATTCTAACTCAAGATTATGATTTTATATCTGTATGACTGTGTCTTAATCTCTGCTATGGCTGCGAATTAATAATCTAACAATTAGAATCAGAGCCACCATAATTAGGGATTAAGATCAAGAATTAATCTTGAGTTTTAAAAGAATAAATAAACACTGTGAATTCGGATGATGGCACGAAACTGTTTTTCTCATATATTATTTCATCACCGAAAGTCGGCAACTATTTTATATGAATGTATTAGACGTGGTGATGAAAAATAAAATAGCTAAAGAGCTTTTATCTATTAGATTGGTTGTGTGTGGTCTTTATGATATGATTAAAATAAATATATATCACATAAGTTTTGTCCACTGTAAATTGATGGTGGCAATGAGATGTTAGTATTTGACGGCAGTAGAAATACGATGGTCTTGGGTAATAAGAAAGGCAAACCCTTATGACCAGCTGCTTTTTACTTAGTAGTAATTTATTATTCTAAACAAATAAAAAAGGTTATTAATAACAGACAAGTGCTGATAGGGGTTGAAGTTTTAAGTGGCTTCTTATACTACTCCTATTTAGTGAAGGAATATAAATATTCCTTATGATAAGTGACATGTTTTTAAGATCACATGGATGTATATCATTTGTGATAAATTTTTTGTATAAATATGTGTTATGTTCTTATAAAGACTTGTTCTGTTTCGTGCGCAATATAATAGTTGCATTAACGAATCTGTTTAATGAAGTTGCTTATATTAATGAGGATGGAATTAAATTAAAAATAACACTAAAATATTTAATTGTATGTGGGATTATTTAATCTCACATGTATATGATTGTTTAAATAAAAATTTATGACTGAAAAATAGTTACTGCCAAAGTGGTCTATTTATTTGTAATCATCGGAAATTCTTAGAACTTTATATATGTGAAAAATATTATACATGGATTGAGATTTATGATTAATAGATAGTTTCCACTAAAATGGTTTGTTTATTTGTGTCATTATAATATTCTCAATGCACTATGTCTAAATTATCCTTTATAAGTGTATACTAGTATTAGAGGTTTTCCTTTTGATACTAATGACGCTAAACTAATTTATGAGATAAGATATTATATTTCAACCCACAGGATGAAGTTTAATATCTTGGATTCTCATGTATATAATTAAAACAAACAAACAAATAAATAAATAAGGATAATTTGATGTAAGAGGAAGTTTTGTATGTCTTACCTAAAGGAAAGACACAATGTATGTGTTGTACTCTTGGATGATAGGGGGAGGAGGTTTTGTATCTCTTGCCTAAAGGTGGGGATGCAATGAATGCCTTGAACTTCTTGATTTGTTAAAAGAGTAAACAGTTGCATCTTCCACCCAAAGGAGGGATGTAATGAATGTCTTTGACTCTTTTGGTTTATATACGCCTGCCCATAATTTTATCTAATTTTGTGTTGTTCGCTTATATAGTTGTTAACAACATAACTAAACAGTTGAATTCCATTGAAACTCTAACTAGTAGAAACTACAAGAAGTGAAAACAGGATGTTGAAATAGTGTTAGGTCTGATGGAACATTGACTGAACAGAAACCTGATGAACCTACAATTACTAGCACTGTTGATGAAAAAGCTAAGTATGAGAAATGGATAAAGGCTAACAAATTGAGCCTTATGATCATAAAGAGATCCATTTCTGATCACATAAAGGGTGTAATTAAGGATAATGAAAATGCAAAAGATTTCTTGAGTGCCATTGGACAGAAATTCCTAGAATCTGATAAAGCTGATATAGGTAGCCTGATTGATTCCCTGTATACCATAAAGTATGACCTTGTAGGTAGTGTTCGTAATCATATTATGAAATTGGTTAACATTGCTACCAAACTGAATAATTTAGGTGTAACCATACCGATGATTTCTTGTTCATCAATCCCTAAGGTCCCTTTTTGAGCAGTTTAACCAGCTTAAGACAACCTATAATGTACAAAAAGATAAGTAAAGTGTTGATGATCTTATTACTGTTTGCGTGGTAGAGAAAGGGAGGATCCAAAAGGAGAAAGTTGAGGGCATAGTGAACCTTGTTAGTTCGTCTAGATCGACTGATTATTCCTCTTATAAAAGAAAAGATGGACCCAAATTTCATAAAAAGAAACATGGTCAGTCTCATCGTCCAGGTAGTAATAGTGGTCATACTAATAAGCATGGTGTTAACCAAGGTCAGTCTTATAATCCTCTTGGTCCTCAAGCTGTAATTAAGAAAGAAATCAAGTGCTGAGATTACAAACAAGTAGGTCATAAGAAAGCTGGTTTTCCTCTGAAAAAGAAACCAAGTAATCTTTTGGCTTTTGTCTGCTTGAAACTAGTCTTGTTCATGTTCCTTGGAAATCTTTGTAACGACCCGACCAGTCGTTTTAAGAATTAACGCCCCGATCCCCTATTAACTGCTTTTCCCGTGTTTGTTTCTGCTATTGGCAGGAAAATTCATTTTGAGTTTCGGAGTGTTTTGGGGCACTTAGTCCCTAAATGAGAGTTTAAGCTTTAGTATTTGGACTGTAGTCGAAATAGTATGAAGACAGCCTCGGAATGGAATTCTGTCGATTAGCTTCGTTGAGTGATTTCGGGCTTAGGGGCGTGTTCAGATTATGTTTTGGAGGTCCGTAGCTTATTTAAGCTTGAAATGTCGAAAGTTGAATTTTTGAAGTTTTCGGATCGATAGTGAGATTTTGATATTCTGGTCGGAATTCGATTCCGAAAGTTGGAATAGCTCCGTAGAGCTGAATGTGACTTGTGTGCAAAATTTGGGGTCAATCGGACTTAGTTTGGTTGATTTCGGCATCGGTTGTAGGATTCTTGAAATTTCAAGTTCTTTAGGTTTGGATTGGAGGGTAATTCGTGATTTTAGAGTTGCTTGATGTGATTTGAGGGTTGGACTAAGTTCGTATAGTGTTTTAGGACTTGTTGGTATGTTTGGTAGAGGTTCTGAGGGCCTCGAGTTGATTTCGGGTGGTCAACAGACCTTTAAACTTAAGAAGAAGATTGCAGAAATTGTAGAAGTCTCCAGTTCTAGTTTCCTTCTTCGCGTTCGCGAGTGGAGTCTCGTGTTCAGAAAGAGGAGCCGGGCTAGGTGGGAATTTAACGCTTCACATTCGCGATGTTGGTCCCGCGTTGGCAAAGCTGAGAGGTCTAATGCCTACGCGTTCGTGTAGAGGGTCCCTCGTTTACGTAGGAGTGAGAGAGTGGCTATTGCGTTCATGTCTGCGTCATCGCGTTCGCGATGAAGGAATTCTAGGCCAAGTCAAGTTGTGCTTCGCGAACGCGAGGGGCCTTCCGCGTTCGTAAAGAAGGATTTACCTGGGCAGATTATAAAGTTTCAAAATCGAGGGTTAGCCCTTTTTATAAAAACTAGAGTTTGGGAGCTCGGATTTGGACGAGGTTTTGATGGATTTTCAGAGATATCAATTGGGTAATGATTCTACACTTGATTTTGGTTATATCCCACTAATATATCATTAATTTTATCATTTAATTTCAGATTTGGGGTGAAAAATTGGGAAAAATGGAATAGAGTTCTTCAACCAAGATTTTGAGTTTTGATTGGATTTGACATCGGATTTGGATAATTTTGGTACGAGTAAACTCGTGAGTGAATGGGGGTTTCATAATCCGTAAATTTTACCCGATTTCGAGATGTGGTCCCGGGCAGGATTTTTGGGCGTTTTCCTATTTTCTTGCCTTAGCTTCGATTTCATTAACTAAATTAGTTGTTTGTAGTTGTATTTACGTTATGATATTAATTTGATTAGATTTGGGCCACCCGGAGTTAGATACTCGTGGCAAGAGCGTGATTTCAGATTGAATTTGAGCCGGTTCGAGGTAAGTGGCTTGCCTAACCTTGTGTGGGGGAGCTCCCCTTAGGAGTTTGGTATTGCTATTATATGAGTGTCGTGTACGTGAGGTGATGAGGGCGTACACATGCTAATTGTTGAAAAATCCCATTTTTATTAAGTAAATATCTGCATTTTTCTTGTAATTGAGTAATACTTGTACTTTAATCCTTTTGTTTAACTTAGGAAAAACATGCTTATGTGTTCTAATTGTCTTACCTGCTTTAACTGCTTACTTGTATTCTGTGCAGCATGTTTAGAGTAGAATTCTGTTTATCCACGAATAGAACTGTAGATTCTTTCTTGATACTGTTGTTTGTTTACTTTAGGATTACGGGACGATATCCCTGGAGATTCTCCTGCATGTTTACTTTGGGAATGCGGATCGGTATTCCGGAAAATTCCCTTTCATGTTTATATCTGGGACTACGGTACGACACCCAGGAGATTCCCTTATACTGGATATTTACTTTGGGACTACGGATTGGTATTTCGGGAGATCCCCTGCACTTTTACGTTTGGGACTACGGGACAATATCATGGGAGATCCCCTGTTGCTATCTCTGTGTACCGAGTTACATTCTTTATATGATTTTGTTCTCTATTAACTGTTAGTGATATAATTATACTGTCACATTTCGTACTATTTACCTTGTTTTATGTATATAAACAATAGGGACCTGACCTTCCTCGTCACTACTCGATCGAGGTTAGGCTTGGAACTTACTGGGTACCGCTGAGGTGTACTCATGCCCTTTCATGCGCATGTTTTTTGTGTGCAGATCCAGGTTCTTCGGCTCAGCCATACTATCAATGAGGCGAGGCGATTCTCAGAGACTTTGAGTTATATCTACCGCATCCGTAGACCGAGGAGTCCCTCTCTATTCTCTCTTTTAGCTATAAACCTTCTATAATTATTTTGTTTAGACTTCCGGAGTTAGACATTATGTATTTCCTCTAGTTTGTGATTCATGAGATTTCGGGTTTTGGGAGTGTTAATATTGATCGAGAGTGTTGTTATTCTATATGCCGAGCGACATCTTAAACTTTCAATTATATTACCCGTAAATTGCTAGTTTCGTATCTTTGTTTCCTTTTTCCGCAAATTGTTAGGATTACCTAGTCGGAGAGACTAGGTGCCGTCACGACAGTTCACGGAGGGAGAACTTGGGTCGTGACAAGTTGGTATTAGAGCTCTAGGTTCATAGGAGTTATGAATCACAAGCCGATTTATTAGAGTCTCGTGGATCGGTACGGAGACATCTGTACTTATCTATGAGAGGCTATGTAACTGTTAGAAAAATTCCACTTCATTTGATTTCCTTGTCATGCGAGATTTTTGCGATCGAAATTCTAAACTTTTGTCTTCTATTCTCTCACAGATGGTGAGGACACATGCTACCGGAGATGAATAGGCACCCGCGCCCCCTGCTAGAGCCATCAGAGGTCGGGGCCGGGGTAGATGCTGAGGACGCACATGTGGTGCAGCCAGAGCACCCTTGCGAGCTTCCATCGAGGAGCCACCATCAGCTCCAGCCAGAGTCCATGCACATGATACGCCTACTGCTACTACTATTCCAGCTCTTTAGGAGACCCTTGCACAGTTCGTGAGCATGTACATCACTCTAGCTAAGGCAGGTTTGATTCCCCTTGCTGCAGCCATATCTCAGGCCGGGGGAGGAGCATAGACTCCCGTTTCCCGCACTCCTGAGTAGCAGGTTCAGGTTGATCAGATCCCAGAGGTTATACACGTACCGCTTGTAGCCCCAGTTCAGCCCGAGGACATGGCAACAGCTTCAAAGGATGAGCAGTGGAGGCTTGAGAGGTTCAAGAAGTACAAGTCTCATGTATTCAGTGGTTTAGCATCAGATGATGCCCTGGGATTTCTAGAGGAGTGTTACCGTATCCTCCGCACTATGGGTATATCAGGATCGAATAGGGTTTCTTTCATTGCCTTCCAGCTTCGAGGAACAACCTATTAGTGGTGGCGTACTTTCTAATTGGACAGTCCAGCTGATGCAACATCCCTTACATGGACCCAGTTTTCAGATATGTTTTTGAAGGAGTATGTTCCTTAGAGCCTCATGGACGCATGACGCACAGAGTTTGAGCATTTCCGCCAGGGTACTATTACTGTTTCAGAGTATGATGTCTGTTTCACTGACTTGGCTAGGCATGTACCGGCCTTGGTTTCTACAGTTCGTGAGAGAGTTCGTCAATTTATTGAGGGGCTCATTCCCAACATCAGGTCTAGAATGGCTCGGGAGTTGGAGATGGATATATCTTATTAGCAGGTGGTAAGCATTGCTAGGAGAGTAGAGGGTATGCATGCTCGGGATAAAGAGGAGAGGGAGGCCAAGAGGTCTCAAGAGCCGGGCTATTTTTTTGGTGCCCGTGCTCCAGCTGCAGTTCATCATGGTAGGAGTTATATGAGTCACCCCATTCATTCAGCTCTTCCAGCAGCCAGTGGTATTCCAGCACCTTCTAGACCTCAGGAGCCTTATTATGCGCCTCCTGCACGGGGTGCTTCCAGTGGTTAGACCAGTAGAATTGGCCCGAGCCAGTCACAGCCGCCACGTCCTTCTAGAGGTTGTTTTGAGTGTGGCGACACTTGCCATATGGTGAGGGATTTCCCCAGACTTAGGAAGGGTGCACCTCCACAGACTTCCCAGCCACAACGTGCTCTATTAGGTCCTCAGGCTATGATTACAGCACCAGTTTCCACCCCGCCTACCCAGCCAGCTAAAGGCGGAGGTTGGGGAGGTTGAGGTCGCCCTAGAGGGGGAGGTCACGCCAGGTACTATGCCCTTCATGCCCGTACAGAGGCTGTTGCCTCCGATTCTATCATCACAGGTATTTTTCCAACCTATCATAGAGATGCATCGGTTCTATTCAATCCAAGTTCCATTTATTCTTATGTGTCCTCTTATTTTGCCCCGCATTTGGGCATATATAAGGATTCTTTGAGTTTCCCTGTTTATGTTTCTACTCCTGTGGGAGATTCTCTTATTGTGGACCGCATTTATCGGTCTTGTTTGGTTGCTCTTAGTGGTTTTAAGACCAAAACCGATTTATTATTGCTCAGCATAGTAGATTTTGATGTTATCTTGGGTATGGACTGGTTGTCGCCCCATTATGCTATTCTTGATTGTCACGCCAAAACTGTGACGCTGGCTATGCCAGGTGTGCCGTGAGTAGAGTGGAGGGGTATTTTAGATCACACTCCCAGTAGAGTTATTTTATTCCTTAAGGCTCAGCGAATGGTTAAGAAGGGGTGTGACGCGTATCTGGCTTATGTGAGAGATGTTAGTGTTGATACCCCTACAATTGATTCAACCCAGTAGTACAGGACTTCCTTGATGTGTTTCCAGCTGATCTTCCAGGTATACCACCCAATAGAGATATTGATTTCGGCATTGATTTGTTGCCGGGCACTCAGCCCATTTCTATTCCTTCTTATCGTATGGCTCCTCCTGAGTTGAAGGATAAGTTACAGGAATTGCTTGATAAGGGTTTTATTCAGCCCAGTGTATCACCTTAGGGTGTTCCTGTCTTGTTTGTGAAAAAAAAGGATGGTTCTATGTGTATGTGCATTGATTATCGCCAGTTGAAAAGTTACAGTGAAGAACCAGTATCCTTTGCCTCGTATTAATGATTTGTTTGACCAGCTACAGGGTGCATGAGTGTTTTCTAAGATTGACTTGCGTTCAGGTTACCATCAGTTGAAGATTCGGGAGCCAGATATCCCGAAGACTGCTTTCAGAACTCGGTATGGTCATTACGAGTTCCTTGTTATGTCATTTGGGCTAACTAATGCCCCAGCAGCCTTTATGCATTTGATGCAGAATGTGTTCCGGCCATATCTTGACTCGTTCGTCATTATCTTTATTGATGATATTCTGGTATACTCCCGGAGTTGGGAAGATCATGAGCAGCACCTGAGGACAGTGCTTCAGACTTTGAGGGAAAAGAAATTATATGCAAAGTTCTCAAAATATGAGTTTTTGTTGGATTCCGTGGCCTTCTTGGGTCACATGGTATCGAGTGAAGGGATCAAGGTGGATCCGAAGAAATTGGAAGTAGTGCAGAGTGGGCCCATACTATCCTCAGCTACAGAGATCCATAGTTTTCTTGGCTTGGTGGGTTATTACCAATGATTTGTTAAGGGTTTTTCATCTATTGCAGCACCTATGACCAGGCTGACCTAGAAGGGTGCTCCGTTCCAGTGGACGGAAGAGTGTGAGGAGAGCTTCCAGAAGCTCAAGACAGCTTTGACTACAGCCCCATTTTTGATATTGTCTATAGGTTTAGGGTCTTATACTGTCTATTATGATGCCTCAAGGATTGGCCTTGGAGCGGTATTGATATAGGATGGTAGGGTGATTGCCTATGCGTCCAAACAATTGAAGGTATATGAGAAGAAATATCATGTCCGTGATCTCGAGTTAGCTGCTATTGTTCATGCCTTGAAGATCTGGCGCCATTATTTGTACGGTGTTTCTTGTGAGATTTATACTGATCACCGGAGTTTGCAGCATCTGTTCATGCAGAAGGATCTTAATTTGCACTAGGGGAGGTGGTTATAGCTGCTAAAGGACTATGATATCACTATTTTGTATCACTCAGGCAAGGCCAATGTGGTGGCCAATGTTTTGAGTCGCCGGGCAGAGAGTTTGGGGAGTTTGGCTTATTTACCAGCAGCGGAGAGGCCCATGTCGATGGATGTTCAGGCCTTAGCCAGCCAGTTTGTGAGATTGGATCTTATGGAGCCAGTCGGGTTCTAGCTTGCGTGATTTCTCGGTCTTCCTTGTTCGACCGTATTCGAGAGCATCAGTATGATGACCCTCATTTGCTTGTCCTCAAGGACAAGGTTCTGCATGGTGATGCCAGAGATGTGACCATTGGTGATGATGGGGTATTGAGGATGTAGGGTCGGATTTGTGTACCCAATGTTGCTGGACTTCGGGAGCTTATATCACAACCTAAACCGATGGGCCGCGACGGGCACCCGGTACCTTACTCAACCGAGTACCAATGTAACGTATCTTTCTTATTACATCATCATATACATGTGACATACGGGCCTAATAGGTCAACATAATCATTTATAAACTCAAAACATAGGCCGACAAGGCCGTACAATCTTTCACGTACAAAACATATGTCTACAAGCCTCTAAGAATACATAAATGTCATAAAGGTCGGGACAGAGTCCCGCCATACCAAACAATACACATCTAAATCATACTAACCAAACGAGCAACTCCGAAGCAAATGGAGCGCACCAACATCTTCCGCTGAGCTGATAGCCTACTTGGAGGGCTCTCGACCTGTCTATCGGGACCTGCGGGCATGAAACGTAGCGTCCCCAGGCAAAAGGGACGTCAGTACGAATAATGTACCGAGTATGTAAGGCACATAAATAAATACATAAGAGACATGGAAGACATATAGAGTACATGACTCAACCTGTAAGTATGAATAACTTTGTAGATCATAGATTACTTTTAGCGTCATGCATATGCGTGTGAACGTCATGTCGTGCATAGGTACATGTTTCATAACATCATCAGCCTCTGAGGGCATTCCATTATATCATACCGGCCACTGTGGGCAAAATCATCATCGTATACCAGCTGATCAGGTGGTAGTGCGTATATAACGCCATAACCTTTCCCATATCCCATATACATATATACGCGTATATAACGCCGTTTGAGTACATACATATATATGCGTATATAACACCGTTTGAATCATATTTCAGCCACTGTGAGCAACATCATCATCATATACCAGCTGATCAGGTGGTGATGTGTATATAACGCCGTAACTTTTCCCATATCCCATATACATATATTTACATATATACGCGTATATAACGCCATCTAGTCATGGGTCAGTGTACATGAATGCAGTGCATAAAAAGTATGTCAATAAAATTATTCGGAATGTCATAAGACCATTTTGTCTCTGAGTAATATCATAAAGTAAACTCTTTTCAACTTTCGTATTTTTCTGAGACCCATGAACAGATGATAAGACATTATAACACACGGAAATTCAAGAACACAGATATCTCCAATACTTCTATGAATAGAGTCATTCGTGGAATTTGTGCATTTGCACGTCCCGTTTGTATCATATGGATCATGCCAAAAGAAAGAAGGGATAACCTTAACATACTTGTTCCTGGAATTATTTGAACGAATCTGCTTCTGCGAAATTTACACTGAATTTCCTTGAAATTGGAATGAACTTGGTTTGGTGTTGAAATTTTTGGAAGGATTTTTTATTCTGGTCTTTTATGTTTTTCTCAAAACAAGATATCTTTGAAATTACCAAGAATCAGACTTGCCAAATATGTTCTTTCACGTTTTTTTTCCTCAAAGAAAACGTCTTTGAAATTACCAAGAATTAGACTTGCCAAATGTGTTCTTTCACGTTTTTTCTCAAAGACAATGTCTTTGAAATTACCAAGAATCAAAAAGGACTTATTCTTTTTGTCCAAAAAGGAATCCAATCCATTAAGTTAATCAAGTCTTTACAATGATTCATTTTTATGAGTCATAAAATGGCTTTACACGTTACAAGCATATATGACTATGAGTCATATGCTTGGATGGTGGCATATTTCCACGTGGGGAGTAGGTTATTTTATTAATTTTTTATCTACTTATTAGTTAACCGGTTAATGTTTCGTTACCCGAAAATTAATCTATTACCCGCATAATTTTAAAATTATCACAAATTACTTAAAATTCTATTTATTTTTAAAATACTTCATATATACTTTATATATTACACTACCGTGGTCATATGGTACCTTGCATTGTACTAGTTTATAATTATCAGGTATTATCGCTAGAAATACCGCTCGACCCGTATTTTATCCCAAATGCCAAACTTGGATGAAAATTCGTTTCCTTTGAATTGCTTCCCCTCTCACCTTCACGAATTTACTTATTACTTGTTTGAAATAGCATAATCCTTATAATCTCCGAATAGTGTTTTCCTTGGACCAATGTCAATTATCTTACGACAAATTCCACGTATAATACTACAGGGTGCCACATCGTCGTAATGTAGTATTGTGGAACGTGACATCTCACTTCCGGGCTCTCATTAATTTATTTATGGTGTATTTTCATGTACGAAAATATGGGTTGTAACATCATTCCCCTCTTTGGAACATTCGTCCTCGAATGTCGACTGATGCGCTTATCGTTCTCATATCCCATAGCTCTTGAGAATACTTTAGTAGTCCTTTTGCCATCTAGGCAACTGATCTGTGAATTAAGTCCAAAGTCCAAGGCATTTCCCTCTTAGGCCTCCTTCTCACACTATAACTTGTAGTCGGAATCCTTCCAATCTCGTAACTGTTGTTACCTTTTGTGAGCACGTGATTTTTGCTTCACGGAAATTACTCCAAAAGAAATCGAAAATAAAACAAGTTACCTTCGGGTACAGTTTTGAGAATTTGCGTGACATTTTGGTAATCATTTTTGTCCATAAATGTTTACTTTTTTGTAGTTAATCGCGAAATATAAAATAAATATATTACATGCTTATTCAGGATTTAATTGTACATTTAGGAATTAATTAAATCATAGTTTGGTTTTTAAAGAAAAATCGCAAAAGTATGCTTTTCGTCTTATATTTTGTTGCCATGGTGTGATTTTACCTATTTAAATATTTTAATATGTATGTGATAATTGTGTTAAGTGTTAATTAATATGTGTTTAGTTTTACTTTAATTAGGTATTGTGTTTTAAATTAGAAAATAAAAGAAAAGAGTGCAAATTGGTCTAAAAATCGGATTGGACCAGTTTCTTTAGGAAAATTCGAGGTCCAAAAGCACCAAAACCAGCCCAAGGCAGCCAGTCCAAGAGACCCATCTCCCAGGCCACCAAACGACGTAGTTTGATACCAAAACTACGTCGTTTCAAGAACAACCCATCTCAGCCGTTCAAACCAAGTTGATCTGACGGCCCTCGTCCCATCTTCCTTACCCGTTACCTAACCCGACCCATTCCACCCAAAGACCAACCCGGTCTCACTTAACCAAACGATGTCGTTTTCTTTAAGTGAGAGATCCAGGCCGTTGATCTCGACTGATCTAACGGCCAAGATCAAACCGTTCACCCCGTATATAAGCCTCCCCCCTTCACCCAACGCCCTAAGTCAGACCCCCCTCCCTCATCTTCGTCTCCCTCACCAGACCCAGACCCCACGAACCCTAGCGCCGCCCCCTTCCCCCCTCACCGTACATCCGGTGGCAACAACGCCGGTGACCACCAAATTAATACCACTGGTGCACCTTGACCCCCTGGACACAGATCTGTAAACCGTTTGGTTCGAATCAACCCACATCGTCTCGAATCTTCGTCTGAAGATTCGAGCCAAACCTCAGCTTGTACGAACCAACCCCAGACTAACACCCAATAATCCCCTTTACTTCCTCATCCCTTATCCCTGAACAAATTAGTTCGAACATGGTTGAAAGCCGTCGAATAACGGATCTAGGGTTTTCAACAGTTCAAGACGTGTCAAGTTTCAAGGTCGATTGTTTCCTATTCAGTATTGTAGGCCTATTTCTCACAAAATAGACGTATAATACTGATTAGGACCCAAGTTCTAAAGAACATGCTTTTTGAAATCTGAGAAAAGAACAGTAAGTTCTCCTTAATTCCTTTGGTCGCCTTCTATAGTTTTGTTTGTCGATTTTAAATAGCATCTTTGTCTTGATCTGTTTCTTGTCTTTGGTTCAATGCTTTTTTTTTATCAGACCTTTTATTAGGTCTAGTTCCCCTGATCAATAGATTACATGCTGTAAATTGTTCGATCAATTTATAGTTCGTTATGTGTGAGTCAGTTTTAACCGGATAGTTAGCTCTAATCCTGGCTTTGGTTCCAAGTCCATTTCAGCATGTTTTTGATATTTTTGTTTAAATGATGTATGGCATTGGTCTGGTTGTCCCCTATATGTGATGTGTGCTTCCTTTGTTCTTTGATATTCGTTCAATCTTCGATGAGTTCAGTATATTCATAGGATTTCTTTCGCTCCATTTCAGCTTAATTTGAAATGATGAATCAATCATCCCCACAATGTGCAGTTGGTGGTTTGGGAAGTTTGACCTTGATAGTTAGCCAGACTTGTGTTCTAAGTCATGGTGATGTTGTTACTGAGTTTTCTGTTTAAGCATGGATGCATTTTTCAGTTTTAGTTTCAGTTTCAATGTTCTGCTAATCTTTTGTTGTTAGTGTTGATTTTGTTTTGAAGTTCCAACCTAGAATTTAGGTGTTTGAATTGGCTATAGCTGCAGATAATACAGATTTCAGGGTTCAATTCGAACTAATATAGGATTGCTGTCCCTGTTTGTCTACTTTTGTGGACAGCATGTGCATTGAAGCCTTTAAGGGATTAAAATTAACTTGACAGCATGTGCTGTCAGGGCATATTCAGGCTGCCCATACTCTTGTTTAGTTTAATAAAAGGGAAACCACTTTTAATATTTAAAGATAGGGCTGTCAGGGGAATCTCATGGGAAGGGTTTTTTATTTTTAAACTGTTGAGTAGAAAAAAAACAGGAGGGGAACATGGGAGGGGGTTCAGTTTGTTTTAACAAGCTATTGAATGGGCTGATGCTAGGATAAATAGAGGAGTTTTCCATTAGTTAAGGGGGGAGACAGTAGAGAGTTCAAAAAAGGAGAGAGTTCTGAAAATCAGAAAAAATAGTTCTGAAAGACAGAGAGAGAAGGGCAGAGGAAAAAAAAAGAGCAAAGAGATCAGAAAATAGGGAGAAGGAACAGGGGAAAATCAGAGAAAAGAGAGGTAAAATATAGAGGAGAGATCAGAAGAACAGAAAAGGGGAAGGGGTTGAGAGCTAAAGGGAAAAACACTGTTTCATTGCTTTTCTTCTGAGTTTTGTTTCCAATTTCTAAACTGAATTCAATTTCAACATCTCTATTAAAAGAACAAAAAGCATAAGTTTGGAATAGGCAATCCTGTCCAGTGTTTGAAGTTCTAAAGCTATTGACACTCATTTGAATATTAGTAGATTCTTCTCTGCGATCTGTTGTTTCTGGGCCATATTTCAATTTCCTGGGCCTTGGTAGTGTTGCTGTTGGTTTGTCTTTGCTTGCTGCTTGATTTCTTCTGAAACTGCCACTGGATCCCGGTTTTATTATTTGGTTTACTCTACTGGCTGCTGTTGCTGCTGCCATTTTGCTGCTGCTGACTTCTCTGCTTTCTTCTTCCTCTTTTGCGTTTCGATACCCAGGTACACGCTAGAATCTCGCATTGATGTAACAGTAAAAGCATGAAATGAAAGATGCAAAAGAGTTTAATCAGCTGTTGCTGTACTTACGGCTTTATAAAATGTTGTTAGAATTGTGTAATTCTTTAGTAGCTCAACAAAAAAAAAATACATTGGTTAGCTTGTACTTAGTTGAAACTTAGTTTTGTTTAAATATTGTGATCTTGGTTATTTAGCCATTTGTATGATATGTAATGCATAGGTGTTTAGTATATCAATAGCTAAATCTCATCTCTATTCTTGTTTCAAACATGCCAATCAGATTGCTTCTAATTTGGGCGAAAAATGCAATAAGTAGTTGATTCCATTAATCAAGCCCAAATAAGTTAGTTTAAATTCGAACTTGAAGAACATTTAGCGTAAGTTTAGCATTTTCATTAATCTTGTATGTAATCTCCTTTAGAAAAATAACAACATGTTCACCCATGAAATAAGGCACGAAACAATTCTCGCCTCATAAACAACTAATCAGATAATTAAACAAGAATTCGGAGTCGGCCAAGCATGCAATTCAATTAGAATGTATTTTCTTTCTTCCATTTCTTAGAGACGAACATAATAAAGATGTAGTCATTGTAGGTTTACCCGTTTCATAAAATGAGACGAGCCTCGCCAAATGAGATGCACAAACTGCGGGGCCCTCATAAATGTATATATTAAATACTTAGGATCCGGGATGGGTCATTTAGCGAATTTCATGACCCTCCCCAAAAATAATAACGTGATAGTCTCTTTAGGCGCGTTTTAATAATATTACTTTCTTAAAATTGGGTGCGCATTTATGTGACCCAAATCCAAATTTCAACGGAGTCGGAGTGTATTAACAACCACGGGTGCATTGATTGTGACGTGGTTCGAGATACATTTCCACGACGTTGCAATTCCATAAAAAATAATAATAATAAAAGCGGTCTAAACTTAATGAAAGCACATAAGTCATAACATGTATTAAAATCAGATATTTAGCCATTATAACAATTTAAGCGACCGTGCTAGAACCACGGGATTCGGGGGTGCCTAACACCTTCCCTCGGGTCAACAGAATTCCTTACTTAGAATTTCTGGTTCGCAGACTTCATTTGGAAAGTCGAATATTTTCCTCGATTTGGGATTCAAGATAAACCGGTGACTTGGGACACCAAAAGCCAAACCTTTCCCAAGTGGCGACTCTGAATTAAATAAATAATCCCATTTCGAATATTGTCACTTAAATTGGAAAAACTCCCTCGCGCATTTACCCTTCGGGGCTGGGCGCGCAAAAAGGAGGTGTGACACCTTTCATCATGCAGCTTTTACAATTTTGACATTGGCAGTGTGCCCAATCTCAAGGCTTCATATGTAGAGATTGATAAGATGTCCCTTTGGGCATCTATGAGTATACTGAAGTTCTTTGCTCGGTACTTTATTGGATTTACGAATATTGTTATATCTCATCGTATAGGTCTGTTTAGCCATCCGTATTAATGTACTGCCATAACTCTTACTTTAATTTATCATTGCTGAGGTATGTTACCAAATCCCAGCTTACTCTCATTGCTTATCCCATATGTATTAGTCTAAGTCCTTTAATGCTTCCCCATTACTGTTCATCTTAAGAGTGACGACCTAACCTCATTTCATACTTTGTAACTTTTATCCATCCATTGTTGATTCACCTCAATATCGATCTACAATCTACCACTGATAACTGAAACCTCTTACGTAATATCTTGCTACTAGGGCTTACGTTGCATCGAGAAATACATGAAGTGATTCCCATAATCGTATTTCATAGTATCTCAATGTGATTCACCTTATCGGGGTATTCTAATCCTGTGCCGTCCGCAAAATCTTTTCTCTTCCTCCCTTTTTTTCTTTTTTTTCCCTTCAAATCATTATTCAATCAACGGCTCAAACGTCATCTTTTATCTATCACAATTACACCCTCATTCTATTACCAGGGTCGCATTCTAAATGCTATTAGTCTTAGACTCTTTTGAGTTCATTCAAGCTATAATGAGCTTGTATAATATAGAGAAACTGTCTGTTCTTCTTGTTTTCGTGGGCTTAATCCTAAAGACTGATCCATTCTCATCACTTTTTTTTACTTGTGTTTCCTCATCCTTACTCATGCTTCCTTAAAACTTTATCGATCTACCATACTTTAGCTTGCTACCCATACATATCCATTTATAAACTTTCCTTCAACTTTCTTGCACCATAGATTTTCTTATGTTATTCTAGAACGTCAAGCGAGACATCACATCGTCTCCAAATTTTCTCTATTCTCTTAACTAAATCTCTCAATACTTAGAAACCATAGTTTGGAAGGCATGTCGCTGATGATGCTGCTATCATTCCCGGTTATTGAATCCCGTGTTTCTGGCCTTCTATCCGATGTATGGACTATTCATGATCTTCTACCTTTGAGTATCTCGTACGTTGTTCACATTTACCTTTCTTACCTTAAAATCTTGCATCGTATCTTCTATCTCTTTCGTGACCTCCCTTCCACCTAGGTACAATTTACATCCACAACTAGAAGCCCTTATCATAACACTTGCACCTTTGGTGCATACACAATCCGGTGGGCACTTCGTACTAACTTCTTATGAGGCTAGTACTTCTTCTAATTGTCTTCCTTGTACATCCATTATAGATTATGGTTGTTGTGTTATTTCTCTTGAACATCTGATATTAAGAGTGATTCTTTCATGTTCTCAAGCATAACTTCTATAATTTTTCTAGGTCCAATAATCAGACTCCTGATTTACTTGGGTGATGTAATTCTTTGGTTTCCTCTTCCTTCTAATTAGCCTTTCTGTAGGTTTAAGCTATCTTCCGATCCGTGGCTCTGGTATCAGTTATTACCTAGGCGTTATGGAATATCCATGATACAATTTTCTAACAATTCAATCCTTTGTCTATGCCCCGGGCTCAATTCTTTTTTTTAACTTATATCAGAGTCTTCTATGGCTGTATGATTATCAACATATATGCTACCTGGATAATGCTCCAAATTCTTGAGTGTATCCATAACGTACTAACTGTGGATCATTGATCGAATAATTCCTTTCATTCCATCTCAGCTTTCTTTAAACGTGTGCAATTACTTTCCCTAGTCTTTCTACCCCTTGTTGCGTCCATATTTAGCTTATCTTAGTGTCCACACTTACCAGAGTTTTCATACAACTCATATGGTCTCGAATATTACTTTTAATTCTTACTTCCCGTTTATTAGTCACGGTAGGTGCCACTTTCCTTTGTAATGCTTACAATATTGTTGCAAGATTATTGTTATACGACCATTTCATCTTTAGGTCGTTGTGCTTAGGTTGAAGCCTTCTTTCTTTTCTCTTTAGCTAATCTTTCGTTGTAGTACTTAGGGAGAACCATTGACTCTCGTAAAACTGTGAGCTTACTACGGACCTTTTCTGATGTCCTTACTTGCCTATAATCATCTGTAGTTGCTTACTTCCATGCCCTTGTGCTTATATGGTTGCTTCTAAACTGATATTTTGATAGCCTTCTCAGTGGCACTTTTTTTATCTCCGTAACACTCATACGATACCTTTAACTATCCCGACTCTTGTTTGAATATATCTCAAGTATTATAATGATATTCTCCGAGGCTGAATTCTCTATGTTGGGTTCTACTATGTTTCTCTTACATGATCTGCTATCTTGTCTGTATCCTCTTGACTAGCCATAACTAGGCTCTTCCTAAATTAATTACTAACTACTCGTTGGCCCATCCTCATATCAATATTCCTCGTAATCTTTCTTGGGTTATTTCCTTTGTCTTAACTTACATCTCACACTGGCTCCTTATTTATTAATAACAACTCAGGCAGGAACCTTTACTTCCTCTCCTTGACGTTGTGCTTGCACAATATTCTAGAATCGTAGCATATCTGTAGCATTTGGATAAGTTCAATCTCATCCCTTTCTTATTTTTATAAAATTCTTCCTTTTATACTTCCATATTCCCGCCTTTTAAGGGAGTACTAAGAGTTGAAGCTACGACGACCTACCTATAGATCTTTCACCTTTTCATCTTTGGCATCCTTTCACATCATTGATGACTCTTACTCACCTTGCGGCAATCCTTTTGTACCAAGGATAACAAATTCCCTTACTTGCGAGGGTGACACTTAATGTAATTGGTACATACAGTCCCTTAAGCTTAACTTTTCTAACATTACTTGTTTTAGGGGAGTGTCTTCCTAAATGTCCATTCTCTGAATTTCTCATGAATCTTCTTCTGTTGTCCGTCCTATTATTGCTGGAACGCGATCTGAAATTCTCATGATACTGACTATTATCAAATCACTCAGTCCCAAATTCATATTTAGTTTATCTTTTTCACCAATCCATACTGGTTCTATTACTCTGGGGTCTAACTTTTCCTCTTGGTAATCATGCTAGAGTTGCGAATTTATTTCTTGAAATGAGGACATGATTGTATGGCCTATACTATTTTGTTGTCCTAAGGTCTGTCACTTCTCGTGTCTTCCTTCACTTGGCTATAGATTTTTGTAATATTGTCATATTTTGATATACCGTTGTCATCCATGTATCACATCTTACTCATAATGCTTTATTAACTCTTTTCTTGTTTCCCGCTAACATTTATTCTGATCACTTTATTCTGAAAACTTGAACAAGACATTCTTTTGCTCTTAGCTTCCCTTTGCTCTATCCAATGGCTCTTCAAGTTACTTAATGTTCTCGCTTTATTAAAGACGCGAGCCACACTAAGGTAATATTTATTCCTTCAAGTCTTATAGTGCATGTCTTTGTAATACTCATATCTGGCTACACTATTTTAAAGTGAACCATATGGTGTCTCACGAGGAGATCTATTAGCACATTTGCAATATCCTTCGGAAATATCAACTAAAACAAATAATTCATCCATCCTATCTTCTTATACTATTTCTATTAACCCCCATAGGGCATATCTGGAGTGGGTGCGACCAATTGTATATACCTCTGTTACTATTGAATATTATTCAAAAAGCTTATGTTTCTATGCCTCATTATAAGCATTGTTAACCTTCATTAACTGGATACCTCTAACTCCTTTTTTTCACCTTGCTCCTTTTACTTGCTGAAAATTGTACTTATCTTCTTAATATCTCGTTGTCCTTTACCATAAAGATGGATAAGCATTCTTGCCTTAAGGCTTCTTATCAGGAAGCTTACACCTTTCAGTACACCCATGATCCGCTAAAGACCTCATATTTACGTATCGTAGACATCATAAAAAAATCCGATTCCTCTGACTCAGCTCTTCCACAACTATCTCTCTTTCCAACATTCTTTTCGAATGTAGGCATCATCTTATTAAGAGTAAAATAGAATTTTAGAAGGTGAATTCTTATAAGTGAGCTCTACCACACGATCTAGAGTAAGAAGAAAGAGTAGCAATCCTAAATGGCCTGTAGCATCCTGCTTATAAGTGTGGTGCACGACACACCCATAAACAAGACTCTACTAGACATGGCTTGTAGACTCCCTAGGACAGAACTGCTCTGATACAACTTTTGTCACAATCCAAACCGATGGGTCGCGACGGGCACCCGGTACCTTACTCAATCGAGTACCAATGTAACGTATCTTTCTTGTTACATCATCATATACACGTGACATACGGGCCTAATAGGCCAACATAATCATTTATAAACTCAAAACATAGGCCGACAAGGCCGTACAATCTTTCACGTACAAGACATATGTCTACAAGCCTCTAAGAATACATAAATGTCATAAAAGTTGGGACAGAGTCCCGCCATACCAAACAATACACATCTAAATCATACTAACCAAACGAGCAACTCCGAAGCAAATGGAGCGCACCAACATCTTCCGATGAGCTGATAGCCTACTTGGAGGGCTCTCGACCTGTCTATCGGGACCTGTGGGCATGAAACGCAGCATCCCCAGGCAAAAGGGACGTCAGTACAAATAATGTACCGAGTATGTAAGGCACATAAATAAATACATAAGAGACATGG
This sequence comes from Nicotiana sylvestris, assembly GCF_000393655.2. NCBI lineage: Eukaryota > Viridiplantae > Streptophyta > Magnoliopsida > Solanales > Solanaceae > Nicotiana > Nicotiana sylvestris. The sequence goes on from NC_091059.1 coordinate 38,979,706, forward strand.
AAGACATATAGAGTACATGACTCAACCTGTAAGTATGAATAACTTTGTAGATCATAGATTACTTTTAGCGTCATGCATGTGCGTGTGAACGTCATGTCGTGCATAGGTACATGTTTCATACCATCATCAGCCTCTGAGGGCATTCCATTATATCATACCGGCCACTGTGGGCAAAATCATCATCGTATACCAGCTGATCAGGTGGTGGTGCGTATATAACGCCATAACCTTTCCCATATCCCATATACATATATACGCGTATATAACGCCGTTTGAGTACATACATATATATGCGTATATAACGTCGTTTGAATCATATTTCAGCCACTGTGGGCAACATCATCATCATATACCAGCTGATCAGGTGGTGATGCGTATATAACGCCGTAACCTTTTCCCATATCCCATATACATATATTTACATATATTCGCGTATATAATGCCATCTGGTCATGGGTCAGTGCACATGAATGCAGTGCATAAAAAGTACGTCAATAAAATTATTCGGAATGTCATAAGACCATTTTGCCTCTGAGTAATATCATAAAGTAAACTCTTTTCAACTTTCGTATTTTTCTGAGACCCATGAACAGATGATAAGACATTATAACACAGGGAAATTCAAGAACACAGATATCTGTAATACTTCTATGAATAGAGTTATTCGTGGAATTTGTGCATTTGCACGTTCCGTTCGTATCGTATGGATCATGCCAAAAGAAAGAAGGGATAGCCTTAACATACCTATTCCTGGAATTATTTGAACGAATTTGCTTCTGCGAAATTTACACTAAATTTCCTTGAAATTGAAATGAACTTGGTTTGGTGTTGAAATTTTTGGAAGGATTTTTTATTCTGGTCTTTTACGTTTTTTCTCAAAACAAGATGTCTTTGAAATTACCAAGAATCAGACTTGCCAAATATGTTCTTTCACGTTTTTTTCCTCAAAGAAAACGTCTTTGAAATTACCAAGAATTAGACTTGCCAAATATGTTCTTTCACGTTTTTTCTCAAAGACAATGTCTTTGAAATTACCAAGAATCAGAAAGGACTTATTCTTTTTGTCCAAAAAGGAATCCAATCCATTAAGTTAATCAAGTCTTTACAATGATTCATTTTTATGAGTCATAAAATGGCTTTACACGTTACAAGCATATATGACTATGAGTCATATGCTTGGATGGTGGCATACTGCCACGTGGGGAGTAGGTTATTTTATTAATTTTTTATCTACTTATTAGTTAACCGGTTAATGTTTCGTTACTCGGTAATTAATCTATTACCCGCATAATTTTAAAATTATCACAAATTACTTAAAATTCTATTTATTTTCAAAATACTTCATATATACTTTATATACACCAGCTTCCATCATTTCATATAGAGGTACTCAATTCACATCACGGTTCTGGAGGGCTGTACAATATGAGTTGGGTACTCGAGTGGAGTTAAGCACATCATTTCACTGCCAGCCGGACAGGCAGTCCGAGCGCACTATTCAGATTTTGAGGATATGCTCCGTACGTGTATGATGGAGTTTAGAGGGTCTTGGGATCAGTTCTTGCCACTAGCGGAGTTTGCCTACAACAACTGTTATCAGTCCAACATTCAGATGGTGCCTTATGAGGTTTTGTATGGTAGGCGGTGTAGATCTACGGTGGGTTGGTTTGAGTGGGGAGAGGCTAGATTATTGGGTATAGACTTGGTTCAGGACGCATTGGAGAAGGTTACGGTGATTTAGGTTAGACTTTACACAACCCAGTCAAGACAGAAGAGTTATTGGAAGGTTCATGATGCTTCCTATATGGTGGGAGAGCGGGGTTTGCTTCGGGTTTCGCCTATGAAGTGCATTATAAGATTTGGGAAGAAGGGGAAATTAAGTGTGAGGTTTATTGGTCCTTTTGAGGTATTGAGACGTGTTGGGGAGGTTGCTTATGAGCTTTCCTTACCTCCCAGCTTGGCAGGAGTTCATCCGATATTCCATGTTTCGATGCTACGGAGGTATCACGGTGATCCGTCGCAAGTGTTGGTTTTCAGTTCAGTCCAGTTGGACAAAGATCTATCATACGTTGAGGAGCCAGTGGCGATATTAGATAGGCAGGTTTGAAAGCTGAGGTCAAAGAACATTGCATCAGTAAAGGTTCAGTGGTGGGGTCCGCCGGTTGAGGAGGCGACTTGGGAGACCGAGCAGGATATGCGCAGCCGTTACCCTCATCTTTTCACTACTTCGGGTATGTCTCTATGCTCGTTCAAGGACAAATGAATGTTTTAAGGGTGGGGGGGGGGATATAACAACCCAACCAGTCGTTTGAAGAATTAACTCCCCGATCCCCTATTAACTACTTTCCCCGTGTTTGTTTCTGCTATTGTGAGTTGTCGGGAAGATTCGTTTTGAGTTTCGAAGTGTTTTGAGACACTTAGTCCCTAAATGAAAGCTTAAGCTTTAGAATTTGGAACATTGTCAGAACAGTGTGAAGACGTCCTCGGAATGGAATTCGTCGATTCCATTAGCTCCATTGAGCGATTTCGGGCTTAGGGGCATGTTCGGATTGTGTTTTGGAGGTTCGTAGCTTATTTAGGCTTGAAATGTAGAAAGTTGAATTTTTGAAGTTTTTGGATCGATAGTGAGATTTTGATATTGGGGTCGGAATCCAATTTCAAAAGTTGGAAGAGCTCCGTAGTGCTGAATGTGACTTGTGTGCAAAATTTAGGGTCAATCAGACTTGGTTTGGTTGGTTTCGGCATCAGTTGTAGGATTCTTGAAATTTCAAGTTCTTTAGGTTTGGATTGAATGGTAATTCCTGATTTTAGAGTTTCTTGATGTGATTTTTGTTACAACCCATATCCACATGTGTTAGTTCATGCCATATATTAGTTAACATAAATCCAAGAAGGAATTATCTTTGAGATGATAAGAAGTCAATCCTATTGGTCTTAAGTGATACAAGAGTGTATAAGGGTGATTAACCAGTATTAGAAGTTAAACGAATCAAGGATGTTGTAACTCGAATTTTCAGGTAATCTAGCGGTGCTTAATACACTCAAGAGGTCATTTATGAAGGTATTTTAATCATATAATATCTGTATCATAAGTCTTGAAGTCAAACGAGTTATGAAACAAAAGTCGACAAAAGTTGTCGCAACTTAGGTTCATAATTTTACTTAAACATTAGGTCAAATGTTTCTAATCTTTTCTCATAATTTACAAGGAATTACGGGGTGATCTACCCACCAAATTAAAGATCTATGAGTCTAGTTTCCAACGCATTAAACCGTTCATCGATACGATCTCGGAGTAGAGAGATATTCGCGTTTTCGCGAGACTGCGCCAAGCACCTCTCTATGGGGCCCACTAAGTCGGTTTAAGATATTTGGACCTATATAGGATGACTCCAACCCGTTTTAAGTCATTTCTTTTCACTATTTTCAGACCTTAGAACCCTAGGAACATCCTCTCAAGGTTCTCTCAAGATTCAAGACCCAAAAAAAGGGCAAACAACACAAATCAAGTGTCGGGAATTCCGTGGCGCTAGTAAGTCTCTTGTTCTTCTTGTTGTTGCTCATTTTTGTGTCGTTCCAGCTCGTGTGGGAGGTGGTTTTAAAGGGTTTATGTTCTGTAAATACTCCCTCATGTTCTTAATATCAATCCTAGGTGATTTCAAGCCTTCTAAAGTGATTCTAGTGCCGAAAAACATTAATTGATCGCTAGTTTCGCTTTTTTTGTTGTTGTGGCAGCATTGGAGGGATATTTCATGGAAATTTAAGGTCAAATTGGAGTTGTTCTTTCTGTATAAAGGTAAGGAACCTCTTACTCTATATGTATTTAAGATTATCCAAGTTGCGGCTAAGCCATTGAAGCTAGAACTTGTGAGATATATATCGAAAGGCTTGGTAGTAATGTTATTGTTTTGTGGACTGTTTTGCGTTGTTGTTGGGCTGCGTATTTTACTACTATCTTGTGGAGTTTTGGAGGAGGAAGGGTGTGGAGAAACACCATATATATGTAGGGTTATGGGCTGATAGTTATTCGTAACATTTCCAGGTTGTTTGACACGACTACGGTGGTCGTCGTATGTATGGAGTGATTAGGCTATGTGTGGACTATTTTGGGAGGCTCAATATGTTTATTATTGATGTTGTTTGGGCTGTTTGGTGACTGTTTTGAATGGTGTGAGGTCATATATAGGGGAGGTGCTGTCCGTTTCATCGTAAAATAGGTTGTGGTCGATACATAATAGTTATGACGCTTAAATGATAACGATAGTATCGTTTCTCTTATTGTAGACTAAGGAGTTTTGACAATTGCATAGCTTGAGATTGGGGCAGTATATACAAGGTATGTTAGGCTATCCCTTTCCTTCTTTTGCACGACTCCGATTGTACATAATGTAATGAACGAGCTTCCAAAGATACTCTACTCTTAGAAGCTAGCAGTACTTACATTGTTTTCCCTCTTATGGAACGATTGATGTTAATGTTGCTTCTCTTATTCTTATGTTATCAATGTTATTGGTACTTCCTGATTCTTATAAGGTTCATAGTGAAGAGTTAGTCCTAATAACGTGTACAGAGGATACCGACCTTACGTCACTCCGAAAGGTTTAGAATGTGATTCCATGAGTCGAGCATGCATTATATATATATATGTATCTATTTTACTCTACCGAGCCACGCTATAGTTGGCCGGGTACGACACCTATTGTGCAACCACTGATCAGTTGGGTTTTACCGAGCTCCACGTGGCCGGGTACGATTCTACCGAGCCTATTATGGCCGGGTACGATATGATGATGATGATGCCCACAGAGGCGAATGCTTTAAAGGTTTATGTATTTATACATATGTATCATGCATTTCATGTAAGTAGCCCTCAGAGGTACTAAGATGTTACAGGTTGTATATTCTCTATCCTTGCTTACATTACTGATCGCATTTATGGTTCCTTGCCTTACATACTCAGTACTTTATTCGTACTGACGTCCTTTTATTTGTGGACGCTGCATGTCGTGCTGCAGGTCCTGATAGACAGGCAGGTGCAGCTCCCCCACCACAGTAGACTGTCTAGTTCAGCGGTGATTGGCGAGATCCCTTCTCCGGACTTGCCTTGGTCTTGGTATGCAATTTTTGTTATAGACATTATGGGTATGTCGGGGCCCTGTTCCGGCTATGTTGCAACACTTATGTTCTTTTAGAGGCTCATAGACAGGTGTCGGCTCATGTATAGTTTGGTATGCCTTGTCGGCTAGTTTTTGTTGTATAGTCTTTCATAGTAGCGTGGTAGCTCATACCTTATACGTAGTTTCTTGATTGTCTGGTCATCCCCTGCTATGTATTTTCATGCCGTCATATTTTATTGCTGGTTGTCCATGATCTAGGTCTACCATTTATATTGATCTCGTCAGCCTTAAAAGATAATAATGAAGGTTAGATGAAATGTACGTTGGTGCTCGGCAAGTGTGGTCGGGTGCTAGTCATGGCCCTTCAGTTTGGGTCGTGACAATTTTAGGGTTGGACTAAGTTCGTATAGTGTTTTAGGACTTGTTGGTATGTTTGGTAGAGGTTCCGAGGGCCTCGGGTTGATTTCGGGTGGTCAACAGACCTTTAAACTTAAGAAGATTGCAGAAATTGTAGAAGTCTCCAGTTCTAGTTTCCTTCTTTGCGTTCGCGAGTGGAGTCTAGTGTTCACAAAGAGGAACCGGGGTAGGTGGGAATTTAACTCTTCACATTCGCGATGTTGGTCCCGCGTTGGCAAAGCTGAGAGGTCCTATGCCTACGCGTTCGTGTAGAGGGTCCCTCGTTCACGTAGGAGTGAGAGAGTGGCTATCGCGTTCGTGTCTGCGTCATCGCGTTCGCCATGAAGGAATTCTAGGCCAAGTCAAGTTGTGCTTCGCGAATGCGAGGGGCCTTCCGCGTTCGCGAAGAAGGATTTACCTGGGCAGATTATAAAGTTTCAAAATCGAGGGTTAGCCCTTTTTATAAAAACTAGAGTTTGGGAGCTCGGATTTGGACGAGGTTTTGAGGGATTTTCAGAGATATCAATTGGGTAATGATTCTACACTTGATTTTGGTTATATCCCACTAATATATCATTAATTTTATCATTTAATTTCAGATTTGGGGTGAAAAATTGGGAAAAATGGAATAGAGTTCTTCAACTAAGATTTTGAGTTTTGATTGGATTTTGACATCGGATTTGGATAATTTTGGTACGAGTAAACTCGTGAGTGAATGGGGGTTTCATAATCCGTAACTTTTACCCGATTTTGAGATGTGGTCCCGGGTAGGATTTTTGTGCGTTTTCCTATTTTCTTGCCTTAGCTTCGATTTCATTAACTAAATTAGTTGTTTGTAGTTGTATTTACGTTATGATATTAATTTGATTAGATTTGGGCCACCCGGAGTTGGATACTCGTGGCAAGAGCGTGATTTCAGATTGAATTTGAGCCTGTTCGAGGTAAGTGGCTTGCCTAACCTTGTGTGGAGGAACTCCCCTTAGGAGTTTGGTATTGCTATTATATGAGTGTCGTATACGTGAGGTGATGAGGGCGTACATATGCTAATTGTTGAAAAATCCTGTTTTTATTAAGTAAATATCTGTGTTTTTCTTGTAATTGAGTAATACTTGTACTTGAAGCCTTTTGTTTAACTTAGGAAAAGTATGCTTATGGTGTTCTAATTGTCTTACCTACTTTAACTGCTTACTTGTATTCTGTGCAGCATGTTTAGAGTAGAATTCCTGTTTATCCACGAATAGAACTGTAGATTCTTTCTTGATACCGTTGTTTTTTTACTTTGGGACTACGGGATGATATCCCTGGAGATCCCCCTGCTTGTTTACTTTGGGACTACGGATTGGTATTCCGGGAGATCCCCCTGCATGTTTATATTTGGGACTACGGGATGACACCTGGGAGATTCCCCTGTACTGGATATTTACTTTGAGACTACGGATTGGTATTTCGGGAGATCCCCTGCACTTTTAAGTTTGGGACTACGGGACGATATCATGGGAGATCCTCTGTTGCTATCTTTGTGTACTGAGTTACATTCTTTATGTAATTTTGTTCTCTATTAACTATTAGTGCTTTAATTATACTGTCACATTTCGTATTGTTACCTTGTTTTATGTATATAACCAGTAGGGCCCTGACCTTCCTCGTCACTACTCGACCGAGGTTAGGCTTGGAACTTATTGGGTACCGCTGTGGTGTACTCATGCCCTTTCCTGCACATATTTTTCGTGTGCAGATCCAGGTTCTTCGACTCAGCCATACTCTCAGTGAGGTGAGGCGATTCTCTGAGACTTCGAGTTATATCTGCCGCGTCCGCAGACCGAGGAGTCCCTTTCTATTCTCTCTTTTAGCTATAGACCTTATGTAATTATTTTGTTTAGACTTCCGGAGTTAGACATTATGTATTTCCTATAGTTTGTGATTCATGAGATTCCGGGTTTTGGGAGTGTTCATATTGATCGATAGTGCTGTTATTGTATATGTCGAGCGACATCTTAAACTTTCTATTATATTACCCGTAAATTGCTAGTTTCGTATCTTTGTTTCCTTTTTCCGTAAATTGTTAGGCTTACCTAGTCGTATAGACTAGATGCCGTCACGACACCTCACAGAGGGAGAACTTGGGTCGTGACAATCTTGGTGGTTGGATAGTGGTGCAACTATTCATATAACCAATGACTTGCAGGATCTAGTAAGCAAACCGAAGCCAAAAGAGGATTAAGCCAGTGTTGTTGTGGGCAATGGACTCAAAGCAAAAGTAGAGTTTATAGGGATATCTATTTTACATTTTAAAACTAATTCTAGTATTCGTCTAGAAAATACTATTTTTATACCGTCTATGAGACAAAAATTAGTTTCAGTTTCACTTTTGGACAAAGCTGGTTATTCATTTCAACAAAATAATGGTATTATTAAAATTTCCTATAATTCACATGTTGTTATTGATGCTTTTTTAAGCGATGGTCTATATCGCTTGAATGTGTTGAATGAAATTTTTTCTGCAATACATGTTGAAAATATTGCCCACAAAAAGTCTGCTATGAGTAAAAGCGTCTTACCTATTATAGCATAGGCATATTGGTCATATTTCTAAAGAAAGAATTAAACGATTGGTAAAGGAAAATATTTTACCTGTTCTTGATCCAAAAGATTTTGAAACTTGTGTGGATTGTGTTAAGGGTAAAATGACCAAGGTTAAGAGAAAGGGTTCCACTAGAAGCCCTGAATTATAATCGTTTGGTACGTGGACAAAATAGTACCGAAATTATAATCCCGGTACTAATTTATACCACATAAAAGATGGAATAATATAATCCCACAATTGATGGTATAAAATGGGATAAGATTTGGGATTATTTTTATACCTTGTTTGGTTAGAGGTACAAATTTATCCCAGGATAAACTTATATCTCCAACCAAACAAGGTACAAATTTAATCTCAACTCTTATCCCTCCTAATACCTCATACCAAACGACCACTAAAATTATACATACTGATATTAGTGGACCTTATTTACCTACTTTCACCTATCATAAGTATTTTATTACTTTTATTGATGACTTTTCACGATATTGTTATATATATCTTTTAAAGAAAAATTTGAAGCATTTGATAAGTTTAAAATTTACAAGACTGAAGTTGAAAAACAGCTTGGGAAGTCCATTAAGATAGTGAGGTCTGACCGTGGTAGTGAGTACTATGGAAAATATGATGAGTCTGGTCAATGTATGGGGCCTTTTACTTTTATTTTTGCAAGAATGTAGGATAGTAGCACAATATACCATGCCAGGTACTCTTAAGCAGAATGGTGTGGCTGAAAGACGGAATCGTACTATCATGAAAATGGTGAGAAGTATGATGCCAAGGACTAGCCTACCTGAGTCCCTTTGGGGTAAAGCCTTAAACAACTAGCTATATCCTGAATAGAGTTCCTACAAAATCTGTCTTGAAAACTCCCTTTGAACTATGGAAAACCCAAAAACCTAGCTTGAATCATTTTCATATTTGGGGATGTCCAGCTGAAGTTCGTATTTATTCACCCAGAGAAAGGAAAACTGATCCTAAAACTACCAGTTGTTTCTTTATAGGTTATCCTAATCACTCTAAAGGTTTTAGGTTTTTCTGTTCTAGGCATGGCACTAGAGTCGTTGAGTCTATTAATACAAAATTTCTTGAGCATGATGTTTGTGATTGTGATTGTTCATGTGGTAAGAAAATTGTATTGAAAGAGAAGGAAGTCATTGTCCTTGTACCTGTTGTACATGAAAAGGTGGTAAACCAACCTATTCATGAGGGTGAGAATCAAGGGAACAACGACGCAGACCCCATAGTTCCTGAGCAAAATGTACACAATGGACCACTATGCAGGTCACAAAGAGAAAGAAGGTCTTTCTTCTCCGATGATTTTATCGTGTGTGTGACTGAAAATCTTAGTGATACTGGAGAACTGACTTATCCTTTATCATATGCTCAAGTTATTTCCTCTCCATTTGTTGATAAATGGCGTGAGGCAATGGAAGATGAAATGCGCTCCATGGAACACAATAGAGTGTGGGAGTTTGTTGAATTGCCTATAAGTTTTAGGCCTATTGGTTGCAAATGGGTGTTTAAAACTAAAAGAGACTCTAAGGGAAATATATACCGTTATAAAGCAAGGTTGGTTGCTAAGGGTTACACTCAAAAAGAAGGTATTGATTATAAAGAAACATTTTCTCATGTTTCATCTAAGGATGAATTTAGAGTTGTGATGGCTCTTGTGGCTTATTTTGATTTAGAGTTGCACCAGATGGACGTTAGAACTGCTTTCCTGAATGGGAGTCTACTTGAATAAGTTTACATGGTTCAACCTGAAAGGTTTAAAGAAGCTGGTACAAAACATTTAGTGTGCAAGTTTAACAAATCCATATATGAGCTTAAATAAGCCTCCAAGCAGAGGCACTTGAAATTTGATGAAATTATTACAAAATTTAGATTTGTGGAAAATAAGCTTGATGAATGTGTTTATCTTAAAATAGCTAATGGTAATTTCATTATTATGGTTCTCTATGTTGATGACATTCTGCTTGCCACAAATGATTTGGGCTTGATGAATGATACCAAACAAATTTTGTCTAGGTCCTTTGATATAAAAGATCTTGGTGAAGCCTCTTTTATTCTTGGGATAGAAATTAAAAGAGATAGGTCACGTAGTTTATTGGGTTTATCACAACATTCCTACATTGAGAGTATTCTTAAAACTTTCAATATGCAAGACTGTAGACCTGATGTTGCACCTGTTGTAAAATGAGACAAACTTAGCAAGGATCAATGTTCGAAAAGTAATGTTGAAAAGATAACTATGAGAGATGTGCCATATGCAAGTGTTGTTGGATGTTTGATGTATATAAAAATTTGTACAAGGCCTGATATATCATTTGTTGTTAATATGTTGGGAAGATTTTCTTCTAATCTTGGGTGGGCACATTGGGTGGATGCAAAGAAAGTGATGAGATATCTACAACGCACCAAAGACTTCTTGCTTGTGTACAAAAAAGTTGATAATCTGGACCTACTGGTATATTCAGATTTTGATTTTGCAGGTTGTCAAGATACTATGAAATTAACTTCAGGGTATATTTTTATGTTGGGTGGAGGTGCTATTTCTTGGAAAAATGAGAAATAGAGCATCACTGATACATCTACAATGGGAGCTGAGTTTATTGCTTGTTTTGAGATTGCTTCACATGCTGTCTGGATGAAGAATTTTCTTACTAAATTGCAAATTATGAATTTTATATCTAAACCAGTGATATTTTGCTTTGACAACAGTGTAGCTGTGTTCTTCTCTAAGAATAACAAGAGAACAAGAGGCTCTAAGCATGGTAGCCTTAAGTTTCTTAAGGTTAGAGACATGGTAAAAGAAGGTAATATATGTATTGACCATATTAGCACAATATCTATGTTGGTTGATCCTTTGACTAAAGGTCTTAGGCCTGTAGTGTTTAATGAACATGCTAAAAACATGGGTATTTTAGAGTCTGTTGATGTGCTTTAGTCAGTGGGAGTTATTTTGTAGCTGCTGACTGAGATATTTCTTTTAATAAATTCAAATTTTATGCAAGCTTGTGTTATTTTATATTTGTTATGCTTATTGACTAACATTATAATTTATTTATTTTTTTATTTTCAATTGGATATTGCATAAACTCATGATATCTTTGAGTTTTGCCGCTTGTTGCCTTGATTATCCCGCGTAAGGCACAAGGGAAGCTTCCTAAGGTAATATGATTTTAATGTCATTTAATTTGGAGGTTCCTGAGGTGATATGATTATTATATAACTTGGAGGATTTTTTCTTTCTAAGAGGTGTGGCTCTGTTCACCTTGATTAGAAAGATAATATGCTCAGCACACATGTTTGATCCATGTTGATGGAAATTCCAGCATATGTGGTTGTAGATAGAATTCATACCTTAAAATGGTGTGATGCCTGCAACGATTCATTGTTAGTCTTCTCTATTGAGACTGGATGGATTGTTATATGGGTCATTCTATCCTTGGCTATGTGAGTAGTGCGGCCACTATAGAGCCTAAACTCTTTTTTCAAAATGATTTTCTTAAAACTCAAAAGTTTTAAAATTGTTTTCTTGTCCTTAGTTAACATTGGCGTGCAAGTGGGAGAATATTGGAATGTAGACTTACATTAATTAGTTATAGCCTGAAAGGATATTGATGTGGCCTAAGTGATGGATAAATAAAATGCCTAATATTAAATATTTTGTGTGTGGATAAGTGAGGCCCAACAACTATTGGTCTATGATGGATAGACCCTTTATAAATAGAGGCCAACCCTCCTTTATTTAGCTATTAGAAAAGCCTAGCGTATTCTGCCTCTTGAATACTGGTAACAGTAGACGTCCCATCAGTCAAGTTCTCCGAGTTGTGAGAGAGCGTCGCTAGTGTATCGTGGAAGTTGGTCTCAGGCTTAATCGCCGTTTGCTGTCGCTGCTGAATCCATGGAGTTTAACGGTACACTTCCTTAGACTCTAACTCAAGATTATGATTTTATATCTGTATGATCGTGTCTTAATCTCTGTTATGGCTGCGAATCAATAATCTAACATTGTAAACAATCATATGTCTATTACATATTAGTAAAGTAGGATAGTTATAGCCTAAGTGTAACGACCCGACAGGTCATTTTAAGAATTAACGCACCGATCCCCTATTAACTACTTTCCCCATGTTTTTTTATGCTATTTTGATTTGTGGGGATGTTTGGTTTTGAGTTTCAGAGTGTTTTGGGGACACTTAGTCCCTAAATGAGAGCTTAAGCTTTAGAATTTGGACCGTAGTCGGAGTAGTATGAAGACGGCCTTGAAATGGAATCCTATCAGTTCCGTTAGCTTCTTTGGGTGATTTCAGTCTTAGGGGCGTATTCAGATTGTCTTTTGGAGGTCCGTAGCTTATTTAGGCTTGAAATGCCGAAAGTTGAATTTTTGAAGTTTCCGGTTCGATAGTGAGATTTTGATATCATTGTCGCAATGGAATTTCAAAAGTTGGAGTAGCTCCGTAATGTTGAATGTGACGTGCTTGCAAAATTTCAGGTCATTTGGGCGAGGTTTGATAGACCTTTTGATCGAAAGCATAATTTGAGAGTTTTTTGGAGTTCTTACGCTTGAATCCGATGTTAAATTTGTGTTTTGATGTTGTTTTGAGCATTTCGAAGATTTGAACACGTTTGAATGATGTTTTAGGATTGGTTGGCATGTTTGGTTGAGGTCCCAGGGGCCTCAGGTGTGTTTCGGATGCTCAACGGGTCATTTATGGAACTTAGAGAATTGCAGAAAAAAATTGCGGCAGTCAGTTCAGGTTTCCTTCTTCGCGTTCACGAGTGGGGTCTCGCGTTCGCGAAGAGGAGTTGGGCTGGTGAAGGTTTAATGTCACATTATATTCCCGTATTCGCGAGGCTGTGGGGTCTTACACCTATGCGTTCACGAAGATGGTCCCGCGTTCGCGTAGGAGGAGGGAAGATGGTCATCGTGTTCGCAGCTTGGACATCGCATTCACGAAAGAGGAAGACTGGCCAGTGGATTTTTGTGCATCGCGTTCGCGACTGGTGTCTCGCGTTCGCGAAGAAGAACGCGTCTGGGCAGAACTTAAATTTCAAAATCGAGGGTTTTGAGTTCATATCACAAAATTGAATTGGGAGCTCGGTAGGAGACGAATTTTGGAGAGATTTTCGGAGGGAGTTTGCGAGTAATGATTCTTAACTCCTTTTTGCTTATAACTCATTAATCTAAACATGAATTCGTCATCTAATTTCGGATTTGGGGCGAGAAATTGGGAAAAAAATTAGAAAAGTTCATAGACCTAATTTTCGAGTTTTGATTGGGGATTTGACATTGGATTTGGACAATTTTGGTATGGTTGGACTCGTGGGTGAATGAGAGTTCATAATCCATAACTTTTACCCGATTCCGAGACGTGGGCCTGGGGACATTTTGGTTATTTCACCTAATTTCACGTTTTCGCTTAGAATTTATTTGTGGAATCAGTTACTTGAAGTTATATTTATATTATGCAATTGAATTGAATAGATTTAGGCCATTTGGAGTCGAGTACTCGTGGAAAGAACGTGGTCTCGGGTTAATTTTGAGCCGGTTCGAGATAGGTGGCTTGCCTAACCTTGTGTGGGGGAAACTCCCCTTAGGATTTGGTATTACTGATGTTTGAAATGCCTTGTACGTGAGGTGACGAGTGTGACTTGTGCTAATTATTGAAAAATCCGATTTTCTTTAAGTAATTTTAATTGTGCTTCTTTTCCTGTCTATACTACTTGCAATTTAAGCCTGTTGTTAGCTTAGGAAAGCATTTCTAATTGACTTAATTGATTTACTTGCTCAAACTGCCTTATTTGGATTATGTGTAGCATGCTAGGCTAGAAATACATGTTTTACCTTGGTATGGAATTTGAATTGAATTGTGTATTCTTTGTGTTGTTGTTGTGTGTTTACTTTGGGACTACGGGATGGTATCCCAGGAGATTCCCCTGCATGTTTACTTTGGGACTATGGATTGGTATTCCGGGAGATCCCCACGCATTATGAGTTGGATTACGAGACGGTATCCTGGGAGATCCACCGGATATTTATATTTGGGACTATAGGACGGTATCCTAGGAGATCCCCAGTTGTTATCTGTGTGTTAAGCTGTATACCTTCTGTGATTATTTTGTCTCTGTGGTAGATGTTGTTGTTCTTTCTCTCCTGTGTTACTTCTTACTATTGCACTTAATTATGCCATCTTATTATACACTGTTATATCTTGTATTTCATTTAACCTCAGTAGGGCCCTGACCTTCCTCGTCACTACCAGATCGAGATTAGGCTTGGCACTTACTGAGTACCGCTATAGTGTACTCATGCCCTTTTTGCGCATGGTTTTTATGTGCAGATCCAGGTACTTCCACTCAGTCTTATCATCCTTGAGGCGAGGCGCTTTTGTAGAGACTTCGAGGTATAGCTGCCGCTCCGCAGACCGAGGAGTCCCTTTCTATTTTTTGTACTAGTATAGCCCTCTGCATTTTCCCTTTGATAGACATTCCTAGAGTTAGAGCTTTTTATGTATTTCTTAGCTTGTGATTCATGGGGTTCCGGATTTTGGAAGTGTCCAGTTGGGATTCTTGTACTGTTATATGCGAGACAGCATCTTAAACACTGTATTATTTTGTTATCTCGGTCTTTGATTATTTTTCTTTTCGCAATTATTCTTTTTCCACATATGTTAGGCCTACCTAGTTGTAAAGACTGGGTGCCATCACAATAGTTCAGGGAGGGCGAACTAGGGTCGTGACACTAAGGGGATGTGGTCGTTCCTATTTTCTAGAATGTTTGGTTAGTGGAGCGACAAGATCCTCGCTGGAGGTAATTGCAATAGCGTAATATACGGTGGCGACGATATCAGTAAGGCTTCGGGTATAGTGGAGTTCGATACCGGAAGTATTTTGTCTGCTCTAGGTTCATACCCTTCCGATTGCCCTTATTTTGGATTCGAATGGACGAGTCTGGTCACGGTTCCACTGATCCCAGGTTTTAACTTCATGCTCATGAATTCCGAATTGCTTCCACTATGTGTCATCATTTTGTTATGCCATACGGTAAGCCCAAATTTCACCAATACAATACAACTTTATATTTTTTATACAATATTATACACTTATTATAAATATATATAAACCTGATATAAAAGTGTATAATATTGTATAAGAGTGTTTATACACACTTTTATACTATTAAGCAAAATTATACCACATTACATACAATTGTACGAAAGTTTGACTTTATCTCTTTTAAACTTGTATGCGGCAAAATCAGAGGGCTTAATTTCTTGCTACCAAGACACTTCGGGAGAACACCTCGAGACCCCGAGGAAGTGGAGTTGCGACCGAATCCCCTTCCCCGGGGCTCGTCGAGGCCCGACTCAAAGAAGACGAAGATTGAGGCTAGAGCAAAAGGGGGAATTCCCAAGACACGCGGCTAAGTCTGATAGAGCCGGCCTACCTAGAGCCTGTGTCGAGGCGTCATGTCTAACCGTCCCATCTCCATGCTTTTATAATTAATCTATGTTGTACCATAACTAGTTTCCCCTCCTATATAAAGGAACCCTCACCACCTTGTAAGGGGCCGTTGCTCCAACTATTCTACAAAAGATCAATAATATCTCTCTCTCTTTCTAACCCATTTGCCCGAGGCCACTCTTAGCATTTATTGTTTTCATACTTGTTCTTCATTTATTGCTTGGTATTGGCCATAAAATGCTTTTTTTAAATTATATCTTAACTGTTATCCCTCTCCCGGTTACCCCGATAGCTCGAGCTCGAACCAGATATCGACCCTGAGGCCCTCCACCGACAAGTTCGAAGCCGGGGTAGTTAGTCCCTCGGTTTGATTACTGCCCCATTTTAGGTTGTATCTCTTCGTTAAAACTTCATACTCTTAGCATCAATTTCTCTTACAACTAACATAAAAATAGATCACGTATTTTTAGAGTCCCATTCATAAATTTAATTGTTGTTACCATTTTTACAGTAAACAGTTTAGCGCCCACCGTGGGGCTAAAAATAATAGTGATTATTTTCTTGCTGGTTTCATTGCACAAACGCAAGTTATCTTTCACACTTTTTCTTGTCCAAGATCTCTTGATTTCAGGTCAAAATGTCTGGCTTGCTAAACAGGGTTGAGAACGACTACCTCGAAAATCATGGCAGAAATGGTGTGGCTGTTCCAATTGTTGGCGCGCCATCGTAGAATCCTGATAACATGACCGGACCGATTCTGGCGGACGTGGATTCACAGGACGCACAACAGGTCGATGAAACCTCACACACCGACAGGATCACACGGCATGGCGACCGACAGGAAGCCATAAAAGCCCCAGCCCGGGAAGAACAAGAAGTTAGTCTTCATTTTATTTTTGAAATGTTGCAGGCACAACAGTTGACCATCGTTCAGTTACAAAACTGCCCGAAGACCCCAGTACAGCAGCGCCGA
The DNA here is from genome assembly GCF_000393655.2 of Nicotiana sylvestris. Taxonomy (NCBI): domain Eukaryota; kingdom Viridiplantae; phylum Streptophyta; class Magnoliopsida; order Solanales; family Solanaceae; genus Nicotiana; species Nicotiana sylvestris. The sequence goes on from NC_091059.1 coordinate 38,996,249, forward strand.
AAATGGCTTCCCCTTCCGAACAAGTACCCGAGAGATCGAGTAATAATGGATTGGTAGTCGATCCCGCCATCGTAAAAATATTGGAGGACCTCACCAAAAGGATCGAGTCAGGTTAGAAAATGATAGCAGCCAACGATAAGAAGGTCAAATCTTACAACTTCAGAGTCGACCAAATCCCGGGCGCGCCCCCGGTCCTGAAAGGTGCAGATTCGCGAAAGTTCGTGCAACGACCGTTCCCCGAGGAAGTGACCCCAGAACCCATTCTAAAGAAGTTTAGAATGCCTTAACTCCCTCAGTACATCGGGACCTCAGATCCCAATGAACACATTACTGCCTATACGTGCACAGTAAAAGGCAATGACCTAAAAGACGATGAGACCGAGTCAGTCTTATTGAAGAGGTTCAAGGAAACACTCTCGAAAGGGGCTATGATGCGGCATCATAACCTAGCGCCCAACCCCATAAACTCACTTACCATACCGACAGATTCCTCCATAAAGGCATATGCCGGTGCCATCAAAACAACGACGATAATGCCCGACACATCTAGGACTGAGCAAAGGGAGAATGAAATGCTGCGAGAATTCGCATATCATCCCCAGGTGGAACGAACGGGATTACCCCCAGTCTCAGATAACTGGGCGGTACAAGCCTTCACTCAAAGCCTTAACAAACCAAGCCCGATGATTTTAAGGCAGTTAAAACAAAACTTGATCGGGTACCTAGCCGAGATCCGGTCAGATGCCCATATCCGACACCAGTCACAAACCAGGGTCATGGATGACCATCCAGGAGCCCCCCTCGGGCTCAGTGTACCCAAACAGGCTCCTGTCAAAGAAACCAATGCCAAACAGAGAAAGGTACCGCCCGTACACCACGGATAGGAGGAGCGCCCCGAGACGCAATATACCTCGCAATGATCGGAGAATGGATCGAGGACAATATCCTCTAGGAATCCTTAATAGAGCCATATTCGATGGGGACACAATGACAATGAGGGTGCCTCGTTCATCAAGATACACTTTCAACATCGCTGTATTAGACATCGTGTTCACCATCAGCGAAACCAGGGATACCAGATGGCCCAAACCTATTCAGCAGAATCCCTCTCAGAGGAATCACAGCTTGGTGTGTGAACTGTATAACAAGTGCGGTAGCGGGGCCGAGGATGGCCACCATCTCCGAAGGAAAAAATCCAGGCCACTCTACAAAAATCAAAGCCGAGAACTGACAAGCAACCGAATTCAAGTTCAGTCCCGAGTAAAGAAGGCGACGAGGAAGAACGAAGCAAACAGGCCGCAACATATTACCATGATAGTGGAGGGGCGACGACACTTCCCAGGAACTCGTAAAAGGGAGAGCAAAAAATACTCGTCACCAGAGAAAGGCGAATTTGGGGATATATCCCCGAGGACGCCCTCACAGTCAGCAGAGAGGGCACCGAGACCTTATCTCGGCCTCACACTAATGCACTGGTAACTTTCTTCCTCACTCGATCCATTTTAAATATAACACTTGCTCATGAATTCAGGTGGCTTGATCAACGCTGTCGGGTCGAGGGTAATAGGGCAGCTCGAACTGCCGGGTCAAATCACTCTCGCCTCTCGAATCTTTGGTGGATTCCAAATGGCGGTCACAACGACAAGGAGAAAAACTGTTCTCTCAGTTCAGCGCGGCTGGCCCCGACCGGAATGCCGAGTTCTGTATCATCAAAGGAAGCACAAGGCACAGACGCCTTATTCTGATGACTGCAGATGCACCATGCGAGGGTAGTACCATCCCTCTTTGCCAAAAGGATGAAATTCCATGCAGGGGACGAAATTAAAACCATCGGCAGAAAGCAACATGCAGCAAGAGGAAAAGTCTGCATCACATAACGCATCAGCGACACCAATATCTCCACTCTCGAAAGAGTCAAAGGGTAAGCGAACCATGTTTTCGGCAAATCGCGGTCGAACACAGCGGAAGGCTGTACTAGAGTCCTCGCTCCAAAATGGCAAGGACATATCAGACCTCAGAACATCACCTGCGCACCCCACAATAAGATAAAACTACCCCCTCCTTCGTTATTTTACACTAACCTGCATGCAGACACCCGGCCAGGGCGTCTGGAAGTGTAAAATCTACCCGAAGATCCCAAGGACTTAACAACACCCATCGCACTCTTTCCCCTCGGCCGGACTTCCGCCCCGAAGAAGGTCTTGCCAGTGAGGTTCTTAGCGTAGCGACGTGCCTCCTGGGAAGGATTCAACAAGCCTACCAGACTTTCTTCGCAATCAACCCCATACCAGGAAAGGACAAACGAGGTCCCAATGGGAAATCATGTACCGGGCCGAACGGTCAAAGGAACCATGCCCACGCGGGCCGAGCTTACAACAACGAAACAACATGTATTTTCGCCAAGCAATTAAAGAATATCTTTCAGCATCTCGTACTCCAAAAAATAAAATTTCAGCATGCTCACGGCAAGGACTCCCTCCACAGAATACGTCCCGAAATACTCGGAGACTTAGCGTCGATAATTTGGCATCCGCACGACCTCAGGGTTGGAACTTCGGGCTCATAAGGCGCCAGGGAGGCAATTCCGAGCTCAGGAATAACTGCCTTCGAGCCTAAGCAAACTCGATGACTCGAAGACTGTCGTCAATCGCCATACACTGGAAAACCCGAGGCCGTAAGACCCCGAGCGGGTAGACTCGGTCTAGCCAGATCTATTCTACATAGCAACAAAAACTGTAAGACCTCAACAGGCATGACAAACTATAAGACCTCAACATGCATGACAAACTATAAGACCTCAACATGCATGACAAACTGTAAGACCTCAACATGCATGAAAATTTTGTAAGACCTTACTACAGGCATAAAACTCAATCCCGAAGTTTAGGCTATATATCGCATTTGTATGACTCCCGAAAGGGCATACCCTCGATGTAGATGTCTAAACTATCACTCAGGGATAAAAAATGGCTCCGGCCAAACACATATGACTACTGTCAAAACAGCTGCACCAGCCAAATTAACGCGACTCGGGGACGCCTGACCGTCGCTAACAAAATCACAGGCCATTACTTTGAATCTACTTCGAAAAGAACCGGTTAAAATAGGCTACCCTCAACAGGCAAACGAGCTTCGACCATGTCAGCTCTAAATCACAAGGCTTCGAGCTACTCAGTCTACGAGTTAAACCTTCCGAGGTGCTCGAACATCGCCGCTAACAACTTGAAATAGAGGTTCTTCCCGAACCGACAACGGGTCAGGAAAAATTATTTTAAAAAGACCTTAAAGAGAAGAAAACAAAGCCTACAATATTCCCACGGGCAAAAGTGTAAGAGCCATTGTTGCAAGCTAAACGAGCCTAGGGCTGCACACTAAAAGGTCTCAACGACCAAAAATGTAAGAGCCACTGCTGCCAGCTAAAGAAAATTGAAAACTTGAGGATTAAAACGAGCTCGAGTCGTAACCCGATTCATAGACTGGATCCAAAATAGTTAACTATACATGCCTAAGGGCACAACGTAAGAGCCACCGTCGCCAGCTTCACGAGCCTCAGGGCCGCATACCTAAAAAGTCGCTTCGATCCAAGGCATATGAAAGCCATTTTCATCCGCCCATGCAGGCACAAAAACTTGAGGGTCAATTAAAGCTCGAGGCACAACATGACTCGGAGACTGAACCCAAAATAGTTAAAATGCAAATGCCTAAGGGCAAGGTGCAAGAGCCGTTATCGTTCGCACGTGCAGGCACAGGAGATTGAAGGTCAGGTAAGCTTGAATCAACGCCTGACTCGGAGACTCAGCCCGAAACATCTAGGCAAAGCAGGAGAGCTATAACGTTAGCTTGCACTAAAGACCACGTATACCGAGCATACAAAAGATTCTGGGCCTGCCTGATGAGCTCTGGAGCCGTACTATGAATCTAAGGGTTCCCGCTAAACTCCGAAACCAGCTCGCCTGGTCAAAAGCAATGCAGAAAAAGGTACAAAGGAGATAAAGCTTCAAGTTTTTTTACAAGCGCAAAAGGTGCGCTCTCCATTTACAAACATGCTCTGCGAATATCAAATACAAAATGACGAAGTCTATGCTCCGCTTCAGAAGGCTACGACCTACCATCCCCCGTTTTGCTCTCCATGACATTGGCAAAAAATGACCGAGCATCACGCTCCTACGCCCTTGCTCGAGCCAACTCCCCCGAGAGAATGAAGCCCCTAGAGCCAGTCTCTTCGAGTACCTCTCTTCGGGATCTGCAACGAACATATTCCTCTATCCTCTTTTCATGATCAAGGGCCCGCTTCAACTCGGATTGGGCATTAGTAGAGTCCTTCAAATGGATTGCCATCTCCTGATAAGCCTTGGTCCAAATTAATGCTGCTTCAGCCCGAGCATCTATTATCTCAGCCCTGATCTTCGAGAGATCGGACTCGAGCTTCGCGATCATATCCACTTGAACTGAATCATTGTCACGAGCCAAGCAGAGTTGGGCCTCGAAGGCAGGAATTTTAGCCAAGGCACCCTTCTCCACTAAAGCTTGAGCCTGCACCCAAGCCCTCAGTTCACCACAAGCATTCCTAACTCGGTCGATTTCGCCCCTAAGGTACTCCAGAGCCTCCGTCCTTTTCTACAACTAAGATAAGCAAAAGGATTAACCTTAAGGATCAAAAAGGAGAAACACATACTACAAGAGGTTACATACTCCATCAAATATCTCTCGTAATTAGAGCTCCGGTACACCTCATATTATCAGTGCATCAACTCAGCCTACTTCTCCTTGCTGAGGAGCCTAAGGGACTCACCCTCATCCAAATTTTCCGAAGCCTAGCCCCATGAAGGAGCAGCTCAAACCTAAACCTATCAAAGGACTGCAGAAGGTAAAATCGATAAGAAAAGGAAGACGTGAAATGTAGAAGGACTATGCCGAAACCCACCGCAAAGTGAAGACAGTGAACTTCCTTGAAGGCTGAGCACACTCTGTTGGTCCAGCCCCTCCGGCCTTAGAAGAGCCAACCTCGGTCGAGGCATGATCACTCAGAGGAACCACCACTCCGGAACCAAAGACTGCGAGAAGAGAAGGCTCGAGTGATGCTCTCTCCTCGAAGACACCAACCCGTTTAGCCCTGCTAAAAGCTCCATCGCACTGCGAGTGCAAATCCCGTTTATCGCTGTCGTCCCTTAGCTAGAAGGTCGATGACTCCTCCCTCTCTCCGGAGGGACACAGCCTCGCCCCAAGAAACCGCCCGATACCTGCAACGACGAAGCCAGTACAGAAGAAAGAGAAAGATGTCATCTCAAATATACGAAGACCAAGGTAAAAGCAGCATATGCGCATACCTTGATGTTTCGCTTCCCATCTGCCCTAAGACACAGCTCACCATCTACTCTCGTCGCAAGTGGAATGGGTCGCCAACCTACGAACCCAGCCGGACAGATCGGGAACCTCGCTCGGCGTCCATGAAGTTGCTGTAGAAAAAGAGGAAACACAATTACTCAACTAGTTTTCACTATAAGAAAGTCTAAGAAGGAACGAGACACTCCACGCATGCGCATAATTCCATCCCTCAGGAAATGTCATGAGCTCCACGGGGATAATATCAGTCGTCCAAACCCGGACGAATCGACTAACCCACTCCTGATCCTCATCTTCCTCATCATCAACAACAAAAGGGCATGGGCGAATGAAACCGCAAGGTTAGCAGGCCTCGATGGTGGAAGGGCCAGTACAGCCTGAAGAGGTGTCTAAGCATGAATTCAAGCCCAGCCTTCTCTGCAAAGAATCATATCATCAGTACCACTCGCCAAAATAACGGATGTATCTGAGCCAAAGTAACTAGATACTTTAGACAGAAATAAAGCACGACCCTATCAAGGGGGCTTAGTGCGAAATGGTATAAGTATACGTTCAGGAATCCATCGGCGGAGTAAATAATTCTCTCATCTGGGGAAAGCGCCTGCAACGCTACCCCCTTGCCCCATCCGTAGAATCTCCTTACCATCTCCAGATGTTCCTCTCTTATCGAATACAAATTTTTCAGGATAAGCTCCCGCGGATCCTGAGCATTAGGAGTGGAACTCTCCCCTCCCTGTCAAGCCGGTCCAGAAGTAGCTGCCATGGCTATGGTAGAATTGGCAGACTGAAGTAGGGGCCTAAACCAACACTTTTGCGCTTAAGGTAGCGAAGGACCCGATGCCAAGGCGGAAAGATAGCTATCTGAAATAATGAGATCCCCCAAAGAAGCAAGAGCCACCCCACATATATGTGGGAAACAACAACAATTCACCTATCCAGGGTATGCCCCGGGAGGCTAAAGGCCTCGACATAGATACCAAGGTGGTACCCAACCTAGAGGACCTCCATAAAAAAGAAGTCAGGCTTCGGAAAGCCTTCAGCTCCATCTTAGAGCTCAAGGCGGTATCCGATCCCATGGTTTTGCTTTCTAAAAAGAAAAATAAGCACTTCAACCTCCATCCACGAGGGCTAGACTGCAGAAAATTACCTAAATACGAATAGCCCCTTCATCATAAGCCTGCCTACAACACCTCAAAAGGTTATCTACGCCAAGCTCAAAGTAAAAGCTCCGAGCGCCCGAAGTCGACTCTTGCTTCGGTGCTCTATCTCCATGGGACTCAAGGGCCCCGATGATCCAAGTTTATCAGACCACTTCATGCTTGATCCCAGGAACATCGATGAGCTCGAAAAGGCTCCATTTCTGTCGAGCAAAAATTAAAAGCAAAAGTAAGGGAAACATCTTCATATTTGGTAAATATCGACTACAATGGCCCTCGAAGAGTCCTTACTGTAAAGCCCCAGAAAATTTGCTAAGTAATTTAAGATTTCGTAGTGCTAATGTAGGTTAATTGTTTTATTAGTGTGTGCAAATGAGGATTCATGATATAATGGATATCAATTGGATATGTTAATAAGTGTATAAGTCATATTATAAGTGATTTGGGGTCTAAGGAGAGGCCTAAGTCTAAGCCAAGTTGGAAAAATTCATAATAGACTAAAGTTGTAAATGAGTATGCACAAGACCTAACTTTGGACAAGAATATCTATATTTATATAAGGTGTTGTGTGATTCACAACCTATCAAATTAAATCTCTTTGAGTCTAGTTTCCAACACATCAAACCGTTTGTCATTTGGAGGTGTATACAGAAAGTTATGACCATTTTACCTGACCTGTGTCAGATGCGCGTCCGCGGCGCGTTCGTGGGAAATTGAGAGTTTCTGCCTCCCGAGCGCGGCCCAAGCGCGGCCTGAGCGTGGTTTGATCGCGGCCGCATGCCTAGCAGCCCTATAAATACCCTAAGACTGGGTATGAAAGTCTCTAAGTCAATTTTTTGAGATAGGGCTTGCTCTATCAAGGGGAATCTGTCCCATACTTCCCTCCTATGATCCAAGTTAATATTTTTGGAGTATTTTGAGTTGATTACTACTCTTAAACACATATATTAACAAGGATTGATCTTGAAAATTCATAGATTACCATTCAAATCCTTAAATTGATCAAGAACACTACAAGTGGGCATTCTTAAGATTCTTACTACAAGAGGTATGTCTATCATCTCTAACTACTATATGGTGATTATTTATGTATCATATATACGTTAGAACTCATGGGATGGTGATTGGAAGCCATAGGTGCCTAACCTAGGTTGTGTTGGTGTTATAGAGATTGTGAGATGAGTTATTGAGGTATGATTCTTGGGTGTAATAGTATTATGTATACATGCATATACAAATTAGGTTTGTGGGAAGATTGTTGAACATAAATAAGTAAAGATTGGATTGGGAAATGAAGGAAATTTTGTAAAAGAGATTTGAAATCAAGATTCTCAACTAGTATTTGATAAAATGCTCAAATGAGCTGAAACCATGAATACCTTCCTAATTTGTGTTCAATTTTGTTATGTCACAAGTAGATTGAGATTGCTAGAAAATATGGAACGTCGTAGTAACTTAAGGAAAGATTAAACAAGGCATGTATGGCTAAAATCCCCTCTTTTTAGAAATTGAGCCTCCATGGTGCTCGTGCAAATGTTGTAAGCCCGGAATTTGATTGATGTGGTACTTGTTACGTCAAATAAATTCATGTTGTGAAAATGTATGTGGAAGATGATTCTCCATGTGTTTAGTGTGTTATTCTTTGTAAATTGAGGATGTGTGGAAAAACATGAGCTATGTGCTAAATGCCTAAATGTCAAGTCAAGGTTACATTGAGATTAATATGTCGAACTAGATGAATTTCTCTCTATGTTTATAACTTAAATTGCTTTTGTATGTGTCTATGATCCTAAATAGCAAGATAAATGTTGAAAATGGGAATAATGCAAAATGTGACTTATGGAATGTGGTAATTGTGGCCCCAAGTGCCGAGAAACTAATTCATGTGAATCCAAAGATTGAAGTGAGTCGATTAGCAGAAAAGGGTAACGTCTTGGTAAGACGGCTTAGCCGATTGGGCCGTGATCGGATTCCGCTCAAGGAAGCAGTGGTAATGTGGATGATGATGCAACGATAAGGAATTCCCCAACCAAAAATTTCAGAAATTATGTTAAAACTATGTGAACCTCTTATATTATTGATGTGGTACTTATTTGAAGCTTTGTGTTTCTTATGATTTGTTTGTACTCTTGTATGGTTCTTCTTTCTAACTGGATGGAGTTTAGTTATACATACTGGTACTATTCCATGGTACTAACGTCCCTTTTGCTGGGGGCGCTACATTTTTAAATGAATGTAGGTGGCTCCATAGCGGATAGTGCCGATTGCGCGTAGCGGAGCTTCCTCCTCTCAAAGTTTTAGTGAGCCCCTTTCTCCTTCAAGCGGTTATGTTTTACATCCTTTGTTATAGATATCCACTTTTGAGGTATAGCCGGGGCCTTGTTGCCGGCGTTGTCATTATTGTCTTTTGTATCCTTAGAGGCTCCGTAGACATATGTGTGGGTTATGTATGGGTGTTGGATGGGTCTACGAACTATGTTGTAATTCTAGCTCTTGCTTCTAAAGTGTAATTGTATGGAATCTTGGAAACTTAACTACGGTTTAAGGTTGTGATATAAAATGAACTAACCGTGTTGAATGTACTATCTTTCCTATTGTCTAAATAAATGAAAGCATGGCTTCCTTATTCATATTGAGATGAGTAGAAAGTGTTTGATAAGGCTTGCTCAGTTGGGTTCACTCGATTGAGTGTCGGTTGCGCCTCCCGAGATTGGGGCGTGACAATCTTGGTATCAGAGTCTAAGGATTTAAAGTGTCCTAGGATGTCTCGGAGCCGTGTCTAGTAGAGTCCTTCTTATCGGTGTGTTGTCGACCACATCTATAAGTTTGAGGCTACACGGACATTTAGGAATGTCACCCTTCTTCAACACTCCAGATCGTGCGATACAGCTTGACTATAAGATTGTTTTCTAACTCGTGCATTGAGATTCAAGGTACGTTTAAACGCTCTTTCGTCTATTTCAAGTAATGTTGTCATATGGTATGACCAATGGGCAAAGGCATAAATATTAAGGAGATGGCACATGTATCTTATTGAACGAATGGTATGGGCATATAGGATAAGTACATTGTACCATGAGCATAATTTATTCAAGAAAAGTGTTAAAAATGATTACCACCTCCAAAGAAACATTGAATTGATAAGTGATATGTAAGCTTGAATAGCACATGTGGGTAGTGTGAGAAATATGTAAATGATCCTAAGGTGTGAAAGAAAATTGGTTATATAAGCACGTGATATATGGGAGACATGACCAGGATGTCACGACCCAAACCGATGGGCCGCGACAGGCACCCGGTACCTTACTCGACCGAGTACCAACGTAACGTATCTTATTTATTACATCATCATATACATGTGACATCCGGGCCTAATAGGCCAACATAATCCCTTATAAAGTCAAAACATAGGCCGACCAGGCCATACAATCTTTTATATACACGACATATGTCTACAAGCCTCTAAGAATACATAAATGCCATAAAGGTCGGGATAGAGTCCCGCCATACCAACAATACACGTTTAAATCATACTAACCAAACAAGCAACTCCGAAGAAAATGGAGCACACCAACATCTTCCGCTGAGTGGATAGCCTACTTGGAGGGCTCTCGACCTGTCTATCGGGACCTGCGGGCATGAAACGCAGCGTCCCCAGGCAAAAGAGACGTCAATACGAATAATGTACTGAGTATGTAAGGCACATAAATAAATACATAAGAGACATGGAAGACATATAGAGTACACGACTCAACCTGTAAGTTTAAATAATTTTGTAAATCATAAATTACTTTTAACGTCATGCATATGCGTATAAATGTCATGTCATGCATAGGTACATGTTTCATAACATCATCAGCCTCTAAGGGCATCCCATCATATCATATCGGCCACTATGGGCAAAATCATCATCGTATACCATCTGATCAGGTGGTGGTACATATATAATGCCATAAGCTTTCCCATATCCCATATAGATATATATACATACATATATACGCGTATATAACACTGTTTGAATACATACATATATACGTGTATATAACACCATTTGAATCATATTTTAGCCACTGTGGACAATATCATCATCATATACCAGCTGATCAGGTGATGGTGCGTATATAATGCCGTAACTCATTCAGTAATGTCTTTTGTTGAGAATTTGGAAGAGTTAGTTGCAAGTATTCACAGGAGATTGTAACCATATCAGGGAAATTATTGTAGAACTCAATTTGTGGGAGGTCCTATGTAAGAGAAATATGATAAAAATGTTCCACTAATGAGGCAACATGTTAAGGTGATAGTTTATGCCTCTAGACAACTCAAGAATCATGGAAAGAACTATGCGACACATGACTTAGAGCTTGCGACAGTGGTGTTTGCACTAAAGATTTGGCGACATTATTTGTATGGGGTCCACGTGGATGTATTTATGGACCACAAGAGCCTTCAATGTATTTTCAAACAGAAGGAGTTGAATCTGAGACAAAGAAGATGGCTAGAGTTACTCAAGGACTATGACATTGATATTCTCTATCACCCGGGAAAGGCTAATATTGTAGCGGATACTCTTAGTCAAAAATCTACGGGGAGCTTGACTCATTTGGAGGCATATTAGAGGCCATTGGCCAGGGAGGTTCACCAGTTGGCTAGCTTAGGAGTTCGCCTTGCGGACTCTAATGATAGAGGAGTAATTGTGCAGAATATGGTTGAATCATCGCTTGTGGCGGAAGTGAAAGAAAAGCAATACAATGATCCATTGCTAGCGCAACTGAAAGAGGGGATTCATAAACACAAGACCACAGCTTTTGCTTTTGGCATTGATGATGGTACCCTACGGTGCCAAGGGCGCCTATGTGTTCTAGATATTGATAGTCTTCGGGAAAGGATTTTGGCAAAAGCTCACACTTCTAGGTATTCCGTACATCCAGGTTCTACAAAAAATGTATCATGATCTCAAAGAAGTTTATTGGTGGAATAACATGAAAAGGGATGTGGCAGACTTTGTGGCAAAATGTCCGAACTGTCAGCAAGTGAAGGCTGAACATCAAAGGCCTGGAGGATTATTAAAAAGCATAGAAATTCCAATATGGAAATGGTAAATGATCAATATGGATTTTGTGGTAGGGTTTCTGGACACTCTGTGCAAGTTTGACTCAATTTGGGTAATCGTGGATTGACTCATGAAATCAGCGCACTTCTTGCCAGTCAAATCTACTGACACAGCGGAACAATATGCTCAGTTTTATATTAAAGAAATAGTCAGGTTGCATGTCACTCCAGTCTCAATCATTTCAGATCGAGGGGCTTAATTCACGACAAAATTTTGGAAGAAATTTCAGCAAGGTTTGGGTACTCAAGTAAATCTTAGTACAACCTTTCATCCACAAACTGATGGGCAGGCAGAGAGGACCATTTAGACACTTGAGGATATGTTGCGTGCTTGTGTTCTTCATTTCAAAGGTAGGAGGGATGATCATTTACCCCTCATAGAGTTTTCTTATAACAACAACTTTCATGCTAGTATTCAAATGGTACTATTCGAAGCATTATATGGTAGGAGATGTAGATCTCCCATTGGGTGGTTCGAGGTTGGAGAAGCTAAATTGATAGGGCCAGACCTTGTACATTAGGCTATGGATAAGGTTAAGGTTATTAAGGAGCGGTTGAAAACTGCTCAGAGTCGCCAAAAGTCTTATTCAGATGTTCGTCGCAGAGATTTAGAGTTCAAAGAAGATGATTGGGTATTCCTAAATGTTTCCCCCATGAAAGGTGTTATGCAGTTTGGAAAGAAAGGGAAATTGAGTCTGAGGTATGTGGGGCCATATAGAATCATTCAAGGGATCGGTCAGGTGGCATACAAGCTCGAGTTACCATCCGAGATGTCATTGGTACACCCGGTATTCCATGTGTCTATGTAAAAGAAAGTAGTGGGAAATCCATCTGCTATTGTGCCAGTTGAAACTATCGAGGTTAATGAAGAATTATTGTACGAAGAAATTCCAGTTTCCATCCTTGATAGGCAAGCCCGAAAGTTGAGAAATAAAGAGATTGCCTCCGTGAAAGTGTTATGGCGAAACCAGCAAAGTGAGGAAGCCACTTGGGAAGTTGAGGAAGAAATGAAGAAGAAGTACCCTCACTTGTTTGGATAGCTATGTAATTAAGTATTTGTGTCCTATGAAGATGTTGAAATCTTACCTTCTATGAATTATGTATCACATGGTTAGTTGATGATAATAGTGTTTCTTTTCTAGAAATGCATTGCTTATGGGGCCACAGTCGGCATCATTTTATATTATGTTGCATCTTTGGATTATGTATATGTTGATAGGATGTGTTTCTGGGATTCTCTGACAGGTGGATAGGCCCAGTTACAAGGGAAACTATGCCGAAATTTCTGAAAAATTTGGGAGTTAGTCAAAAATTTGGGAGTTAAAGATGTGTGAGAAAGGAGATAAGTTATACTAAGTATTTGCGGATTGACTCCAATTATCATTCGAGGATGAATGATCCTAAGTAGGGGAGAATGTAAAGCCCCAGAAAATTTTGCTAAATAATTTAAGATTTCGTGGTGCCAAGGTAGGTTAATTATTTTATTTGTGTGTGAAAAGGAGGATTCATGATATAATGGATATCAATTGGATATGTTAATAAGCGTATAAGTCATATTATAAGTGATTTGGGGTCTAAGGAGTGGCCTAAGTCTAAGCCAAGTTGGAAAATTTCATAATAGACTAAAGTTGTAAATGAGTACGCACAAGACCTCACTTTGTACAATCATATCTACATTTATATAAGGTGTTGTGTGATTCACAACATATGAAATTAAAGCTCGTTGAGTCTAGTTTCCAAGGCATCAAACCGTTTGTCATTACAGAAAGTTATGTCCATTTTACCGGACCTGTGTCAGATGCGCATCCGCGGAGCGGCCGCGGGAAATTGAGAGTTTCTGCCTCCCAAGTGTGGCCCGAGCGTGGTACGAGCGCGGCCACCTCGTCCCGGGCGCGGTTTAACTGCAGTCGCGCGCCTAGAAGCCCTTTAAATACCCCAAGACCAGGTATGGAGAGTCTCTAAGTCATTTGTTTTAGCTAGGGCTTGCTCTATCAAGGGGAATCCATCCCATACTTCCCTCCTATGATCCAAGGTAATGTTTTTGGAGTATTTTGAGTTGATTACTACTCTTAAACACTTATATTAAAAAGGATTGATCTTGAAAATCCATAGATTCTCATTCAAATCTCTAAATTGATCAAGAACACTACAAGTGGGGATTCTCAAGATTCTGACTACAAGAGGTATGTCCATCATCTCTAACTACTCTATGGTGATTATTTATGTATGATATATACGTTAGAACTCATGGGATGGTGATTGGAAGCCATATGTGCCTAACCTAGGTTGTGTTGGTGTTGTAAGTATTATGTATACATGCATATACAAATTAGGTTTGTGGGAAGATTGTTGAACATAAATAAGTAAAGATTGGGTTGGAGAATGAAGGAAATCTTATAAAAGAGATTTAAAATCATGATGCTCAACTAGTATTTGATAAAATACTCAAATGAGCTGAAACCATGAATACCTTCCTAATTTGTATTCAATTTTGTTATGTCTCAAGTAGATTGGGATTGCTAGAATTTCCAGAACATCGTAGTAACTTAAGGAAAGCTTAAACAAGGTATGTATGGCAAAACCCCCTCCTTTTAGAAATTGAGCCTTTATGGTGCCCGTGCAAATGTTGTAAGCTCAGAATTCGATTGATGTGGTACTTGTTATGTCAAATAAATTGATGTTGTGAAAATGTATTTGGAAGATGCTTCTCCATATGTTTAGTGTGTTATTCTTTGTAAATTGAGGATGTGTGGAAAAACATGAGCTATGTGCTAAATGCCTAAATGTCAAGTCAAGGTTACATTGTGATTAATATGTCGAACTAGATGAATTTCTCACTATGTTTATAACTTAAATTGCTTTTGTATGTGTCTATGATCCTAAATGGCAAGATAAATGTTGAAAAAGGGAATAGTACAAAATGTGAGTTATGGAATGTGGTAATTGTTGCCCCAAGTGCCGAGAAACTAATTCATGTGAATCCAAAGACTGAAGTGAGATGATTAACGGAAAAGGGTAATGTCTTGGTAAGACGGCTTAGCCGATCGGGCTGTGATTGGACGCCATGTTATACACACATGGTGGTAATGTATTGATAATTGAAACTGAAAAGTGAGAATGAAATAAGAGTAACGTCTTGGTAAGATAGCTTAGCCGATCGGGCCGTGATCAGACTCCGCTTAAAGAAGGGGTGGTAATGTGGATGATGATGTAACGATAAGGAATGCCCCAACCAAAAATTTCAGAAATTATGTTAAAACTATGTGAACCTCTTATATTGTTGACGTGGTGCTTATTTGAAGCTTTGTGTTTCTTATGATTTCTTTGTACTCTTGTATGGTTGTTCTTTCTAACTAGATGGTGTTTAGTTACACATACTAGGACTATTCCATGGTACTAACGTCCCTTTTGCCGGGGCGCTACATTTTTAAATGAATGTAGGTGGCTCCATAGCGGATAATGTTGATCGCGCTTAGCGGAGCTTCCTCCTCTCAAAGTCTTGGTGAGCCCCTTTCTCCTTCAAGGGGTATGTTTTACATCCTTTGTTATAGATATCCATTTTTGAGGTATAGCCGGGGCCTTGTTGCCGGCGTTGTCATTATTGTCTTTTGTATCCTTAGAGGCTCCATAGACATATGTGTGAGTTATGTACGAGTGTTGGATGGGTCTACGAAATATGTTGTAATTCTAGCTCTCGCTTCTCTAAAGTGTAATTGTATGGAATCTTGGAAACTTAACTACGGTTTAAGGTTGTGATATAAAGTGAACTAACCGTGTTGAATGCACTATCTTTCCTATTGTCTAAATAAATGAAAGCATGGCTTCCTTATTCATATTGAGATGGGTAGAAAGTGTTTGATAAGACTTGCTCAGTTGGGTTCACTCGATTGAGCGCCGGTCGTGCCTCCCGAGATTGGGGCGTGACACATACATACAATTACAAAAGCCCGCAAGGGGCTCTTACACAGAAAGGAAGAAACAAAAGGGTGCACACGCGTGATAAAATCCTAGAAACTGGTATACTCTCGAGGGTCCATCTCCTGCGACAAGCGCCTCCGGGCAAGCATCGTCAGAAGCCTTATCCCGGTCTTCCATACTGATATCCCCAAAAGATAGGGCAAGAAGCAGGAAGGGATGAAAAAATGCCATAGCTCACCAAAGATCGAGGACCCTTACTGGCCAAGAGAACCTCGCAGAGGCAGTGAACCGGTTGAGCCTCGGCCTCGCTTGCACGACTACTTAGAATACATTTCTTGGAACACTTAGCCGTGCAAGCTGCCAGCTCGAGACAGAGTGCCATGTCGAGCCGGGGTATGAAGGTGAGCAGTGGTGTATAATCCAAGCCCCCTTTTGAGCAGCAGTATGTAATCCGAAGAGCTTTTCACGAGCAAGGAAAGTTGACCCCCGTATGTCATCATCCCGAGCAAACAAGGGCAGCGACAACAGATGTAACAACAACCACAACATCGGTAGGACGACATGGTCATGGTCGACAAGGGGAAGCTCCGGCAAGAGGCCGCGACACCGCCTACGGGAGCTCTGCCAAACGACCTTGAGGCCACAAACCTCAAATATTAAGTTCAATGATAAAGGAAGATGATAAGAAGAAATGGGCGAATAAGCAGATGAAGGTACTTGGATAAGAAAAACAACACCAGAGCACCGCCATTTATACGAGGCAACAACACGATCATCGAGGCTTTAGAAGACTGACTGACAGACCCAATTACTACATTCTTGAATAGTCGAATTGATGGCGGTACTTTCACCTTGGAGAACGGGAGCCGACAGTGCATTGAATGATGTCAAATACACAAGTCCGTGGGACATCGCAGGTGTTGCAAAAGCTCGCGCCACAGGTTGCATCATTGGTCTGACGCCACCGCGAGAAGCTTGTAGAGCCAGGTGTCAGAATTATTTCCCATCGCTTCGTTCTAGGAAACGCGAAGACTATCTATATGCGGCGAAATCAGAGGGCTTAATTTCCTGCTACCAAGCCACTTCGGGAGAACACCTCGAGACCCCGAGGATGTGGAGTTGCGACCGAGTCCCCTCCCTCGGGGCTCGTTGAGGCCCGACTCAAAGAAGACGAAGATCGGGGCTAGAGCAAAAGGGGGAATTCCCAAGACATGCGGCTAAGTCTGACAGAGCCGGCCTACCTAGAGCCTGTGTCGAGACGTCATGTCTAACCGTCTCATCTCCATGATTTTATAATTAATGTATGTTGTACCATAATCAGGTTCCCCTCCTATATAAAGAGAACCCTCACCACCTTGTAAGGGGCCGTTGCTTCAACTATTCTACAAAAGATCAATAATATCTCTCTCTCTCTCTCTCTCTCTCTCTCTATTTTCTCTCTAACCCATTTGCCCGAGGCCACTCTTAGCATTTATTATTTTCATACTCGTTCTTCATTTATTGCTTGGTATTGGCCATAAAGTGTTTTCTTTAATTATATCTTAACTGTTATCCCTCTCCCGGTTACCCCCGATAGCTCGATCTCGAGCCTGATATCGACCTCGAGGCCCTCCACCGACCAGTATGAAGCCCGGATAGCAAGCCCCTCGGTTTGATTACTGCCCCGTTTTAGCTTGTATCTCTTTGTTAAAACTTCATACTCTTAGCATCAACTACTCTTACAACTAGCATAAAAATTAATCGCGTATTTTTAGAGTCCCATTCACAAATTTAATTGTTGTTACCATTTTCACGACAAACAAAACTTCAACTCACAAAATTTCATATGACATAGGTATAAAACGACCCATACTAGTGAAATAATTGTAATGCGACTATACCACATGCTGATAAAGGGAAGACCATATACCAAGCTTGTCCGAGCAGTCAGGTTTGGTCCTCCGGGCAGCAACCCGGCCAGTATACACCCCACAGAGGAAATTAGGCTGTGAGGTAAGTAACTATATTCAACAATCATTTTCCAACATCGTTCCTAAGCCCTACTAAGTAAAGGGGGATGTGTTCAGTCCCAAACATCTTCATTAATACTCCATCCGCCCCTCGTCGGGGGGTTAAGGGGGAGGATGTCAAAACGTCACCAAATTGATCTCAAACTCAAGGACGAGCTTCACCCAAATATTTTTAGCAATATTAATCAACACACATTAAATTTTCTTCACCAATATAAAAATCTTTCTCAATATGTACAGAAAACCTCAGAAATTGGAATAGCCTCCAAATCTGAGCTAAACTATATATACCCAGCACTTCAATCTTGAAGTGACTTTAACAAAATTCAAGAACTCAGCTCATCTTCTCTTGATTTCATCTCACCAAATTCGTTCTGAAACAGTTGCAAACTAGTCTCAATTGAACTAAATCTCTAGAATGAAGCTTGTTGGAATATTATCAGCTAATTTCAACATCATCTATTCGGATTTGAGCACAATTCTTTCATAGAATTTCATATATGAAAAACTTCCAACTCCCCTAACCTAAGTATTATTTCGATATCAAAATCTTGACTTCACAATAAACCTAGAAGATGTGGCTAGTGAAGTGCGGCGAAGAAGAAGAAGAAGAGGAAGAGGAGGAGAAGAGCAAAGATGTGTTAGCTTAAGATCGGCAAATCAAAATAGCAGAAGCAAACATGGGGAAAGTAGTTAATGGGGGATCAGGGTGTTAATTCTTAAAATGACCGGCCAGGTCATTACATCTTCCCCCTCTTAAAAAATTTGTTCGTCCTCGAACGAGCATAGAGACATAACTGAAGTAGTGAAAAGATGAGGGTAACATCTGTGCATATCCTGCTCGGTCTCCTAAGTCACCTCCTCGACCGGCTGACCCGCCACTGAACCTTCACTGATGCAATGTTCTTTGACCTCAGCTTTCGAACCTGCCTATCCAATATCGCCACTTTCTCCTAGACATAAGATAGATCCTTGTCCAACTGGACTGAACTGAAATCCAACACATGCGACGGAACACCGTGATACTTCTGGAGCATCAAAACATGAAATACCGGATGAACTCCTGCCAAGTTGGGAGGTAAGGCAAGCTCATAAGCAACCTCCCCAACATGTCACAATATCTCAAAAGGGCCAATAAACCTCGGACTTAATTTCCCCTTCTTCCCAAATCTCATAACGCCCTTCGTAGGGGAAACCCGAAGCAAGACCCGCTCTCCAACCATATAGAAAACATCATGAACCTTCCGGTCCGCATAACTCCTCTGCCTGGACTGGGCTGTACGGAGTCTATCCTGAATCACCTTAACCTTCTCCAAGGCATCCTAAGCCAAGTTTGTGCCCAATAATCTAGCCTCGGTCGGCTCGAACCAACCCACCAGAGATCTATACCGCCTACCATACAAAGCCTTATACGGTGCCATCTGAATGCTGGGCTAATAACTATTGTTGTAGGCAAACTCCGCTTGTGGCAGAAACTGATCCCAAGAACCTCCAAGCTCTATCACACACGCACGGATCATATTCTCGAGAATTTGAATAGTGCGCTCGGACTGTCTGTCCGTCTGGGGTTGAAATGCTGTGCTCAACTCCACTTGAGTACCCAACTCATGCTGTACGACCCTCGAAAATTGGGATGTGAACTGTGTACCTCTGTCTTAAATGATGGAAACTGGAACACCATGCAGACGAATAATCTCCTGGATATAAACATCCGCCAACCGCTCCGAAGAATAGGTAGTACATAAAAAATGAAGTGTGCAGACTTGGTCAGCCGATCCACAATCACCCAAATGCTATCGAACTTCCTCAAAGTCTGTGGAAGTCCAACTACGAAGTCCATGGTGATCCGTTCCCACTTTCACTCTGGAATCTCTATCTGCTGAAGCAACCCACCTGGTCTCTGGTGCTCATACTTTACCTGCTAAGAATTGAGGCACCAAGCTATGAACACAACTATATCCTTCTTCATCCGCCTCCACCAATAGTGTTGTCTCAAATCCTGGTACATCTTCGTGGCACCCGGATGGATGGAATACTGCAAGCTATGGGCCTCCTCTAGAATCATCTCCCGAAGCCCATCAACATTGGGTACACATACCCGACCTTGCATCCTCAATACCTCGTCATCACAAATAGTCACATCTCTGGCATCACCGTGCATAACCTTGTCGTTAAGGATGAGCAAATGAGGGTCATCATACTAACACTCCCTGATACGATCAAATAAGGAAGACTAAGAAATCATGCAAGCTAGAACCTGACTGGGCTCCGAAAGATCCAATCTCACAAATTGGCTGGCTAAGGCCTAAACATCCATCGCCATGGGCCTCTCCGCTGCTGGTAAATAAGCCAAACTCCCCAAACTCTCCGCCCGATGACTCAAAGCATCGGCCACCACATTGGCCTTGCTCGGGTGATACAAGATAGTGATATCATATTCCTTCAGCAGCTCTAACCACCTCCTCTAGCGCAAATTAAGATCCCTCTGCTTGAACAGATGCTGCAAACTCCGGTGATCAATGTTGATCTCACAAGGAACATTGTACAAAAAATGATGCCAAAGCTTCAAGGTGTGAACAATAGCAACTAACTCGAGATCATGGACAAGATAATTCTTCTTATGCACCTTCAGTTGTCTAGACGCGTAGGCAATCACCCTATTGTCCTGCATCAATACCGCTCCAAGGCCAATCCTCGAGACGTCACAATAGACAGTATAAGACCCAATACCTTTAGGCAATATCAAAACTGGGGCGGTAGTTAAAGCTGTCTTAAGCTCTGGAAGCTCTCCTCACACTCTTCCGTCCACTAGAATGGAACACCTTTCTGGGTCAGCCTAGTCATAGGTGCTCCAATAGATGAAAACCCCTTAACAAATCGACGGTAATAACCTGCCAAGCCAAGAAAACTGCGGATCTCTATAGCTGAGGATGGTCTGGGCCAACTCTGCACTGATTCCACTTTCTTCGGATCCACCTTTATCCCCTCACTCGATACCACGTGACCCAAGAATGCCATGGAATCCAACCAGAACTCACATTTCGAGAACTTTGCATATAATTTCTTTTCTCTCAAAGTCTGAAGCACTGTCCTTAGGTGCTGCTCATGATCTTTCTGACTCCGAGAATATACCAGAATATCATTAATAAAGACAATGACAAACGAGTCAAGATATGGCTGGAACACACTGTGCATCAAATGCATGAAGGCATCTGGGGCATTGGCCAACCTAAATGGCATAACAAGGAACTCGTAATGACCATATCGTGTCCTGAAAGTAGTATTCGGTATATCTGACTCCCGAATCTTCAACTGATGGTAACCTGAATGCAACTCAATCTTAAAAAACACTTGGGCACCCAGTAGCTAGTCAAACAAATCATCAATACGAGGCAAAAGATACCAGTTCTTCATTGTAACTTTGTTCAACTAGCAATAATCAATGCACATACGCATATAACCATCCTTTTTCTTCACAAACAAGACATGGGCACCACAAGGTGATATACTAGGCCGAATAAAACCCTTATCAAGTAGTTCCTACAACTACTTCTTCAACTCCTTCAACTCAGGATGAGCCATACAATAAGGAGGAATAGAAATGGGCTGAGTGATCGGCAACAAATCAATGCCGAAATCAATATCTCTATCGGGTGACATACCCAGAAGATCAGCTGGAACACATCAGGGAAGTCCCGTACTATTAGGACTGAATCAATTGTAGGGGTATCAACACTAACATCTCTCAACGCGTCACACCCCTTCTCAACCATTCATTGAACCTTAAGGAAAGAAACAACTCTACTGGGAGTGTGATCTAAAGTACCCCTCCACTCCACTCGCGGTACACCTAGCATAGCCAGTGTCACGATTTTGGCATGACAATCAAGATTAGCATTATAATTTAGTTTGCTTTCTTGGAGTCTCTTACTTTGTTCTTTATACTATGGTATCAGAGCCAGCCCATCCTTTCGGAGGGAGGAACAGTTTACTAAATATGTCTGAGTCATTTCCATCATCCTCTTCCCTAACAAAAATGAATATGTCTCCTACTCTATATAAAACCTTGTCCAAAAAATATGATTACCTCTATGAAGTAGATATCCTGCCCGATGAACAAAAAGTATCCTCCACTGAACTACCCCTCATAAACCCCTACTCAGCTTTTGCCAAAAAAGCGTTTGCACCTTGGACCCAAATTCGTTCCTCAGTCCAACACAAACCAAAAAGAGTTAAAGAATATGTTGCTGCCTCAAAACTTGACCAACATCCTATTCTTGCCACTCGAGAGGAACAATTTATCACCCTTCAAATCCCAGATGATTTTCCCAGTTAATGGAGAGATCATGGTTTTACCCATATCCATTTTGGCGCTATCCGAATCGCTTTAACATATCACGAAAGAAAAGGTCAACCTGTTGTAGCTCGACTTTCTCTTCTAGATACAAGATACTTGGAGTACCAACATGCAAATTTGGGTACTGCAGAAGTTACCCTGAATGTTGGGATTGTCTTCATAACTATATTTCCAAATTTCAACATGTCCCTTTATGATCCATACTTAACCGAAGCACTAAAAATTTAAGTCCAAATCCAAGGAGCCCCTCAAGCCAAAGATTCCATCCAAGCCACTCTTCATCACCAAATGGCGTGGCGAGTCCAAAATCATGCCATGGATCTTTGACTTCCCGGAGGAGAAAATGCTTTACTCTTAAATATTGATTCTACCAAAGGAAACACCATGTGCACCCACATACCCAGATGAAATTCTAGAGATGAACTTGTCAAAATTCTTCCTGATTCCTGGATCACAAATTATGAAAAGTTAAGAGAACCGGAGGAATCTCTGCAATCTGGTGAACCAACTTTTACCAAAAGAAATGACAAAACTGTCTGCATAAGCTTTGACCATTCCCATCTCAAAAAACCCAATAAAACCATCTTTTTTGCCAAATGATTCAACCCAAAGATACAACAGATACATGCCCTGAACCTAATGGAGAGGTTTTATGGAATATACAAAGCATCATTGAAGAACATGACTGGTGTCAAAATTTACAGAGAAGGAAAAAGAGCTTGGTGGTTCAAATGCCCCTTTACGGGACATTGCCCTTGGGATCTTGATTGCGACTGCCAAGACTGTTTGGAAGATCCAATTGGAGAATATGATGAACACCACCAGCGTCATTGGGAAAGGTTCAGCCTCAATAAAACCAAACCAAAATCTAATAAAAAGGGGAAGACCACTGAAAAACAATTTCGAGCCAAATATGAAAATAAAGATCCTTCATTTGGCTCATTAAGCCGTCCAGGTAAATATAAATTTCTTGTCGGTTACAAACCCCAAGAATGGCCAAAATTACCAGAAAAATTCCCTCAAAGGTGGGAGGATAGTGAAACCACACCCAAAACCAAATCACCATCAGCTCATACCACAAAATCCAAAAAGCCACCTAAACCTGAAACTTCACCAACTCAAAAAACCACAAATTCCACACAACCACAGATATTCATGCTAAGTCCTTCAAGCTCCAATCATACCCTAGATTTTCCTTCAATCCAACCTTTTGAAAAGAAGGGTATAATCCATGCTCCAAAAAGCCCCCAACAAGTGACATCGAAGCAACAATGAACTGGCAATTAGAAAACTCCATCTGCCAAAACAAAGTATTGAACAACATTGGCAACACCATAAAAACGTGGCCCATACACAAAACAAAATGATGAGAAAAGTGGAAACAATTGAGAAAAAGATGGAGCAAACATCGTCTCACCATGCCGGACTAATCAAAGCCTTGGAACTGAGGTTGGCAAATTTACAATACGAGATTTGTCCTCCAGGAACTTCACTTTTCCAATTTTTCCAACAACAACAAAAGGAGACAATTTCCACTAGAGAACAAATTCAACTTTTGAGAAATAACCGCTTTGAGCCACAAAAGACCCAAGTTTTCCCCTCAAAACCTACCTTCTTCCCTATGTCTCCACAAGCATATTCCCCACCTAAATTAGACTACACCTTTTCTACTTTTCCATCTACCTCACAAAATCCAATCACTTTCACCAAACCCTTAAAAGAAGAACATGATTTTGATATTGCAAAAATGGTTTGGGAAAGGAAGGACGCTCTTGCGGCGCAAAAACAAACAAAGAAAAGGCGAGACCAAGGAGAAAGTTCAAAAGGATTGAACCCCGAAAATCTGATGATTTCTGACCAGAAGGTTCCAGACCTCTATGTCTCCAGCCAAGATACATATCAGAAGAAGATACTCCATGGTCGGAATATCTGAATTCATCAGACGATGAAACAATGGAAGATAGCTCTCAATCAAGCAATGAATCCACAACAAACTCTTCCGAAGATGACAATCCCCCAATATTTGTAAATCAGCCAAGAGACCCAGAAGTATCTGAAGTAGATGAGGAACAAGAAGGAATTCTAGATGAACTAATCCCAGAAAGAGATATGAGCCCATGCCGTCAAAACCAGTTGGAACTGGCTTCCACACTTTCACCTTAGATGATGTCAAGGTTTCAAGATGTCCTCAAAGGATCCAAGACTTCTATACTTGGATGGTGACCAAAAATTTGGTGGAACGAGAAAAGTATATCATCCTGTCAGAACTCACTACACTGTTCTCAGGAATTCTCAGAGATTGGTGGAACTTACTTGGAATTCAAGACAAAAATACTTTTCTTACTTTCCAAGATTTTGCCTTCAACATCAGAATCCTACATAAAGTTTTCTGCGGAGATACTGGCCAAAAATAGGAGAAAATGCGAAGACAACTCTTCGAGATGAAATGTGTATCATTCGACAAAAATGACATTGGCAGGCATTTTCAAAAAATGGCGAAGATTTACTTCGAGAACGGTGGAGACATTAATCTAAAGCAAGCCTTTGTCTCTTCCCTTCCAAAGTTGTTGGCAAGCTGAACCATGAACATCATTGAAGAAAAGTTTCACTCTATAACAATCCTTCAAATTGGTTATATCAGGCAAGCTATTTTCGTTGCATTAGATGACATTTGTATGAAGCGCTCTTCCCTAAAACAAATTATCCAACATAATCCAGCACTTGATAAAGCATGGCGCAAATCTAACCTAATCACCGGGTAAGGATGTTCCTGCCACACATCTAGGCGACTGAAAGAATTTAGGAGGTTCAAATGGCCAAGAATTCCAAACGCAAAATCAAGGTCCAAGAGACGCACAAAATATTTCAGTCGTACAAGGCCATGAAATTTTCAAAAGAAAAATAGATGTTTTATTTGCCACAAGATTGGACATTTCACTAAAAACTGTCCCCAATCGAGAAGATCTGTCAAACTCCTTGAAGAGATTGAAGATTACACTGCCATACATCTCGAAAAAGAGGATGACCTTGAATCCATATTCTCTGTGGATGATAAACCTAATGAAGGAACTTTATTCTCTCTTGATGTCTATGAAGATCAAGGCAATGATCACTACCAAATTTCAGAACCAGTAATCGAAGCCCGAGAGGATATCAACGCTCTCATAGTCGTTTCTCAAGTAGAACTCAAGGTCTATTCATCCAAATGGGATAAACCAACTTGAGTTATTGCTTTCATCGACACTGGAGCTGCTTCCTCACTCATAAATCCTGTTGTTCTCCCTGAAGATCAATGGGTGCCACACTTTAAGGATTTTAACACTGCATCAAATGGAATCCTGACTACCACCGTCATCACAAAGCATCTAGTCACAATTGAGTTCTTTCCAGGATTGAAGTACAGAACCAAGCTGATAGGGTCTGATGTACCAGGAAAAGATCTTATTGTTGGATTTGACATTTACAGACAACTTAGGGATCAACTCCAGATCAAGGCTAACGGGATAGCTTTTAAAAAGCAGTTCAAACTTTATTCTGAGATTCCAAGGCTATTCCAAATCACCAATGACGAACAAATCAAAGAGATTGAGCAAAATCTTATTGAACATTCATGTGCTGAATCCCACAAGGATTTCATGAAGAAAAGGAAAAGCCCATTATGGAAAAACCAAGAGTTTTTTTATCAAGATCCCTTTCAATAAAAATGAAAACATCAATCTGACAAAGGCCAGTCATTCAGGCATGAATCCAGATCATCTTCAGCTTGCAAAGAAAGAATGCAAGAACTTTTGAAAGTTGATCTGATAGAGCAGTCGGATTCACAATGGGCATGCGAAGCATTTTATATCAACAAAAGAGCTGAGCAGACAAGAGGAAAACTCAGGTTAGTTATTAATTACCAGCCACTTAACCATTTCCTCCAAGATGAAAAATTCTCCATCCTAAATAAACTCACTCTTTTCTCCCACTTAGCCTAGGCCAAATATTTTTCCAAGTTTGATTTAAAATCTGGATATTTGCAATTGGGAATCCACCCTGAAGAACGATCCAAAGCGGGATTTTACATCCCCGATCATCACTTCCAATGGAAAGTCATGCCCTTCGGATTGAAAACTGCACCCTCCTTGTTCCAAAAAGCCATGATAAAAATCTTCCAACCCATCCTCCATACCTCCTTAGTTTACATTGATGACATCCTGTTATTTAGTGATACATTGGAAGAACATGTCAATTTTCTTCGTCAATTTGAGGCATTGGTAACACAGTACAGGATCATGCTTTCAGCAAAAAAATGGTTCTTGCTCAAAAGGAGATCGATTTTCTCGGAATACATTTTGTCCAAGGTGAATACAGTCCAGGACCACATATATGTTAGGAATTACTCAAATTTTCGGATACCAACCTCACAACAAAGCAGAGCCAATAGTTCTTGGGTGTAATAAATTATGTAAGAGATTTCATCCCAAATATCTCTACATACATTTCACCGCTCACAGAAATGCTCAAGAAAAATACTCCATCATGGGGAGAGAAACATGATGAAGTAGTCAGAAAAATAAAGGAGATATCTAAAAATGTCAAGTCCCTCTACATCCATTCAGATGGAAAGAAGATACTACAAACTGATGCCAACAATGAATATTGGAGTGCTGTTCTATTTGAAGAAAAAGATGGCCAGAGGAAAATATGTGGATACGCCAGTAGAAAGTTCAAAGATGCCGAGAAACATTATCACTCCACTTTCAAGGAAATTCTTTCAGTAAAGAATGGAATCAAGAAATTTAATTTCTTCCTTATTCATACAGAATTTCTAATAGAGATGGATATGAAGGCCTTCCCAAAGATGATCTAGATAAATGCAAAAATTATTCCCAATCCTCAACTTCTCAGATGGGCTCAATGGTTCTCTCCATACAAATTTCAAGTCAAGCACCTGAAAGGAAAGGATAATATTCTCGCGGATTTTCTGTCTCGATCGAAAGAATTCTCAAAAAGATTTTCCCTAGCAAAACTGAAGTCAATGGAAAAGCTAATAAGCCACATCTTCATGCTTTCAAATATACCATGAACAAGTTCATTAAAGCCAACAGATCATCCACCGGAGTTGTTCAACCTCATGGATCCCTTTGATCCGTCAATTATTATGGAAAGAATAACTTATTATGAGCTCCAAGGTTTCCGGCAACATAGAGGATCCATTCTCAAGCCATATGGGGTCAATCCAAAATATCCGTTCTGCCATATATTCATAACTCAAGCCAAGGATTTTCCATAAGAACTATTATGGTTTTTCTGGTACCTATGCCATCAGTATCATATTTTCATGGAATTCAAATGCAACGTCTTCAAGGATTTTGATAACATTGCACTAACCCTTAAAGTATTTTTGCTATGGTTCAAACCTAGAAGATATAGGATAAAATGTTTCAACGATTCCTACACAACAAAGGTATTCATGTTCCACAGGCCAGTGAAGATTATTAATGGAAAAGTCCAGCCGCAAGTAGAGGCTTGATTCTGGTGGAAATTTCCCGTGTCCATTTTATCAATGGAGGAAGAATATAGCGAGGCACAAAGAATCCTTTTCCAGCAAAATAGGTGCATCCCGAGAGAGATATGGCCAAAAGATTAGGCAAGCTGGAATTATACCAACACTTATCCTCACTGGGAAAGAGTCCGGGAAGTAGCAAAAGAGTATCAAACCCCATACGAAGTCATCCGAGAAAAAATCACTCACAACATTTCCAGATTAAAGTTGCGAATTACATCTCTCAATCCAAAGGAGAAAGAACACAATGGAGAAGGACCGTCAAGTTCCAGGAATTACTACACAAGGTCTTTGAAAAGATGCCTAGAAGACAACCCTAGAATCAATGAAGGATAATTATCTAAATCCCTACTAATCCCACCATAATCCTACATTACCCACCAAAAAATCCTTCAAAATCATCTACCCATGCCAAGACAAATTTCCACATCTTTCCATACTATCCGGGCCCCACTTCCACTTGTTTTCACATGCTTCCACATGCTTCGTCACATGCAACACCCTACTTTCACATGTAGTCACATGCTCCCTCATACTTTCACATGCTACACCATGTATATTTCGCCCCTTTCACATGTTTTCAGGAGCTTTTTAGTTGTTTTGCCTAAAGTCCTTCACATTCCAAGAAGGACCCACATGTAGATAAGTTTGCCATGTAAGATAGGTTTATATTATCACCTCCTAGTCCTATATAAAGGAGGCCTTGTAGTAGTTGGAAGATCATCTTGTAACCTTTGTAAATCTTTTGTGATACATTACATATGAGTGCTTTCTAAATTTCACTCTTGTTCTTTCTTTTGAATGGATGAAAAGGCCGGTCCATATATGAAAATAGAGAAAGAATACTCTTTGAAATTTAGCTTATTGTAGTACGAAAGTTTTCTGAGTTATAAACAGCTAACGTTGGTTATAGTACAAAGATTTTCTGAGTTGTGTAGCTTGGAAAACCGTCCCTTATGGGTTGTTGAAGCCAGCCCCTTTGTAGGAAAACTTTTGCGACTATAAACAAATTAACTGTTTGTGTAGCTTGGCAAACCGTCCCTTATGGGTTGTTGAAGCTAGCCCCTTTGTAGGGAAACTTTTGTATCTATAATTTAGTTTGCTTTCTTGGAGTCTCTTCCTTTGTTCTTTATATTGTCCAGTCCATGCCCAAGATAACATCGAAATCTATCATGCTGAGCAATAATAAATCGGCTCTGGTCTCAAAACCACTAAGATCAACCAAACACGATCGATAAATGCGGTCCACAACAAGATAATCTCCCACGGGAGTAGAAACATAAACAAGGGAACTCAAGGAATCCATAGATACGCCCAAATGCGGGGAAAAATTAGAGGACACATAAGAATAAATGGAGCCTGGATCGAATAAAACTGATGCATCTCTATGACAAACTAGGACAATACCTGTGATGATAGAATCGGAGGCGACAACCTTGGTACGGGCAGGAAGGGCATAATATATAGCCTGGACTCCCCCTCTAGGGCGACCTCTACCTCCCCGACCTCCACCTCTAGTTAGCTAAGTAGGTGGGGTAGCAACTAGTTCTGTAACCATAGCCTGGGAACTTTGCGGGGCACGCTGTGGCTGAGAAGTCTATGGAGGTGCACCCCTCCTAAGTCTGGGGCAATCCCTCACCATATGGCATGTGTCAGCACACTCAAAACAAGCTTTGGAAGGATGTGATGGCTGTGACTGGCTCGGGCTTGGTCTGCTGGACTGACCATTGAAAGCACTCCATGTAGGAGGTGCACTAGATACTGGAGGTGCGTAATAAGGCTCCTAAGGTCTAGGAGGAGCTGGAATACCACTAGCTGCTGGAAGAGCTAAATGAATGGGGTGACTCATATAACCCTTACCGTGGCGAACTGGAGCTGGGGCACGAGTACCAGAATAATGGCCCGACTCTCGAGACCTCTTAGCCTCCCTCTCCTCTCTACCCCAAGCATACATGCCCTCTACTCTCCTAGTAATGCTCACCACCTGCTGATAAGAATATCTACCTCCAACTCCTGAGCCAAGTTAGACCTGATGCTAGGAATGAGCCCCTCAATAAATCGGCGAACTCTCCTACAAACTGTAGCAACCAAGGCTGGTGTATGCCTAGCTAAGTCAATGAAACAGACAACATACTCTAAAACAGTCATAGTGACCTGGTGCAAATGCTCAAACTCTGCACGCCATGTGTCCTTGAGGCTCTAAGGGACAAACTCTCTCAGGAACATATCTAAATACTGAGTCCAAATAAGGGATGCTGCCTTGGCTGGACTATCCAACTCAAAAGTACGCCACCACTATTAGACTGCTCCTCGAAGCTGGAAGATGGTGAAATAAACCCCACTCGATCCTGATATACCCATAGTGCGGAGGATACGGTAATACTCCTCCAGAAATCCCAGGGCATCATCTGATGCTAAACCACTGAATATAGGAGGCTTGTACTTCTTGAACCTCTCAAGCCTCCGCTACCTTATCCTCAGGCTGATCTGGGGCCATATGTGGTACCTAGTCTCTACGACTAGGTAAGCCTAACAATTTGCGGAAAAAAGTAAATAAAGATACAAAACTAGCAATTTACGGGAAATATAATAAAGAAAGTTTAAAATGCCGCTCGACATATACCATAATAACATTCTCGACAAAT
Source organism: Nicotiana sylvestris (assembly GCF_000393655.2). Lineage (NCBI taxonomy): Eukaryota > Viridiplantae > Streptophyta > Magnoliopsida > Solanales > Solanaceae > Nicotiana > Nicotiana sylvestris. Next base: position 39,026,338 of record NC_091059.1, read on the forward strand.
AAAAATGCTCCCAAAAACCGGAATCTCATGAAATCACAAGCTGTAGAATAACTACAAAGTATTCTAACTCTAGAATGTCTCAACAAAAGTAATTACAGGAGAGCTAAAGCTAGAGGGGAAAATAGAGAGGGACTCCTCGATCTGCGGACGTGGTAGATATACCTTGAAGTTTCTGAAGGTCGCCTCGCCTCACTGATAATATGGATGGGCCGAAGAACCTGGATCTGCACATGAAAAACATGTGTAGGAAAGGGCATGATTACACCATAGTGGTACCCAGTAAGTGCCAAGCCTTACCTCGATCGAGTAGTGACGAGAAAGGTCAGGGCCCTACTGGTTATATACATTAAATGAGGTAAGACAATATAAAATGTAACAGTATAATTAAAGCACTAACAGTTGATAGAGAATAAAATCACAAGGAGAATGTAACTCAGTACACAGAAATAGCAACAGGGGATCTCCCGGGATATCGTCCCGTAGTCCCAAACGTAAATGTGCAGAGGATCTCTCGGAATACTAATCCGCAGTCCAAAAGTAAATATCTAGTACATGGGAATCTCCTAGGTGTCATCCCGTAGTCCCAAATATAGACGTGCAGGGGAATCTTTGGAATACCGATCCATAGTCTCAAAGTAAACATGCAGGGGGATCTCCCAGGATATCATCCCGTAGTCCAAAAGTAAACAAACAACAGTAGCAAGAAGGAAACTATAGTTCTGTTCGTGAATAAATAGAAATTCTACTCTAAACATGCTGCACAAGATACAAGTAAGCAGTTAAAGAAGGTAAAACAATTAGAACACATAGGCATGTTTTTCCTAAGCTAAACAAGAGGCTTCAAGTACAAGAAATGCTCAATTACAAGAAAAACATGAATATTTACTTAATAAAAATGGGGGTTTTCAACAATTAACACGTGTACACACTCGTCACCTCTTGTACGACATTCATATAACAAACAACACAAAAATCTTAAGGGGAGTTCCCCCACACAAGGTTAGGCAAGCCACTTACCTCGAACCGACTCAAAATCAATCTGAAATCATGCTCTTGCCATGAATATCCAACTTCGGGTGGCCCAAATCTAATCAAATTATTATCATAACGTAAATACAACTACAAACAACTAATTTATCTAATGAAATCGAAGCTAAGACAAGAAAATAGAAAAATACCCAAAAATCCTCCCCAGGCTCATGCCTAAAATCGGGTAAAAGTTACAGATTATGAACCCATATTCACTCACGAGTCTAACCATAACAAAATTACTCCAATCCGATACCAAAATCTTGATCAAAACCCCAAAATTAGGCCGAAGAACTTTTCCTAATTCCCCCTAATTTGTCACCCTAAATCCGAAATTAGATGATGAATTCATGTTTAGATTAATGGGTTATAAGCAAAACGGAGTTAAGAATCATTACCCGCAAACTCCCTCCGAAAATCTATCCAAAATTCGTCTTCTACCGAGTTCCCAATTCAATTTTGTGATATGAACTCAAAACACTCGATTTTGAATTTTATGTTCTGCCCAGACGTGACCTTAATCGCGATCGCGGAAACTCCCATATGATCGCGAAAAGCAACTTTCCTGGCTCCCAGATTTACCCTATGCGAACGCGATACTCTCCACGCAAACGCGATGCTTGCACGACTCAGGTCTATGTGATCGCGGTTGACCTCACGTGATCGCGAAGAGTAACTCCCACTCCACAGCGGCCTCACTCCTTCCTCTTCGCGAATGCGGCATTGTGAGCATGTGATTTTTGCCCTGTATGAATTACTCCTATAAAATTTAAGAAAAATAAATTATTCCATTATTTTCAATTTTATAAGATTTTGTGAGAATTTGAGCTAATTGTTTGCATTTCTGTGCATGTTTATTTCTGTTAAAAATCATGAAAATATCAAAAATTCCATTCATTTCTGTTTAAGATTTATTTTCACATTTTAGGGTTAAGTAGTAAATTAGTTGCTTCATTAAAAAATGAAAATCACAAAATTGGCCTACTTTTGCATTTTAGCATTTTAATTCTAAATTAGTAATTTTCCCTTTTAATTTAGAAGTAATTAATTCTTGTAAATATTATATTAGATAATTAGCTTAATTTTGTAAATTATTTTAATTTAAGAGTTTAATTTTTGTTTTTAATCAATTGAAAAAAAAGAAAAGATAATCAGCATAAGGCTGTTAGGGCCAACATTTGTTAAGGCCCAAAATGAATTCCCTCTCAGGCCCAAATTTTTCGTCCAGTCCAACCCATACCCTTGAAACGACGTAGTATGGGGGAAATACTATGTCGTTTTGAGTTCAGTTGTGTAAGTTAATCTTGACCATTCATCTTCCATCATCTAACAACTTTAAGAGCTTCGTCCCTTTTAATTAAAACTGTCTAAATGTAACCAAATTAACCTAGGACCCCTGTGTTAGCTTCTTTTTCATCTCGTCTCTCACCACCATCCGCCACCCACCGGATTTCTCCATCGGCGGCGGTGACGCTCCAAACTCTACCAAAAACTGACCATACACTCTCCATACTCCCTCAAACACTAGGCCAGTGTCGATTTTCCCAAAATCTCCACCCGTCTCCCTTAATTTCAGATCTAAAAGCAAAATCCTAGATCTGTTCCCGTCCTTGATTCATCATGCAAAGACCTGGGTTCATGTTCTCTAATCTTTGAAGACAAATTTTGCTCGAAATGAGTGTTAGTCGCTTGTTCTCACAAGAACAATCGATTAAGACTTATTTCGGTCTTAATCGGAAAACCCGGGGTGTTGCCTAATCTAAGTCATCTGTCCTCCCAAGTATTAGGTATTTCTTTCTCTTGGTTCCTTTTCTGGTTCTCTGTTCCCCTCTTTTCTTTATCTTCTTCTCCTTTTCTTTCAAGAATAACGAAATTTAGTTTTCCTTTCTTTGTGCTTGACATCAGAGTCAGTTAGTTTATCAAATTACTATTAAACGTCTTAACGTGGTTTAGTTTTGTTTAGCCTTTAAATCAGTGTAAGTCTTTACTGATTAGTTCTAATTTCTTTGTTTAGTTTTGTTACGATTCCTTGGTCCAGATGAATTGGTTCATTGTGGTTATTTTTTAATTTTGTTTAGTCAGATTATTGTTGTTTTCTTCTTCTTCTTCTTCCAAAAATTACTTTGTTTTGGGCTTTGTTTGGTTTAGGGCCTGCCTTGCATGCAGACAGGCCCATTAGCACCAAGGCCCAAAGGGTTGTGGGGGATTTTGGGATTCTCAGTTGTATAAAGGGTTTCAAGTCCCAGCTGTGTTGGAAGGTAATTAGAAGGTGTTTTAAGGGTATTTGGGGGAATTTAATAAGGGAAATCTTCCTTAACCGTTTGGAAAATTTCCAGGAAGGTGGGATTGAGGTTGGTTCAATAAACAGGCTCTAATTTCAGGGCTTGAAATGAAAAGATAAAAATTAGGGAAGGGGTAAATAGTGAAGGAATAAAGTCAAGTTTGCTGCCCTAAAGGCTGGCTATAAAGGGCTCATTTCCTGCATGTGCTAGGCAGAGATTAGAGGTCCAAAACACAGAAATGGCTGAAAGATTTCTGACCTCACTTTCTCTGCATTAACCTTCTGAAAAGGCCATTTTCTTACTCTGAAAAAAAATACTAAAAACTCTTGCATCTTTTGGGTTGTAATTGATCTTGATCTTGCTCCTTTGTTTTGGTTGTTAGTCAGAAATCAAAAGCTTCAAGGAATTCTTGTTTATCTGGGTTAAAAATGGTTTGAGTAGGTGAACACTGCTGTGTTTGGATTTGCTGATTCACCTACTCTGCTGCTACTGCTGAACTCTTCATTTTCTTTGGTTTATTTGGATATCCAGGTACCTCTTTGGACTTTATTGGATGTGAAGCTCAAACTTGAAGCATGTAATTGAATGAGGAGATTTAAGCATTAGTTCAGCTGATATTGTGTTGAATCTATCTTTGTTTTTCTTTGCATTACACTGGTTTTACTATGTGATCTACTGAATTTACCCATGCTGTTGATAGTATCTTTTAGGGCTGTATTAAACTTTAGCTTAGCATGTGAGTTTAGTTTTGGATGAATTCTTCCTGTCAAGTATATTATATTTGGACTTTAGTTTTGTCATTTAGTTTTAGCTAATTGAACTCTTACTGTTGTGTCTTTGATTTTGGACTGTTATGGTATGGACTTAATTTAAGTGAATAACATTCAAGTTAATGGTGATGTTGAGTTCCATGTCAACTCTCAGCATGACCTGGTTGTTTTAGATTTTGGTTTTTCATATTTGAATGAATTCAAGAATTATTGTTGCATTGTAATGTCTGGTGTAAATGTCTGAAGTATTCTAATGTGGAAGTCACTATATGTATGAATTTAACATCAGTTAGTAGTAGCTTTGATCTTAAAAATACATGTAGCTTGAGTATTCATTGAGTGCTAGTGTTCTAATGTTCTGCAATTTAGATTTTTAATAGATGGCGAATCTTTTATTTGGTTTGATGAAATCAATTAGTCTAATGTAAATTAATGTTTGATTGATCAAAGTGTAGTGGATATTTGAAATGTTAAACCACATCCTTTAAACAACCAGGCCCATTAAATGGCCCAAGACCGCCTGGACCTAGCTGGCTTGTGTATCTCAGGGACAACCCTTTGTCACTGTCTAGTAGATTTGGTCGCCTGGCCTTAACAGCCCAATGATCTTATACACTAGGCCATTTCTTTGAAACGATCCATGGCCCAATTGTGCTCACAATCAATAGCTTCCTTTAATTTCAAAGCATTTACAGATTCAAGTGTCTTTAGGCCTAGTTAAATATGACCCTTGTAATTAGATTGAGGTGTGCCATGTTTACAAAACCTATAATGTATGGCCCTGAAAAACTAGATCAAGACATCATTTGAGGAAATAGATTTGAGGCATGCCATAAGCAAATTAAATCATCTATGGCCCTCACAAATGTTAATTTAGATATTAAAATGAACTTTGAAGTTTGCTTTAGGCGCGTTAATTATATAATTATCACGGTTACTAAAATCTGGGGGTACATTTCATGTAGCCCAGTTTTAATTTTCTAACAAGGTTAAATAGAACGTGTCGTGACTCACGGGTGCATTTCATGTAGTGTGGCTTATGATGTATTTTAAATAACTTTGAATTAATTCTTTAAATAAATAAAAGCGGTTTTAAAGTGTTAAAAAATACACATAGGTTTAAAAATGTTTTAAAATCAGATAATTAGGCCAATAATAACAGTTGAGCGACCGTGCTAGAACCACGAAACCCGAGAATGCCTAACACCTTATTTTAATTAAAATAATCTCGTTTCGATTGTCACTTAAATTAGAAAACTCCCTTATACCCTTCCGGGGGTACGGAAAAGGAGGTGTGACAGCTCTGGCGACTCTGCTGGGGATCGAACCTAGAATCTCTGGTTTAGAGTTCAAGAATTTGAGCTTAGAATAATTGTTATATTTGGATTTATTTATTATCTAGTTTTATTTACATGCTTGGGACTAATGTGCTAAATGTTGCTTTTTACCACTTTGATATTGTTGAACTGTATATAAATTGCCACGAATCCCTCCTCTCTCTGAGTCTTCTAAATCATTTGAGAAGGATGCACTTCGTGTAGCTTCTCTTCTGTTAGACTCATATCCCAATTTTAGAATGAGGTTCGGACAAGTTGCAAAAACCGGTGAAGCTTCTATATTCCCGGTACGCTTCCCCTCTCGGCTCGAGCTGTCCGCTCGGGTAAGCCAGGTCTAGAACAAGTAAACCCAGGTTTTCAAACCTAGTATAACATAGCCTCATGCCGGACCCCTAGTAGGAAAGCTTGTTTGCATCACGGGCATTTGACTTTAGGGACTCAATATAGGGGTTGGGTTCGTCTAGGACATATGCACCCGAAATCAAAAGACCATCAGATGCATTTTACTTGCTACTTGCGCATTTATTTGACTCGGATTGCATGTTGATCGTCTTCTAGAATAAGTGATAAAAAATTGAGAAAAACCAAATTGATGTGACAGAGGAAATTACCCGCCTATGAAAAACCTAGTGTCCGAATACCCCGAAACTCTGTCGAAATTTTCAGAAAAAAAAGGAAAAAAAAGCTATTTCAAAAGTTTGTGTTTTCTGTTGCGTCAAAATTGACCGAACTACGCAAGTTTGATTCTCACCGAATGTGGGATACATAGGCAACCCTCATCGGGTCCAACTCTATTTTTGCAAAAATAACCCAAAAAATATGAAGTGTCGCTATTTTGTCATAAATAAATTAGGTGACGCCGTTCTTGTCCAAAATAGCCAAAATGCCCCCAAAAAGGCGCCGGAAGGCTGGTTTTGAAAGAATAGCCACCTACGGTCCTTTTTCAAATCTTGGTTGATTAACAAACACAACCCTAAAATTTTCTTTCTTGAGGTGCTGAAGGCCTGTATTCGCAAAAGTGTTTTGTTTTAAATTTTGTGAATATTGGTGTTTTTCTCTTGAGTCGAAGTAAATCACAGTCTTTTAATCAATCACTTAAAATAAATGTGCAGGAGGAGCACGATGGAAAATGAACCTTTCACGGTCCTCGAGGAAATCTCGTTAGAACTCCATATGTGGTGGAATAATTTGGGAGAAGTCAGTAGAGAAAATGTGATAAAAGATTTGGGCGGTCTTGTTGGTCTTCTGAACATTAAGCTGAGGAAGGATATAATTGAGGCTTTGATACCCTTTTGGGACCCAACACATAATGTGTTCCTTTTTGCTGATTTTAAGCTAACCCTTACGCTTGAGGAAATAGCGAGCTACGCCAGTTTTAGTGGGAATCTCAGAAATCAATACCCGGTGGCACCTAGAATAGTGACTCCTTATAAGTTTTTGGACATTCTAAGCTTCAGTCAGAAAGTTCAAGACGCAAATTTGGCCAAGGGATTCTGCACATTCTACTTCTTATACTAACGTTATGGGAATCCCCGTGGTTTTCAGATGCCAGATACCAATCTTACTCATTCGGGGAACAAAGACAAGTGGGAAGCTCGACGGGGATTGGCTTTTATAGTGGCATTTTTGGGTGTTTTGATTTCCCCAAGGAAGGATGGGAACATAGAATTGGGGCTTGTGGGGATAGCCGACTTCATGACTAAAAAGGCAAATGGCACCATTGTACCGATGATGTTGGGGAGATTTACCGAGCTCTAACTGTTTTCCGAGAAGGAGGAAAGTTCTTTGAAGGATGCAATATGCTTCTACAACTCTGGATGGAGGAACACCTGTGCCACCGTCCGGGGTACACGAACTGTGGCATGACCGGTCTTAAATGCATTGAAAAAAATGAGCAACAGGTGGAGGGCTATGAGTTTCCGGATGGTACGGAAGCATGGTTTGCACATTTGATCTCCTTGATTGCAAACAAGATTGAATGGACATTCAGGTGGCTCTCGGTCAGCGAAATCATTTATATGTCGGTCAAAGTATGTTTTCTTCTATTGATGGGTCTCCGTAGCATTCAGCCTTGTGCCCCGCACACAGTTCTACACCAGCTAGACAGATACCAGACCATCCCACATGATGAGGATTTGAGTAGGCTAGTCATCGAAATAGAACCAAAAGCTGCTTTCCCAGAAGAAAGGGTGCGTCAGATTTGGCATCAATATAGGTTCTTAGAGCCAAAGACTTAGGTACGAGATCTGTCCAAAAGTGAGTTGGAGCCTAGTTACACAATTTGGTATGGTAAAAGGTTCCAACTCCATCAAGAGCCCGAACGGCCCGCAAAAAGGCCCCATGTCCAAAAATTCATTGATGGGCGCGGGAGCAATGGGATTGGTTGGCAAAAGAGGCAAGCTACAAGGCCAAAATAAGCAAATTGGAGGGACAAGTCCGAGATCTTAAATTTGGTAAAAGTGTACAGGCCGCTGCCGATGAAGGGGAGAAGAAGAAATTGGCTCAAGAAAACAAGGCCCTTCGAGTACAGATCCAAAAGATGAAAATAGCTGCCGAGAATCAGGAAAGGAGCCAAAAGGATGAAAGACTCATAAATGGTCTTAGGAGGAAAATAGTTGAGTGTGAAGATGATTTGGAAAAATTCAAGGGTAATCTGGCAAGAGACCGGGCACAGCTAGCGAAGAACGCAGAGGGATGAGCAGAGTTTGTCCGTCAATTAAAAAGGAAATATGAGGGAAAATCCACAAATTTGAAGAAAAGGCTAACTATCCTCGAAAATGAGATGGCCAAACAAGCTAAGAACTTTAAATCAAAAAAGGAACATTGCTATGAAATAATGTACCAGCTAGAGGAAGATATGCAACAGTTGCAAGGTCAAACCCACCATGATGCATAGGTGCTAGAAGCTAGGTCTCAGCAAATAGGGCGTTTGCTCCAAGAAAAGGGTATCATCAGGGAGAGGGTTAGAGCAATTGCTGACTACATCATCATGAAGTGCCATGAATGTGAAGACATGACTAGAACCACCTTCTTTGCTGCGATAATGACCTTTGTTCGTCAAATAATGAGTGACCTGGTGCGTCTTCAAGGGGATCTTGCGCACAGGCCCGTGGCAAGACCGACTGATGTCGCATGGGCCCCTGGAGCAATTGAGACACTTATATATTCATGATTTTCATTTGAGTTTGTATATTCACTTTTCTTCCAGAGTCTGTCCTTTTTCGAATCTGTATTTTCATTTTTCTGTTGGAGTCTGTTAGTTCCCCTTTTCGAGTCTGTTGGTTTTTATGATTAAAATCTATAGAAGAAGTAATTGTTATTGAGATGTTTTGTTTTTTTCATTTTATTTTATGAAAATTTGAAAACCCCAAAAATGTTTGTTTTGTTTATTTTTTTTATCTTACACTTATTCACAGAACTACGCTTGGTCTAATTCATGCGGTGTCATGATACGTAAGCAATCCCCATAGGATTCGATCATAACCATGAAATAAGAAAAAGAAAAAAGAAAAAAAAGAGAGAAAACAAGAAAATTGTGGGGGAAGAAAATAATGGCAAAACAAGAGTGTGAAAATGAATGGACCAAGCAAAGAAAAGCAGGAATGAAAATAGAAAAAGAAAGGAGAGAATTTGAAAAATGAAAATTAGTGAAAGCAGGGATGACGCAAGCAGCCGTTCAAATGCATAATAGAAATGGTTAATTGCTTAGGTGCATTGCATCCCCAACATGTGGTTTCCTATCTGTTAAGCTCTAATCGCTAACAAGTTTGATGTTGTCATCTAGTTCAGGCAGGTGGTTAGTTTGTTTGGCATTCTGGTAACTCACCCGTACAACACTAGGTCCAAAGACAAGTTGATCATGGCTAACCAAGAACTGGATGCAAGTGTTATTAATCCCTCAAGAGAGGGGGAAGAGTCTGATGTTAATATGAAAGAGGAGTTATATAAGTTGAAACACCAGATGACAGAGATGTACCAGGCATGGGTGAAAGAGCATCCACCACCATAGTACCCCGCCAACCCTGCTTTCGTCCCGCCGCTGGCTCAATCCCAAGAACCTCCCACTGTTTATTCATCTCTCGGCTTCCCCATTTACCACCACTACCAAGGCACCAATTCCCAAACCCCACAAGCTCCACCACCTAAACCAGTCCCATACCCTCCTCCACCAGCCACCCCTATTTTCGTGGCACCCCCACCCGCTACACTCCATGGATCCTCCAGTGAGCCCTTATTCTAGACCTAAGATAACCAATACTACTCCCCAGAGCCTACTTTCAAGGCCCCAAAGCATTATTCTTACACTCCTCGTTTCGACCTCCTTGTCGAGACTGAGAAACACCTAAAAACCCAAAACAAGAAGAGATGTTCAGGAAGGTAAGAAGCCTGGAACAATCATTCAGAAACATGCAGGGATTGGGAGGCCAGGTGAGCATGGACTACAAAGATTTGTGTCTATTCCTCGATGTTCAGTTGCCTGTGGGGTTTAAGATGACGAAGTTTGATCTGTACGACGGGCACAGAGATCTGGTGGCCCATTTGAGGGGATTCTGTAGTAAAATGAGAGGAGCTGACGGGAAAGGTGAGCTATTGATGGCATACTTTAGCCAGAGTCTGAGTGGCTCGGCATTGGAGTGGTACACTCATCAGGATCACAACAGATGGTTTACCTGGGATGATTTGGCCCAACCATTCGCTCATCATTTCCAGTATAACATCGAGATTGTCCCAGATCGTTTGTCTTTGACTAAAATTGAGAAGAGGCCTAGTGAAAGTTTTAGAGAATATGGTTTTCGCTGGAGAGAACAGGCGACATGAGTCAACCCTCTGATAGAGGAGAGCAAAATGGTAGTGTACTTTCTGCAGGCTCTGGAACCCACTTACTTTGGCCATCTGATATCGGCCATAGGCAAGTCTTTCAACAAGGTAATGAAGATGGGTGACATGGTGGAAGAAGGGCTTAAATCAAGCCAAATCATGAGTTACTCGGCTATCAAGGCAACTACCCAAGCCATTCAGAATGGTACTGGGGGAGTGATTGGAAAGAAGAAGAAAGAAGACGTGGCAACAGTTGATTCAGGATCGTGGTTTGGACCTAGGGCCAGTCACACCATTATACCCAGCCTCGACCCCCTCACCAAACCTACACCCAAACCCCATATAATCCACCCCATCACTACTTCCCATCACCAAACCCTCATATTTATGTCCACCACGACCAGGGATATACTCAACCTCCCGCCTACGCACAACGGCGTGCCCCAGCCCCACAAAATACCTACCCAGCTCCACAAAATGCTTACCTACCCCCACAAGCCTACCGAAACCCTGCCGGCCAAGGTTTCCGGCCTAATCCAGCATTCAAAAATGAGAGGTTGCAGTAGAAGAAAACCTTCACCCCGTTGGGAGAGTCTTATACCAGTTTATTCCATAAGCTGAGGCAGTTGGATATGCTGAGGCCAATTGAGTCAAAATTACCAAACCCTCCTCCAAAGAATCTTGATTACTCCTTGAGTTGTAAATATTGTTCTGGTACTCCGGGGCACAATACAGAGAAGTGCTGGCACTTGAAAAATGCCATCCAAGAGCTCATTGACACAAACCGAATTGAAGTCCAAACCCCAGAAGCACCCAACATCAACCAGAACCCGTTGCCAACCCATCAGGAAACGAACATGATCGAGGTAGTACACAAGGGTGGGGGTGTTCAAAACTGATCCGAAACCGAAAACCGAACCGAACCGCAGTTTAATGTCTTACTGGTAACGGGTTAACGGCTTAACGGACAGGGAACGGATTGAAATTTTTTATTAACGGCTTATCGGTTTAGGGGTGGATTATTCAATTTTCTTAACGGATATTCTGTTAACCCGTTAAGAATATATATATATATATATATATATATATATATATATATATATATATATATATATATATTATTTATATATATTAAATATTAAAAAGACAAAAACCCTTGACCTTTCTGTTCCAGTCGACCAGTACTCTGTCTGTCTTTAGAGCAATATTTGTATAAAATTCATTTTTCTTTTACTGTATCCTCCATTGCCTCTTCCATTTTAATGTGTTGGTTGCTTTTTGCTTATTGAAGGGTCGTTTGACATTTTTGGAGCCAAGTTAAGCAGCATGTTTTTCATTCTACAAGTTGCAGTAACTTTAGGAGAGCAGAGAGACATGTAATCTTGTGTGTTGTTTGCCACTTCTTCTGTAAACTGTAAAGTAAACTTCTCTTGTGCCCTGAGGCAATTCTAAATGCCCCTAATACTTCACTGGAATATGTGGGATAATCATACAGTTGTACAGCTAAACATTGAATGGCATATTGTTGCTGGATCATTACTTCAGGGTATTGCTAGTTTCACTCTCAAATGATTTGTTCTGCTTTTTAAATAGACATGTATGTCTAGTATAATTTCGATTTCTGAATATGTATGCTAGGCCGATAAACCGCCCGATAACCGTCTGATAAGAGCTATACCGATACCAATCCGCCCGATATTTTATTGGGTGGCTAGCGGATTAATACATTTAAAAGACGATAACCGATAAGCCAAACCGTTAAGAGTAAATGACCGCCCAATCCGTCCGATAAGCAGCCCTACACAAGGGAGGGGAGCTCAAGAAGCCTTCACAGATCGTCATGATGATTCAGTCCAATAAGATCAAGATAGTTGAAAAACCAACGGTTGAAGGATCAGTGAACAAGTTGAGTAGGACAAATAGTGAACCATCTGTGGTAGTCAAGGAAGGATCCCCGAGTGATGTTGTGGCGAAGCAAGAAAAGTCAAAAGTGGTTTTTCCAGGAGTGGAAAACAAGCCTATCATAATTGTAGAGGGTGCCCGTATGGATCCTGTCATCATTAAGCCTGTAACTTAGTTGCCGGTAATCAGCACCAAGGCCATCCCATGGAACTATGAATGGGTGATAGTGACCTATAAGGGAAAGGAAGTGAAAGAAGAAGTCAATGAGGCCCAGGGATTAACTCGTTTGGGGAGATGCTTTGCCTCGGAAGAGTTAAGGAAAGATAAAACATCCAGAGATAATCCAGTCCTAGTAAAGAAAGCAGTGGCTGAAGAAGAGGAGGAGGAGTTTCTAAGAAAAATGAAGGTCCAAGTTATTCCATCGTGGAGCAGTTGAGAAAGACGTCTGCTCAGATATCCTTGCTATCATTGTTGATCCACTCAGACGAGTATCGTCGGGCCCTGATGAAAATTCTGAACAAAGCTCATGTCCCCGACAAAAGTTTAGTGAACCATCTGGAAAATATCGCCAACAAAATATTTGAGGTGAACATGGTCACATTCTCTGATGATGAGTTATCGGTGGAAGGTACTGAACACAACAAAGCTCTCTACCTTACGATAAAATATGAAGATTCTATGGTCACCAGGGAGTTAGTCGACAATAGTTCCAGTGCAAACTTTTGTCCTCTCTCTACTCTTAACAAGTTGAAAGTTGATGATGAGAGGATTCACAAGAACAACATCTGCGTTCGAGGTTTTGATGGTGGAGGGAAAGATTCAGGTGGTGATATAGTGCTTGAGTTGACAATAGAACCGGTGGAATTCACCATGGAGTTCCAGGTATTGTACATGGCCGTCTCCTACAATTTGTTGTTAGGTCGACCTTGGATTCATGCCGCCAAAGCAGTCCCATCCACTTTGCATCAGATGGTCAAGTTCGAATGGGATAGACAGGAGATCGTCGTGCATGGCGAGGATAATTTGTGTGCTCACAATGATGCCTTTGTCCTGTCATTGAGGCTGAAGATGACAAAGGGTCTTGGGTCTATCAAGTCTTTGAAATAGTACTGGTCGGGAAGGTTCCAGAAGGGAAATGTGTTCCAACTCCAAAGATAGCCCCCACATCAGTCATGGTGGTTTTTGAAATACTGAAAAATGGCTTTGTGCCCGGTAAAGGTCTGGGTGCATTTCTGCAGGGTATTATACAGCCAGTATCCCTCCCTGAAAATTTGGGTATGTTCGGTCTTGGATTCAAACCTACAACGGCAGATGTGAAAAAAGCTAAAACGTTGAAGCAGAAGGCGTGGGCACTTCCAAAGCCTGTTCCGGGTCTCTCTAGGTCTTTTGTCAAGCCCGGTGCCAAGAAATGCCCAGTGACGGCAGTTCCAAGTTCTCTGGTTCACATTGATGAGGAGTTAATTGAAAGGTTCCAGAGGTTGTTCAATGATGTGAACATGGTAGAAGTTGGAGAAGGTTCTAGCAAAGCGGACGTGCAGTTCGTCGGGCCGAATGTAAAGCTTAACAATTCGAAGGCTACTCCTCTCCCTACCCGAAAAGAGTCTTGGTAGTTTGCTTTGTTTTCCTTTCTATCTGGGTCATTCCAGGGTTGTGATCCAGATTTTTATTTTTTCGCTTGTTGATGTACAAACCCTGTTATCCTTTATTTTCAAGGAAATGCAATTTCCCTTTTCCATCATTCCTAGTAGTTTCCTTTTTGTTTTTCTTTTCTTCTCTGTACAATTCTTTTTATGCTGGTTTCAATGACATGACATGTATGAGGAATCTTCGGCCTAGCCTTAAAAGTCAATCTAATCCTGAAATAATAATCCAAGAAATAGAGTGTGATGATGATCCAAATATGATGAGGATGAGGCCTTTGATGAGATTAGTAAGGAACTAAATCATTTTGATGAAAAACCCAAGCCTAATCTAAATGATACGAAAGCAATCAATCTAGGGGGCCCAGATAATGTCACAGAAACTAAGATAAGTGTCCATCTTGAACCGCAAATTAGGGAAGAAATAGTTAAAGCATTGTTTGAGTATAAGGATATTTTTGCATGGTCGTATGATGACATGCCAGGCTTGAGTACCGATTTAGTGGTCCACAAATTGCCTATTGATCCATTATTTCCCCCGTTAAGCAGAAGTTGAGAAAGTTCCAAACTGAATGAGTGTGAAGATTAAAGAAGAAGTCACAAAGCAGCTTGATGCAAAGGTCATTTGAGTCACGCGGTATCCCACGTGGTTAGACAACATTGTGCCTGTGCCAAAGAAGGATGGTAAGACCAGAGTGTGTGTTGATTACCATGATCTCAACAAGGCAAGTTCAAAGGACAACTTCCCATTGCCAAATATCCACATTTTGATTGATAATTGTGTCAAGCATGAGATTGGGTCTTTTGTGGATTGCTATGCGGGCTATCATAAGATTTTAATGGATGAGGAAGATGCGGAAAAGACGACTTTCATCACGCCATGGGGAACATATTGCTACAGGGTCATGCCTTTTGGTTTGAAAAATTCTAGGGCAACTTATATGAGGGCAATGACGACCATATTCCATGACATGATACACAAGGAGATCGAGGTTTACGTGGATGATGTGATCATAAAGTCCAAGAAGCAGTTTGAGCATGTCAGAGATTTGAGAAAGTTCTTCCAAAGGCTCCACAGGTACAATCTTAAGCTCAACCCTGCAAAGTGTGCATTTGGTGTTCCATCCGGAAAACTGTTGGGTTTCATAGTCAGTCGTCGAGGCATTGAGTTGGATCTATCAAAGATCAAAGCTATCCAAGAATCTATCAAGGAATTACCACCTCCAAGGAACAAGACAGAGGTGATGAGTTTGCTCGGGCGGTTGAACTACATCAGCAGGTTTATTGCTCAACTCACAACAACTTGTGAGCCTATCTTTAAGTTGTTGAAGAAGGATGTTGCGGTCAAGTGGACTGATGAGTGTCAGGAAGAATTTGATAAGATAAAGGGGTACTTGTCAAATTCACCTGTGTTGGTCCTGCCGGAACCTGGAAGACCTTTGATTCTTTATTTGACAGTCTTGGATAACTCATTTGGTTGTGTGTTGGGTCAGCATGACATCACTGACAGGAAAGAGCAAGCTATCTACTATCTCAGCAAGAAGTTCACATCTTATGAGGTTAAGTATACTTCCCTCGAAAGGGCATGTTGCGCCCTGACTTGGGTAGCACAGAAGTTGTAGCATTATTTGTCATCCTACACTACTTACCTCATCTCTCGCCTGGATCCTTTAAAGTATATCTTTCAGAAACCCATGCCCACAAGAAGGCTTGCAAAGTGGCAGATCTTGCTCACAGAGTTTTACATAGTATATGTGACTCGGACAGCGATGAAAGACAAGCTTTGGATGATCACTTGGCCGAGAACCCAGTGGACGAAGAATATGAACCTTTGAAGACTTATTTTCTTGATAAAGAGGTAATGCACATTGAAGAGGGCAAGAATGAGGAAAAGCCTGGTTGGAAACTCTTCTTTGATGGGGATGCTAACATGAAAGGCGTTGGGATGGGAGTTGTACTCATTTCTGTAACAGGGCATCATTACCCTGTTACGGCTCAACTTCGTTTCTATTGTACCAACAACATGGCTGAGTACGAGACATGCATTTTAGGTTTAAGGTTAGCTGTAGATTTGGGAATCCAGAAAGTCTTGGTCTTGGGAGACTCGAACCTTCTGGTACACCAGATTCAAGGAGAATGGGATACACAGGATTTAAAGCTTATACCTTATCGACAATGTCTGCATGATCTTTGTAAACGGTTTCGATCTGAATTCAGGCACATTCCAAGGATCCATAATGAGGTTGCGGATGCTTTGGCTACTTTGGCGTCAATGTTGCACCATCCGGACAAAGCTTATGTTGACCCTTTGCATATTCAAGTTCGTGATCAGCACACCTATTGTAATGTGGTTGAGGAAGAACTCGATGGTGAACCATGGTTCCATGACATCAGGGAGTATATCAGGATGAGGGTATATCCGATACAGGCCACGGGGGATCAAAAGAGAACAATCCGTTGATTGGCAAGTGGATTTTTCTTCAGTGGGGGAGTTTTGTACAAAAGAACTCTATATCTTGGATTGTTAAGATGCATAGATGCTAGACAAGCCACGACCATCATGACCGAAGTGCATTCCGGAGTTTGCGGACCGTATATGAGTGGGTATGTTCTGGCAAAGAAGATTCTTCGAGCGGGTTATTATTGGCTCACCATGGAGCAAGATTGTATCAACTTTGTATGCAAATGTCATCAATGCCAAGTGCACAGAGATTTGATTCATTCTCCGCCATCTAAATTGCACACAATGTCCGCACCCTGGCCCTTTGTTTCTTGGGGTATGGATGTCATCAGACTAATTGAGCCAACAACATCCAATGGACACCGGTTCATTCTGGTGGCCATTGACTCACTACTAAAAAATCAGGTTTTAGCGACAGACAAAATTTGTAGCTAAATAGAAAAATCCATCGCTAATCTTATTAAGCGACGGATTAGCAACGAATTATCAAGAAATTGTACTAACTACGAGCATTTTAGTGACAGATTAGCAACGACGTTCGTAGCTAATTCTAATTTTTTTATAGTGACTATTTCACTAAGTGGGTTGAAGATAAAACTTTCAAATCTATGACCAAGAAGGCAGTGGTCGATTTTGTTTATTCAAATATCATTTGTCAGTTCGGAAACCCAAAAGTGATCATCACAGATAATAGTGCTAATCTTAACAGTCATCTGATGAAAGAATTGTGTCAATAGTTTAAGATTACACATCAAAATTCCACCCCATACCGCCCCAAGGTGAATGGAGCAGTCGAGGCAGCTAATAAGAATATAAAGAAGATACTTCGGAAATGGTACATGAGTCCAGGAAATGGCATGAGAAGTTACCTTTTGTTTTGCTGGGTTATCGCACTACTATTTGCATTTCAGTAGGTACAACTTCTTATTTGTTGGTATATGGCACTGAAGCAGTGATACCCACAGAAGTTGAAATTCCATCCCTTCGGATTATTGCTGAAGCCGAGATTGATGATGATGAGTGGGTCAAGACCCCTCTGGAGAAATTGAGTTTGATTGATGAGAAGAGATTGTCAACAATGTGTCATGGACAATTATATCAAAAGAGAATGGCAAAGCATACAACAAGAAGGTGCATCCCCGGAAATTTGAAGTGGGTCAGCAAGTATTGAAACGCATCCTTCCACATCAGGCTGAAGCAAAAGGCAAGTTCACCCCGAATTGGCAGGGGCCATTCATCATAACGAGAGTGTTGTCCAATGGTGCTTTGTATTTAAGAAGGCAAATGTGTAGATATGACTATCAATTCTGATGCAGTCAAACAATATTATGTATGATTTATGTGGTTTAAATTATGTTTGTTTGTACTTGGCATGTTTTGAAGATTGGAATGACGAAGGCATTTTATTTTGCTATCTAAACACTTTATCCTTTGTTACCCCTTTGAGCCTTATTTATTTTCTTTCATACCCCTCTTTTGGAATCAGTAGCAAAGTTCAGAAACACGGATACCAAAAGGTGAATAAAGAAGGAAAAGATAAGAGAAAAATAGAAAGAAAAAGAATGAAAAAGAGTGAAAAAAGAAGAAAAAAAGAAGAAAAGGAAAAGAGAAGAAAAGAAAAGCGAGAATGAAAGAGAAAAGAGAAAAGTGCCAAAACAAAGCAATTCCTATGTCATGAACTACGTTCGACCTGATTCATGTTAACGATACGTAGGCAGCCTCACGGTTCGGTCCCATCAAAATAAAAATTTAAAAGTCCCCAAGCAAAGAAACTGGGGCAGAAGTTGTGTTTGTTGTGAGAAATCTAATTCCAAAAGTTGTAATTCTAAACCCATTCAAGTTGTTTTGAGCCTTTGTGATATCCTTTCTTTCTAACCCTATCTAAAAGCCCACATTACAGTCCAAAAAAAGACTTTCCGATTAGTCTTCAAAAGATGCCAAGTCGAGCAAGTAGAGATGATTCATATAAGGGGAAACACTCTGGTCTAAGTAGGAAAAATGAAAAATGAGAGAGTCTTATTGGTGAAAACCCTCACGGGTACCGTAAGGAGATAGAAAGCTTAGAGAAATTTAAAAATATGAGAGAGTCTTATTGGTGAAAACCCTCGTGGGCACCGTAAGACAACAATGAGTTGAGACATGAACAAATGAGAGAGGTTTATTGGTGAAAACACTTCAGGGCACCGCGAGCCGAACAAGGTCAGTGATTGGGCGAAGAAATTAGGTTATGGAAATCCCAGGGCATAAAGTATGGCAACTGAAAGGTGATTGGTTGAATAGGCTGGGCTGATTAATCCGAAATACATGTCATTATCATTGGTACCAGATGCTCCACTCAGATACGTCTCTTTCCCTTTTCTCCCTCAAACAGTCATCCAGTTTGGATTTTCTTCTTTATTCCTAACCCTCGAAGTCATTGCATTTCATTTATTTTGGGTTTATTTCTCTAAGGTTTTTCCAATGTCAGCCTTGTTAAGCAAGAAAGAAAGGATTTCAAAGCTTACTACTAACTTCCAAGTTGCAAAGCAAAGTACAGCCAAAACATACCAGAAATAACATGATGCAAAAGCTAAAACAATAAGGTGTTAATGAAAGTTCAAACGAACGAATGGATTGTGAATTTTATGGAAGATACAGAGGTTCAAATGGGAAGGACATAAATTTAAAACGATGGGTTGAGTGTAGAACATTCAGGTCATTCAGGGTCTTGTGGTTGAAATTTAGTCAGAAACGCGAACAATTATTGTCCAGTTCAAGGCGGACAGTCGAAGCAAAGCACGAGAGCAAAAGGTCCACCTTTAGAAAGAATGCCACAAACTAATCACCACATTTTTAAACTGACAAGATTTTTCTTTGATTGAAACAGGGGCAGAAATTTTGTTTGTTTCGGAGAAACCCTCCGTAAAGAAAGCAAGTACCAGATAGGTTCGACCGTAAGTTCTTAGGACCCGCCTGGATAATGGGATTTAATTGGAAGTTCTCAGGACCCTCCTGGACAATGGGACCTAGTTAAAATTCAAAACATTCATGAGTAACAAGATCTAGCATAAGCTCTACCTTGAAGAAATATAAGTTGGATTTGAAGTTTTCATTCTTAAGATGATATGTGATCTTAATCTTCAGGACCCTCCTGAATAATGAGACTTAGATTTAAGACCTCCATTAGATAACAAGATTTCGCGTAAGTTCTGCCATAGGGAAATATAATTTAGCCTTAAAATTGTCACTCACAAGATGAGATTTGATTTTAATTTTCAGGACCCTCCTGGATAATGGGATCTAGCTTTTAAATTCTTAGGGGTATTGGGTAGCATGATTCAATTAACACTCACAGATGTGCCCAACTACCAATCTGGGGCAGGAAAGTTTCTTTTGTTTTGTCTGTTTTGTTGCAATCAGGCACCCACTGGAGAAACAAGGGAAGATAGTTCAAAGAGAAGATAGTTCCAAGGAAAACAAGTCTCAAGAGAAAGCAGTTCAGGTTTAGCAATCAAGCACCCACCCAGAGAACAAGGGAAGACGACAGAAGTTCAAAGGAAAGAAAGAGAATAAAGTTAGATTGTTGGTAATCGGGAGCCCATCTGGAGAACAAAGGGAAGACAGTTCAAGTGTTGGAAATCAGTTGCCCACCTGGAGAACAATGGGAAAGCAATTAAAGTGTTGGTAATCAGGAGACCACCTGGAGAACAAAGGGAAAGCAATTCAAGTGTTGGTAATCAGGAGCCCACTTGGAGAACAAAGGGAAAGCAATTCAAGTGTTGGTAATCAGGAGCTCACCTGGAGAACAAAGGGAAGCAGTTCAGTTTCAAAGAAAAGCAATACAAGTGTTGGAAATCAGGCGCCCACCTGGAGAACGAGGAGCAATTCAAGTCTCAAGGAAAAATAGTTCAAGTTTTGGCAATTAGGCGCCCACCTGGAGAGCAAGGGAATACAGTTAAAGTTTTGGCAATCAGGTGCCCACCTGGAGAGCAAGAGAACACTGTCAAATGTTGGTAATCAGGCACCCTCCTGGAGAACAAAGGGAAAGTAGCAATGTTCAAAGGAAGACGGTGCAAGTTTGGCAATCAGGCGCCCACCTAGAAAACAAAGGGAAAACAAGTCAAGTGTTGGAGGAAAGGAAGACAATTCAAATGTTGGTAATCAGGCACCCACCTAGAGAATAAAGGGAAAGCAGCAATGTTCAAAAGAAGACGGTTTAAGTTCAGCAATCAGGCACCCGCCTGGAGAACAAAGGGAAAGCACCTCAGAATACAATTCAAGTCAGCAACAAAGAAATTTCACCTGGAGAGTACAAGTCAATAGAGCAACAGAAACTGCAAGATCAAGTTTGAAGATATAGATAGGATTCTTGTAATTCATAGATCATAGTTTAGTCTAGCTTCTTTTATTTTATTTTGGTGTAATAAGGAGTTCAGCAAGCAGTAGTATCAGCAACAGCAATAGTGAAATCACAGCTTCCTGGTAGTCCCAGCTACCGAAACTTCCTGAACTACACTGACCTGATTTCTTTATAGCCAATGATATGCAAGCAACCTCAGAAGCAGGGTGCGGTCAAACTTTTCAAAAAGCTTCCCACGGAGTATTCAAACGGGCAAATATTGCTCGTACCCGCTCACTTTATCTTTGCACGAAAACTCTTCGTGTTTCCGAGCAAAGAGGGGCAGCTGTGAGCACGTGATTTTTTCCCTGTATGAATTACTCCTATAAAATTCAAGAAAAATAAAATTTTTCCATTATTTTCAATTTTATAAGATTTTGTGAGAATTTATGCTAATTGTTTGCATTTCTGTGCATGTTTATTTCTGTTAAAAATCATGAAACTATTTAGGATTTATTTTCGCATTTTAGGGTTAATTAGTAAATTAGTTGCTTTATTAAAAAAATAAAAATCACAAAAATTGGCCTACTTTTGTATTTTAGCTTTTTAATTATAAATTAGTAATTTTCCCTTCTAATTTAGAAGTAATTAATTCTTGTAAATATTATATTAGATAATTAGCTTAATTTTGTAAATTATTTTAATTTAAGAGTTTAATTTTTTTTTTTAATCAATTGAAAAAAAGAAAAGAAAAGAGAAAAGAAAATCAGCATATGGCTGTTAGGGCCAACATTTGTGAAGGCCCAAAACGAATTCCCTCCCAGGCCCAAATTTTTCGCCCAGTCTACCCCAAACCCGGTCCAAAGCCTTCAGTCCACGAACCCCTTGAAACGATGTAGTATGGGGGCAATACTACGTCATTTTGAGTTCATTTTTGTAAGTTAATCTTGACCATTCATCTAACGACTTTAAGAGCTTCGTCCCTTTTAATTAAAACTGTCTGAATGTAACCAAATTAACCTAGGACCCCTGTGTTTGCTTCTCTTTCATCTCGTCTCTCACCACCGTCCGCCACCCACCGGATTTCACCATCGGCGATGGTGGAGCTCCAAACTCCACCAAAAACTGACCATACACTTCCTATACTCCCTCAAACACTAGGACGGTGGCAATTTCCCCAAAATCTCCACCCGTCTCCCTTAATTTCAAATCTAAAAACAAAACCCTAGATCCGCTCCCGTCCTTGATTAATCATGCAAAGGCCTGGGTTCATGTTCTCCAATCTTTGAAAACAAATTTGGCCGGAAATGAGTGTTAGTCATTTATTCTCACAAGAACAGTCGATTAAGACTTATTTCGGTTTAAATCGGAAAAGCCGGGGTGTTGCCTAATCTAAGTCGTCTGTCCGCCCAAGTATTAGGTATTTCTTTCTCTTGGTTCCTTTTCTGGTTCTCTGTTCCCCTCTTTTCTTTATCTTCTTCTTTTCTTTCAAGAATAACGAAATTAGTTTTCCTTTCTTTGTGCTTGACCTCAGAGTCAGTTAGTTTATCAAATTGCTATTAAACGTTTTAACGTGGTTTAGTTTTGTTTAGCCTTTAAATCAGTGTAATTCTTTACTAATTAGTTCTAATTTCTTTGTTTAGTTTTGTTACGATTCCTTGATCCAGATGAGTTGGTTCATTGTGGTTATTTTTGATTTTGTTTAGTCAGATTATTGTTGTTTTCTTCTTCTTCCGAAAGTTGCTTTGTTTTGGGATTTGTTTGGTTTGGGGCCTGCCTTGCATGCAGACAGGCCCATTAGCACTAAGGCCTAAAGGGTTGTGGGGGGGGTTCGGGATTCTCAGTTGTTTAAAGGGTTTCAAGTCCCAGCTGTGTTGGAAGGTAATTGGAAGGTATTTTAAAGGTATTTGGGGAATTTAATAAGGGGAATCTTCCTTAACAATTTGGAAAATTTCTAGAAAGGTGAGATTGGGGTTGGTTCAATAAATAGGCTCTAATTTTAGGGTTTGAAATGAAAAGATGAAAATTGGGGAAGGGGTAAATAGTGAAGGAATGAAGTCAAGTTTGCTTCCCTAAAGGCTGGCTATAAAGAGCTCATTTCCTGCATTTGCTAGGCAGAGATTAAAGGTCCAAAACACAGAAATGGCTGAAAGATTTCCGACCTCACTTTCTCTGCATTAACCTTCTGAAAAGGCCATTTTCTTACTCTGAAAAAAGTACTAAAAACTCTCGCATCTTTTGGGTTGTATTGGTCTTGATTTTTCTCCTTAGTTTTGGTTGTTAGTCAGAAATCAAAAGCTTCAATGAATTCTTGTTTATCTAGTTTAAAAATGGTTTGAGTAGCTGAACACTACTGTGTTTGGATTTGCTGATTCGCCTACTTTACTGCTACTGCTGAACTCTTCATTTTCTTTGGTTTATTTGGATATCTATGTACCTCTTTGGACTTTATTGGATATGAAGCTCAAACTTGAAGCATGTAATTGAATGAGGAGATTTAAGCATTAGTTTAGCTGATATTGTGTTGAATCTATCTTTGTTTTTCTTTGCATTACACTGGTTTTACTATGTGATCTACTAAATTTACCCATGTTGTTGACAATATCTTTAGGGTTGTATTAAACTTTAGCTTAGTATGTGAGTTTAGTTTTGGATGAATTCTTCTTGTCAAGTATATTATATTTGGACTTTAGTTTTGTCATTTAGTTTTAGCTAGTTGAACTCTTACTATTGTGTATTTGATTTTGGACTGTTATGGTATGGACTTAATTTAGGTGAATAACATTCAGGATAATGGTGATGTTGAGTTCCAGGTCAACTCTCAGCATGACCTGGTTGTTTTAGATTTTGGTTTTTGGTATTTGAATGTATTCAAGAATTACTATTGCATTGTAATGTCTGATGTAAATGTCAGAAGTATTATATTGTGGCAGTCACTATATGTATGAATTTAACATTAGTTAGTAGTAGTTTTGATCTTAAAAATACATGTGGCTTGAGTATTCATTGAGTGCTAGTGCTCTAATGTTCTGCAATTTAGATTTTAAATGGATGGCGAATCTTTAATTTGGTTTGATGAAATCAATTAGTCTAATGTAAATTAGTGTTTGATCGATCAAAGTGTAGTAGATATTTGAAATGCTGAACCACGTGCCTTAACAACCATGCCCACTAAATGGCCCAAGACCGTCTGGCCCAAGCTGGTTCGTGTATCTCAGGCCCAACCCTTTGTCACTGTCCAGTAGATTTGGTCGCCTGGCCTTAATAGCCCAATGAGCTTATACGCTGGGCCATTTCTTTGAAACGATCCATGGCCCAATAGTGCTCACAATCAATAGCTTCCTTTAATTTCAAACCATTTGCAAATGCAAGTGTCTTTAGGCCTAGTTAAATATGACCCTTGTAATTAGATTGAGGTGTGCCATGTTTACAAAACCTATAATGTATGACCCTCAAAAACTAGATCAAGACATCATTTGTGGAAATAGATTTTAGGCGTGCCATAAGCAAATTAAATCATCTATGGGCCTCATAAATGTTAATTTACATATTAAAATGAACTTTGTAGTTTGTTTTAGGCGTGTTAATTATATAATTATCCCGGTTACTAAAATCTAGGGGTACATTTCATGTGGCCCGGTTTTAATGTTCTAACAAGGTTAAATAGAACGTGTCGTGACTCACGGGTGCATTTCATGTAGCGTGGCTTACGATGTGTTTTAAATAACTTTGAATTAATTCTTTAAATAAATAAAAACGGTTTTAAAGTGTTAAAAAATGCACATAGGTTTAAAAATATTTTAAAATCAGATAATTAAGACAATAATAACAGTTGAGAGACCGTGCTAGAACCACGGAACCCGGGAATGCCTAACACCTTCTCCCGGGTTAACAGAATTCCTTACCCAGATTTCTGTGTTCGCGGACTGTAAACAAAGTGAATCTTTCCTATATTCGGGATTTAAAATCGGTGACTTGGGACACCATAAATTATCCCAAGTAGAAACTCTGAATTTTAAATAAAATAATCATGTTTCGATTGTCACTTAAACTGGAAAAACTCCCTTATACCCTTCCGGGGGTAGGGAAAAGGAGGTGTGACAGGCATAGCCCATGCATCCGCGATTCAACCTTCTACCAATACTATGTGTTCGCATTCCTTTTCCTGCGATCGCATAGAAAAAAATTCCCTCTGCCTCAGCTAAGACTTCGCGATCGAGAGCCTCCTCTCACAATCGCGATGAAGGAAAGTCTGCAACAGAAAAACCAGAAAATTTGATCCTTCTCCAAGTTCAAAAATGGTCCGTTGAGCATCCGAAACACACCGAGGCCCCCGGGACTTCAACCAAACATACCAACCAATCCTAAAACATCATAAAAACTTAGTCCCACCCCCAAATCACATCAGACAACAATAAAACCACGAATCACCCTGCAATCCTAAACTAAAGAACTTGAAATTTGAAGAATCCTACAACTGATGCCGACACCAACCAAACCAAGTCCGATTGACCCCAAATTTTGCGCACAAGTCACATTTAACACTACGGAGCTATTCCAACTTTTGTAATCAGATTCCGACCCTGATATCAAAATTTCACTATTGATCCGGAAGCTTCAAAATTCAACTTTCGGCATTTCAAGCCTAAATAAGCTACGGACCTCCAAAGCACAATCTGAACACGCCCCTAAGACCAAAATCACCCAACGGAGCTAACAGAATTGACAGAATTCTATTCTGAGGCTGCCTTCACACTACTCTAACTACGGTCCAAATTCTAAGCTTAAGTTCGCATTGAGGGACTAAGTGTCCCAAAACACTCCAAAACTCACAATGAATCATCCTGGAAAATCATAATAGCAGAAACAAACATGGGTAAAGTAGTTAATGGGGGATCAGAGCGTTAATTCTTAATACGACTTACCGGATCGTTACAACTGGTGAGTTAGTTAACTCTCGCAATTTCATCCTTATGTGTTCTCATCTCTGAATCTATGGCTTAACATGTTCCTGGTTCACTTTTTAGCACCACTCTGTTGACTCTTGCATCTATTCACTCTTAATGCTACTAGTTCTAAGATTATCTATGCCTAATTGAGTGATCTGAACTTCTTTAGAGCCTATTCAGTTAGTGTAGTGACTCTTGAATGCTTATGAACATGTTTATTCACCCACCCCCATGAATCCCTGCAGTAGTCTATGTTGAAACTTTAGTATTGGTCATTATGGCCCTCGACATGCTTATTTCATTGCATATCCCTTTAATATTTGCTTGTGATCTCAGCATGTTTTGAATTATTACTTTAAGGTATTAGGCTAAACTTTTGGCACAAGCGGAATCATATTTTGTTAATTAGACCTCTTTAACAATGCTCGATTGCTTATCTACTATTTGTGTGTCTTTCATGACAAGGTGAAAAATGGGTTGCTCCCTCAGCAAAACTGGGATAAAGTTGAACCAAAAGATCTCGATTCAAGATAAATTCATAAGGAAGTGGTATATCTTTAGGATCTACTACAGCATTTAGAAATTGGTTAATCGGTAAAGATACATGTACTTGATGCCCTACCCAAGAGAGAGAGCCAAGTCCTAGTAGCCCTGCCAAATGGTGATTCAGCATAGATTCTACATCTTGAAATTAAGCCAATTTTGGCGTCGCTTTATGATAATGAAACCAACCAGCAAAAATCACTAACATTGCAAAGACCAATGCCCCAATTGCTATACAATAGAGTTGTAATTCACTAGCTATTCCAGATGCTCGCCAAATCTGAAAAACCCCAGAGGTTATTTGTATTCCTTGGAAACCCCCGCCTACGTCACCATTTAATATTTCTTGGCCCACTATTGGCCAAACCACCTGGGCACTAGGCCTAATGTGAGTTGGATCACTTAGCCATGCTTTATAATTAGAAAAGCGAGCACTGTGGAAATACATGCTGCTCAGCCGAAGAAATACGATGGAGAGTTGACTGAAATATGCATTAAATATTTTTCGAGATATCTTCTCCAAATCACTGCTATGGCTATCGAAATCGTAAGCATCAGCATGTAGGTTCTAGATCCAAGTGGTAGTATCAGGCCCTTTAGCTATTGTTCTTGAGAAATGACCCGGTCTGCTCCATTCCTCGACCGATGTTTTTACGGTATCCCTATCTACCAAATTTTTAACTTCTGGTTCCGGCAAACAAATAATCATTGAGTCCTCCTCTTTCCAGACAACACATACAAAGAGACTCGCCAACAGTTAAATAATTAGTGAACCTTAGAGATAGAGAGATATTTCTATAATTAGTTCGTTTCTCTTCTACTTTTCTATCTCCCAACTATCTATTTTCTTTAGTTTTTTATTAGAGCAATTCTGATCTGGAAGTCGATCCGGGGCAAGTGTTTGGATCTATTATGACATAGCCTTGAGGCGCTCAACAGACCTTTTAACCTTCTAAAAATATTTTTGTTCTTTGGATTGATCCAAAAAAGACTTTTTGTGCAACCTATAGTGTATTCATAGAAGTTATCAGATGGAGCTCTTTAATTTTTTACCTAGAAGATTTTAATTACTCTATTACAAATCAAGCGAGTAGCCATTAGACATTACTAAGAGACATCCCCACTATATATATTTAGTGATTCGAGGGTTTATTTTATTAGTTTGAATAATAAGAATTTTGTTTAATTTAATATAATAAACGAAGTCTACTTTGTACTGTATTTGTGTATCCTATTTTATTCCTAAAAAATAGCAGATGAAATAGAAGGCTTAGAAGGGAGATAATAAAATTATGTGATTGGGTCTTCCAAAAGCAAAGGAATAATCCGTTTTTTAGTTAA
The DNA here is from genome assembly GCF_000393655.2 of Nicotiana sylvestris. Classification (NCBI taxonomy): domain Eukaryota; kingdom Viridiplantae; phylum Streptophyta; class Magnoliopsida; order Solanales; family Solanaceae; genus Nicotiana; species Nicotiana sylvestris. The sequence continues at coordinate 39,053,728 of NC_091059.1, forward strand.
TTGATTTGGTGGGTCCAACAATCAATAAATTATAAAAAAATATCTAAATTCTAAATAAAAAAATAAAAAATAATAGACTATGATTCTAAATAAAGGATAATAAATAAATGAGATCTTTTTTTATTCGAAATGTCTCGTGATATTCAACCAATTGTGTGCTTCAATATAATTACTGGGAGTAAGCGCTATAGCTTGTTTCCAATACTCAGCGGCTTGATCGAACCAAGCCTCTACAATTTCAGAATCTTCCTATTGAATGGCCAGTTGTCCCAGGCCAGGATAGGTAGTTCAATTCCTTCCCTTAGAACCGTACTTGAGAATTTCTTACCTCATACGGCTCAGCAATCAATTCTTTTGGTGTTCCATTTTGATCTATATCATATCTAATAAAATCTAATGAGATTACTCATGGATCTATTCCAGTTTTAGGGTTAACCAAAAGAAAAATAGGTTAATTACATGAGTTTCAAACTGATATTTGGATGAATAATCCGTTTATTTAGTTTTATCTTTTTTCCCACCTTCAGAAGAATAAAGCATAGGCATTTCTACTAGTATTAGAATTTTATGAAAGATAATTATCTCGGTTTCGTAGATAAATTTATATAGAATCTTTGAAAAAGACTTTCTTTCATAAGAAAGAAAATACTTACTATCTTTGGGATCTGATCCTACATTGCTGCTCAAGACTTTAGTGGATCGACTCTATTACATAAGTTAATTCCTAATTTTTATTTCACATCATGAGATAAGTATTTCTTCCATCATGACATAAGTACGCAGTTATTATTGTATCGGCCCAAAACCTCGCTAATTGATCTTTACGGTGCTTCCTCTATCTCTATCAATTAAAGCCTTATATCCATAGAAAAAAGTTGCTAGGCATTTTTATTTTTTCCTATTTTGACTTCTATGAAGTTTCTTTCTTTGCTACAGCTGATAAAAATCGTTGTTTTAGACGATGCATATGTAGAAAGCCTATTTGGTTCTACTAGTTACTTTACTAGATTTTTCTTTTTTTTTTTTTTTCTTTCTATAGTGGAGATAGTCGCACGTAATGACAGATCACAGCCATATTTTTAAAAGCTTGTGGTAAGAATGGATTTCGTTCTAGTGCTCAAAAATAATATTCCAAAGCTTTCGTATGTTCGTCATTACTTGTGAGGATAAGCCCTATATAATCGAGTATATAACTTTGATCATAGGGATCAATTTCTAGTCGCATAGCTTTATAATAATTCTGCAAAGCTTTCGCATAATTTTCTTCAGATTGAGCCGATATTCGTTACAGTCGTCATTCAATTGAAAGAATCTCTGTTCCAGAACTGTACGTGAGATTTTCACCTCATACGGCTCCTCCCTTATGTGCATAATGACAATAATACATAGAATCAAAAAAGATTCAACGATGAAAATATTCTCATTATGAACTCAGTAGGAATCAAGAATCTTTGTAACATGTTTTGGCATATGTGTTTGTGATCCTACCCCATTTCTAACATGATGCCCTCCCTTTTTGTGATTATGTTGTTTAGCACAGTGTTGCCTATATACTTGGCACAATTCCCAATCATGTTTCAACCTGTCTAGTGATAATAACCCCAAACAATCCTGCAAACATATTTTTTATCAGTCTCTTTTTAGCATGTAGTTGCTTCTGTGCTGAGTATTGAACCTGTTTCCCTAAACCTACATTAAGCTGTATTTTAAATTCTGTAATTTGGTCAACTGTTTGCCTAATATGTCGATTTGGTCGTGTTTGTTTAAACCCCTCCATTCCTGTCCCTCGACTTTAGTCTTTTCTCTTTCACCTCTTACTTAAGTTATTTCCTTAGCCAGCTGAATGCCAAGGCTATTCAAGTTCTATCCTTTGACCTCTCTCTAGTGTGAGCACTGCTCGGGGACCATGTGAGGCCCTTGTGAACTCTGACACACTAGAACTTGGTCTCTAGTCCCTCCTCTAAATGATCTCTGTTAACTTCCCTAGTGTGAGCACTGCCCTGGGTTCTTGAAGCCCTTGAGAACTCTAACACATTAGGGACTTGGGTTTTGTATTCTTAACGACTGGTTATTCTGTATCTATGAACATGAAATTTGGAGCTGTTATGGGTTGAAGGCCTAGCCTGTCCAGGTGTATTTGGGTCTGCTACAGGCTCCCTATAGTTATACTTTGTAATATTACATCAAATTATAGTCTGTAATAATTATTTTATAATAACAATTCTGGGATGTTTGTGAAATTGGGAAGGGTTTCTTATTTTAGATTTTTTGCGATCAAAGTTGGGTAGAAATCCTGCCTATAGGTCCAACAATATGTTATTATGTGTAATGTGTTAGAAATCCTGTCTATAGGTCCAATAGTGTGCTATTTCATGTTCAATTATCGTGTGTTAGAAATCACACCTATAGGTATCCCATTATGTTCAGCCATTATATGTTAGCAATCCTCCCTATAGGTTCAATACTTGGTTTAAATGTATTAGAAACCATGCCTATAAGGAATTGAATGTTCAATGTGTGTGCAAAAATCTCATTCATATGATGTTCTGCTTACAAATTATAGAAGTCATGTTTATAGGATCTAAAATGGAAAATATTATAGAAAGCATGCCTATAGGTTTGAATCAACATAATTTTCATCTCTGCTCGTTTGTTCATGAATTTCCAAACATTGTGTTGTTACTGTCACTAGAAACATGCCTATAGGATTGAAACAAATAATTCTGGATCTGTTTCTGTGACTTGCCACCGTCTACTATCGCATAAAAACACCTAGACATCATGCCTATAGGTTTAATCTCTATGTTTAAAATCAATAGGTAAATCATACATCTTTTGGAAAGTATAATGGTTTTCATATAACTATTCGCCCATTAAGTCCAGATTCATATAGAGATCATGTCCATAGGTTTCTGCACTCTTAACTATTTAAAATCAGCAACTGTCTTTGTTAATCTGACTTGCGTGCATTTGTTGTCTAATTGCGGAGGCCAACTTAAGCCCATACTTGCTTATAAATGAAAGTCCAATGTGTTTTATATGTCGCCTAGCTTTTGACATTTTTGAGCAACCTAAGTTAATGTCTAGAACCACTCCGAAATAAAGGTCCAAATGCCTCCTAGACCATAGGCATGGAACGGATAGTGCACGTATAAGACACGACTTAGAATTGATTAATGGGCTTCTGGTAAACAACTTAAAGATAGTAATTGGGTAGAAGGAGATGATAGTCCGTGCCCGCTAAATAATATGAGTGACATCCCATCTCGAGTGAGTTACGAAGTATTATTTATGTTGCACGGGGTGATCCTTTAGGCTAAAAAACTTAGGACTCCCCCCACCACCACCTTGCCTTTCAATCTATTATTTGTGTTTAATAATGAACTCCTCAAATCCCTTTATTTTCTTATCTTTGATCACATAGACCAATTCATATAATTGAGTTCGGCCGGGACCCATAGTTGTGGACCTCGAAGAGTGCCTAATATCTTCTCTTTGAGGTAATTTCGAGCCCTTACCCGATCTTTGGTGATGCAAACTGGTTAGACGGAGTTATTTACAAAATAGTGCCCTAACACACCTTAAAAATCATTAGGTGGCGACTCTCTCTTTTAGACCCTTCCTTAAAAGAGTTGTCACAATGTCAAAGTCCGCTTTCGCGAGAAAAAGGGGCGCAACAGCATGGCGACTCTGCTGGGTATATTTTACGCTCTTACCATAAACGAACCTGATGTTTGTGAATTAGTCTTCTCTGATAAGCATGTCTTTCTTATTTTGCTCGTACCTGAATCTCCCGCTCCCATTTTCCCTTTTTATTACTACATGCACATCCTCTTCCCTATTTCCCTTTTATATGAACTCATATGCAACTCTTGTTTAATTTGATTACAATGTGCATTTTCCCTTATTTCCTAATCATGTTTACTTGCTCCAAACTTTTAATTTTGCTATATCATGTCTCTCCCAATCCCTACCCCTTTACTTACTTTATTATAATTCTTTCACTACGCGAACTAACTTCTTCCCTGTTTTTCTTTCTTTTGTGCCTTTACGTTCATTCAATACTGCATTTATTTTAAACATGTGAAAATACTTGACAATGTGTTATTTTATTTTTTTATAAAGCATGCTCCGCATCATATTCCACTCATGCATATTAATACCATAGCGGCACTTGATGAGTGTCCGTACTCTTCCTAAAATCACCCTTTAAACTTGGAAAAGTTTATTTGCGGTAAAACTAGTCGATCAGCGGTGCAATCTATGGTTTCGTGCCTTTCCCTCTCGAGTTGTCCACTTGAGGGTACCAGTCTAGACTCTCCTAGAAACCCCATTCTAAAATCAACTGTGCATGCATCATGTCTAAACCTAGTACGAGTTAGAACGTTGTCCGCGCAATAACTCACTAAGACAAACCCCGTCCAAAGTCCGCCTGGATTTCCATAATCCCAATGGACATAATCACGATCTGTGCATTATTTGGAGAAAAACATGCCAATATGTTGATCATTAACATGTAAATAGCTGAATCTGGAGGGGGCAAGGGCTAACTTTATATGTTTTGCAGAAATGAGGCACGAGGTCCCCAGGTTCGACATGGTTCGAAATATCCCACATTTGCTACTGGATTGGTGGGAAAATCTTGCACCAAACAACAAAAACCACGTGAAAAGAGTTCTTGGGAATTTACCTTCTTTGCTAGACATACAACCAAACAATGTACTAATCGAGGCCGCTACTATATTCTGGGATGAAAAGAGGGATATTTTTCGTTTCGGGGATATAGAATGACTCCCCTTCTAGAGGAAATAAGGGGCTTTCCCGAACTTCCCTAGGATAGCCCCGGTCTATTGGTACCAGAAAATTGCACTTCTCGAGGGTTTCTGAAGATGATAGGCTTTAGAAAGAATGATGAGTTAGTCTGCCTAAAAAAGTCTTACATACCATTCGACTTCCTCTATAAACGTTATGGGCACAGCAAATCCTACCGCCTTTACCATGATGAAATTGCCATTACTTCATTAGATTGGACCCACCTTCGGGTTTTTGTGTTCATTGTCTGTTTTTTGGGGATGCTGGTATTACTAATGCAAGGAGAAAGAATTCGCACCCGTTTAGCTATGGTTACCAAGACCCTAATGGAAGGAATTGAGGGACAGACTTACACTATTGTCCCATTGATCGTGGCAGAATATACCAATCTTTAGACCGCTGCAAGAAGGGATTCAGACATTTTGAGGGTTGTAAATGCTACTACAAGTGTGGTTGTTGGAATATCTTTAAAGGGGACAGTACCGTCAGGAATTTCCGCAGCGACCATGGAATGACCACATAGCTTTTCACCATCCAAAAAGAATGACTTTCATCCCGGACAAGTTTGCACAACCAGGAAATGTTGTGGAATGGGTACACTTCTTTAGCAATTTGACCGACGACAAGGTTTATTGGATGTTTGAATGGTTTCCTACTAACAAGTTCATCATCAGGTAAAGAGATGTTCCTCTTCTAGTGCTAATTGGATTAAGGGGTATTTATCCTTATGCCCCTATCAGAGTCATGAGGCAAGATGGGAGGAAACAAGTTATACCCCGAGTCTCCAAGATGGTTCACTACAAAGCGGATTTTCAAGGTGATGCTATTACATTCAAGTACGAGGAACAACACATGTGGCATCTAAAGGTCATAGTGGGAAAGGATACCATCAAGCCAGATCGATACCATGTTGGTGATGCGCACTTTTATCCATCCTGGTTGGTCAATGACATAGTAGGAGAAGTCAAGCCAGGAATTGATTTGGGAAATAGGGTCATAGATGACGCTGCCAAGGCCCAAGTCAAATATAGGAGGTTACGCAAAAGGATTTTTGAATCTGAGGCCAGGCATTTGGAACAACACAAAGCGGACATGGAAGAAATCAATGAATGGAGAGAAATCACTACTAAATCAATAGAGATGTTAGAGTATTTAGAGCAGGGTTGATGGAGCTGGAATGGAAGATGAGAAACAGGGTTACAGGCTGTCAAAATATGGATGGAAACGAAGGAGGTCTCCTAGCAAGGGCATATCTGCCGCTGGACATGCACGACCTGGGGAAATTGATTGATGGAGCAAAGAAGGACAAGCATGGAGAAGGTCCCTCTGGGACCAAATAGATTAGAAATTATGTTTTACTTACTTTCTAGACTCATTTAGGCTTTGGTTGTAATAAGGCACGTTCCATTAGTGACTCTTTATCATTATTGGCATATTAGTAGAGACTCGGTTTATTTCTCATATTAATGAAATGACGCAGTTATTGGCATCAATTTTCTCCAAATCTATATGTCACTTAGGCATACCTCGGGCACAATGAGTTCCCCAAATTAGGACGCAAATTTATAATTCCGCAATATGTGTTTAAATACCGCAAACAACCTTTTAATACTCCTTACGGACTTGTTTACCTTTTTGTTTTCTTTTTTTCTTGATTTGTTTATTCTCATCCCCTAAGGTTGGTTCGTGCATACTGGCATCGTTAACATATCATACAAGATCAAGAGGTCCTCCACCTCCTTCTCCTCCTCCAAACAATCCTAAAAGCAAAGCAAAGGCTAGAATGGATGATACAAGCAATATCAGGAAAGACAATGCCACACATTAAGAGAATGTCGAAAACTTAGATGGTCGAAGCACTCCAGCACCAAACAACTTGGTTTTACGGTTGGAACAAAAGATATTGGAGTTACAAAGGAAACTTGAGCAGGTCCGGAACTTGGAAAATCTCTCCCTTACCCTGAACATCCCCGATATCAACCAACAAAATACCAAAAACCCAGCACCTCCCCAAAATACACCAAACCAGCATCCACAAAATCCTCTCGCACCTCACCAATATGCCACACCGCCTCAAAATCCCAATCCTCCACCAGTACCGACTCCTCCACAACATCATCATTAGCCAACCCAGTATCCACAAGTCACTACCTATCACACTCCTCAGAACGCAGCACAATCTATCTCCGATCCTCAAAACTCAACCAACAACCACCACTATACCCAAATTCCTGGAATCCATCAAAGTAACCCCATATATGTGGAAACCTTACCCCACACTCCACAACAAACCTTATACATACCTGAATCCGCCAAGAAGGACCTGTTCATCAAGAATATGGCAGAAGAACTTAAAAACTCACAAGTCGAGTCCAATGTGTCGAAGGAGGTAAAGGCATTGATGGATTGAACTATGAGGATCTGTGCATTCAGCAGGACGTAGAATTGCTAGAGGGTTACAAACCTCCCAAGTTCGAGATGTTTGACGGAACAGGTGATCCGAAGGTGCATCTAAGGACATACTGTGACAAGCTCATAGGAGTTGGAAGGATGAAAGAATTCGCATGAAATTATTCATGAGGAGCCTCACTTGAGATGCCCGATCTTGGTACATCTGTCAAAATCCAAAGAAGTGGGTTAGTTGGGTAAGCATGGCATCAGATTTCATGGATCGGTTCAAGTTTAATACAGAGAATGCACCAGATGTCTTCTATCTCCAGAATATCAAGAAGAAGCCAACAGAGACTTTTCGCGAGCATGCTACTCGGTGGAGATTGGAAGCTGCGAAAGTGAGGCAAGCATTGGAAGAAGAGCAGATGAACAAGTTCTTTGTTCGGGCCTAGGATCCACAGTACTACGAAAGGTTAATGGTTATTGAGAATCACAAATTCTTCGACATCATCAAATTGGGGGAAAGGATTGAAGAAGGAATCAAGAGCAGAATGGTAACTAATTTTGAGGCATTACACGCTACGAACAAAACTTTGCAGTCAGGGGGTATATCCAAAAAGAAAGAAGTAGGAGTTGTGATGGTAGCCCAAGGACCAAAATCTCCTCTCACATACCAAACCCCACCACCCACATATCAGTCTTCACCTCCCAGATACCAACAACCCATCGCCACCTACCATACTTATAACCAATACTTTAAAAGGCGAGGGCGTGAGGCGAGGTGAAAGTCTCGAGACACAGGGTGTAAGCCCCACAAATCTTTAATTTTTTAATTTATGAATTAATAATATAGTATTATAACACAATAAAAATATAAATGATACATTATAATTTCAAGAAAACTAAAAATAATTAAAGAAACTCATATAAAATAAATTATTTAGCATGTTTTAGAAGTATAAATAATATAATATTGTTAAAGTTACTATGAAATATAAATTAACTACAACCTCTTTACTTTCAAACACTTAAAATTATAATTTATTGAAAAATATTATCAAACTGCATATTTTACCTCTTTAAAAGTAAATATCAATAAATTTTATCAACGCTGTCATTTAAAATATTACTCCTTCATGAGTAAAGATAAAATAATTTTTAAATAGTAAAATAAGAAATATATGATAATTTTGAGAGACATAGAACTAATACGTGAAGATCTATCAAATAAAGATATAAATTTTGGTTATCCATTTTTAGAAGAAATATTCAAATGATATTCACCTTCACAATGTTCTCAATTAGTAAATATACAATACTATAGTTCGTAATTTGAGTTATTTGCAATTTTTATATTTCTACAGATAGAAAGAAATTTAATCATTCATTTGTTAAAGAATTTTGAGAGTCAACAGTACAAATTAGTGAATTCAACCCATGATTTGCATATGAACTATTGGGTGAGTCCCGAGCATTGAGCATTAGGCATGTTTAGGGCGCACAGTCGGGCGTTTGGGGGAATAAGCCTCACAGAACTAATCTCTACACATGAGTCTCAAGGCGTTTTGATAGTGCCCCACCCCGGGGTATGCCCCGAGGCGAGTCCCAAAAAGCCTTTTAAAACATTACTTATAACACACAACCCGCATATTACTACTCAGCACCACCAACCCACCAAAACTACTAGAAACCCAAACCAAATTTCGACGGCAGACCACCCAGACAATACACTCTTATTGTTGAACCCATTTATCAGCTCTACAAAAGACTGAAGGCTACCAGTTATGTCACCCCCATTCCCGCTGTTGCAATGGAAAACTTTTCCCAATGGGTTAATCCGAACAAGACATGTGCCTATCACTCGGGCATGAAGGGACACACCATCGATGAATGTCGCACTTTGAAGGATAAGATGCAGTCGTTAATTGACACTAAAGTTATACAAGCAAAAGAGGCCGCACCAAATATCCACAACAATCCCCTCTCGGATCATAGGGGCGAAAGGGTAAATGTGATCGAAACTGATGAAGAATGGGATCCAGAAGGATCAATTGGACTCATTCGTGAAGAGGATGAAACCATAATACCTCCAGTCACTATCACACCCATTATAATGTAAATTCAGTCAACAATTAAGGTTGAAATAGCCGCGCCAACTCCGTTTGAGGTTAAAACAACAACGCCCTCAGCCACACCAACTCCTTTTGAGGTAGAAGTGGCCACACCCTTCACGATGATGGTGGCACCCACACCATCCTTTAATTCCAATGTTATACCATGGGACTATGCTGCAGAGGCAAGAAGAAAGGGAAAAGGGAAAATGGAAAATGGAAGTAACAAGTGCCGCACAAGGCATGACCAGGACCGACAACGTTTACACGCCTGAGCATTTGGGAGGAACAAGTAAAGAAGCCGCTCCCAATCAGCCTATCATTGAAACAGGTCCAGATGATCTTTGGAGAATGGTGTAAGCAAGAGAATATTCTGTGGTTGATCATCTGAACAAAACCCCTGCTCAGATATACATTCTATCATTACTGAAGAATTTTGAAACGCATAGGAAAGCATTAATGAAAGTGTTAAATGAAGCTTACGTGCCAACAACGTCACCAGTGGAGAGATAGCCAACATGGTAGGGCAAGTATTTGAGAGCCACAAGATCACCTTTCACGAAGACGAACTACCACCTGAAGGACTGTGTCACAATAGGGCACTACACATCACAATACTATTTGAAGACAAATTCGTCACCAGAGTCCTGATAGATGGGGGTTCAAGTCTCAACATCTGTCCATTAACCACTTTGAAAAGGTTGGGTAAGGATTTCCATGAAATACGAGCAAGGAGTATGAATGTGAAAGAATTTTATGGGTCTTAATGGGCCACAATTGTAGAAATCAACCTTTGTTTACTGATGGGACCGACTTGGTTTGATGTTGAATTTCAAGTATTAGACATATCTACTACGTACAATCTATTATTGGGACGACCTCGGATACATGTTGCTGGAGTCATAGCTTCGACGCTACACCAGGCCGTGAAGTTCAAATGGAATCATCAGGAAGTGATCATTCATAGAGATAAGAGTAACCCCACTTACACTAATCAAACTGTTCCAGTTGTCGAGAATAGAAGGAAGCTGGGTGGAGAAACATACCATCGCATTGAGCGTGTCAATGCAATTAAGAAGGATAGATGGTGGAGCAGCAAAATAAAAAGTATATTGACATGGACAGGGTATGAATCAGCAATGGTCTCAGCAAGAATCTCCAAGGGATCACCAAACTGATACAGTTAAAGCACCACAGTACAACCTTTAAGCTTGGATACCAGTACACCTGGTAGGAGTACGATGATTGGTCGTTCCCATGGCGTGGTCCCTATTAGCCTCTCGAACAGCCAATACTACATTTGCACCAGACGTTTCAACAAGCAGACATTTTATGGGGATCTAAGAAGATGAGGTTTTAGCTGGCCTATGGAATCTATTTCTGGACGATGAAGACATGGACTGCAATGCAATAGTTGAGGAGGAGGAAGAGGAGGAAGACCTTACAATCCAGACCGTGGGAAAGGGAATTATTTTCATGAATTGGACTGCTGCACCATCCCGGGCCCGTCGAGTTCCTGGGTAGCCTAGCAATTAGCATGATATATTTTTAAGCAATTTTAAGCATTTAAGACATTTTCAGTATTTTGTTTAGACGCATTTTGTTTTGAAATAATTGCTCAAGTTATCGGGCCGTACTTGTTTTAATGTTCTCAAGATTTATCAATGCATTGCTATTTTAGTATTTATTATTATATTTTACATTTTTCTCTCAACAACATTATTATTACTTATCCTGATGAACTAACGATTGTGACATGTAATGAGACAACGCGACATGAGGATAGTGACTCAAAAGAGTTAGATGAAGAGGATGTAATACCTGAGGAAATTTTCAGAGAAGTTGAGAATTTTGAGAATAAGCCTAAGTCTAACCTGGACAAAACTGAGATAGTCAACTTGTGTGATTCCGAAATAGCCGAAGAAACCCGCATAAGTATCCATTTGTCACCATCTAAAAAAGAAGAATACACCCGTTTTCTGAAGGATTATGAGGACATTTTCGCATGGCCTTATGATGATATGACTGGTTTGAGCACATTTATAGTGGCTCATAAACTACCTACCATCCAATGTGTCCGCTTGTAAAACAAAAACTCAGAAAGTTCAAGCCTGATATGAGTCTGAAAATCAAAGAGGAAGTCACCAAGCAAATCAAAGCTAAGTTTCTCAAAGTGGTTGAATACCCTACTTGGTTGGCCAACATCGTGCCAATTCTGAAGAAGGCTTGGAAGGTCAGAGTATGTGTCGACTATCGAGATTTAAACAAAGAAGGTCCCAAAGATGATTTCCTGTTACCCAATATACACATACTGATCGACAACTGTGCCAAGAATGAACTCCAATCCTTTGTGGATTGCTTTGCGAGATACTATCAGATCTGGATGGATGAGGAAAATGCCAAGAAAATAACTTTATTACCCCGTGGGGGGATGTATTGTTATAAAATGGTGTCGTTCGGCCTGAAAAATGCTGGAGCCACTTATATGAGAACCATGATGACCATTTTCCATGACACGATTCACAAAGAAATGGAGGTGTATGTGGATGACGTCATCATCGAATCCAGAAGAAGCGCAGATCATACAACAGATTTAAGGAAATTCTTTAATCGGCGTCGAAGGTACAATCTGAAACTGAATCCTGCAAAGTGTGCCTTCGGAGTCCCTGCTGGAAAATTGCTAGGCTTCATCGTTAGTCGCCTGGGGATTGAATTGGACCCTTCAAAGGTCAAAGCCATACAAGATTTGCCACCTCCGAAGAACAAGAAAAATGTGATGAGCTTCTTGGGGCGTCTCAATTACATCAACCGATTCATAGCACAATCGACCTTGATCTGTGAGTCAATTTTCAAAATGTTAAAGAAAGATGCTGCAACAAAATGGAATGAAGAATGTCGAAAAGCCTTTGATAGAATCAAGGAATACCTATCCACACAACCAATCTTGGTCCCGCCGGAACTTGGTAGAGCTTTGCTACTCTATTTGGCCGTACTAGATGGAGCTTTCAGTTGTGTTTTGGGAATACATGACGAGACGAGAAGAAAAGAACATGCCATATATTACTTGAGTAAGAAGTTCACACCTTACGAAGCACGGTATTCTCTACTGGAACGCACTTGCTATGCTCTAACATGGATAGCTCAGAAATTGAGGCAGTACTTCTGTGCCTACACTACATATCTCATATCAAGGATGGATCCCCTGAAATACATCTATCAGAAACCAATGCCAATAGGGAAACTAACAAAATGACAGATATTGTTGAGTGAGTTTGATATCGTCTATGTGACTCAGAAGGCGGTCAAGGGACAAGCCTTAGTAGATCCCCTCGCAGAAAATGATGTGGGAGGGGAATATGAACCATTGAAAACGTCTTTTCCCGATGAAGAAGTGTTGTTTGTAAGAGAAGATATTACTAAAGCCTACGCCGGTTGGAGAATGTTCTTTGACGGAGCTACAAATTTCAAAAGAGTGGGTATTGGAGCAGTTTTGGTGTCAGAGACACGTCAACATTATCCGGTATCCGCGAAGCTCAGGTTTCTGTGAACCAACATCATGGGGCTCAATTTGGCCATCGACATGAATATACATGAGTTGCTGGTAATTGGTGTTTAGATCTTCTGGTACACCAGGTTCTAGAAGAGTGGGCTACCCAGAATACAAAAATATTGACATATCTGTATCACATACAAGAGTTGATGAAAAGATTCACAAAGATAGAATTCAAACATGTTCCGAGAATCCAGAATGAGTTCGTAGATGCACTAGTCACTTTGTCCTCCATGATACATCATCCAGACAAGAATTTCATTGATCCTATTCTAGTAAGAATCCATAATCAGCCAGCTTATTGTGCTCATGTTGAAGAAGAAACAGATGGGAATCCATGGTACCATGATATCAAAGAATACTTGGCAAAAGGAGAATACCCGGACATTCAAATAATACTTAGAAACGCACGCTCTGGAGATTGTCCAATCATTTCTTCCAAAGTGGAGGAATTTTGTATAGAAGGACTCCAGACCTAGGGTTATTATAGTGTGTTGATGCCAAAGAAGCTTCCAGACTGCTCGAGAAAATACATGCTGGAACGTACGAGCCGCACATGAATGGTTTCGTTCTAGCCAAGAAGATATTAAGAGTAGGATACTTTTAGATGACTATGGAAACAAACTGCATCAGGTATGTCCAAAAGTTTCACCAGAGTCAGGTACATGCAGATATGAGACAAGTACCACCAAATGAACTCAATGCAACAAGTGCACTTTGGCCTTTCGCCGCTTGGGAAATGGATGTCATTGCTCGCCGCTTCAAACGTGCACAAGTTCATTTTAGTGGCCATAGACTACTTCACAAAATGGGTTGACGCTGCATCTTACAAGGCTGTAACCAAGAAAATCATGGCTGATTTTGTCAGGGATCGTATTTTTTGCCGATTCAGGGTACCCGAATCCATCATTATCGACAATGCTGCCAACCTCAATAGCAATTTAATGAAAGCTATGTGTGAAACCTTCAAGATCAGGCATAAGAATTCCACAGCATACAGACCTCAAATGAATGGAGTCGCGGAAGCCGCCAACAAAAACATCAAGAAAATTATGAGGAAAATGGTAGATAACCACAAGCAATGGCACAAGATATTACCATTTGCCTTATCAGGATATCGTACTACAATTCGCACATCAATCGGAGCAACTCCCTACATGCTGGTTTACAGTACTGAAGTTGTCATTCCCTTTGAGGTCAAAATTCCCTCTTTGAGAATTATACAGGAAGCCGAACTCAGTGATGCAGAATGGATAAGGAGTCACTATGAAAAATCAGCTATTATCGATGGAAAAAGAATGAATGCAATATGTCATAGTCAACTTTATCAGAACAGAATATCTAGAGCTTTCAACAAAAGGGTCAAACCTAGACAGTTCACACCAGGGCAGCTAGTGTTGAAACTGATCTTCCCACATCAAGATAAAGACAAAGGAAATTTTTCACCTAATTGGCAAGGGCCCTACATGGTTCACAGGGTACTAACAGGAGGAGCACTCATACTTGCAGAAATGGATGGATATGTTTGGCCAAAGCCTGTCAACTCGGACACAGTCAAGAGGTACTATATTTAAAATTTTTTATTTGATGTAGCTGAACTACGCTTGACCTGATTCCCGTTTAAAAGGGGATACATAGGCAGATCTGTGGGTTTTGTCACATCTCAATAAAATTTTCATTTTCCCCACAACTAGAAACTGGGGCAGAATTTTGAGTAGGACCCTCAAAATTCCGGAAAAAGTCCAGCCGAAGTCATCATATGCAATAGAGTCAGAGAAAGCGGTTAAATAACTGGGGCAGAATTTTGAAAAGGATTCTCAAAATTCCGGAGTAAATCCAACAAACTTCATCACATGCAGAATGACCGAAGAATTTCTTACTAAACTGGGGCAGAATTTTGAGGAGGACCCTCAAAATTCTAATGCAAAGAAGTCGCACTGTCTCTAAAGTGTCGCAGTCATTGGTTCATTTAATTTACTCAATAGCATAAACTACTATATTTAAAATAACTATATTTATCAAATGCATGCATACTTTTCAAAAACATTATTTCTATGGTAGCCAGATGTTACCCATGGTAACTCAAACAGGATCTTCAGAGCAAAGCAAAGCAAAACAAGCAGGAAAAGGAATGAACCAACCTCCCCTACAAAACTCATGATTTTTCTTCAATTCAGACACAATGAACATGATAGGAGCATTCACAAGTATACACGTACCAAAATCACTATCTTCATAAAATAAGGCTGCCAAAGGAAAATATACCTCCAGATAAGAAAATTCTCTACCACTACTTATTATTTGTTCACTGCATGAGGCTAAGCTCTGCCTCCTCAATTGCATAAGGCTAAGCACTGCCTTCCATTTCATAAGACTAAGCATTGTCTCCTCTTCTTGCATGAGGATAAGTCATGCCTCCTCAATTACATGAGGCTAAGCTCTTCCTTTCCTCGTATGAGACTAAGCATTGTCTCCCCATTTTGCATGAGGCTAAGCCTTACCTCCTTAATTGCATAAGACTAAGCTCTGCCTTCCATTGTATGAGACTAAGCATTGTCTCCTCTTCTTGCATGAGGCTAAGCCCTACCTCCCTAATTGCATAAGGCTAAACACTGCCTTCCATTGAATGAGACTAAGCTTTGTCTCCATTTTGCATGAGGCTAAGCCCTGCCTCCTTAATTGCATAAGGCTAAGCACTGCCTTCCATTGCATGAGACTAAGCATTGTCTCCATTTTTCATGAGCCTAAGCCCTGCCTCCCTAATTGCATAAGGCTAAGCACTACCTTCCATTGCATGAGACTAAGCATTGTCTCCTCTTCTTGCATGAGGCTAAGCCCTGCCTCCCCAATTGCAAAAGGCTAAGCTCTACATTTCCCTGCACGAGACTAAGCATTGTCTCTCCTTGCATAACCACAAAATGTTGCGTTGTTCAAAACCTTGCATTACTCTCTTATCCTGGGGCTAAGCTCTACCCCCCTCCACCGACCTTACACAAGACTAAGCTCTGTCTTGTTTCATCTCAAGCATCATGTCTTTGCATCTCATGAGCTGAAGCATAGCCAAATTTTTCAAAGGCGTCATAGTCTGAAAGCATCATCCTCAAAGTCGAAAGACACCATGTCATGCCCTGAGGATCTCTCAATAATAAACATCATTATTCAAAGGCGTCATGGTTCAGAGGTACCATTCTCATAGCCCGAGAACATCATTTTATGGCCTGCGAATCCTTTATCTCATGATTCATGGCCTAGGACGTCATGGTCTAAAGACATCATCTCACTGTCCGAAGACAATCTTCATAGTCCAAAGGGAATTTGCATCATGTTGAAATTCTCTCAATAACCCATATATGTTTTGCATGCATTGTATTTTAAGTTTTGTAGGTAATCCAGGAGGAAATCGTCCTTCAAATGGGAGCAACCTTCGCTCTGGTTTCCGCTCTCATTATTCACAACCTACCATTATTTCAAACGTAACCGACTCCCATCAATTACTCGCTTTTACTCTATGGTTGTTCAGATATATGTCCTATGATACATCTATAACATCTCAAATTCACATTCGTGACTTATCATAAAATCATCTGATACCATCCTACTCAAAAGAACCCTTTAAGAAACGCACGACCATTCCTATAACAACGCCATCTTCGTTCACTATTGGGTCTAGAACTACACATGGCCTGATTCCTATAAAACTAGGGATATGTAGGCAGCTCAAAGATCAAAGTGCAGCCTATATTTGTCAAATCACCCCATTCGGTTGAAATCGGTCATCATTTCTTTACCCGACAACTCTTTCATCCTTACCGGGTAAAGGGGGCAGTTATTGATACCCAATTTTGCTCATATTTTCCATATATATATATATACTTTCAAAATAGTGCATATGCATTATCATTTGATTTACAATCATGAACATGTATTTTTCATAATTTTCTATAATTTTAAAGGCTTTAAATCAATTTATTTCTGCATTTTATTATATATATATCCATTAATTGCCTTACAAATTATTTTTATGATTATTTTATCATCTAAACTTATCATTTACACTCATATTAGTTTTTAAAACTTTTAGTGCAATTACATTTGCATTTTAAGGCTAAATTGCATATTTTGCAATAATAACCCATACATGCTTATAATTACTTTATTTATGAAAAAAAATAACCTTTTATATTTTTATAATATTAAATAATTATTTTTATTTATTTTTATGCACAAATGATAATTTTGTTATTTATCTATTATTTTTACTAATTATTTATTGTTTAAATTTGGGTATTTAAAATCTGGCCCAATTTTTCAATTGATTTCGGACCTAAAATTACCCAAACCAACCTAATTTACCTAATCCCAATACCCTGGCCCAACTACCCTTACCCGTTTAATAACCCAACCCAGTCCGCTTAAATCCCAACCGTTGATCAGAAATGATCAGCGGCTCATAGACAAGCACCCATCTTCCTTATATCTCCGCACCCCAAACCCTATCCCTCATTTTCCCTAATATCGCATGTTTCTCCCTCTGATGAACCCTAATTCCGCCGCCTCACTTAATCTCCCCAAATCCCATTCATAATGGGATTCTTTCCCCATTTACCAACCATCTCGAGATATTTCCCTTATTTGGTGCTATGTTATGGAATATCTTAGCTGCTTGCCTCAACATAGCAAGTACCCCGCTTTGATTCTATCTCAACCAGTGTTTACCTATTGAATCTGGACGACCTTAAGTCCAAATGTGTTATTTCGTACCGATTCTCTCATATCTCGCTGATTCGCACTTAATCCTAAAGTTTAGGGTTTTAGATTCTCTTTGATTCGAACCTAAACTAGTTCAAACTCTGATTTTTAGTAGTATTATGTCTTAATTCACTCTATTACTTGTGAATCTGCCTATTTTTGTCGATTTCTTTTACTTACCCTAATTTAGGGTTTCAGATCCTTTTAAATCAGACCAAATCTGACTAGATTTTTGATTTTGAATGGATTTCTGTCTATGTTCATCTCATGCAACATGTGATTTTATTTTTTTTATTTCTGTCAATTTGTGTACTATACCTAAAATTAGGGTTCTGAAATTTCCACCTTTCTGATTTCGATTCTTTTCCTTTGTTGTGTTTGGCTACTTTAGATTTTCTTTTTTTCTGCTTTATTCTTTGCCTAAAAACGATTTTGGTACTATTTGGTGTTTCTCTTTTGATTTACTGAACCCCTTGATTTATGCCCTAAAATCGATCCTAATTGATTCCTGAATAAGTTTTCCCTTATTTGTGTTTGAACAACATGTTTCCCATGTTTACTTGCTCGATTTCTACACTATATTAACCCCTCCACATTTCCCCTTTAGGACAGACTTGGAAATCAATATAGCTTTACTAGATCTAAACTTTACTCTGTTATTTCTCATTCTATACTGTGGTCTTGGCTGCCAAAAGCCAAGGCCATTGAGTTTCTGGGTTTTGCTTCTCATGTTCGATTCAGAACATTGTGGCCTTTTGTTCTTTTCTTGCATTTCTCATTTAACTGGTGAGTTACTTAACTCTCGCAATTTCATCCTTATGTATTCTCATCTCTAAATCTATGGCTGAACATGTTCCTAGTTCACTTTTTATCATCATTCTATTGACTCTTGCATCTACTCACTCTTAATGCTACTAGTTCTAAGACTATCTATGCCTAATTGAGTAATCTAAACTTTTTTAGAACCTATTCAGTTAGTGTAGTGACTCTTGAATGCTTATTAACATGTTTATTCACCCACCCCTGAATCCCTGCAGTAGTCTGTGTTGAGACTTCAGTGTTGGCCATTATGGCCCTCAGCATGCTTATTTGATCCATATCCCTTTAATATCTGCTTGAGACCTAAACATGTTTTTAATTATTACTTTAAGGTGTTAGGCTAAACTTTTGGTACAAGCGGAATCATGTTTTGATAATTAGACCTCTATAACAATGCTCGAATGCTTATCTACTATTTGTGTGCCTTTCATGCCATCCAGAATCTTTATAACATGTTTTGGCATATGTGTCTGTGATCCTGCCCCATTGCTAACTTGATGCCCTCCCCTTTATGGGATTATGTGGTTTAGCACAATATTGCCTATATGCTTGGCATAATTTCTAATCATGTTTCAACATGTCTAGTGATAATAACCCCAATCAATCCTGCAAACTTATTTTTTATCAGTCTCTTTTTAGCATGTAATTGCTTCTGTGCTGAGTGTTGAACCTGTTTCCCTAAAAGTACATTAAGCTGGCTTTTAAATTTTGTAATTTGGTCAACTGTTTGCCTAATATGTCGATTTGGTCGTGTTTGTTTTAACCCCTCAATTCCTGTCCCTCAACTTCACTTTTTTCTCTTTCACCTCTTGCTTAAGTTCTTTCCTTAGCCGGCTGAAAGCCAAGGCTATTCAGGTTGTGACCTTAAACCTCTCTCTAGTGTGAGCACTACTCGAGGACCATCTGAGGCCCTTGTGAACTCTGACACACTAGAACTTGGTCTCTAGTCCCTCCTCTGAATGATCTCTGTTAAGTTCCCTAGTGTGAGCATTGCCCTAGGTTCTTGAAGCTCTTGCAAACTCTAACACACTAGGGACTTGGGTTTTGTATGCTCAACGACTAGTTATTCTGTATCTATGAACATGAAATTTGGAGTTGTTGTGGGTTAAAGGCTTGGCTTGTCCAGGCGTATTTGGGCCTGCTGCAGGCTCCCTATAGTTATACTTACTTTTTAATATTACATCAAATTCTGGTCTGTAATAATTATTTTGTAATAACAATTATGTGGTGTTAGTTAAATTGGGAAGGGTTTCTTATTTTATATTTTTTGCGGTAAAAGTTGGGTAGAAATCTTGCTTATAGGTCCAACAATAGGTTATTATGTGTATGTGTTAGAAATCCTGCCTATAGGTCCAACAGTGTGCTATTGTATGTTCAGTTATCGTGTGTTAGAAATCACACATATAGGTATCCCATTATGTTCAGTCGTTATATATTAGCAATCTTGCCTATAGGTTCAATACTTGGTTTAAATGTGTTAGAAACCATGCCTATAAGGAATTTAATATTCAATGTGTGTGCAAAACCTCATTCACATGTTGTTCTGTTTACAAATTATAGAAATCATGTCTATAGGATCTAAAATGGGAACAAATTGTAGAAAGCATGCCTATAGGTTTGAATCAACCTAATTATCATTTCTGCCCGTTTGTTCATGAGTTTCCAAAAATTGTGCTATTACTCTCACTAGAAAAAATGCCTATAGTATTAAAACAAATAATTCAGGTTCTGTTTCTGTGACCTGCCACTGTCTACTATCGCATGAAAACACCTAGACATCATGCCTATAGGTTTAATCCCTATGTTTAAAATCAATAGGCAAATCATACAAGTTTTGGAAAGTATAATGGCTTTTCGTATAACTATCCGCCCATTAAGTCCAGATTCATATAGAGATCATGTCCATAGGTTTCTGCACTCTTATCTATTTAAAGTCAACAACTATCTTTGTTAATCTGAATTGCGTGCATTTGTTGTCTAATTACTGAGGCCAACTTGAGCCCTTACTTGCTTATAAATGAAAGTCCAATGTGTTTTGTATGTCGCCTAGCTTTTGACATTTTTGAGCAGCATAAGTTAAGGTCTAGAACCACCCTGAAATAGAGGTCCAAATGCCTCCTGGACCATAAGCATGAGACAGGTAGTGCAGCATAAGACACGACTTAGAATTGATTAGTGTGCTTAAGGTAAACAACTTAAAGATAGTAATTAGGTAGCAGAAGATGATTGTCTATGCTCGCTGAATAATATGCGTAATACCCCATCTCGAGGGAGTTACGAAGTATTATTTATGATGCACGGGGTGATCCTTTAGGCTAAAAAACTTAGGACCCCCCCCTCCGCCCACCTTGTCTTTCAATCTATTATTTTTGTTTAATAATGAACTCCTCAAATCCCTTTATTTCTTATCTATGATCACATAGACTAATTCAAATAATTGAGTTCGGCTGGGACCCACAGTTGTGGACCTCGAAGAGTGCCTAATACCTTCTCTTCGAGGTAATTTCGAGCCCTTACTCAATCTTTGGTGACACAAACTGGTTAGACAGATTTATCTGCAAATAGGTGACCTAACGCACCTTAAAAATCATTAGGTGGTGACTCTCTCTTTTAAACCCTTCCTTAAAAGAGTTGTCACAATGTCAAAGTCCGTTTTCGCGAGAAAAAGGGGCGCGACAGCATGACGACTCTGCTAGGGATATTTTAGGGGCGCGATAGTGATTATATAAGACTGTAAGTTAACATTGATTTTCTTTTTTGATGTAATAAAATAGACTCTAAATTCCAATGTAAGAGTAGAGGTCTAAGGATCGATTTCTTTGTTACTTTGTTCTGGGGTTTATTTCGCTCGAGAGTTTGTTTTGCCCAGATTTTGTTTCCTTTCTTCTTCCGGATTCCCCTATCTTGGTACATTTCTCTTTTAATTTTATCATCTTTTTAGAAAGGATCAAAATTGATGCCAACATAAGAATTATTATCATCTTTGAAACCTAAGTCCTTTGTCTATGAAATTTTTCTTCGGATTTAATAATTTTTGGAAGTGATGGACTCCTCGTTGAAGGTGTTCTATGTTTGTTTTGGATTTTCACAACAATGGAGGTACGAGGAAGGTAGGAGAAGACTTTTAAAAGGGTTTTCTATTTCTACAAAAAGAATAAGAAAATGTTAAAACACACGTCCACTGTGGCAGTTTAATAGCTAGGTCCACGACCACATTGCAGCACCGTTAAGAATAAGGGTAGATTTGAATGCTTTGTACTTTTGGACTCAAAGAACTAAAATGTGTAGAAAAAAAATATGGTGACCATTTTATATATAATGCCCTTTTAAAGGGTGTTATACCTTAATGGTCGTTTTCCCAGTTAAGTATAGCGCCCTTTTAAAAGGCGCTATAGTTGAAGTTGAAAAGACGGAAAGGTATAGCGCCTTTTATTAAGATGCTATAGCATAACGCCTTAATAAAAAGTGCTATACCCACATAAAAAGCCGTCCTCTTCCCTTCCCCACCAAACCAGAAACTCCCCCCCCCCCCAATTAAAACATAAAAAAATAGTTGTCCTCCCCTCCTATTATCAACAAAAAAAGCTCGAGTGGAGCCCACATGTGCTACAAAAAGTAAAGATTCTCGGTCCCACATCCTAGCTAAGACGTTATCTCATAGTGGGTAGCTCGTTTCGGCTCTAAATCACCAAATCTTCGACTTTCTAAAAATCTTAAATCGAGGTATTCCGACTTAGTTTTTGTTAATAAAAAATACATATTAGTTGTTTTTACTATGCTCTATATTATTTTGTGATTATTTTGCGATTTAACTAATTTATTATTTTTTATCCGGAATATAGTATTAGTGTGCTAAAAAATTAGTAAATTAGAGAAATTGATATTAGTTGTTAAAAATATTAATTAGTTACTTTTTACTGTGGTATATGTATTTTTGTGATTGTTTTTGATTAAATTAATTTGTTGTTGTTATCCGTTTATATTATTTAATTGCTAAAAGACTAGTAAAATAGATAAATTGTTAATTTAGTTCTCTGTAGTGGTATCTTGTGACCTAATGTAGTGCTCGTATTTATAATGTAGTGCCTTTTTAGCATAGTAAAATGTAGTGCCTTTTAGCGTAGTATCCTTGTAGTTATTGAAATAAATCATTTAAGTATATCTTATACTCAAAAACACGTTAAAAAGTTGATAGTTCAAACACAAACTCTCTCCAATTCTAGTCAACAAACGTAAGAAAACAACATGAAGAAACAACAATATTTGTCAAACTAAGTATTGTTATATGAATATTTAATAATTAAATTATGTATAGTTATAACAACTAATTATTTAATTTTACTGTAGCAAAAAATAAGTGAGTGACAAACGAACATATAAAATAGTAAAACTAACATATAAAATAATAAAATAACTGTCACAACCTTAGACCCAGACCCGGTCGTGATGGTGCCTCTCGTGAAGACAAGGCCAGCCGATACACACCCAATTCACTTTAAGCAGTTAAAATAATACAAATTAAGTCTTTAACATAATAGTAATCCCAAAGTAAAGGTGAATAATACAATTTGCGGAATAGACATAGCTCGACATCGGGGTCTCACCAGTCATGAGCATCTATCATAAAACTACAAGTCTGAAAGAGTTTACACAAACTATTACATAACTAGGATAAGGGAAAGAAGTAATGATAAGAGGGAGAGACACTGGGCTGCGAACGGCGAGCAACTACCTAGTGAACTCCGAAGTATGCAGAAAGCTCTCAACCCTCGCAAGCAGGACCTGAAGCACCTGAATCTGCGCACGGGGTGCATGGAGTAAAGAGAGTACTCCAACTCAGTAAGTAATAATAATAAATGAAGACTGAACGATAAGAAATCACGTAAAAGCACATCAACATGCTATAAAGAAGCAGTATAAAACCCGTAAAAGCAATGAAATAGTGAAAACACATAAAGACACCTTAGTTCAGAAGAAGCTTCTTTAAAACACCTTTTTAACAATTAAACAATTAAGTGAAAAGCATCTAGAACAGATAAACACATAAAATCCGCCCCTCTGGCACAATGTCAACAGAATCCGCCCCTTGGTCAATATCATGGAATAACACCTCTTACGGTCCAAGCACTATATCAAGCCATCTTGTGGCATAATCAATAGGCTCTCGGCCTCATATCGACAAGTCACCTCGTGGCGTAAAACCTCAGGCCCTCGGCCTCATAATCATAAATCAGTGTATCCTCACAACACAGGCCCTCAGCCTTACTTAGTCAGAATCTCATAAGACACTCGGGAAACAGTAAAACATGAAGCTCAGCCCAAATTATCATTTCAAATATCTTTTAATGTGTCAAATCAGTGTAAACATAGTTGAGTTATGAAAACAGTAGAATATAGCATGACTGAGTACAAGTATAAAGTCAAGGCAGTGAGGAAATATCAGTAAAAATCCCATAAGGGTCCAAATAGTTGGCACAAGGCCCAAATATGGCATTTAGCCCAAAACAAGGTGATAGCAAACACTTTTCAATCAAATACGCGGTAAAACAGTCGTTCGGGACATACTAAGTCACAATCCCCAATGGTGCACGACCCTACGCTCGTCATCTAGCGTGTGCGTCTCCTCAATATAGCACCACGATGTGAAATCCGAGGTTTCATACCCTCAGGACAACATTTAAAATCATTACTCACCTCAATCCGGTCCAAACTCTAGCCCGCGATGCCTTTGCCCCTCGAATCGGACTCCACTCGCGTGGAATCTATCCAAAATCAGAATAACGACGTCAAAATGTGCTAAGGGAATGAAGCCGAAGCGAAAATAATCAATTGACAACATAAATCCCAAAATAAACTAAAACCCAACCCCCAGGACCACGTCTCGGAATTCGATAAAATTCACATCAATAGATTCCTTATCTCCCCACGAGTTCATACATATCAAAAGTCCCAAAATCCGACCACAAATGGCCCCTCAAATCAACAAGTCAAGACCTCCAATACCAAACCTTAGTTTCCCAATTTTTAACCCTTAATTTCCATAATTACAGCTCTAATCCGTGAAATAATACCATAGAAACGAGTTTTAGGTTCAAAAATCTTACCTCAACGAAGCTCCCTTGAATTCCCTCTTCAAAATCTCCCAAAAAGCTCCAAAACCGACTTAGAAAAGGTGGAATCAAAAATTCGCGAAGGAATCCTTTTATACCTTCTGGCCCAGGCATTTCGCACTTGCAGACAAAATCCTGCTCCTGCGGTACCGCTTTTGCGGTCCGAGCACCGCTTTTGCGGTCACCACTTAAGTCGCCTTCCGCACCTACGACCCTACTTCCGCATCTGCAGTCACGCAGGTGTGTTTCACATACCACATCTGCGATTTCACCCAACTATGCCTTTGGACGCATCTGCGGCTACAACCATGCTTCTGCGATACCGCACCTGCGGTCCCCTAGCCGGAGGTGCTATTATGACAGCAATGGAACATCTTCAGCTGCCAAAACCAACTTCCAAACTTTTCACTAACCATCCGAAATCACCCCGAGGCCCCCGGGACCTCAACCAAAAGCACAAACGCATTATATACCACTACTCAGACTTGTACCAATCCTCAAAACACATCGAACAACATCGAATCAACCCAAAACACATTGAATTCAAGCCTAAGGTTCCAAAACTTCCAAATTCCGCTTTTGATCAAAAAGTCTACCAAACCATGTCTGAATGACCTGAAATTTTGCACACACATCCCAAATGATACAACGAAACTACTGCAACTCCCAGAATTCCATTCTGACTCCTATATCAAAATCTCACCTATCAACCGGAAAAATGCCAAAATTCCAATTTCGCTAATTCAAGCCTAAATCTACTCCGGACCTCCAAAACACATTATGATCACCTCCTGAAGCTATGCGAACAATCGGAACTCACATCCGAGCCCTTTAACACATAAGTCAATATCCAATTGACTTTTTCAACTTAAGCTTCCTCAAAAGAGACTAAGTGTCCCAAACCTTACCAAAACTTTTTAGAACCCGAGCCAACCAACCCGATTACACATAGAACCGATAAACAAAGCAATAAGAACCAGAAATGGGGCAAACAGAGCATTAACTCATGAGACGACTGGCCGGGTCGTCGCAATAACATATACAATAATAAACTAACATATAAAATAATAGACATGTTGAGTGATAAATCGAGAAAATTTTCTCATCCTGAACATAAGAATTCAGGATACCTTGGTGCTACTGGTCCTCAAATATCGAGTCCGAAACCTAAATATGAATATTTAATAATTAAATCTTGTATAGTTATGAAAATTAATTATCTAATTTTATTATAGTAAAAAATAGGTGAGTAATAAAAAAACATATAAAATAATAAAGCTAACATATAAAATAATAAAACTAACATATTAAAGTAATATATAAAATATAAAATTATAATATTGAAAATGTATCAACCTAATTAACAATATAGTAAAAATATCGAATAAAATTTAATATTAAAGTTATTTCAATATATTTAAGAAATGAACAAGAAAAATAATGTAATTTGTTATAAAATAAAAACTATAAAGTAAACAAGTATAGAGAGAAACTGATATATTATTCGAATTCAAACTGATGTACATAATGAACTGAAATCTCTTCTATTTATAGAAGAAAGGAAGCTGTTATGTAAGCTGCTACTATACCAGATATGGATAATCTTCTACTGAGAGCAATGTTTATCCATAAAAGAGTACTTAAAGGATAAGCTCATTATACCCGATATGGATAATCTTCTACCGGGGGTAATGTTTATCCATAACTGGGAACTGAAAGGATAAGCTTATTATACCCAGTATGGATAATCTTCTACTGGGGATAATATTTATCCATAACTTGGTACTGAAAGGATAAGCTTATTATACCCGGTATGGATAATCTTCTACTGGAGGTAATGTTTATCTATAACTGGGTATTGAAAGGATAAGCTTATTATACCCGGTATGGATAATCTTCTATCGGGGGTAATGTTTATCCATAACCGGGTATCGAAGTGATAAGCTTCTTCAGAAAGCTTATTTCCAATAGAGTACTTAAATAGATAAACATATTTACGGTGGAGTCCCATATGGATAAGCTTCTTTAGGAAGCTTATTTACAACGGAGTACTAAATGAACATCCATAATATAATATATTTATAACACTCCCCCTTGGATGTTCATTAAAAGATAATGTACCTCATTAAAACCTTACTAAGAAAAACCACGTGGGAAAAAATCCTAGTAAAGGAAAAAGAGTACAGATATTTAGTAATACGCATTGCTGGCTGCCTCATTAAAAAACCTTATAAGGAAAACCCTGTGGGAAAAACCTTAGTAAGGGAAAAAGAGTACAACGCGCATTTTACTCCCCCTAAAGAAAGCCTTATTTCAAATATTTGAGTCTCCGCATTCCAATCTTGTATACCATATTCTCAAAAATTGATGTTGGTAAAGACAATCTGTTGGATTGTCACTTGAACTAATTTGGTGCACATCAATGTCACAATTTTCCTGAAGATCATGTATGTAGAATAATTCTGGTGAATGTTCTTCGTTCTATCTCCTTTTATAAATCCTCCCTTTAATAGTGCTATGCATGAAACATTGTCTCCGTATAATATTGTGGGTCTTTTATCACATTCCAACCCACATGTTTCTCGAATGAATCACTGATCTCAATCATATGCACTCTCTGCTTGCCGGTTTGAAATTGAG
Source organism: Nicotiana sylvestris (assembly GCF_000393655.2). Lineage (NCBI taxonomy): Eukaryota > Viridiplantae > Streptophyta > Magnoliopsida > Solanales > Solanaceae > Nicotiana > Nicotiana sylvestris. The sequence goes on from NC_091059.1 coordinate 39,080,910, forward strand.
CTTTATGGGTATCGGATAAATAACCTGCATCTGCATTACCAATACGATCTGCACCACTTTTGTTAGCATTAGCAAGATAAATAAGTGCACCATCTACACCGAGATAGAGTATTTCAGGACCAAGGAGCTCCTCATCCTCTTCTAGAGGTTGGAACGGATCCTTATTCACTTCAAGTGATTGAATATTCATTGGTGTACTTAATGGGTACACTTTGTCCATGTAAAAGTATTTTTAAGACCCTCTTGGAGCTCTTCCGGAGTTCCAATAAGATTTATGTCACCAACATAAACAGCAAGTGTAACAAATTTTGATGACATTTTCTTTATAAAAATACATGGACAAATAACATAATTTATGTAACTTTCTTTCAGCAAATATTTACTGAGGCGATTATACCACACGCGCACAGATTGCTTTAAACCGTACAAAGATCTTTATAATTTGATCGAGTACATTTCTCAAGACTTTGAATTATATGCTTCGGGCATTTTCAATCCTTCAAGGATCTTCATATAGATTTAGCCAAATAAGTCATATAGGTTAAGACTTGTATCTAAATGGTATGACATCTTCAAGTGTCTGGACTGCTAGTCCGATCCTCACAATCTTTTACAATATTGTGCACTATATTGTATTAAATATATCGTCGACGATCATTTTGTGTCAGTTCCGAAGCGACATAACTTGTGGAGATCTCATCACTTTCTTTATTTTCAGGTACCTGAACTTTTTCGGGAGTTTCATGAAATGTTATGTCGTGGGCTCTTCTAGAGCTTATTTCCTCCTCATTATGATCATTTTGATCATTAGCTCCTACTATTTTTCAAGGATTGTTACCTTTGGAACCGATTGGTCTACCACGCTTCATGCGTACAGTAAACTCTATCCTTCAGGGACTTTAATTTTAATAGGAGCATTTGCAGCTGAAATATGATATTTAATTTTGGATCAACAAATGCTTCTGGCATTCGACTTGAATTATCTTCTAAGTGAGGATCATGATAATTCGATTCATATAGCATATTTTTCAACTGTTTATTCCATCCCCCAAATGTTAGAAAACCTAACATATATCCTCAATCATCTTTGGGAAACATATCTTTGTGTATTATGGTAGAGAAATTAATCATATACCACGCAACAAAAGATAGTAAAAATATTTGGTTTCTGATCCTAAACCAATTGTGAAGGGAGGACTTATCATATATTGTTGATCTGATGCATACAAGTGCTGCTATATGCAATTTAGAAAATCTTAGACCAACACATGAAGCTTTGTTCTCATAAGCAATGGTTTAGCCATTAATAGGAGGTATTCAATGCTAAACCAGCTTGGATATAAACCAGCATTATCAAGATGAACTGTCTTGATTTCATAATCTGAAAATTATGCTCTTAATCGAGAAAAGCAATTCCAAATGCCAAACTGCAGGTTGACAATAATTATACATGTAACCATCTCATATATGCGCCTATAAGTGGTTCACATGATAGGTGAACGGGCCCATATTCACCTTTTATATATTTCAGAATCAGGGGTCTTAGTCCCAACTTTAGTTGGTATAATCAATTCATTATGAGAACAAGCAACACATGAGAATTCCTGAAGAATCTTCTAGTTCTTTAGTATATGCTTATCTGAATTCTCAAATAGCTCATTTAAAAATGACAAATGAAAACTTCAAGTTTATCATGTCATGTGCTATCTCTTAGTAAACTTCTGGTTTATTATGGCATAAACTTTTGCTTTAGTAAACTTCTGGTTTACTGTGATACATGATATAATACAAATTAAAGAATAAGGCGGGTAACTTCTCACATACATATTATTTTACCCCTTATGATTGTGAAAACATGAAGATTATCAATCTTCCAATCATTTGTAGTCTCAATATGATAGCCATTTGTATTAGTAAACTTCAGGTTTACTACAACATATGTTTTGACCATAATCATATAATATGAATGACATATTTGTATATAAGCTCTTCGAGAGCCTTCATTTATTATCCACAATCTAATATTTATCTGGCACTACTGGTGTCATGTATTCTTTAGGCAAACATTTAGCTCTTCAGGAGTTGTTGATACATTTTGTACTATCAAATATTGCTCAGACACTGCTGGTGTCATGAGAGAAAATCACAATCAAATAAACAATGTAAAACAATTGTTTAAGCACACGAAAACTCCTCTTCATAATATTTTTCCACTTCAGGAGGCAATTTCAATTGTGTTACTTCTTCAGGAGCAAATTTAAAATACGAAATATTGAGTATATATTCTCTCAATTATATTAACTCTTCTGGAGGTGAATTGTAATGTATTCACATCAAGAGCGCATTCATATTTACCCGACTTATTAGTATTGTCATATTCACTTCAGGGAATAAATTAATATTATCAAAAGTTCTCATCCTTCAGGAAATCGAACATACTTATCTGAATGCGCATTAATCACATCAAATTGTGATGCCTCAACTTCTTTTAAAATATTTACTACTTCAGGAGCAAATCGAGGCGTGCATTTAATATAGAGAATATTTATGTAGCTTATCTTCAATTGTAACCATAGAAAGCCTAAATTATCACTTCTGGTGATCATAGGCATATACCACTTCTGGTAGTTAACAAAATATAATTACAATGAGATATATGAAATATAACCACTTCTTGTGGTTGTATATTTCTTGCAAACTCTGCTAGAGTTTAAGTTGATCTAATAATGTTATCCATATTCTTCAAAATGACATAAACAAGATATATTATAGTAAACATCATTATCAAATCATAATTTTTCTTTATGTACAACAATTACATAACCATACTATCTATTACAAATAACAAAAATTAAAATATTTACATTTCTACAGATTCACCACCGATTACATGACTTGTTTCTCCTTCTGGGAGTGCAAGGTAATCAGTTACATCCAAATGCATGAAGTCTAAATTATCTTCAGAAATAAAATTTGCTTCAGCATTTTTCTCTGTCTTCTTTAGGGAGGCTTGATAAAGCTCAACCAGGTGCTTTGGCGTACGACAGGTACGTGACCAGTGACCTTTTTCTCCACATCTATAACATGCATTTTCTGCATTTGGTGATTGCACCGCTTCATGCTTTTGTTTGTTCCTTTTCCACCGCTGGTGGTGAGGAGTGTTCTTTGGTGCATTATTATTACCATGATTAGAGTTTCTTTCCCGACCACGGCCATGACCACGACTGGGGCCACGACCTCTTCCACGTTTAGCTTGGTGGAAGTTCGTCTCATTCACTTCAGGGAATGGACAAGAACCAATAGGTCGGCTTTCATGATTTTTCATTAATAGCCCATTATGTTGCTCTGCTATAAGAAGATGTGAGATAAGTTCAGAATACTTTTTAAATCCCATCTCTCGATATTGCTGCTGCAGGAGCATATTCGAGGCATGAAAAGTGGTGAAAGTTTTCTCCAACATATCATGATCAGTAATATTATCACCACATAACTTCAATTGGGAAATAATTCTGAACATAGCAGAATTATACTCACTGATAGATTTAAAATCTTGTAGCCTTAGATGAGTCCAATCATATCGTGCCTGTGGAAGAACGACCATCTTCAGGTGGTCATATCTATCTTTCAAATTATTCCACAGTATGACTGGATCTTTAACAGTAAGATATTCCATTTTCAGGCCCTCATCAAGGTGATGGCGTAGGAATATCATTGCTTTGGCACGGTCTTGGTTTGATGCCTGATTTTTGTCTTTGATGGTGTCTGCCAGACCCATCGCATCAAGATGAATTTCAGCATCAAGCACCCAAGACATGTAGCTTTTGCCCGATATATCCAGGGCTACAAATTCAAGTTTAGAAAGATTTGACATTATTTAGGAAAAGAAAGTTCTTACCTCAGATACTTTCAAAATATTTGCTCGAGATGGCAGAGTCTCGTGCTGATAACGTGTTATAAAATAAAGACTATAAAGTAAAGACAAGTATAGAGAGAAACTGATATATTATTCGAATTCAAACTGATGTACATAATGAACTGAAATCTCTTCTATTTATAGAAGAAAGGAAGCTGCTGTGTAAGCTGCTACTATACCTGATATGGATAATCTTCTACTGAGAGCAATGTTTATACATAACGAAGTACTGAAAAGATAAGCTTATTATACCCGATATGGATAATCTTCTACCGGGGGTAATGTTTATCCATAACTAGGTACTGAAAGGATAAGCTTATTATACCCAGTATGGATAATCTTCTACCTGGGATAATATTTATCCATAACTGGGTACTAAAAGGATAAGCTTATTATACCCGGTATGGATAATCTTCTACCGGAGGTAATGTTTATCCATAACTGGGTACTGAAAGGATAAGCTTATTATACCCGGTATGGATAATCTTCTACCGGGGGTAATGTTTATCTATAACCGGGTATCGAAGTGATAAGCTTCTTCAGGAAGCTTATTTCCAATAGAGTACTTAAATAGATAAACATATTTATGGTGGAGTCCCATATGGATAAGCTTCTTCAGGAAGCTTATTTACAACGGAGTACTAAATGAACATCCACAATATAATATATTTATAACATAATTAATATTGTTCAAATTATAGTAGTCATCATGGAGGGTCCGCCTTTGCATCCCGGACCTGCCTCGCTCTACAGGCCGAACATAGGTCTTCCTACATATGGGAGGGACAGTTATTGGCCCAGACGTTCCGCGCTAGAAGAGTAGACAATATGTGGGACTTTATTAGGACCCACCATCTCCATCCCCGTATAGTCAGACGCCTCCAGGATACGAGTTTTTATAGGATTGTTGAGATCAGCCGGCTGCAGCTGGATTGGCCGTTGATCACAACTTTGATAGAGCGGTGGCGACCTGAGACGCACACTTTCCATTTACCCATTGGCGAGGCCACTATCATGCTGCAGGATGTGGAGGTTCTGTATAGTCTGCCGGTTGATGGACATCCCATTGCTTCGCTACTTTCCATGAGAGAGTATACGGGGTATCAGTACCTAGAGATGTTGCAACAGCTCCCCTGTTTCCTGCAAGCGGATGAGGGTGCATTGGTTAGGGCTAGTCGTTTGTAGTTGACACCGTTCGGATGCATTTGGAGGTGATGGATGCTGACATTATAGATGATACACCTATTCTTCATATTAACCAGTACACGAGGTTGTTGATGTTGCTTATGTTTGGAGGGGTATTGTTCCTGAACACTTTGGGAAACCTAGTCAGCTTGAGATTTCTTCATCATCTTGAGTGGCTAGATAATTTACATGATTACAGTTGGGGTGCTTCTGTTCTTGGTTACTTGTACAGGCAGATGTGTCGAGCGAGCATGGCGCACCCAATGAGACATTGCAGGATTTTTGCCGCTGATGCAGGTGAAAACATATTCAAATACTCTCTTCATTATAACATACATCCTAAAAATATACCTTAAATTTTACATTCAAATTGTATATTAGGTTTGGGCCTGGGAGTGGTTTCTGTAGTTGCAGCCACCTATACCACCCACCGCTTCAGATGCACCACCTCCACTGTTTCTCCCTTTAGCTAGGAGGTGGGTTGAGGCAAGGATAGAGACATGAGTACGAGGCTAGACAAAATTTCCCCTATTGCAGTGATTTGTTGGATTTTCTGGAGGCTGTGCAGGTAATAATACTTAAGTTTACTTGGCCTGGATTTATATGTATTGCGTATACTCATGGTTCTTGTTTTTAGGTAATAGTTCATTTAGAGGCCATACAACGACGAGCTAATAGCTGGTTTCCCCGATTATTGCTTGATTGGCTGACTTATGTGGAGATCTTCCGTCCCATTGATGTGTCTCGACATTGTGGAGCATCATGCCACCGAGCGAGTCGTTCGCTAGTTTGGTCGACCGCAACTTGTACCGCCACCGCCCACTTGGATTAGGACACATTATCAGCGGGATGATCGTTCCAGGGTTGACGAGACATATGTGGCATGTATAGAGTTATAGATCGAGATTTGGGACCAGCGGCATGACCTGATTCCGCACCCCCTCCACCCGAGCATATGGATAGTGAGCATAAGTATATGGGTTGGTACTGCAGCATTACCCGACTTTTCGTCGGGAATCTTATTCATCACACTGGCGGTCAGTTCGTTCCAAACGTCGAGAGGCATGAGGCACTGGTATGTTATTTGGTATACTTAGTTATAGCATTAACCTAGCGTTCCATAATTAATACTTTACATATTGTGCAGGCTATTGGCCTACATCTGTTCTACTAGTTGGGACTACAGATGCAACAACATACCGGCAAGGGAGTGGTTGCTTTCCACGGGTATAGCCGGCAGGTTACAGATCTGGCTGCCTGGACATTGCAATGAGCCTGACATGATGAGCACTTAGGATACGAGGCTGATTATGTGGCGCCAGAGTAGTACCAACATGGTCCAGTAGTACAACCTAAACATGGCTGGCATGCCCAAAGAGGTAGGGGTGTCCCACGAGGTTGTGGGGGTCGGGAAGGAGGTAGTCCCCAGCAAGGGGGGTATTGAGGCACATGTTTAGGATGTTGGAGTTGATTGCAGGCACGACCATTACCTCACATGACTAGGATGAGTATTTTCCTGACCCTCCAGAGGCATCGATGGTTGCTGATGATCATCCAGTATGAGATGTAGATAGTGGGCACCGATTAAGTTATGGCTCATTAGCGAGGGATGCTGAGGATCTTTCACAGGATTTGTTAGTTTGTATTACTATTATTTATATTTGTGTTTATATCATTGATTAGTCATAAATATCTAAAGCCTATTTTTTGAAGCTATCATCCTTGCCAGTCATGGAGGCCACATTTTGCGACACTGACATGTCTGAGACGGATGATTATATTTTGGAGCCCGCTGACACCATGGTAAGACATTTTATTTTTTTAGCTAACACTTACATTACTAATATATATTTCATATGCTAAAATATCTAATTATTCTGTAGGTTACTGCTGGACCGACGACCCCTTCTACCGAGCCTGTCAGCCTTACTGACGATCATGCTGCAGCGTATCCTCCATAAAAAGGCGACGTTTTGAGGATGATCCTGATAGAATAGCCGAGCTAGATGGGATGCGCCTCAGGCAAGCGGCTGCTTTAAAGCATAAAGGTTGTGGGACACATTGATTTTTATTATTTTATGTACATGTGACATTCAGTAAATAATAGCAACATTATTTATGGTATACATTATATGCTGTGTGTCACACCTCATTTTTTACCACACGAGAGGGGATATAAGGGAGTTTTTCCAATTTAAGTAACATTATTCTAAATCCGATTATTTAATTTATCCGAGTCGCCACTTGGAATATTTATTTTGGTGTCCCAATTCACCGGTTTATTTTAAATCCCAAATCGAGGAAATTTTGACTTTTTATTTTAAAAGCATGCGAACCAGAAATTATAAGTAAGAAATTCTATTAACCCGGAAGAAGGTGTTAGGCATTCTCGGGTTTCATGGTTCTAGCACGGTCGCTTAAACTATTAATATTGGCCTATTATCTGATTTACTACACATTTAAACCTATTGCGCATTTTTAACTTGATAACCGCTTTTATTTATTTAAAACCGCTTTTAGGATTTGTGGAATTTATTTCTTGAACAAGTTATGATTTTCGTACATTTATTTGTTTTAAAACATGCCGCGAACCACGCTACATGAAATACACCCGCGATTCACGACATGTGTATTTTATTAATATTCGAAGTTGTTATGATCGAGTTACATGAAATGCACCCCCGAATTTGGGAATTAGGTGTCATGACTATGTCACGAGAACCGTATCCACAGTCATGGTGATTTATTAATCACGCCTAAAGCAAGCTACGATGTTCATGAGTTATCTCCTAATCTAATTTGAGATTATTGCAAGGCCGTAGATTATGAAATCACTATTGGAGATCGAGGTGAACCAATTTGGAAACAAAAAGATCAATCTGCACATGTGGAGTCATTAAGAAATTACACTGTTCAAAAGTTAACATACTCCAAACTCGCTACTGTTTCAAGGAATCGTATGTTAATCTAGTGTAGGGACTCTATTTGCCGTGAATCAATTCCTGGCATTTTCGAAAATGTCCAGTGGCTTCTGCAAAATCGAAGCAACTTCACAACCAACCAACTGGGATAACGAAGGTACACAAAACATAATTTATCTTTGAAAAAGGAGGAGAGATTGGTCTATTTTACAGTGGGATTATTTATTCCAATCGTATGATAACGCAGTTGCATCTAACATATATACCTCTGTTTCCTGGAACATTCGTCTATTATATAATGAAATTAACAGTAATCTTGCCTTGGAATTAACCTACCTATAGCACTAATTTAAGCATGAATTACTAAATTCTAAAGTATTAACTAGAGAATAGCAGTACATTCTTCCCTTAATTAAACATAATCAAACATCTAAATATACTAACAATATTTAGAAGCAAATAAAACTATTCAAAAGCAATATATCATTTCAAACATGTGTCCTTTAGTCACTTAAGTTTACCTTTGCAGCATTTACCAAACAAGAGAAGATAATTTAGATTGTAAACATTTAAACCAATTTCTAAACATATATACAGAGTATTCAATAACTAAAAATAAACCAAATCCATGTATCTACTTCAACAAAGTGCCTGACTTATGTCTATCATTTCCCGCAAAGCCTAAAATCATCTAGCGTCCATGGAAGAATTAATGTTTCATATCATTTAAAATTCAAATAATTATAGAGCTTTCATGTTTACCTTCAACACGGAGAAATAACCGAATTGCCAAATAAAGGCTAGAAAGCAGTAAGGATGAAGCTCGGCAAAGACTCCAGCAAAACAGCCCCAGATTCAACAATCAACAGCATTAAGAAAACCCAACAGAAAACTTATAGCTTGAAAACCAAAATCTTTGAAAAACCAACAATAGAACTGTAATACTAGAACTTGCAGAATTTTCTAAGCTCTGATGGAATTTCTGTTTCTTTCTTTAAATTTTAGCCTGAGTTGGCGGCGAAAGCCATTAGAGAGAGTGAAGAAGGCGGAGAAGAGGAACAAGGGAGTGGTGATGCGTTGTATCTCCTTCTTGAGAGAAAAAAATCAGAGAGGAATCCCTTTTTGAGATCCGCCGTTTTTCATTGTTGAAGATGAGAGAGTTGCTTCTTTGTCTCTAAGGTGGCGAATCTGATTCTTGTTTTTTTTTATGAAAATGAAGAAGAAACCTCAAGAAAAACAAATGCTTCGTTTCTCTCCTGATGAAGGGATCACGTTCTTTTTAGATCTAGGTCCTATTTTTTAAGGTTAAGGGAAAAAAGGGGTCTTTAAAGAGGGGATTGGGCCGGCTCGGGTTTTGGGCCTGGATGGTTTGGACCAATTTTGGGTATTGAAACAACCCAAATTCAATTAAAAACCCCTTCTTTCAAATTCTCTTCTTATTTTCCTTTTTCTTTGTTTTTCCTTTTCTTTTTCTTTAATTAAAAATCCTATATTAAATTCCTAAATTAATCTAAATTATAAAATAAAACTAATTATCTAATTACAATAATTATAAAAATTACTTGGTCCTAAATTAAAAGAGAAAAAATCACTAATCTAAAAATTAAAAGGTAAAAATATAAAAATGAGGCATTTTTGTGATTTTTATTTTTAATAAAATAATAAATTAATTAATTAATCCTAAAAATATAAAAAACAAAAATTTAAATGCAATGCATGGTATTTGACATTTTTTATGATTTTTAACAATATTAAACGTGCACGAAAAATGCAAACAATGAATAAAATCCTACAAAAATCCTATAAAATGGCAAATAATTGGAAAAAATCTAGTTTCTTTGATTTTATAAGAGTGTTTCATATAGGGAAAAAATCACGTGCTCACAAACCCCATATCGATTAATATCACTTTAATTGGAAAAACTCCCTAACCCTCGGGAAAAAGGAGATGTGACAGCTCTGCCGACTCTTCTGGGGAACAAACCCAGAATCTTTGGTTTAGGGTTCAGAATTTTTCGATCTTAGAATACTGTTATATTTGGCTTTTGTTTTATCTGATTTTATGTGTTTGGGCCTAATGTGCTAAATGTTATTTTTTACCGCTTTGATATTGTTTGAACTATATATAAAAACTGTTATGAAACTCTTCTTTTCTCTGAATCTTCTAAATCTTCTAGGAAGTGCACGCTGGCGTGACTTCTTTTCTGTTAGTATCATACCCTAATTTAGAACGAGGATAGGATTAGTTACAAAGTTGGATGGACTTTTGGTTACCGGTACGTGTACCCCCACCCTCATGACTCGAATTGTCCGCTCGGGTAAGCAAGTGTCACGACCCCAAAACTGACCTGGTCGTGATGGCGCCTATCTTGAAAACTATGCCAGCCGACACATTTTATTTAAAACTTAAGTTAACCATTTTTTTCAACTGAAATTCAATTAAAGATATAAAGTCAAAACCAAAACAAAAGAGGAAAGTAATAGCCTGACCTCGGGTGTCACTAAGTGATGAGCAATACTATAATAGTTCTGAAATAAGACAAGACAAAATAGTTTGGAAATAGCAACAATGTACTAATAGGAAGATAGAGAAGGAGAAAGGTGGAACTGCAATCACCAAGCAGCTACCTCGTTATCTCCATGAAGTCCGCGATACGAATAGTCAATAGCCGCTACCTTGCCCTGAGATGCCTGAATCTGCACACAAGGTGCAGGGGGTAACGTATGTACATCAACTCAGTAAGTAACAAGTCCAAACTATGGACTGACAGGTAGTGACGAACCAAACCTCAACATGTAATACAATTAAATTGTACAGTCAAGTAGGCATGCTTGCAGTTCAAGTATTCAACTCAACAGTAAATAAATACAATCTGAACAGTGTGGAGTATAAAGCTCAGCAAATCTCTATGTACCAATGTACAGAAAGCATGAAAAATGTACCATGTACCTCCACTCTCAAGTGATCAACCACTCGATACTGTATATGGCCATCCGGCCTAGGGAAGATCCATCCCGGGATATATACACATCACTGACTACAGTCATCCAGTACCGAGGAAGGTCATTCCAGCCCTATGGAGAAGATCCATCTCCAGATATAAATACTTCGGACAAGATCCATGTCCAAGGAAGATCCATGTCGAGGGAAGATCCATCCCTCAACAATATCAACCGTGCTCACTAGGGGTGTATAGACTCCGTAGGGGCTCCTTTCAGTCCAAGCGCTATCACAAGCCAATGAAGGCATAATCATTAATCTGCTGTGGTGTGCAACCCGATCCCATACTGTCACTTATAATCAGGCTCTTGGCCTCACTCAGTCATAACTCTACAGTCTCGCACACACGGGCTTACAATACTAGGAAAAACTAGCCCGAACTAATGATATGATGTACCAAATAACAATAACTAAGAATGAGACATGATATAATATGCACGGACAAGACTGAGTACAGGATATCAATGACGCTAATGATATGACAGCAAGAAACGACCTCTCGGGTCTCAACAGTTATCGGCGTGAAGCCTTAACATGATAATTATCATGATTTACAGATTTGTAACTTAATCATATGATCATTACACGGGTATCAGCAAGAAAGTTTCGCTAAATGGTGCCATGGAATGATCCAGGCCGCAATTCTCACGGTGCACGACCACACGCCCGTCACTTGGCATTTGCGTCACCTCAATATTAATCATAGAACACATAGTTCGAGGTTTCGATCCCTCAGAACCAAGTTTAGAAGCATTACTTACCTCAACCAAGCCAAAACTCTAACCAGCTATGCCCTTGCCTCTCGATCCGGCCTCCAAATGCTCTAAATTTAACCAAAATCAGTATATTATCATCAATTCACATTAAAGGATTGAAACCCACACGAAAATTATCAAATGAGACCCTAAATCCCAAATTTGCTCAAACCCGGCCCCCGGGCCCATGTCTCAGAATCTAACAAAAATTGCAAAACTAGAAACTCCTTTCACTCCCGAGTCTATACATACTAAAATACTCAAAATCGGACCTCAAATGGTCCCTCAAATCCCCAATTTAAACTCTCCAATTTTAAGCCCTAATCTCCCAATTTCTTCTCTAATTTTCCCACTAATATCATGATTAAACAATTGAAAAATTGCCATGAACACAAGATACAAGGTCCAAGTAGCTTACCTCACTGAAAACACTTAATTCCCTCTTGAAATCACAGCCCCCAAGCTCCAACTCGTCCAAACTGAAGAAATGGCAGAAAATTGCGAAGAGGGCCTTTTATACTTTCTGCCCAGCTATTTTTGCATCTGCGAGCAATGTCTCGCACCTGCGGGCCGCTTCTGCGCCCAAAAATCCGCACCTGCAGAAATCACTTAAGTCTTCAGACGCCGCACCTATGCCCCAGGTTTCGCACCTGCAGGCTCGCAGATGCAGTCCAGCCATCCGCTCCTGCGACCAATGCCGCTTCTACGGTTTCTTTTCCGTTTATGCGGCTCGCACCTGCGGTCCCCCAATCCGCAGGTGCAGTTATGAAAGAAAACAGTAGCTTCAGATGCAACTCCGATCTTTCCAACTCTCCAATAACCATTCGAAATCATCCTGAGGCCCTCGAGACCTCAACCAAACCTACCAACAAGTCATAAATTACTATTCAAACTTATTCAAACCATCGGAACACTCCAAACAACACCAAAACACCAAATCAACCTCGGATTCAAGCCTAAGAATTTAGAAACTTTCAATTTCCGAGAAACTGTGATTTCACTATTATTGCTATTTCTGCTTATTGAGCTCCTTATTACACCGAACTGAAAGATGAAAAGCTAAACTAGCTAAGCCTATCAACTACGAGTTACAAGATTCCTATCTATAAACCTTCTAAAGCTTAATCTTGTGTCTTGGATGGTTCTTCCTTCACACTCTGATCTGAATCCTTATACTGGTTAGTTGCAATTGCTGGTTCATTCTTCTTCAGCTTTTCGGATCAAAACAGGACATGCAAAGCTTGTGACTTCAATCATACCTTGGGCAGTCCACATCTTTTCTCCGCCTCTACCCTTAGAGTTCAACTTCTTGTCTTGTTCTTCTTCTTTTTTTTATTTGGGTAGAGACTTCTTCTTTTGGTCATCTCAAACCTTGTGCCTCACGGTGAAAGCCTATTCAGGCACCAAAGCAAACAAACCAATGAAATTTTCTGCCCCAGTTTTTACTAGGAAAATTTCGTGAGTTATTTGTAACAAAAATCTAAACTATTTCTTTATTGAAAGTAATAAAATCAGGATTGTGTATCCTTGGGAAAAAAGAGATTAGGGAGTCGAACCCTATATCTATAATGAAATCAACTAGGGAGTAGAGACCCTATGTTGGAAAAGCAGACTAGGGAGTGGAGACCCTATGCCTAAAATAAAATCAACTAGGGAGTGGAGACCCTATGTTGGAAAAGACGCTATGTTGGAAAAGCAGACTAGGGAGTGGAGACCCTATGCCTAAAATAAAATTAACTAGGGAGTGGAGACCCTTTGTTGGAAAATCAAACTAGGGCGTGGAGACCCTATGGCTAAAATAAAATCAATTAGGGAGTGGATACCCTATGTTGGAAAAGCGACTAGGGAGTGAAGACCCTATGTCTAAAATAAAATCAACTAGGGAGTGGAGACCCTATGTTGGAAAAGCGACTAAGGAGTGGAGACCCTATGTTGGAAAAGCGACTAGGGAGTGGAGACCCTATGTCTAAAAATAAACTCAACTAGGGAGTGAATACCCTATGTTGGAAAAGCGACTAGGGAGTGGAGACCCTATGTCTAAAAATAAACTCAACTAGGGAGTGGAGACCCTATGTTGGAAAGACGACTAGGGAGTGGAGACCCTATGTCTACAAAATAAACTCAACTAGGGAGTGGATACCCTATGTTGGAAAAGCGACTAGGGAGTGAAGACCCTATGTCTAAAATAAAATCAACTAGGGAGTGGAGACCCTATGTTGGAAAAGCGACCAAGGAGTGGAGACCCTATGTTGGAAAAGCGACTAGGGAGTGGAGACCCTATGTCTAAAAATAAACTCAACTAGTGAGTGAAGACCCTATGTTGGAAAAGCGACTAGGGAGTGAAGACTCTATGTCTAAAAATAAAATCAACTAGGGAGTGGAGACCCTACGTTGGAAAGACGACTAGGGAGTGGAGACCCTATGTCTACAAAATAAACTCAACTAGGGAGTGGAGACCCTATGTTGGAAAGACGACTAGGGAGTGGAGACCCTATGTCTACAAAATAAACTGAACTAGGGAGTGGATACCCTATGTTGGAAAATCGACTAGGGAGTGAAGACCCTATGTCTAAAATAAAATCAACTAGGGAGTGGAGACCCTATGTTGGAAAAGCGACTAAGGAGTGGAGACCCTATGTTGGAAAAGCGACTAGGGAGTGGAGACCCTATATCTAAAAATAAACTCAACTAGTGAGTGAAGACCCTATGTTGGAAAAGCGACTAGGGAGTGGAGACTCTATGTCTAAAAATAAACTCAACTAGGGAGTGGAGACCCTATGTTGGAAAGACGACTAGGGAGTGGAGACCCTATGTCTACAAAATAAACTCAACTAGGGAGTGGATACCCTATTTTGGAAAGCAAACTAGGGAGTGGAGACCCTATGTCTAAAATAAATTCAACTAGGGAGTGTATGTTGGAAAGGCGACTAGGGAGTGAAGACCCTATGTCTAAAATAAATTCAACTAGGGAGTGGAGACCCTATGTCTACAAAATAAACTCAACTAGGGAGTGGATACCCTATTTTGGAAAGCAAACTAGGGAGTGGAGACCCTATGTCTAAAATAAATTCAACTAGGGAGTGTATGTTGGAAAGGCGACTAGGGAGTGAAGACCCTATGTCTAAAATAAATTCAACTAGGGAGTGGAGACCCTATGTTGGAAAGGCGACTAGGGAGTGGAGACCCTATGTCTAAAAATAAATTCAACTAGGGAGTGGAGTCCCTATGTTGGAAAAGCAGACTGGGGGAGTGGAGACCCTATATCTAAAATAAATTCAACTAGGGAGTGGAGACCCTATGTTGGAAAGGCGACTAGGGAGTGGAGACTCTATATCTAAAATAAAATCAACTAGGGAGTGGAGACCCTATGTTGGAAAGGCGACTAGGGAGTGGAGACCCTATGTCTAAAACGAAACTCAACTAGGGAGTGGAGAACCTATGTTGGAAATGCAACTAGGGAGTGGAGACCCTATGTCTAAAAATAAACTCAACTAGGGAGTGGAGACCCTATGTTGGAAAGAACGGAACTAGAGATTGGGGACCCTAGGCTACCATGATTTTGAATTTTTCTTCTTCTTCTTCTTCTTCTTCTTCTTCTTTTTGTTTTGTTTTTGTTTTAATAAAATGAGAAAAAATGTAGGAAAGAATTCGGAGGAAATTTCCGTTTGGATTGATTATTGCTGCAAAGCTGTTTCTAGCCCTTGCGCAGTTTCTCTTTGGTTGCACCTGCTTCTTGCAAGGGTTCTTAGGATTGCCCCTGTTTCATGTTTTCAAACAAAGAACAATTGTTAGTTTGAAACGGTGATTGGTTTTGTGGCCTTGATTGTTTCAATCACTTGATCTAAGCCCGACTTCTTTGATGAAGATCTCAACTGCAACTGCTTGTTTCCTGAGGACCGATTTCATTTCAGGCCCTGGAGAACCTCTGGTTTTTCCAAACTTTGCATGACGGTTGATCGGTGGAACTCAACCTTATCGACTTTATTTTGCCTTCGTAGGCCTTTCCCTTTTGACTTCCTCTTTTTTTCTCTTTTTTTTATTTGGAGCATCGGGGAACTTTTGGCTCCTCAAACTTGCTGCAATGGCTAGTCACGTGGGACTTACCTTTTCCAACTTTATTTCGCCTTTATAGGCCTTTCATTTCTGGCTTCTTTCTTCCAACTTCAATTTCAGAGCATTTGGGGTACCTTGGCTTTTCAAAGTTTTTGTCGAGACGGTTAGCCACATGAGACTTAACCTTTTCCAACTTCTTTTGCCTTTGTGGGCATTTGACTTTGATTTACTCCTTTCGAGAGTTTTGAATTCGAAGCATTGGCCACCATGGCCAGTCGAGGCCGACTTATGCCCCCTGACGACGCTGGGTGCCTTTTTGCACATTAGCTTGTATCAAATGAGAACCTTATAAATCAGTCTTACCATCCTTTCTTTGTCTTAGTTTCGGAACATAGTTAGACCGAAATGGATTCAAAGAAAATAAACAATGGAATGGAGAATGAGTTTAAAACAAGAAGTGTCCCTTCAATGAACATGACATATAGATAAGAAGAACTTATCTAGAGTACATGCAGACTTCAATGAACATTACATGCCTTTAGGACTGGATGCCTGATATATGTAAATTGTCCGACTCTCAAAAATTCATCACAACTTTTGCCTCAAAATTGAGAAACCTTGCTAGGACTCTATCGATGCCAATGGCTGTGAGGATCCTCTTTTAGATTAGGGGTGCCCTTTACGGGTTTTCACGAGTTGACCTCTCTCATTTCTTTTCTCACCATCGCCTTATAGTGCTCTTTCCGAGTTTTCACTAACAATACTCTCTCATTTTTCATTTCTCTACTTACCATAGCCTTACGCTGCCCGTGTGGGTTTTCACCAATAAGACTCTCTTATTTTATTTCTCTCATTTTGTTGTTTCAGGATCCAAGTATATGTATTCTCTAATCCTTGAACATTCTCACCGATTGACCGGAAGGACTTGAAAGAATTTGGGTAAAAATGATTTGGACTGAATTACAACTTTGGAACCATTCAGGCGGGATCATCGCCGAACCATTATAACATCTCCCAGTTTTACTTTGGGGGAATTATGATTTTTGTTTTGGTGTGACTGAACCCCAGAGAGAGGCTGCCTACGTATCCTTTCGGAATCAAGTCGAACGTAGTTCAGGGAAACTTTGTTTTTGATTTTCTTTTGTTTTTCTATTTTGTTTTGTTTTCTCTTTCTTTTTCCTTTCCTTTTTCCCTCTTTTTTCAATTTTTCATTTCATTTTTTTTTAATTTCATTTTTCATTTTTTTTCAGTAACACTTTCAGGTTCCAAAGAGGGTAATCAAAGAAGAGTAACCAACTCAAATGGGTTTGCAACGGGTTGATAGTGTTTGGGTAGCGGGAATAAAAGCCTTCGTCATCCCAACCGGAGAATATTAGTACTATATGGAGGATCCAACATAGTACCTTTTGACTACATTTTCATTGACAGTTCTTTCAGGGATATTTCCTTCGATGTGTCCCAAGTACAACGCACTCTTTTGGTAGTACTTTTGTTGCAATGTATGGACCTTTCTAATCCGGAAACCAATTTTCCTTCAATAGTTCCAACTCTTTGTTTTATTTCCTTAAACTTTATCTTCATTGCGATCTAATTATTCAATCATTATTTCGAGGTCTGACTGCTTTCAGGATCTGGGCATGAAGTCCGCAAGTATATCATGTTATTGAAATATGCATTTAACAAAACTAAAAAGAGAATAGGAAAGAAAAAATGATAAGATTAAGAAAAGAGACATTGCTGGACAATGGAATATTAATTTCATTTGATTTTTGATTTTTTGATTTTTTCTTCTATTTTTTCAATTTTTTGAAGATAGAAGGGTTTACATCAGAAAGTAAGACAATAAAGTAAAATATCCGGATCACACCCTGAGATAATCCGGACACAGAAAGGATAACAAGGCTGGCTACTAAGACTCCCGTCTGATGGGGAACTTTCATGCTTAGCGACCATTTTTTGGCTTTTCTTCTGTCTTGACAATGGCTGCAATGGACTTCAGTGCCAGATCAAATTACTCAGCTTCACAAATCATTCCAACTATTGCCCCGATGTTGTGGGCAGGCAACAGATTGTTCATCACATCAGGAGCTTCTTCATCCTGAAAAATGATTCTTTCAGCTTCAATCAAATCTTCAACTACCCTTTTGAGGGTCCAACAGTCCTCTGTACTATGTCCTACTGCTCCATAGTGGTATTCACATCTAGTATCAGCTCGGTGCGAGGGGGACTCGGGGTTTGGCCGGTTTGGGGCCACTAGCTGCAATAGATTTAGCCTGATTAGCTTTGGGAACAAGCTTGAATACGATTCAGCAATATGGGTGAACTGATTCCTTCTGAAAGGCTCTCTTGGGCGAAGATTGTATTGGGGATCATTTGGTTCAGGATTATATTGAGCTTGGTAAGGATGGGTATTTATGGGAGGTAGAGCTCGGTTTTGTGGATGATGTTGTGGTTGCGGGTAAGGTTGCGCGTTCATCACCGCATAGGGAGGCGGTGCCACATCATAAGAAACATCTTGAAGGGGATAATAATGTTGAGGGACCTCAGGAGGCATATATGATTAACTGAATGACTTGTGGGCCCCCTCGAGCTGGAAGCCATCATGGCTCCTTCTTCTCTCCCATTTTCATTTATCAAATCCTCTAAACCATTTTGGACATCTGGTGATGTGTCTTTAAAAGCAGCATGACTCAAGATTCGACCCGTTTTTAGCCCACTTTCTACCATCTCCCCAATTTTGATAGCCTCAGCAAATAGCTTTCCTATAGCGGACATCATGTTCTGCCAGTAGTCCGCCTCTTGGGCATGTAGAAAGACTGTGATCATTTTAATTTCGTCCATTGGAGGCTTTACCCTGGTAACTTGCTCACGCCATATGATAGCATATTTGCGGAAGCTTTCCGCGGTTTTCTTTTTCAAATTGGACAAAAAGTTTCTGTCGGGAGCGATGTCCACATTATACTGGAATTGGCAGACAAAATTTCGTTCCATATCGTCCCACATATGCCAATGAGTAATTTATTGATCCGTATACCACTCAGAAGAGATTCCGGTAAGGCTTTCCCCAAAATAGGCCATTAGCAACTCCTCTTTTCCACCAGCATCCCTTAACTGATTACAATATCGTTTCAGATAAGTGACAGGGTCTCCGTGCCCGTTGTACTTTTCAAATTTTGGCATCTTGACGCCAACTGGCAAGTGGACATGGGGAAACATATAGAGAGTCAGAGTATGAGACACTCTTTAGGCCACTCAGACCTTGCATGTTTTTCAGGCTTTGTTCCAGGCTCTTCATCTTCTGAGCCATTTCCTCTTGCTTTGTATTTGTTAACAACTTTTTCTTCCTCCCCCGAGAGATCATATTGCGGAGGTTGAGTGAAAGAGTACGGGGTCATATATGTTATTTCTGGTTGAAGTTGTGGACCCTGAAAGATGAACATTGGAGGCAGTACCCTTGAAGCCGGTGCCTAGGGGCGAACCACAGAAGGCCTGCCAGGATCATTGGAGGGCATTCGAGGGTGCCAACATGGGATGAGCGGGTTGGGCACATGGACGTTGGTAACCTCACTTGACCTGGGGCTCAACTCAGGGAACCCAGGGATTGCACTTGGCGGTTCCCTACCATTAGACCAGGCATCCCACATTTTCAATATACGGAGACGCAACCTCTTATTCTCTTCAGCAGCTGCTGATTCTAGGGCTATCCTCAGGACCGATGATTAGTAGATTGCTTGCGGAGGCCATCTGTGCCTTTGGATCTTGTGAAGGAGGGGAGGCTAGACTACCAACAAAACCAACCACCAAAACCTGACTAATTTGCACACCCAAAAACCTTGTTAGTTTTGAGACATTTAAAATATAGGAAATCACACGTTGGGATGCAATGCACCTAACAGTTAAATGCTTCTACCATGTATTTGAACGGTTGCATGTTTCATCCGGACCTTAACCAACTCTTTCAGTACGTACCTCTTTTCTTTTATTTCTGCGTCTCTTTAATCAATATTGATTTTCTCATTTTGTTTTTGCCGCTCTTTTATATTTGGCACTCTCTTTTCTTTTCTTTTTTTTTTCACTCTTTTATTTTTTTGTCATTCTCTTTTTTTCTTTTTCTCTTTTTCACTCAATTTTCCTTCTTTTTTTTTCAGTGTATTTTTTCACTCAATTTATTTTATAGTTGTGATCGAATATGATGGTGATTGCCTACGTATCATGATGCTGCATGAATCAAATCTTGCGTAATTCGAGAAGATAAAAAATGGAATAAATAAACTAACCTCTTTTTTTGGTTAGAATTATTAAAAGAAATGCTTTAAAAGAAGAAAGGATTTTTTTTTTATTTTTGGTTTTTTTGAAAGAAAGACGTCTAAAAATTCATTTGCTTTTGATTTGAACTTTGAGAATTTTAAAAATAAAAAGAAAATACTTTTGTTTGAATTTTCATTTATTTACTCTTTTTCTAAAGAAGAAAGAAAATATTTTTGGATTTTGGATGTTTCCTCTTAATTTTTGAAAGAGGGACTTTTAAGAAAATATTTTGGATTTCTTAGTTTTATTTATTTATTTACAAAAGTACTTCTAAAGAAAAGCAAAATATTTTTGGCCTTCAATTTTCAAAAAAAAAAATTTGTTGAAATTTACGAAAGAAATAATTTTAAAGAAGGAAAAGAATTTTTTTTTTGGATTCCTTTTTTTAAAATTTTTGGAAAAATACTTCAAAACAAAGAAAACCCTTATGAAATACTCTAGAAAGAAGGAAACTACTTTTTTGAGTTTTCAAAAAAAAAACTTCCCCTTCCTTTTTTTTATTTTGAATTTTCTAAGGAAAGATTTCTAAAGGAAAATATTTTTGGATTTTTGAAAATTGGAGTCGGAACCGATGAGGTTTGCCTATGTATCTCACATCCGGTGAGAATCAAACCCGCATAGTTCTGTTAGTTTTGACGGAACAGGGAAACATGACACTTGAAAATTTTGGCTCATTTTGAAATGACTTTTTTTTCTTTTTTTTTTTTCAGAATTTCGGAAGAGTTTCAAGATTTTCAAATACCTACCTCACTCTTGGGTTTTTTTCTTCTTTTTTTTTTGATTTTCTTTTCCTATTCTAGAAGCCGGTCAACATGCAAGCCGAGTCAAACAAATGCACAAATAGCACGTAAAATGCATCAGGATGGTCTTTTTTTTTTCGGGTACACCTGTCCTAGACGGACCCAACCCCTGTGTTGAGTCCCCAAAGTCAAATACACGTGAGGCAATCAAACGTTCCTACTAGGGATCTAGCATGAGACTTGTTATTCTAGATTTAAAAACCTGGGTGTATTTGTTCTAGATCTGGCTTACCCGAGCGGATAGCTCGAGCCGGGGGGGGGGGGGGATAGTGTACCGGGAATACAAAAGCTTTACCGGCTTTGCAACTTGTCCGAATTTCGTTCTAAAATTGGGATATGACTCTAACAGAAAAGAAGTCACACGAAGTGCACCCTTCCCAGATGATTTAGAAGACACAGGGAGAAGAAGGTTTCGTAACAATTTATATATAGTCCAAACAATATCAAAGCAGTAAAAAATGGCATTTAGCACATTAAACTCAAACATGTAAAAATCAGATAATAAATAAAGCTAAGTACAACAGTTATTCTAAGCTCGAATTTTTGAACCCTAAACCAAAAGTTCTGGGTTCTTATCCCCAGCAAAGTCGCCAGAGCTGTCACACCTCCTTTTTTACCACCCGAGAGGGGATAAAAGAGAGTTTTTGCAATTTAAGTGACATTATTCGAAATGGGATTATTTAATATATCAAAGTTGACACTTGGAATAGTTTATTTTGAGGTCCCAAGTCACCAGTTTATTTTAAATCCCAAATCGAGGAAATTTCTACTTTTTATTTTAAAAGCATGCGAATCAGAAATTCTAAGTAAGGAATTTTGTTAACCCGGGAGAAGGTGTTAGGCATTTTCTGGTTCTGTGGTTCTAGCACGGTCGCTTAAACTATTCATATTGGCCTATTATCTGATATACTACACATTTAAACCTATTGTGCATTTTTTAACTTGATAACCGCTTTTATTTATTTAAACCGCTTTTTAGGATTTATGGAATTTATTTCTTGAACAAGTTACGATTTTTGTACATTTGTTTGTTTTGGAACACGCCGCGAACCACGCTACATGAAATGCACCCGTGATTCACGACATACGTATTTTATTAATATTCGAAGTTCTTATGATCGGGTTACATGAAATGCACCCCCGAATTTGGGAATTAGATGTCATGACTATGTCAGGGGAACCGTACCGACAGTCACGATGATTTATGTAACGACCCGACTGGTCGTTTGAGTTCTAGCGCGTCGTTCAACAATTGGAAGTCATGAACAGCTTCATTTCAGGTATATTGACTTGTACGTATGGTCAGAGTTGAATTTCGGGAAATTCAGAGTCAAATTGGAAAGAAACTTTTCATTGCGGCAACCATAAGTTGAAGAAAATGGCTAAGATTGGAATTTTGAGTAAACGACCTCGGAATTGGGATCTGAAAGTTCCAACATGTTCGTATGATGATTTCGTACTTGGGCGTATGTTCGGATTTGGTTTTGGATAACCCGTGAGTATTTCGGCGTATATTGTGGAAGTTAGTATTTTAGAAGAATTTCATAAATTTGGGTTGGAAGGCATTTCAAAGTTATAGATGTCCGTTTGGGATTCCGAGTCTGGGAATAGCTCCGTATGGTGATTCTGGAGTTGGGAGCGCGATCGGAAGTGAATTCGGATGTCCGGAGGTCATTTTGAAGTCATTTGGCTAAATATAGAAATTTGAAGGTTTTTGAGAAAATTCGATCGGAAGTGGAAATTTTGATATCGGGGTCGAAATGCGATTCCAAAAGTTGGTGCAAGTCCGTAATGTCGAATGTGACTTGTATGCAAAATTTGAAGTCATTCAGACTAGTTTTGGTAAGGTTTGAGACACTTGGTCTCTTTTAAGAAGCTTAAGTTGGAAAAGTCAACCGGATATTGACTTATGTGTTAAAGGGCTCGAAATGCGAATTTTATGGTTCAGATAGCTTTGTTAGGTGATTTGGGACTTAGGAGTGTGTCCGGAATATTTTTGTGATGACCGGTGTAGAATTAAGCTTGAATTGGCAAAGTTAGTATTTTGGCGAATTTCGGTTGATAGGTGAGATTTTGATCTGAGGGTCGGAATGGAATTCCGAGAGTTGCTGTAACTTCGTTATGTCATTTTGGACTTGTCTTCAAAATTTGAGGTCATTCGGGCGTGGTTTGGTTGGGTTTTTGATCAAAAATGGAATTTGGAAGTTCTTGAGATTTATAGGCTTGAATCCGATGATGATTTGATGTTTTGATGTTATTTTGGGTGTTCCAAAGGTTGGGACAAGTTTGAATGATACTGTGGGACATGTTGATATAATTGGTTAAGGTCCCGAGGGCCTCGGGTG
The DNA here is from genome assembly GCF_000393655.2 of Nicotiana sylvestris. Taxonomy (NCBI): domain Eukaryota; kingdom Viridiplantae; phylum Streptophyta; class Magnoliopsida; order Solanales; family Solanaceae; genus Nicotiana; species Nicotiana sylvestris. The sequence goes on from NC_091059.1 coordinate 39,104,191, forward strand.
GATTTCGGAAGGTTAACGGAATGGAATTCGGACCCAAAAAGAAAAGAAAAAGCTGCTGCAATTTCTGCTGCTAAGCTGTCTTTGGACAGCAAATGTGCAGTCGTGGAGCATACTTCGGGGGCCTATATCTTTGATATACAAGGAATTTTGAGATGATTCAAACACGAAAGTTGTAGCCCTTCGTGTCTAGTTTCCAGAAAGCTAAGGAAATCGTAATTTGGACATCTGTAGAGAAAGTTATGATCGATTGAAGATGACTGGTGGAGCAGTTTCTCCAGAATTTTCTGATTTCATGGAGCCGACTTTAGAAGCTCATATCTCGGGATATATAAAGAGTTATATGATTTACAACCTATCAAATTAAATATCTTCGAGTCTAGTTTCTAAATCTTCAAACTGTTTGTATTTTGGATATTTATACAAGACGTTATGGGTGTTTAAACAGAAGGTGTCCGACAAGGGAAAATTTTAATAGGATGTACAACTTGTATAGCACAAGTGCAAGGTACAACTCGACGAAGCACGGACAGATTCTTTAAACACGGATTTGGCTTATTTCTTTCATTTCTTTCATTTGGCTTGGATGATTTTGGAGAGAATTTCAAGGGGGATTTTATCAAGCATCAAAGGTGAGTTGTTTCTACTTATTTCCAAGTTAAATACAAGATTATATGTGAATTAGAACATGAAAATCAGTAGAAAAGTGGGGTTTTAGGGCTTGTGCTTATGAGATTTTCTAGGGTCGATTTGAAGGGCCAAACGAGCTCCGATTTTTGTGTTCTTTATATGTACAGACTCGTGAAAGGACGAAGAACATTTTGGTATAAAAATTTCTGAGTTTTGAGATGTGGGCCCGGGGCTCGGGTTTTGTCAAATTCGTTAATTTTGATATTTTTCGATTGCTTTCGATTGGGTATTGTCCCTTTAGCATAATGCGATATATTCGTTGTGATTTTGGGCAGATTCGACGCACGTGGAGGCCAATTCGAGGGGCAAAGGCGTCGCGAGCTAAAGAAGTAGCTGGTTTGAGGTGAGTAATTGATGTAAATGATGTCCTGAGGGTTTGAAACCCCGGAATTTCACATCGTAACGCTATATTGAGGTGACTTACACGCCGGATAACGGGCGTGGGGTAGAGCACCATTGGGGATTATGACTTAGTCCGTCCCGAGAGATGTTTTTACCGTGTTTTCTACTTGAACTAAATAGAAAATCATCCTTACTTGGATTTAATTGTTATATTTGGGCTTCTTGCCAATTATTTGAATAACTCAGGGATTGACATCACTGTTTTCGCATACATGCATATCATTTGATCTCAGTCCAAGGTTTTAAATACTGTTTTGCAAACTCAGCCATCTTTCTAAGATTTGAAAACTTAAATGATATTTCTAAATGATATTTCGGGCTGAGAACTACTGTTTTACAAATGCCCAAGGGGCTTATTATGATTTCTGGACTGAGCATGGATCGGGCTGCGCGCCGCAGCAGTGATTTGAAACAGTGGTAACAATGACACTGTATGATGTGACTTGAAACAGTGGTAACAATGGCACTGTGTGATATAAGTTGGTCAGGTAACAATGACTGATCAGGACTTGATTGATGCCACGAGATGGCTTGTTATTGCGCTTGGGCTGTAGGAGCCCCTCCGGAGTCTGTACACACCCCCAGTGAGCGCCATCGACGATAAATAAATATGGATAGCTCGGGCTGCACGCCGCAGTAGGTACCAGAGGGTACCGTCATATGCATTGCATTGCACTCATGCATTTATTCCTCATCTGTATTATCCGCCATAATAATTATGTGCTCTTATTTCATTGACTGGTTGCTTCATACTGTTCTGAGCCTGAGGGGCTGATACTGTTCTGAGATACTGAGCCCGAGGGGCTGATACTGTTCTGAGATACTGAGCCCGAGGGGCAGATTTCTACTTATTATTTTGATACTGAGCCCGAGGGGCAGATTTCTACTTATTATTTTGATACTGAGCCCGAGGGGCAAATTTCTACTTGTTGTTTTGATATTGAGCCCGACAGGTAGATTTCTACTCGTCATTTTACTGCCAAATTATCTTTTTTTTTACTGGTTTAAAAGAAATTTCACATGATGTTTCACTGAATTGTTATTTTAAATAATTTCACTGCTTCTGTATAGAGTGTTGTGTGCCTTAACGTGTTTTCTTATCTTCAGTTGTTATTTATATTTATTACTCACTGGGTCGGAGTACTCACATTACTCCCTGCACCATGTGTGCAGGTACAGGTATTCCTGAGGCATAGAACGAGTTTTCTGCTGTTCAGTTTTCATCGGAGTTATCGAGGTAGCTGCATGACGTTCATAGACCCGTTTTCTCCCTTATCTTCTGTATTTATGATATCTTCAGATGTCGTTCCTAATTCCATACTTTGTAGAATTTTAGTAAACTATGTAGTAGCTCATGACTTGTGACACCCCGGTTAGGGCTGAGTTGGGTTGGATTTTCGTATTTTATCTATACTTTCCGCTATTGGATATTATTAAACCATGTTTGTGCTATAATTGTGTTAATTAATTGTCTTAAAAGGATGAATTGGATTGAATGGATGGCCTTGTATTCATGAGAGGCGTCATCACGACCAGGTTCGGGAATTGGGTCGTGACAATTTATTAATCGCGCCTAAAGCAAGCTACGATATTCATGAGTTATTTCCTAATCTAATTTGAGATTATTGCAAGGCCGTAAATTATGGAATCACTGTTGGAGATCGAAGTGAACCAATTTGGAAACAAAAGGATCATTCTGCACATGTGGAGTAATTAGGAAATTACGTTATTCAAAAGCTAACATACTCCAAACTGGCTACTGTTTCAAGGAATCGTATGCTAATCTAGTGTATGGACTCTATTTGCCGTGAATCAATTCATGGCATTTTCGAAAATGTCCAGTGGCTTCTGCAGAATCAAAGCAAACCACAACCAACCAACTAGGATAATGAAGGTACACAAAACATAATTTATCGATGAAAAGGAGGAGAGATTGGTCTATTTTACAGCGGCATTATTTATTCCAATCGAATGATAACGCAGTTGCATCTAACATATATACCTCTGTTTCCTCGAACATTCGTCTATTATATAATGAAATTAACAGTAATCTTGTCTTGGAATTAACCTACCTATAGCACTAATTTAAGCATGAATTACTAAATTCTAAAGTATTAACTAGAGAATAGCAGTACATTCTTCCCTTAATTAAACATAAGCAAACATCTAAATACATTAACAATATTTAGAAGCAAATAAAACTATTCAAAAGCAATATATCATTTCAAACATGTGTCCTTTAGTCACTTAAGTTTACCTTTGAAGCATTTACCAAACAAGAGAAAATAATTCAGATTGTAAACATTTAAACCAATTTCTAAACATATATACAAAGTATTCAATAACTTAAAATAAACCAAATCCATGTATCTACTTCAACAAAGTGCCTGACTTATGTCCATCATTTTCCGCAAAGCCTAAAATCATCTAGCGTCCATGGAAGAATTAATGTTTCATATCATTTAAAATTCAAATAATTATAGAGCTTTCGTATTTACCTTCAACACGGAGAAATAACCGAATTGCCCAATAAAGGCTAGAAAGCAGTAAGGATGAAGCTCGGCAAAGACTCCAGCAAAACAACCCCATATTCAACAATCAACAACATTGAGAAAACCCAACAGAAAACTTATAGCTTGAAAACCAAAATCTTTGAAAAACCAACACTAGAACTGTAATACTAGAACTTGCAGAATTTTCTAAGCTCCGATGGAATTTCTGTTTCTTTCTTTAATTTTTAGCCTGAGTTGGCGGCGAAAGCCATTAGAGAGAGTGAAGAAGGCGGAGAAGAGAAACAAGGGAGTGGTGATGCGCTGTATCTCCTTCTTGAGAGAAAACAATCAGAGAGGAATCCCTTTTTGAGATCCGCCGTTTTTCATTGTTGAAGATGAGAGAGTTGCTTCTTTGTCTCTAAGGTGGAGAATCTGATTCTTGTTTTTTTTTTATGAAATGAAGAAGAAACCTCAAGAAAAACAAATGCTTCGTTGCTCTCCTGATGAAGGGATCACGTTCTTTTTAGGTCTAGGTCCTATTTTTTAAGGTTAAGGGAAAAAGGGGGTCTTTAAAGAGGGGATTGGGCCGGCTCGGGTTTTGGGCCTGGATGGTTTGGACCAATTTTGGGTATTGAAATAGGCAAATTCAATTAAAAACCCCTTCTTTCAAATTCACTTCTAATTTTCCTTTTTCTTTGTTTTTCTTTTTCTTTTTCTTTAATTAAAAATCCTATATTAAATTCTTAAATTAATCTAGATTATAAAATTAAACTAATTATGATAATTATAAAAATTACTTGGTCCTAAATTAAAAGAGAAAAATCACTAATCTAAAAATTAAAATGTAAAAATGTAAATATGAGCCATTTTTGTGATTTTTATTTTTAATTAATTAATTAATTAATCCTAAATATATAAAAATAAAAATATAAATGCAATGCATGGTATTTTTGATATTTTTTTATGATTTTTAACAAAATTAAACGTGCACGAAAAATGCAAACAATTAATAAAATTCTATAAAATGGCAAATAATTAGAAAAAATTTATTTTCTTTGATTTTATAGGAATATTTCATATAGGGAAAAAATCACGTGCTCATAGACCCCATATCGATTAATTTCACTTTAATTGAAAAACCTTTCTAACCCTCGGGAAAAAGGAGATGTGACAGCTCTACCGACTCTGCTGGGGAACGAACCCAGAATCTTTGGTTCGGGGTTCAGAATTTTTCTAGCTTAGAATACTGCTATATTTGGCGTTTGTTCTTATCTGATTTTATGTGTTTGAGCCTAATGTGCTAAATGCTGTTTTTACCTCTTTAATATTGTTTGAATTGTATATAAAAACTGTAACGAAACCCTTCTTTTCTCTGAATCTTCTAAATATTCTGGGAAGTTCACGCTGGCGTGACTTCTTTTCTGTTAGTGTCATACCCTAATTTAGAACGAGGATCGGATCAGTTACAAAGCCAGATGGCCTTTTGGTTACCGGTACATTGCCCTAACCCTCGCGACTCGAATTGTCCGCTCGGGTAAGCCAGTGTCACGACCCAAAAAATGACCTGGTCATGATGGCACCTATCGGGAAAACTAAGCCAGCTAACATATTTCATTTAAAACTTAAGTTAAACCATCTTGTTTTCAACAGAAATCCAATAAAAGATATAAAGTCAAAACCAAAACAAAAGCGGAAAGTAATAGCCCGACCTCGGGTGTCACTAAGTCATAAGCAATACTACAATAGTTCTGAAATAAGACAAGACCAAAATAGTTTGGAAATAGCAACAATGTACTAATAAAAAGATATAGAAGGAGAAAGGTGGAACTACGATCGCCAGGCAGCTACCTCGCTATCTTTGTGAAGTCCGCGATCGGAATAGTCAACAGTAGGGGGGTAGGGGGTAACGTGAGTACATCAACTCAGTAAGTAACAAGTCCATGGACTGACAGGTAGTGACGAACCAAACCTCAACATGTAATATAATTAAACTATACAGTAAAGTAGGCATGCTTGCAGTTCAAGTATTCAACTCAACAGTAAATAAATACAATCTGAACAGTGTGGAGTATAAAGCTCAGCAAATCTCTATGTACCAATGTACAAAAAGCATGAAAATTGAACCATGTACCTCCACTCTCAAGTGATCAACCACTCGGTACTGTATATGGCCATCCGGCCCAGGGAAGATCCATCCTGGAATATATACACATCACTGACTGCAGTCATCCAGTACCGAGGAAGGTCATTGCAGCCCTATGGAGAAGATCTATCTCCAGCTATAAATACTTCGGACAAGATCCATGTCCAGGGAAGATCCATCCCTCAACAATATCAACTGCGCTCACTGGGGGTATATAGACTCCGTAGGGGCTCATTTTAGTCCAAGCGCTATTACAAGCCAATGAAGGCATAATTAATAATCCGCTGCGGCGTGCAGCCCGATCCCATACTGTCACTTATAATCAGGCTCTTGGCCTCACTCAGTCATAACTCTCCAGTCTCGCACACACGGGCTTACAATACTGAGAAACGCTAGCCCGAAATAATGATATGATGTACCAAATAACAATAACTGAGAATGAGACATGATATAATATGCACGGACAAGATTGAGTACAGGATATCAATGACGCTAATGATATGACAGCAAGAAACGACCTCTCGGGTCTCAAAAGTTATCGGCGTGAAGCTTTAACATGATAATTAGCATGATTTTCAGATTATTAACTTAATCACATGATCATTACACATGTATCAGCAAGAAAGTGTCGCTAAACGGTGCCATGGAATTATCCAAGCCGCAATTCTCATGGTGCACGACCACACGCCCGTCACTTGGCATTTGCGTCACCTCAATATTAATCATAGAACACATAGTTTGAGGTTTCGATCCTTTAGAACCAAGTTTGGAAGCATTACTTACCTCAACCAAGCTAAAACTCTAACCCGCGATGCCCTTGCCTCTCGATCCGGCCTCCAAATGCTCCAAATCTAACAAAAATCAGTATATTATCATCAATACACGCTAAAGGAATGAAACCCACACGAAAATTATCAAATGAGACCCAAAATCCCGAATTTGCTCAAACCCGGCCACCGGGCCCATGTCTCATAATCTAACAAAAATTGCAAAACTAGAAACTCCTTTCACTCCCGAGTCTATACATACCAAAATACTCAAAATCGGACCTCAAATGGCACCTCAACTCCCCAATTTAAACTCTCCAATTTTAAGCCCTAATCTCCCAATTTCTTCTCTAATTTTCCCACTAATATCATGATTAAACAATGGAAAAATTGCCATGAACACAAGATACAAGGTCCAAGTAGCTTACCTCACTGAAAACACTTAATTCCCTCTTGAAATCACAGCCCCCAAGCTCCAACTCGTCCAAAAATGGTGAAGAAATGGCAGAAAATTGCGAAGAGGGCCTTTTATACTTTCTGCCCAGCTATTTCCGCATCTGCGGGCATTGTCTCGCACCTGCGGGCCGCTTCTGCGCTCAGAAATCCGTACCTGCCAAAATCGCTTAAGTCTTCAGACGTCGCGCCTGTGCCCCAGGTCTCGCACCTGCAGGCTCACAGATGCTGTCCAGCCATCCGCTCCTGCGACCATTGGCGCTTCTACGGTCTCTTTTCTGCTTCTGCGGCTCGCACCTGCCGTCCCCCAATCCGCAGGTGCGGTTATGACAAAAAATAGTAGCTTCAGCTGCAACTCCGATCTTTCCAACTCTCCGATAACCATTTGAAATCATCCCGAGGCCCTCGGGACCTCAACCAAACCTACCAACAAGTCATAAACCACTATTTAAACTTATTTAAACCATCGAAACACTCCAAACGACACCAAAACACCAAATAACCTCGGAGTCAAGCCTAAGAACTTAGAAACTTTCAAATTCCACAAACAACGCCGAAACCTATTAGATCACCTCTGAATGACCTCAAATTTTGTACACACGTCACAACTGATACTACAGACCTGCTCCAATTTCTGGAATTCCATTCCGACCCCGATATCAAAATTTCCACTGCCAACCGGAAAACACCAAATTTCCAATTTCGCCAAATCAAGCCTAAAGATACCACGGACCTCCAAAATACATTCCGAACACACTCCTAAGTCCCAAATCACCTAACAAAGCTATCTGAACCGTAAAAATCAAATTTCGAGATCATTTACCCACAAGTCAACTAGTGGTTGACTTTTCTAACTAAATAACCAACTTAAGAGACTAAGTGTCTCGTTCCACCCTAAGACCACTCCGAACACAACACCACCAACACAATATGATGAAATACAGTTGAACAACACATAAGGAAGCGGAAATGGGGGAAACGGGGTTGTAACTCATGAAACAATCGGCCGGGTCGCTACATCCTTCCCCTCTTAAACAAACATTCGTCCACGAACGAGTCAAGAAACATACCTGAAACCTCAAATAGGTGAGGATATCTACTTCGTATCTCCCGCTCGGTCTCCCAAGTGACCTCCTCCACAGGCCGACCTCTACATTGCACCCTCATTGATGTTATATCCTTTGATCTCAATATTCGGACATGCTGCTCCAAAATAGCCACTGGCTCCACATCATAAGTCAAATCGCCGTCTAACTGAACCATGCTAAAATCCAAAACATGAGACGGATCACCAATATACTACCGGAGCATAGAAACATGAAATACCGAATGCACACTCGATAAGCTAAGTGGCCAAGTCAGCTCATAAGCCACCTCCCCAATCCTCCGAAGCACCTCAAAAGGCCCAATGAACCGAGGACTCAATTTACCCTTCTTCACAAATCTCATAACACCCTTCATGGGTGAAACCTTCAGTAAAAGCTTCTCCCAACCATGTAAGACACATCACGAACCTTCCTGTTAGCATAACTCTTTTGCCTCAACTGCACTGTACAAAGCCGCTCTTGAATCACTTTCACTTTGTCCAAAGCATCCTGCAACAAGTCTGTACCCAAAAGCCTAGCCTCACCCAGCTCAAACCATCCTACAGGAGATCTACACTGTCTCCCATATAAAGCCTCATATGGAGCAATCTGAATACTCGACTGATAGTTGTTGTTATATGCAAACTCTGCGAGCGGTAGAAACTGACCATGAACCCCCAAAATCAATGACACAAGCGCGCAACATGTCCTCCAATATCTGAATAGTGTGCTCGGACTGCCCGTACATCTGAGAGTGAAAAGCTGTGCTCAACTCAACCTGAGTACCCAACTCTCGTTGTATGACTCTCCAAAACTTCAATGTGAATTGAGTACCTCTGTCCAAAATGATGGAAACTAGAACCTCATGCAGGCGGACAATCTCTCGAATATAAATCGCAGCTAGCTGCTCTGAAGAATAGGTAGTACATACAGAAATGAAGTGCGCGGACTTGGTCAGCCGATCCACAATCACCCAAATAGCATCGAACTTCCTCAAAGTCCATAGGAATCTAACTACAAAAAATCCATGGTGATCCGCTCCTACTTCCACTTTGGAATATCCTTTTGTTGAAGTAAACCTCTCGGTATCTGATGCTCGTATTTCACCTGCCGACAATTGAGACATCGAGATACAAATCCTACTATATCTTTCTTCATCCTCCTCCACCAGTAGTGCTGCCTCAAATCCTGATACATATTCGTGGCACCCGGATGGATAGAATACCGTGAGTTATGGGCCTCCTCTAGAATCAACTCTCGAAGACCATATACATTGGACAAAAAAATCCTACCCTACATCTTCAATACTCCGTCATCACTAACAGTCACATCTTTGGAATCGTCCTATTGAACTCTATATTTGAGGACAAGTAAATGAGGATTATCATACTGGCGCTCTCTGATGCGATCAAACAAGGAAGACTGAGAAACCACACAAGCTAAGACCCGATTGGGCTTTGAAATATCCAACCTCACAAACCGATTGGCCAAGTCCTAAACATCAACTGCAAGAGGCCGCTCCCAATAAGAATATATGCCAAACTGCACATACTCACTGCCGTCCTACTCAAAGCATCGGCCACCATATTGGCCTTCCACGGGTGATACAAGATAGTAATATCATAGTCCTTTAGCAGTTTCAACCATCTTCGCTGCCTCAAATTGAGGTCCTTCTGCTTGAACAATTGTTGGAGGTTACGATGGTCAGTAAACACCTCACAAGACACACCATAGTGATAATGCCTCCAAATCTTCATCATGTGAACAATGACAGCCAACTCTAAATCATGAACATGGTAGTTCTTCTCATAGGGCTTCAACTGACGAGAAGCATAAGCAATCACTCTACCCTCTTGCATCAATACACAACCGATGCCAACCTGAGAAGCATCATAATATACCGTATAAGAACCTGAAGCTGATGGCAAAACTAACACTGGAGTTGTGGTCAAGGTAGTCTTGAGCTTCTGAAAGCTTGCCTCACACTCATTCGACCACCTGAATGGAGCACCCCTTTTGGGTCAATTTGGTTAAGGGTGATGCAATAGATGAAAATCCCTGAACGAATCGACGGTAATAACCAGCCAACCTCAGAAAGCTACGAATCTCTATGGTTGAGGAAGGTCTGGGCCAACTCTGAACCGCCTCTATATTCTTCGGATCAACCTGAATACCCTCACTAGACACCACATGCCCCAAGAAAGCCACTAAACTGAGCCAAAACTCACACTTGGAGAACTTTGCATAAAGCTTCTCCTCCCTCAACCACTGCAATATAGCTCTCAGATGCTCAGCGTGCTCCTCTTGACTACACGAGTACACCATAATATCATCAATGAATATAATAACAAACGAGTCGATATATGGCAAAAACACGCTATTCATCAAGTACATGAATGTTGTTGGGGCATTGGTCAACCCAAAAGACATCACAAGGAACGCATAATGACTATATCGGGTCTTAAAAGTCGTCTTAAGAATATTCGAGTCCGTGAACTTCAACTGGTGATACCCCAACCTGAGATCAATCTTGGAGAACACCCTCGCTCCCTGAAGCTGGTCGAATAAATCATCAATACGAGGCAAAGGATACCTGTTATTGATTGTGACTTTGTTCAACTGCTTGTAATCAATGCACATCCTCATCGTGCCATCCTTCTTCATCACGAATAGAACATGTGCACCCCACGATGACACACTAGGCCGAATAAACCCCTTATCTAGGAGTTCTTGAATCTACTCCTTGAACTTCACCGATGGCATACGATATGGTGGAATAGAAATGGGCTGAGTGCCCGACACTAAATCAATACCGAAATAAATATCCCTGTCCGGTGGCATGCTCGGTAGGTATTCAGGACACACATCCGAGAAGTCCCTCACTACTGGAACAGAATTGATACTAGGAGTCTCTACACTGACATCTCTCACAAAGGCCAAATAAGAAAGACAACCCTTCCCAACCATCCGTTGTGCCTTCAAGAATGAAATTACCCTACTGGGATGAACTTCCCGAAGGAACACCACCAAAACTACCATATCCCCGAGGCCTCTTGGCCTCCCTATCAACTCGCTCCTGGTGGCGAACTAACTCTATCTCTCTAGCAATGTCTACCACCTACTCAAAAGAAGCGCCAGATACCCTCTCTCTGGTCAGAAAAATCTATAGTTGATAAGTGAGGCCATCAACGAACCTCCTGATCCTCTCCCTATCCGTGGGAACTAGCAAGATAGCATGACAGTCCAACTTGGATAATCTCATCTCATATTGTGTCACGGTCAGGTCCTCTTGACACAACTGCTCAAACTGCCTGCGTAGCTCCTCCCTAAGGGAATGCGGTACATACTTTTCCAGGAAGAGAATAGAGAACTAATGTCAGGTAAAGGGCATTGTACCAATAGGCCTACACCTCTCATAAGCCTCCCACCAAGTGAAGGCAGCTCTAGAAAACTAAAAAGTAGTAAATGAGACCCCACTGGTCTATAGAATACCCGATGTATGTAGCATCCTCTCACACTTGTCCAAGAAACCCTAGGCATCCTCGCCCTTTGCACCACTAAAAGTCAGAGGTTGAAGTCTACCAAATCTCTCCAATCGACGCTGCTCGTTATTAGGCATAACTGGTACCACATAATCCTGAGCAGGTGCAACCGGCTGGGCTGGTGGTGCCTCCACCGTTTGAAGTCCCTGAGCAACCTACTTGGGTGTACGAGCGGCGGGAGTTTGAGTACCTCCCCCGGCCTGAGAAGTAGTTGTTGTAATAGAAACTGCAACCGCCTGAGTAAGACTAGTGCACACGGTCAAGATCTAAGCCAAGGTCTCCTGAAGACCCGGAATAACAATGGGCACAGTCGGTGCATGAGCTAGTCCTGCTGGAGCATCCCCTGTTGGAACCTGATTATGAACCGGGGCGGCTGGTGAATCTACAAGTGCTGCCCTAGCTGCCGTGGGGGCTACACCCCTGCCCCTATCACGACCTCGACCATGGCTTCTAGTGGCCCCAAATGGTGGTTCTGGTGGTCGTCTGCCCTGACCGGTAACACGTGTTCTCACCATCTGTGAGAGAATAGAATAACAAAAGTTTAGTTACCAGAATCTACAGATTCGCACGACAAGAATTCGAGGATGTTAAGTTTTTCCAAAAGGTTCTGCAGCCTCCCGAAGATAAGTACAGACATCTCCATACCGATCCGCAAGACTCTACAAAACCTGCTCATGACCCGTGAGACCTATGTAACCTAGGCTCTGATACCAACTTGTCATAACCCCAAAACTGACCCGGTCGTGATTTCGCATATCGTGAAAACTAGGCCAGCCGACATATTTACAAAATATCCACATTTCATTTAAAACTTAAGTTAAACCTTTTTTTTTTCAACTAAAATCCAATAAAATATATAAAGTCAAAACCAAAACAAAAGCGGAAAGTAATAGCCTAACCTTAGGTGTCACTAAGTTATGAGCAATACTACAATAGTTTCGAAATAAGACAAGACCAAAATAGTCTGGAAATAACAATAATGTACTAATAGGAAGATAGAGAAGGAGAAAGGCAGAACTGCGATCGCTAGGTAGCTACCTCGCTATCTTCATGAAGTTCGCGAATGGAATACTCAACAGCCACAACCATGCCCTGAGATGCCTGAATCTGCACACGAGGTGTAAGGGGTAACGTGAGTACACCAACTCAGTAAGTAACAAGTACAAACTATGGACTAATAGGTAGGGACGAACCAAACCTCAACAGGTAATACAATTAAACTGGACAGTAAAGTAGGCATGCTTGTGGTTCAAGTATTAAACTCAACAGAAAATAAATACAATTTGAATAGTGTGGAGTATAAAGCTCAACAAATCTCTATGTACCAATGCACAGAAAGCGTGAAAAATGTACATGTATCTCCACTCTCAAGTGCTCAACCCCTCGGTACTGTATATGGCCAACCGACCCAGGAAATATCCATCCCGGAATATATACACATCATTGACCGCAGTCATCCAGTACCGAGGAAGGCCATTCCAGCTCTACGGAGAAGATCCATCTCCAAGTATAAATACTTCGGATATGATCCATGTCCAGGGAAGATCCATCCCTCAACAATATCAAATGTGCTCATTGAGGATGTATAGACTCCGGAGGGGCTCCTTTCAGCCCAAGCGCTATCACAAGCCAACGAAGGCATAATCAATAATCCACTACAGCGTGCAACACGATACAACGATATGATTTACCAAATAACAATAACTAAGACTGAGACATGATATAATATGCATGGACAAGATTGAGTACAGGATATCAATGAAGCTAAAGATATGACAGCAAGAAACGACCTCTCGGGTTTCAATAGTTATTGACATGAAGCCTTAACATGATAATTAGCATGACTTAGAGCTTATTAACTTAATCACATAATCATTACGCAGGTATCAACAAGAAAGAGTCGCTAAGCGGTGCACGCAATATTAATCCAGGCCGCAATTCTCATAGTGCACGCCCACATGCTCATCACTTGACATTTGCATCACCTCAATATTAATCATAGAACACATACTTCGGGATTTTGAACCCTCAGAACCAAGTTTGAAAGTGTTACTTACCTCAACCAAGCCAAAACTCTAACCCACGATGCCCTTGCCTCTCGATCCGGCCTCTAAATGCTCCAAATCTTACCAAAATAAGTATAATATCATCAATACATGCTAAAGGAATTAAACCCACACAAAAATTATCAAATTAGACCCAAAATCCCAAATTTTCTCAAACCCGCCACTCGTGCTCCCGTCTCAAAATACAACAAAAATTGCAAAACTAGAAACACCTTTCACTCCCGATTCTATACATATCAAAATCATCAAAATCAGACCTCAAATGGCCCCTCAAATCGCCAATTTAAACTCTCCAACTTCAAGCCCTAATCTCCTAAATTCTTCTCTAATTTTCCCACTAATATCATAATTAAACAATGGAAAAATTGCCATGAACACAAGATACAAGGTCCAAGTAGCTTACCTCACTGAAAACACTTAATTCCCTCTTGAAATCACAACCCCCAAGCTCCCAACTTGTCCAAAAATGGTGAAGAAATGGTAGAAAATTGCAAAGAGGATCTTTTATACTTTCTGCCTAGCTATTTCCGCATCTGCTGGCAATGTCTCTCACCTGCGGGCCGCTTCTTCGTCCAAAAATTCGCACCTGCAAAAATCACTTAGGTCTTCAGACGTCACACCTGTGCCCCAAGCCTCGCACCTACGGGCTCGCAGATGCGGTCCAGCCATCCGCTCCTACGACCAATGAAGCTTCTGAGGTCTCTTTTCCTCTTTTTCGACTTGCACCTGCGGTCCCGAATCTGCAGGTGCAGTTATGACAGAAAGCAGCAACTTCTGCTGCAACTCTAATCTTTCCAACTCTCCGATAACCATTCGAAATCATCCCGAGGCCATCGGGACCTCAACCAAACCTACCAACAAGTCATAAACCACTGTTCAAACTTATTCAAACCGTCGGAACACTCTAAACAACACCAAAACACCAAATCAACCTTGGATTCAAGCCTAAGAACTTAGAAACTTTCTAATTCCACAAACAACGACGTAACTTATCAGATCACCTCCGAATGACCTGAAATTTTGCACACACGTCACAAATGACACTACGGACCTGCTCCAATTTCTGGAATTTTATTCCGATCAAGATATCAAGATTTCTACTGCCGACCAAAAAATGCCAAATTTCCAATTTCGCCAATTCAATCCTAAATCTACCACGGACCTCCAAAACACATTCCAAACACGCTCCTAAATCAAAAATCACCTAATAAATCTATCCGAACCATAAAAACTAAACTCCGAGATCATTACCCACAAGTCAACTTCCGGTTGACTTTTCCAACTAAATAACCAACTTAAGAGACTTAGTGTCTCGTTCCACCCTAAGACCACTCCGAACACAACACCACCAACAGGATATGATGAAATAAAGCTGAACAACACACAAGGAAGAAAAAATGGGGGAAACGGTATTGTAACTCATGAAATGACTGGCCGGGACGTTACAGCCAGTTCTAGAACAGTACACCAAGGCTTTTAACCTAGAATAACATAGCCTCATGTCGGATCCCTAGAAGGAACGCTTTTTTGCATCACGTGCTTTTAACTTTGGTGACTCAACATAGGGGTTGAGTCCGTAGAGGATAGGTGTACCCAAATTAAAAAGACTATCCTGATGCATCTTACGTGCTACTTGCACATTTGTTTGTTTCGGCTTGCATGTTGACAGACTTCTAAAATAGGGAAAGAAAATCAAAAAAAAGGAGAGAGAGAGAAAATAAAAAAATAAAAAATCAAGAGTGAGAGGTAGGTATTTGAAATCCGAAACTATGCTGAAACTTTGAAAAAAAATAAGTCAATATTTTCAAAAAGTCATGTTTCCCTATTCATTCAAAACTGTCCGAACTACGCCAGTCTGATTTTCACCAGATGTAAGATATGTAGGCAAACCTCATTGGTTCCGGCCCCAATTTTTAAAAAAGCAAAAATATTTTCCTCTAATTCCTTCTTTGAAGTATTTTCTTAGAAAATTCGAAAAAAAAAAGATTTTTAAGCTCAAAAAATAGTTTCCTTCATTCTAAAGTCGTTCATATGGAAAAAAGAAATAAAAAGAGAAATAAATCAAAAATCAAAATCTAAAATACGGGTTTCCTTTATTTGAAGTATTTTTCTTAAAATTAGAAAAAATTAGAAAAAAAAGAATCGTAAAAATAATGTTCTTTTCCTTCTTTAAAAGTCTTTCTTTCGGAAATGTTATAAATAAAAATTGAAAAATTGAAGTCCAAAAATGTTTTCGTTTTTCTTTAGAAGTACTTTTGTAAATTTAAAAACAAAAAATCCAAAAATCCAAAATATTTTCTTAAAAGTCTCTCTTTCGAAAATTAAGTGGCAACATCCAAAAAAAAATTCTTTCTTCTTTAGAAAAAGAGAAAAAGAAAGAAAATTCAAACAAAAATATTTTATTTTTACTTTTGAAATTCCCAAGTTCAAATTAAAAGAAAAGTAATTTTTAGAAGTCTTTCTTCCAAAAATTTAAAAAAATCAATCAATCAAAATCCAAAATATTTTCCTTGTTAGAAGCTTTTGAGGTATGATTTGCCTATTTAAAAATGTTGAATAAATTAAAAAAAAATAAGGTAAGCTCATTTACCTTGTTCCTAATTGTTTAACTTTAAAATGGTAATTACAATTAGATTTAATTTTGTGGTTCTAAAAATACGTGATTTATTTTTATTCTAGTTTTTAAGCAGTAGATGCTAAGTGTAAGACTAGAAAATGAAATAAGAACTTGAAAACGGTATGTTTAAGCAAACCGAGTGGTTGAGAATCGGGGCCTTGAGCCAGATTCTGCGGGGCCTCGAGGTCGAGCTAGATACTAAGCTGTGGACAGCCGATGAAGGTCTAACAGTTCTAAGATCTTTGATATGGGCTCTTTATGATCAATAAGGAGCAATAAATAAAGAACAATTAATGGAACACAATAAATGTAAGCAATAAACGTAAGTAATAGAATCAAGGGAGAATGTGTTTAAGTTAGAGAGCAGAGAATGTTCTTTTTCTTGTATTGAATGTTGTATATCCTTTTACAAATGACAATGGTCCCCTTTATATATGAGGGGGAATCCCAACATAGTACAAAAACATTTATTATAAAGATATATGGCAGGTACAGTGTCATGACCCGGATTTCCTACCCTCGGGAGTCGTGATGGTGCCTACTAATGAGAGCTAGGCAAGCTAACCCTTAACTGCTTACTTCGTTAACAAGTACTTCTTTTAACAATTATCGGCGATAGCATGAAAGCAACGGAATTAAATAAATATGCGGAAGACTTAAATTTAAATAAAATTGAACAATAATGCGAGAATCAACATATGCCTCTACCCAAGAACTGGTGTCACATTACTCACGAACTTCTAAGAGTGCTAAATACAACCGTTTGAGAGAAAATATAAACTGTTTGTCTCGAATATATGAGATAAAAGACGGAAATAAAAGATAGAGGAGATGCCGAGCCTGCGAACGCCTGCAAGGCTACCTCAGTGTCTCACTGGACTGAAGGCTGGCTCCCGCGCTACTGCTGCTGTCCAAAACCTGGATATGTGCAAAAGAGCACAGAGCGTAGTATCAGCACAACCGACCCCATGTGCTGGTAAGTGTATGGCCTAACCCCGGCGAGGTAGTGACGAGGCTAGGACCAGACTCCAGATAAACCTGTACAGTTATATAATAAATGGCGGAAAAGTAAACAAGTAATAAGCAGTTAAAGCTGGGGAAGGGGAACATGCTTCGGGGGATAGCAGTTAAAAGAAATAACAGGGAATAATAAGGAAGCTATCACTATAACTTATATCACAAATGAAGAAAATAAAGGCAACTTTCACTTTCAATTTCCTCTTGTTGTAGGCGTGCAACCCGATCCCATTTCTCATATCTTATGGTAGGCGTACCACCCGCTCCCATTTCATTCTATCTCGTGGTAGGCGTACCACCCGCTCCCATTTCGTTATATCTTGTGGTAGGCGTACCACCCGCTCTCATTTCATAATATCTTGTGGTAGACGTACCACCTGCTCCCATTTCATCAATCTTGTGGTCGGCGTAACACCCGCTCCCATTTCATTCTATCTCGTGGTAGGCATACCACCCGCTCCCATTTCATTATATCTTGTGGTAGGCGTACCACCCGCTCCCATTTCATAATATCTTGTGGTAGGCGTACCACCTGCTCCTATTTCATCAATCTTGTTGCAGGCGTGCAACCCGATCCCATTTCTCATATCTCGTGGTAGGCGTACCACCCGCTCCCATTTCATTCTATCTCGTGGTAGGCGTACCACTTGCTCCCATTTCATAATATCTTGTAGTAGGCGTACCACCCTCTCCCATTTCATAATATCTTGTGGTAGGCGTACCACCTGCTCCCATTTTATCAATCTTGTGGTAGGCGTACCACCCACTCCCATTTCATTATATCTCGTGGTAGGCGTACCACCCGCTCCCATTTCATAATATCTTGTGGTAGGCGTACCACCCGCTCCCATTTCATAATATCTTGTGGTAGGCGTACCACCTGCTCCCATTTCATAAATCTTGTGGTGGGCGTACCACCCGCTCCCATTTCATCAATCTTGTGGTAGGCGTACCACCCGCTCCCATTTCATAATGTCTTATGGTAGGCGTACCACCCGCTCTCATTTCAAAATGTCTTGTGGTAGGCGTACCACCCGCTCCCATTTCAGTTCATTACACAATCACAAGAAATCCCGGCAAGGGAACATAAGTAATATAATAACTTCCCGACAAGGGAACAAGGATATCGAAATAGTCATCCCGACAAGGGAGAATCAGCTATAACCAATCTCACTTTGCTAGTACTCAGTTCAATTAATGGAAATACTTAATCATAGAGGATCATTAATTAAAGTATACAAGGTGTCATTCAAAAACACAACAACTTTCAAGTTAAGACCCACGGTCATGCTTGACACCAACGTATAGATACTCGTCACCATGCCTATACGTCGTACTCAACAAAAAGTAAGTAGCAAATATGACTCAACTCCTAATCCCTCAAGCTAGGGTTAAACCAAACACTTACCTCGATGCCTTGAACACCACTCAAGTCTCAATTATAGCTTTACCTCTTGATTCCACCACCAATCCGCTCGAATCTAGTCATAAGTTACTTAATCACATTAATAAATGCTAAATGAATCGACCCCAATGCATGAAAATGAGTTTTCCAAAGTTTTACCCAAAAGTCAAAATTCACCCCCGGGACTACGTGGTTGCAACCAGAGGTTCGAACCAAAACCCGATTGCCCATTCCCCCATAAATTCAAATATATGGCTTGTTTTGTAATCGGACCTCAAATTGAGGTCCAAATCCCTAATTTTAGAAAAACCTAGGTTCTACCCACATCACCCAATTTCCCCATGAAAATCTTTGATTTCACGTTGAAACCATGTTAAAATATGTTAAGAAGTGAAGAAAATAAGTTAGAAATCACTTACCAATCGTTTCGGAGAAGAAACGTTGTTTGGAAAACCGCCTCTTATGTTTTGGGGTTTTGAAAAGTGTAAAATAACTGAAATTCACGTGTATTTATACCCCTTTGAAGTTCCACCACGAACCGCGCAAGAAGGACCGCAGCCGCGCAGGATCCCTGAAGACCTGCAGATCAATTCCCCGTGCGGACCGCACCTAGCTGACCATGGTCACACAACACCCACCGCGGACCGCTCAAGGCGACCGCGGCCGCGCTGGCCCCTCTGCGGCCGCACGTGATTGCTCGCGGACCGCGCACGAGGGTTCAGAGACCTGTCAAAATTCCTGAACCTGCAACATCTGATCTTCCAAAGCCTAAGGCATGCCGAAACCTACTAGAAACTTACCCGAGCCCTCGAAACTCTAAACCAAGCATGCACACTACCTCAAAAACACCCTACGAACATATTCGTGTGATCATATCACCAATATAACATCATGAATATCGAATTGAGCCTCAAGATCAATGTAATTTCTCAGATTTCCTTTTAAACATCAATTCTCCCAATTTGGGTCCGGATCACGTCAAACGACGTCCGTTTTTTACCAAACTTTACAGGAGTGATTCAAAACATATATAAGACTCGTACCGGGCGCCGGAACGAAAATACGGGCCCGATACCATTGCTTTCTAAACAGATTTCATTTCCATTTTCTTTAAACATTTTCAGACAACAATTTAACTTAAAAATCATGACTGGGGCTGGGGACCTCGGAATTCGATTCCGGGCATACTCCCGAGTCCTATATTTTCCTACAAACCCTCCGGGATCGTCAAATCACGAGTCCAAATCTCTTTACCTAAAATGTTGACCGAAGTCAAATTTATTCATTTCGAGGTCAAAACTTAGCATTTTTCACAAGATTTCACATTTAAGCTTTCCGGCTACGCACCCGGACTATGCACACAAATCGAGGGGACTCTAAATGAGGTTTTCAAGGACTCAGAGACACAGATTTCAATTAGAAATAGGTGATGACCCTTTTGGGTTGTCACATTCTCCACCTCTAAAACAATCGTTCGTCCTAGAACGGACAGAAGAAGAAAGTACCTGAGTCGGGGAAAAGACGAGGATACTGGTCCCGCATATCGAACTCGGACTCCCAGGTTGATGCCTTAGGGGGCTGACCTCTCCACTGAACACGAACCGAAGGAAAACTCTTCGACCTCAGCTGTCGAACCTGTCAGTCTAGAATAGCCACCGGCTCCTCCTCATACGACAAATCCTTGTCCAACTAGACAACGCTGAAATCTAACATGTGGGATGGATCCCCGCGATATTTCCGAAGCATGGACACATGAAACACTGGATGCACGACTGATAAGCCAGGCGGCAATGCAAGTCTATACGCCACCTATCCCACTCGATCAAGGATCTCAAATGGACCAATGAACCTAGGGCTAAGCTTGCCCTTCTTCCCAAATCTCATCACACCCTTCATAGGAGACACTCAGAGCAACACCCGCTCACCAACCATAAAAGCCACGTCTCAAACCTTACGATCTGCATAGCTCTTTTGCCTGGACTGAGCTGTACGAAGCCTATCCTGAATGATCATGACCTTGTCCATGGCCTTCTGAACCAAATCAGTACCCAACAACCGAGCCTCTCCCGGCTCAAACCATCCAACCGGAGATCGACACCGCCTACCATATAAAGCCTCATAAGGAGCCATCTGGATACTCGACTGGTAGCTGTTGTTGTAGGAAAACTCTGCTAAAGGCAAGAACTGATCCCACGAACCTCCAAAGTCAATAACACAAGCTCGGAGCATATCCTCCAATATCTGAATAGTCCGCTCGGATTGTCTATCCGTCTGAGGATGAAATGTTGTACTCAACTCAACCTGGGTGCCTAACCCTCGCTGAACTGCTCTCCAGAAACGCGAGGTGAACTGCATACCTTGGTCCAAAAATGATAGATACTGGCACACCATAAAGACGAACAATCTCCCGGATATAGATCTTAGCTAACCTCTCGGACGAATAGGAGACTGCCACAGGAATGAAATGTGCTGACTTGGTCAGCCTATCAACAATAACCCAAACTGCATCAAACTTCTTCCGGGTCAACGGAAGTCCAGTAACGAATTCCGTAGTGATCTCTCCCACTTCCACTCGGGAAGCTCACTCCTTTGAAATAAACCACCAGGCCTCTGATGCTCATACTTAACCTGCTGATAATTCAAACAACGAGCCACATAGGCAATAATATCCTTCTTCATTCTACGCCACCAATAATGCTGCCGTAAATCCTGATACATCTTCGCGGCGCCCGGATGGATAAAGTACTAGAAACTATGGGCCTCCTCTAAAATAAACTCTCGAAGCCCATCCACATTAGGCACACAAACCCGACCCTGCAATCTCAGAACTCCATCATCACCTAAGGTAACCTGCTTGGAACCCCCACACTGCACCATGTCTCTAAGGACACATAAATGGGGATCATCAAACTGCCGATCACGGATACGCTCCAATAACGAAGAACGAGCGACCGTGCAAGCTAATACTCGACTAGGCTCAGAAATATCCAACCTCACAAATCGATTGGCCAAAGACTGAACATCCAAAGCAAACGGCCTCTCACCGATTGGAATATAGGCAAAATTGCCCATACTGGCTGACTTTCTACTTAAAGCATCGGCCACCACGTTGGCCTTTCCCGGGTGATATAGGATAGTGATGTCATAATCTTTCAACAACTCTGACCACCTCCTCTGCCTCAAATTCAACTCCGTTTGATTGAACAAATACTGAAGACTCTTATAATCCGTGAACACCTCACACGCCACGCCATACAGGTAATGCCTCCAAATCTTCAATGCGTGAATAATGGCTGCCAACTCCAAATCATGCACTGGATAGTTCTTCTCATGAACCTTCAACTGCCTCGAAGCATAGGCAATGACCTTGCCATCCTGCATTAACACTGCACCAAGTCCAATGCAAGATGCATCACAATAAACGGTGTAAGGCCCTGAACCTGTGGGTAAAACTAACACCGACGCCATAGTCTGGACTGTCTTGAGCCTCTGAAAGCTCGCCTCTCACTCGTCCGACCATCTGAACTAGGCACCCTTCTGGGTCAACCTGGTCATCGGGGCTGCAACAGATGAGAACCCCTCCACGAACCTACGATAGTAGCTTGCCAATCCCAAGAAACTCCGAATCTCTGTAGTTGATGCTGGTCTAGGCTAGTTCTTGACTGCCTCAATCTTCTTTGGATCAACCTGAATACCCTCCGCTGATACAACGTGACCCAGGAATGCCACTGAACTCAACCAGAACTCACACTTGGAGAACTTAGCATATAACTGACTATCCTTTAGAGTTTGAAGAACCACTATGAGGTGTTGCTCATGCTCCTCCTAGCTGCGGGAATATATCAGGATATCATCAATAAAGACTATCACGAACAAGTCCAAATAAGGTCTGAACACTCGGTTCATCAACTCCATAAATTCTGTGGGGCATTGGTCAACCTGAATGACATAACCAAGAAATCATAATGCCTGTACCGAGTGCGAAAAGGTATTTTAGGGACATCGGATGCCCTAATTCTCAACTGGTGGTAGCCAGATCTCAAGTCAATCATTGAAAATAACTTGGAACCATGAAGCTGATCGAACAAATCATCAATCCTCGGCAGTGAATACTTATTCTTAATTGTAACCTTGTTCAATTGTCGGTAATCAATGCACATTCTCATCGAACCATCCTTTTTCTTTACAAACAAAACCGGCGCACCCCAAGGCGAAACGCTGGGTCTAATGAAACCCTTCTCAAGCAAATCCTGCAACTGTCCCTGTAACTCTTTCAACTCCGGCGGGGCCATACGATATGGCGGAATAGAAATAGGCTGAGTGCCTGGAGCCAGATCAATGCAGAAATCAATGTCCCGGTCGGGTGGCATCCCTGGCAGGTCTGAAGGGAAAACCTCAGGAAACTCACAAACCACGGGCACGGAATCAATATAGGGACCTCAGCACTTAAGTCACGAACATAAGCCAAATATGCCAAAACACCCCTTCTCGACCATACGCCGAGCCTTCATATACGAAATAACACTTCGGGTAGAATGACCAGGAGTCCCTCTCCACTCTAAATGGGGCAAACCTGGTAAGGCTAAGGTCACGGTCTTGGCATGGAAATCCAAGATAGCATGGTACAGGGATAACCAATCCATTCCCAATATAACATCAAAGTCGAACATGTCTAAAAGCAACAAATCAACACGGGTCTCAAGACCCCCAAACACTATAATACAAGAACGATGAACTCGGTCGACCACAATAGAATCACCCACCGGTGTAGACACATAAACAGGAATACTCAATGAATTACTAGGCATGACCAGGTACGGGGCAAAATAAGATGACACGTACGAATACGTAGACCCTGGATCAAATAGCACTGAAGCATCTCTATCATAAACCAGTATAGTACTTGTAATGACTGCATCTGAAGCCTCAGCCTCAGCCTCGGCTCTGGCTGGAAGTGCATAACATCGGGGCTGGGCCCCACCACCCTGAACTGCCTTTCTAGGACGGCCTGCTACTGGTTGGCCTCCACCTCTGGCGGCTTGAGCTCCACCTCTAGGACCTCTACCTCCACCTCTAACACCTATGCCCCGCCTCTAGCTGGCTGGGTAGGCTGTGGGACATCTGGTGCCTGTACCATAGCACGAGAACCCCGATGCGGAGAACTGCTTGAAGCTTGAGGGCAATACCTACCAATGTGCCTCGTGTCGCCACAAGTAAAACAAGCCCTCGGTTGCTGGGGCTGACGACCCTGGAAACTCTGAAGCGGCGGTGCACTGATAGGTGCTGATGGTGCACTGTAAGGCTGCTGATCAGAATAGTGCGTCTGAGAACCACGACCACCTAAAGTACCATGGGAGACCTGAAGAGCTGACTGAAAGGGCCTAGGAGGATGGCCTCTACCATATGAATCTCTACCTCCAGACGAGGTACCATTGAATCTACCTAAATGAAGGGGCCTTTTATCCGACCCATGACCACCTCCCTGTAACAAAACCATCTCAACTCTGCGGGCCACATTGGTTGCCTCCTGAAATGTAATCTCACTCACGGCCTCCTTGGCCATCTGAAGACGAATCGGCTGAATAAGACCATTAATAAACCTCCTCACCCTCTCTCTCTCTCTCGGTGGGAAGTATAACAAGAGCATGGCGAGCTAGATCGATGAACCTGGTCTCATACTGAGTGACCGTCATGGAACCCTACTGAAGGCGCCTAAACTACCTCCGATAGGCTTCTCTCTGCGTCACGGGGAGAAACGTCTCCAGAAACAACACTGAAAACTGCTCCCATGTCAAAGAAGGTGATCCGGCTGGTCTCGCTAAGCAATAATCCCTCTACCAAGTCTTGGCAGATCCAGATAAGCGAAATGCAGCAAAATCGACCCCATTGGTCTCAACAATTCCCATGTTCCTGAGAACCTTGTGGCAGCTGTATAGGAAATCCTGGGGATCCTCAGAAGGAGCTCCGCTGAAAGTAGTAGTAAAAAGCTTGGTGAATCTGTCCAGTCTCCACAAAGCATCGACAGACATAGCCGCTCCATCACCGGTCTGAGACACTACACCCGGCTGAACTACCATCGCTGGCTGAACCGCTGGAACCTGAATATGGGGAGCTACCTACTCCGGAGTGCGTGTAGCAGGAGTCTGAGCCCCTCCTCCAGCCTGAGAAGTGGCTGGTGCTACAGGAAGCAAACCTGCTCAGGTGACACTCTCCATATGGCCCACCAATCGAACCAGAGCGTCCTGAAGAACTGGGGTAGCGATAAACCCCTCTGGGACCTGAGCTGGGCCCACCGGAACTGTTGGGGCTGGAACTTCCTCCTCAAAATAAACCTGAGGCTCTGCCACTGGTGCCACTGCTCGGGGCTGAGCTCTGCCCCTACCTCAGCCTCGCCCTCTGCTCTAGTGGGAGTTGCTGTAGGAGGCTCGGGCTGCTGAGCAGTAGATGAGGAAGCGCGTGTTCTCGCTATCTACGAAGAACATAGTAGAAGTTCAATTAGCATTTGAGGAACAAATACGCACGACAAGAAAGAAAAAATGAAGTTTTCCTAACTCGGTAGCCTCTAGGATAAATACATACGTCTCCGTACCGATCCCTCAGACTCTACTGAGCTTGTCCGTGAGTTGTGAGACCTATGTAACCTAGAGCTCTGATACCATCTTGTCACAACCCGAATTTCCCACCCTCGGGAGTCGTGATGGCGCCTACTAATGACAGCTAGGCAAGCCAATCCTTAACTGCTTACTTCGTTAACAATTACTTCTTTTAACAATTATTGGCGATAACATGAAAGCAAAGGAATTAAATAAATATGCGGAAGACTTAAATTTAAAGAAAACTGAACAATAATGCGAGATTCAACATATGGCTCTACCCAAGAACTGGTGTCACATTACTCACGAACTTCTAAGAGTGCTAAATAAAACTGTTTGAAAGAAAATATAAATTGTTTGTCTTGAATATATGAGATAACAGACGGAAATAAAAGATAGAGGAGATGCCAGGCCTGCGAATGCCTGCAAGGCTACCTCAGTATCTCACTGGACTGAAGGCTGGCTCCCGCGCTACTGCTGCTATCCAAAACCTGGGTCTGTGCAAAAGAGCACATAGTGTTGAATCATCACAACCGACCCCATGTGCTGGTAAGTGTCTGGCCTAAACCCGGCGAGGTAGTGATGAGGCAAGGACCAAATTCCAGATAAACCTGTACAGTTATATAATATATAGCAGAAAAGTAAACAAGTAATAAGCAGTTAAAGTTGGGGAAGGGGAACATGCTTCGGGAGATAGCAGTTAAAAGAAATATCAGGGAATAATAAGGAAGCTATCACTATAACTTGTATCACAAATGAAGAAAATAAAGGCAACTTTCCTTTCAGTTTCCTCTTGTTGCAGGCGTGCAACCTGATCCCATTTCTCATATCTCGTGGTAGGCGTACCACCCGTTCCCATTTCATTATATCTTGTGGTAGGCGTACCACTCGCTCCCATTTTGTTATATCTTGTGGTAGGCGTACCACCCGCACCCACTTCATAATATCTTGTGGTAGACGTACCACCCGCTCCCATTTCATCGATCTTGTGGTAGGCATACCACCCGCTCCCATATCATTATATCTCGTGGTAGGAGTACCACCCGCTCCCATTTCATTATATCTTATGGTAGGCGTACCACCCACTCCCATTTCATAATATCTTGTGGTAGGCGTACCACCCGCTCCCATTTTGTCAATCTTGTGGTAGGCGTACCACCCGCTCCATTTGTTCGACCAATTGCAAGGTGCGAGGTTCTTTTCCAAAATTGATCTACAGTACGGGTATCACCAATTAAAGATCAGAGAACAGGATATTCCTAAGACCGCTTTCAGAACTCGCTATAGTCACTTATGAATCGGGTATTCAAGCCATTTCTATACTCCTTTGTGATTGTTTTCATTGATGACATCCTTGTTTATTCGCGGAGCTGGGAGGATCATGCCGATCACCTCAGGGCAGTTCTGCAGACCCTTTATCAGCACCAGTTGTATGCTAAATTTTCAAAATGTGAATTTTGGTTGGAGTCCGTTACCTTTCTGGGCCATGTTGTTTCCAGTGAAGGAATTCAGGTGGATCCCCAGAAGATTGCAGTAGTAAAAGATTGGCCTAGACCCACGACCCCGACGGAGATCCGTAGCTTCTTGGGTTTAGCGGGGTATTATCGGAGGTTTGTGGAGGGATTCTCTATCCTCGCCTCCCCTTTGACTAAGTTGACGCAGAAAGTAGTTAAGTTCCAATGGTCCGACATTTGTGAGAAAAGTTTTCAGGAATTGAAGTCGAGATTGACCTCGGCGCCGATATTGACCTTGTCGGAAGGCACGGAAGGATTTGTGGTTTATTGCGATGCCTCCAGGGTCAGTTTAGGGTGTGTGTTGATGTAACATGGGAAGGTTATAGCGTATGCTTCAAGGCAACTCAAGAATCACGAGAAGAATTATCCGACGCATGATTTGGAGCTTGCGAAAATTGTATTTGCCTTCAAAATATGGCGGCATTATCTTTATAGGATCCATGTGTATGTGTTCTCGGACCACAAGAGTCTCCAATATTTGTTCAAGCAGAAGGAGTTGAATTTAAGGCAACGGCGGTGGCTAGAATTAATCAAGGATTAAGATATGGATATTTTATACCATCTAAGGAAGGCGAATGTGGTGGTCGACGCTCTCAGTCGGAAGTCCCTGGGTAGTTTGGCTCATTTGGGAGCGGATCAGAAGCCTTTGGCTCGGAAGTTCAATTGGCCATTCTGGGGGTTCGTATTTCGACCTCAGACGAGGTGAAGGTTATGGTGCGTAATGGAGCAGAATCGTCACTGGTAGCGGAAGTTAAGGAAAAGAAGCTCATTGATCCAGCATTAGCACAGATGAAAGAGGCAGTTTTGAATAACAAGACTTCGACATTTTCACTCGGTGGTGAGGATGGTGTGTTACGATGTCAAGGTAGGCTATGTGTTCCAGATGTGGATAATCTTCGGGGGAGGATAATGGCGGAGGCTCATAATTCCAGGTATTCTGTGCACCCAGGTTCTACGAAAATGTACCATAATCTCAAGGAAATTTATTGGTGGAACGGTATGAAGAGGGGTGTGGCGGACTTTGTATCTAAATGTCCAAATTGTCAGCAAGAAAAAGCTGAGCACCAGCGGCCCAGTGGGTTAACTCAGCTTGTGGAAATACCAATGTGGAAATGGAAGATGATCAACATGGATTTCGTGGTAGGATTACCTCGCACTCAGCGCAAGTTTGACTCAATTTGGGTAATAGTGGATCGACTCACCAAATCAGCTCACTTCTTGCTAGTCAAGTCCACGGATACTGCGGAACAATATGCTCAACTGTATATCAAGGAAATAGTAAGGCTTCATGGCACTCCACTTTCTATTATTTCAGATCGAGGGGCTCAGTTCACAACTAATATTTGGAAGAAATTTCAGCAAGGTTTGGGTACTCAGGTGAATCTCAGCACGGCTTTCCATCCGCAGGCTGACGGTCAAGTGGAGCGGACTATTTAGACGCTTGAAGATATGTTACGGGCTTGTGTCTTGGATTTCAAAGGTAATTGGGATGATCACTTGCCACTTATAGAATTTGTTTATAATAACAGCTTCCATGTTAGCATTCAAATGGCCCTGTTTGAGGCATTGTACGGGAGGAGATGTAGGTCTCCGATTGGATGGTTCGAAGTGGGTGAAGCAGAATTGTTAGGGCCAGATCTCGTGCACCAGGCTGTGGAAAAAGTTAGAATCATTCAGGAAAGGCTGAAAGCTGCTCAGAGTTACCAGAAATCTTATGCAGACATTCATCGAAGAAAATTGGAATTCCAAGTAGATTATTGGGAGTTCTTGAGGGTATCTCCTATGAAGGGAGTCATGCGATTTGGGAAGAAAGGGAAGTTGAGTCCTAGATATGTCGGGCCGTATCGGGTCACTCAAAGGATAGGATAGGTGGCCTATAGACTGGAATTGCCCCTGAAATGTCGTTAGTGCACCCGGTGTTCCATGTGTCTATGTTAAAGAAAGTGGTTGGAGACCCATCCACCATTGTGCCAATCGAGGCTATCGAGGTTAATGATTAGTTATCATATGAAGAAATTCCGGTCGCTATTCTTGATAGGCAAGTCCGCAAATTGAGAAACAAGGAAGTTGATTCAGTTAAAGTGTTATGGCAAAGTCAACAAGTCGAGGAAGCCACGTGGGAAGCGGAAAGTGAAATGAAAGAAAAATATCCCCATTTGTTTGAACAAGTCTAGTAGTGATCGTGCGAACTATTGTCTCTAAGTAAATTGATGTTGTGTTCAATCTGGTGCAAAGACACCCCATATTTTCCCCTAAATGCTTTACTATTGTAACTCCTCAAGTTGTGCAAACATGTGTTGTAATTAATTGAGTCATGCGCAAGCCCCTTTTTGGTAAGTGAAAGTTTTGTAAGAACTCATGTGATAAGTGAATAATTAAAGGTAGTGTAGATTGGTAATGATTAATTGAAATGCGTATAGTGTATTGAAGTGGTTGGACTGCATGGAACTCATTGAAGTAGCCAAATTATATACAGGTGTTGAGGTAATGAATTGTATACCAGTTGTAGGGATAATAGGGATAGCATAATGGTTCTTGGAAATAATGTTTTGGGGGCTCTCTGACAGGTAGATAAGTCTAATTACAAAGGAAACTCTGGCAAAATATTTCAAAAAAAAAGGAGTTTGCATTCCATGTTTTCAAAACCAACCGATATCCAAAATCCTCATTCGAGGATGAATGATTTTAAGTGGGGAAGGATGTAAGGCCCCGTGAAAACTTGTACTCAAAACCCGGTAGTCCGGACCTTTTGTACTAATCTATGCTATAAAAAGTCAAGAAATACTGTTTTCCAGAAAATGCGATTCTGCGGTCGAGAATGCGGTCGCATATCAGGTATGCAAACTGCATAATCGACGCAAAGTGAGTCAGTGTATTGGTCGAATTGGAGGTTAAATCTGCAACCTGATATGCGATCGCATAACCGATATACGGACCGCATAGTCGTCGCATATTTCCCTTGGGACTTTTATGAGTGGCAGTTCTGCGGTGCATTATACGACCGCAGAACGAGTACACGGACCACATTTCTGCCGCATACCCAGGCAGTGTGTTCAGATTTTGGGAGCACTTTTGCGGTCCATTCTGCGGACCGCATTTCCACTATGCGATCGCAAAGTGCGATCGCATACCTAACCCGGGCTCCAATTTTCTAAATTTTAAACCTGACCCCTTTTTCAATAAAACACCCCAGCCCCTTATTTTAACCTATTTTTTGAACAAAACTAGAGAGAGGGAAGAGAGGATTCTTGAGAGAGAAAGTCTTGTCTCCATCAATTTGATTTTTCAAAGTCACTCGGGCTGGGGAATTTCAAGTAATTGTCTTCATCTCCGTTCTTGAAGGTAAAATCCCCAACCCTTTTTTATTGTTTTCAGATTTAAACAAAAAGGGGGACTCTCGTGCGCTAATTCTTGAAAATGGAAGTTGAGATACACATGCATGTCCTTTAAAACCTAGAATCTAGTAAGAGGAATTGGGTAGAACTAAAGATTTGCAAAAGAGGGGTTGGAAACCTAAGTAAGTTCGGGCTGAGTTTGTGAACCTTAAATCTAAGTTATATGTGCTAACTTGTGAACTAGATTGACGGTACTAGGTTGTTGGTGAATTGGAAGTAAAAGTTAAAAAGGAAATTCGACTCCAGGTATGTATGGATAACTTTAACCTTTGTAAAGTCACCTTGTTGGTGTACGAGTAATTGGTATGTGTTACTTATATGGACTATTTGTGAAATTCCTGTGATTAATGTGCCTCGAACATTGTTGGTTAAGTTTTCCATTATTGTGGTATGAGTAAAATGGCAATAACACAAGTGTGTATTGGTATGAATGTGTTACGTGGTAAGAGCTGTGAAACAAACGATGGAAAGAAATCGTAATTGATACAATTGAAACAACTGTAGCAATATCATACGTGACTTGTTGTGGGCAATTATCGTTGTGACTTGAATTGTGTACAGATTATTGTATATGTTGGAATTGGTATTGATGTTTATGAACACTCTTTGTGAATTGTTGTTGTTGTTGTGTGAAATATGATTGTCCGGTGGGATGCGGTTGCGCACCGCAACACGAAGTAATAAGGTGTGGGTTATGGTGATAAGGGAGGCCGAGGTAATAAGGGTGGCCGAGGTAATAAGGGTGGAAAAGTGATCGAAATCACTATTGAAATAAAAATATGTGAAAGTTGTGACACCATTGATGTGATGAAATAATGTTGAAAGGGGAAAAGGAGAGATCGTGGAGTTGTTTGGCTCTGGTTGTTCCTTTCATGTGCATTTGATTGTTGATTCTATTACTGTTTGTTATTTGTGTACTTCTTGATTTTACTTGGAAAGTTTGCTTATACATACCAGTACAATTCAAATGTACTGACGTCCTTTTTTCCGGGGGCGCTACATTCGTGTTATTATAGTAGGTGGTTCCATAACAGGTACTTCAGCCCACCGACAGTAGGCGTACCACCCGCTCCCATTTCATAATGTCTTGTGGTAGGCGTACCACCCGTTCCCATTTCATAATATCTTGTGGTAGGCGTACCACCCGCTCCCATTTCAAAAAGGCTTGTGGTAGGCGTACCACCCGCTCCCATTTCAGTTCATCACACAATCACAAGAAATCCCGGCAAGGGAACATAAGTAATATAATAACTTCTCGGCAAGGGAACAAGGATATCGAAATAGTCATCCCGACAAGGGAGAATCAGCTATAACCAATCTCACTTTGCTAGTACTCAGTTCAATTAATGTAAATACTTAATTATAGAGGATCATTAATTAAAGTATACAAGGTGTCATTCAAAAACACAACAACTTTCAAGTTAAGACCCAGGGTCATGCTTGATACCAACGTATAGATATTCGTCACCATGCCTATACGTCGTACTCAACAAGAAGCAAGTAGTAAATATGACTCAACTCCTAATCCTTCAAACTAGGGTTAAACCAAACACTTACCTCGATGCCTTGAACACCACTCAAGTCTCAATTATAGCTTTACCTCTTGATTCCACCACCAATCCGCTCGAATCTAGTCATAAGTTACTTAATCACATTAATAAATGCCAAATGAATCAACCCCAATGCATGAAAATGAGTTTTCCAAAGTTTTTCTGAAAAGTCAAAATTCACCCCCGAGCCCACGTGGTCGTAACCCGAGTTTCGGACCAAAACCTGATTGCCCATTCCCCAACAAATTCAAATATATGGTTTGTTTTGAAATCGGACCTCAAATTGAGGTCCAAATCCCTAATTTTAGAAAAACCTAGGTTCTACCCACATCACCCAATTTCCCCTTGAAAATCTTTGATTTGAAGCTGAAATCATGTTAAAAGATGTTAAGAAGTGAAGAAAATAAGTTAGACATCACTTACCAATCGTTTCGGAGAAGAAACGTTGTTTGGAAAATTGCCTCTTATGTTTTGGGGTTTTGAAAAGTGTAAAATAACTGAAATTCACGTGTATTTATACCCCTCTGAAGTTCCCACCATGGACCGCGCAAGAAAGACCGCGGCCCCGCAGGCTCCCAGAAGACCTGCAGATCAATTCCCCGTGCGGACCACACCAAACTGATCGCGGCCGCACAGCACCCACCGCGGACCGCTCAAGGCGACTGCGGCCGCAATGGCACCTCTGCGGCCGCACGTGATTGCTCGCGGACCGCGCAAGAGGGTTCTGAGACCTGTGAAAATTCCTGAACCTGCAACATTTGATCATCTAAAGCCTAAGGCATCCCGGAACCTACTAGAAACTCACCGAGCCCTCGAAACTCTAAACCAAGCATGCACACTACCTCAAAAACACCCTACAAACATATTCGTGTGATCACATCACCAATATAACATCATGAACATCGAATTGAGCCTCAAGATCAATGAAATTTCTCAGATTTCCTTTTAAACATCAATTCTCCCAATTTGGGTCCGGATCACGTCAAACAACGTCCGTTTTTTACCAAACTATACAGGAGTGATTCAAAACATATATAAGACTCGTACCGGGCGCCGGAACCAAAATACGGGCCCGATACCATTGCTTTCTAAACAGATTTCATTTCCATTTTCTTTAAACATTTTCAGAGAACAATTTCACTTAAAAATTCATAACTCGGGCTGGGGACCTCGGAATTCGATTCCGGCATACGCCCGAGTCCCATATTTCCCTACGGACCCTCCGGGATCGTCAAATCACGGGTCCGGATCTCTTTACCTAAAATGTTGACCGAAGTCAAATTTATTCATTTCGAGGTCAAAACTTAGCAATTTTCACAAGATTTCACATTTAAGCTTTCCGGCTACGCGCTCGGACTGCGCACACAAATCGAGGCAACTCTAAATGAGGTTTTTAAGGCCTCGGAGACACATATTTCAATTAGAAACAGGTGATAACCTTTTTGGGTCATCACATACAGCCATTTAATGCCACAATACGGGCTTGAACTAGCCTAATAGACTTGGTCAGCTTTAATCGAGTGCCTTGGTGATGGGTTTTCAATGTCTTTTCCTGATGCTTCTTATGTTTTGATGATCTAACAAACTTGTTGTAAAGAACCAGATAGAAAACCTGGCCCACATGGTGTACATTTCAACTGACCTGGTCCAAGTCTGAAAATCAGCAAATAAATGAACGACCATAGGGAGGAACACAATAGGGACGTGGTGACCTTGTCCCTTAGGGTTCTCCGACAAATGTACAAGTCAGTGACTGTCCACAATCATTATAAAGAGAAACACAACAAGGACCTGGTCCTTTAGGGTTCTCTTACAGAAGTACAGGTCAATTGTACAGCTGGAACGTAGCAGCAGAAAGTGACCATCTCGCCACTATTACAAAAGAGGAACACAACTAGGACCTGGTCCGATAGTGTTCTCTGATAGAAGTACAAGTCGACTATGCATCTAGAACACAACTACACAGAAGTGGCTGTGCAAACAGTATAACAGTCACTTCTCATTGGGAAAAAGCGTGTACCAAGAATTGACACCACTATCTATTGTGATGTCTTTTGTGATATAACAACCTAGTGCAAGGCACAACTTCCTTTGTGCATTCAGTGATATTCTCTCAAGAATAACAGTGTTTATCCAACATTGAAGTCACTGGTGTGTCAAGAACTAGAAGACAACTCCACTAAAGATCAGTCTGTTATTGAGTTTATGTATAACCGTAGTTGAGTTGTAATCTTGTCATTTTTTCTTCATTATATTTCCTAGTTTGCTTTCTTAGAAGCTTTGTCTTAGGAAAAAACCAAAAATCTGTAAACTTCCGAGTTTATGTTGTGACTAGGAATAGTCATAAGTTTAAAGCCTTTGTAACTAGGAGAGTTATAAAGTGGCTTGTGGTGAGAGCATCACAAGTTAGTTTAAGTCTTTGTAATAGGGTTATTGCAAAGTGGCTTGTAATAGGGAGATTGCAAGTTAGTGAAGTTAAAAGCCTACAAAAGTAGGTCGTGGTTTTTTGATCCCCTTGTGTGGGATTTTTCCACGTAAAAATCCCTTGTCTTCTTTACGTTCAGTTTCCAGAAGTTTTCTTAGCATTACCTCATATAGGACCAGGTACTCTACAGTTTGGTGGACTCATATAAACTAACAATTGGTATCAGAGCAGGTTTTTTCTAAAAGGCTAATACCTCGAAAGCATCTCAATGGCTGCTCCACCCAACTTTGAGGAAGGACAATCAACCTATAGACCTCCCAGATTCAATGGTCAGTACTATGGCTGGTGGAAGACCCACATGCATGATTTTATGATGGCAGAAGATTTAGAACTGTGGGACATCATTTGTGATGGTCCACATGTTCCCATGAAGAAGCTTGAAGAAACAGGATCAATGGTGCCGAAAGGCAGAAAAGAGTACAACGACATTGACCGAAAAGCTGTAGAAAAGAACTATCGTGCCAAGAAAATCTTGATGTGTGGCATAGGACCTGATGAATACAATAGAGTCTCAGCTTGTGACACTTCCAAAGAAATATGAGAAGTGTTGCAAACAGCACACGAAGGAACTACTCAAGTCAAACAGTCCACGATCGCCATGCTCACTACGAAATATGAGCTCTTTAGGATGAAGGATGATGAGTCTATACAAACTTGGAGATGTCATTCCCAGAAACAAGCTTGTAAGGAAAATCCTTAGTGTTCTACCCGGTTCTTGGGAAAGTAAGGTAAATGCCATCACTGAAGCTAAAGATCTACAAACTCTGACCATGGATGAGTTGATTGGTAATCTGAAGACATGCGAGATAAAAAGAAAGAAAGAAAGTGAAAGAAGAGAGCATAAGAAAGAAAAGAACCTGGTACT
This sequence comes from Nicotiana sylvestris, assembly GCF_000393655.2. Classification (NCBI taxonomy): domain Eukaryota; kingdom Viridiplantae; phylum Streptophyta; class Magnoliopsida; order Solanales; family Solanaceae; genus Nicotiana; species Nicotiana sylvestris. The sequence goes on from NC_091059.1 coordinate 39,139,269, forward strand.
CAAAGCTGAAAGCAGTGACTCAAGTGATGAAGATAGTGACATGACCTATCTTACTAAAAGATTTCAAAAGATGGTTCAAAGAAATTGGGGTATACCAAAATG